>NC_136154.1:5057055-5657055 GCF_965212315.1 Lampetra planeri | reverse complement strand
CACGGGCAGTTTGTGCTCCTCCAATGGAGGAGGAACGCACTTGCCTAGCCTCCCCCCCCCCCCGCCCTCCGTTTGTCAGAACAAACTAACTGGATAGAATCTCCCACTTCACTCCGCTGTCCAGATATGGAAGCGTCTCCCCTGATGGACAACATCATCAGCAGCGACATCACCGATTCTGTTCTTCGGCCCTTCAAATGCCCAGCTAAAAAAAAGACAAGTTCAAAGTTCATTTATTAGGTATAGCCCTGTGAGCCATTCGGCTCTTGAATCGGGTGCAACCGCAACAAACAAAAAACAAAAACATGAACAAGAAAACATCTTAAAGTGAATATGTGACTGAGTGCAAACAGAAAATCCAAGAAAAGACAGCAAAATATTGCAGAAAAAAATCACCGTACACCAACCCTGTGCAAATATCCCAGTGGGATGCAAGTCAAACAACAACAACCACAAGACAACTTAGATTAAGACCATCAGTCTAACTCTGTACTACAATACCCCATATAAAGTGAGGGAAAAAAGTATTTTATCCCCTGCTGATTTTGTACGTTTGCCCACTGACAAAGAAATTATCAGTCTATAACCTTAATGACTTGGAGAAGATCTGCAAAGAGGAGTGGGACAAAATCCCTCCTGAGATGTGCGCAAACCTGGTGGCCAACTACAAGAAACGTCTGACCTCTGTCATTGCCAACAAGGGTTTTGCCACCAAGTACTAAGTCATGTTTTGCAGAGAGGTCAAATACTTTTTTCCCTCATTAAAATGCAAATCAATTTATAACATTTTTGACATGCGTTTTTCTGGATTTTGTTGTTGTTATTCTGTCTCTCACTGTTCAAATAAACTTACCATTAAAATTATAGACTGATAATTTATTTGTCAGTGGGCAAACGTACAACATCAGCAGGGGTTCAAATACTTTTTTCCCTCACTGTAGCCTGTAACAGACTGTAGGGGCAAGCGCTGTTAGCGAGTAGCACCTATGAAGGCCGGCACGGCACACGAGGGCGTGTTGGTGGCCAGCAAGCACGCCCGATCGCCTTTGTCTCCCCTGTGGCGATGTTTACACAGCGCACCAGGCACTCACTTGAGGCTGAGTCGACCTAGGGGAAGCCCAGGACCGGTTCAGATAACACTGGTCTACAAGGTTTTTCGACGTCGTCTGCTTCAGCGATAAAATGTGTTGTTTATTATGGATTTTTACGTGTTGAATTCGAATACGACCATTGAAAGAACTGGCTGCACTGTTCCCAAGATACTTTTTTGTTTTTTTACGTCTATCTATATTGTGTAGATAGTAGAGTTTTACTCATACATTGTAAACCTAGGCCTCTTCATGTGTTTATGGTTGCTTTAGATGATAGCATGTCACCCGTCCTGTTCACGTAACACTTAAAAAATCAGCAAAAGGGTTATATAAATTTTGATTTAAAGCTTTCGTGACTGCAGGGAGTCATATTTTTGGTTCTTTCGGTAAAGTCACGTAGAAGGGAGATAATAAAATAATATAAATATAAAACAATAAAAAATTCTCACGACGTTTCGACTGAGAATTTGTATTGTTTTATATTTATATTATTTTATTATCTCCCTTCTACGTGACTTTACCGAAAGAACCAAGAATATAGGGTTATACAAATAAAATGTATTGTGAAACAAAAGGCAAACCACTATTAAGTACATAGTGTCGTCCCTTTTCAGTGTCTACTCGGCGCTTCTTGGCTCGTCTCTTGCATTCATCAAATGGGAGCATCTCCTGCCACTGTCCAGCAATAGTCTGCAAGCATTGATGGGCTGCATTTGCCCTGATCGCGTTTCTCTATTGTCGCAATGTCCTGGGTGAAATCGCTCGCCACGCTCGTCGCTCACTGCTCTGCAGTTCGGTGGGGAAAAAATCGAGATGAAAGTGCAAAAAATGCATAATTAGTGACATGTTGCAACCAAGGCTTTTGTATGCCTTGAGGAGGTTTTACACCAACTCTCTGTGGTTGTCTGCTTTGTTGTTTCCGAGAAAAATGTGTTGCCACTAACTGGAAGGCTTTCCATGCCGTCTTTTCCTTGCCACGCAGTGCACCGTCAAATGCATCGTCTCGAAGAAGTTCACGAATCTGAGGGCCAACAAAGACACCTTCCTTTATCATAGCTTCACTTAACCTTGGAATTTTTTCCACGGAGGTACTTGGAAGCTGCTTGTGTTTTGTCCATGGCTTTGACAAAGTTCCTCATCAGACCCAGCTTGATGTGTAAGAGTGGTAACACAATCTTCCTTGATTCAACAAGTAGTAGATGCTGAACACTTTCCCTCCCAGGCTCCAATGACTGTCGGAGTGGCCAATTTATCTTGATGCAGTGGGAATCTCTCGCACGACTATCCCATTCGCAGAGAAAACAGCAGTACTTTGTGTATTCAGTCTGCAGACCAAGCAAGAGAGCAACAACCTTCAAATTGCCACAAAGTTGCTAATGATGTTGGTCATAGTTTATGCACCTCAAAAGTTGTTTCCTTCATATGCACTACATGACCAACTGGAATTGATGGTAAAACATTGCCATTATGCAGCAAAACAGCTTTATCTTCAAGGAATCAATGTGGAGACTGTTCATTGATTCGATGAATCAATGAACAGTCTCCACTCATCTGGATCATGAACGATGTTGAGGGCTGCAATCACACCATCGATGCTTTTGCAGACTACAAGATCACCTTCCATGAAGAAGAATGGGACCAGGATCCTTTCGACGGTCACGAAACATGGAAACCCGAACATCACCTGCCAGGAGATTCCACTGCTGCAGTCTGGAGCCCAACAGCTCTGCCTTACTCTTGAATAGTTCCAAATCCCCGACAAGGTCTTTTAGTCTTCTTCTTGGTTCTTTCGGTAACGTCACGTAGAAGGGAAATAATAAAATAATAAAAATAAAACATAATAAAATCATTCTCACGACGTTTCGTCTACAACACAAGCAGCCGTCCTCAGGTGAAGAATGAAACACCACCAAGCTTGGAGCGTATATTTAAGCTGGGTTGGAGGGAAAAGAGGAGCGCCTTGACAAAATAATTTTCAATCGAAATTTAAGGTATTTTAGTATATACTGACCCAGTAGCATAGCTTGAAAACTAGAGCCAATCAACAATTTTAATGCATAATTTTCATTCTCAGTGACACCAGAATTAGTGACGTTGGACTACATTTATTTCCGAAGCATTTTGGCTGTAGACCAGTGTAATCACCACTGGTGTTGGCCATGAACGGGCATCGATCCCAGGTCGCCGTGTTTGTAGCGCAGGGCACTAACCGCTACACGACCGCTCCCCACTATGCCCACACATACACACACGGGACATCTTTTCCTAACTTCATCGCATGCCTTGTAGGGGCTACTGAGTCGTTGAGCTGCAGTGGAATCCAACGATGGTGCCGATTTAGATGCTACTCATGTCCAACATGGCTGTTTTTCACAATATGGGGTTGTCTTCTTGGTTATTTCGGTAAAGTCACGTAGAAGGGAAAGACAGCGTCTGAATGACGCTGTCTTTCCGACAGACCTGTTCTTCACCTGAGGACGGCTGCTTGCGTTGTGGCCGAAACGTCGTGAAAATTATTTTATTATGTTTTATTTTTATTATTTTATTATTTCCCTTCTACGTGACCTTACCGAAAGAACCAAGAAGATGAATCCCTGCAGTCACGAAAGCTTTAAATCGAAATTTAATATGAGTCTATTTGTTAGTCTATGGGTCCAGTGTTAGTCGATGGGTCCAGTGTTAGTCTATGGGTCCAGTGTTAGTCTATGGGTTCAGTGTTAGTCTATGGGTCCAGTGTTAGTCTATGGGTCCAGTGTTAGTCTATGGATATAGTGTTAGTTAATGGGTCTAGTGTTAGTCTATGGGTCCAGTGTGAGTCTATGGGTACAGTGTTAGTTAATGGGTCCAGTGTTAGTCTATGGGACCAGTGTTAGTCTATGGAACCAGTGTTAGTCTATGGGTCCAGTGTTCGTCTATGGGTCCATTGTTAGTCTATGGATCCAGTGTTAGTCTATGGGTCCAGTGTTAGTCTATGGGTCCAGTGTTAGTCTATGGGTCCAGTGTTAGTGTATGGGTCCAGTGTTAGTCTATGGGTCCAGTGTTAGTCTATGGGTCCAGTGTTAGTCTATGGGTCTAGTGTTAGTTTATGGGTCCCGTGTTAGTCTATGGGTCCAGTGTTAGTCTATGGGTCTAGTGTTAGTCTATGGGTCCAGTCTTAGTCTATGGGTCCAGTGTTGGTTTATGGGTCCATTGTTGTTAGTCTATGGGTCCAGTGTTGGCAGTCAATGGGTGCGGTGCTGATATGACTGAGAGACACCTGTCACATTTAAAGCTGACCTTTCACAAGCCTCAAACTGGTCTCGATGTCCTGCCATAAAATCCCTCAACGAAGACAAAAGCTGTGCTGCTATAGATATGTCAATGTCACTTTTCTGTAGGTACATGCTTGTAGTGCGGAACCGGTCAAGTATGACATCCCAGAAATGTGCCATGAACACCATATCTAAGGTGTCCAATTTAGCGCATAGTCCAGCGGCCTCAATTCGCGTATCTCGTTTCTCATCATAATTGCACATTCCACCGAAAGCCTCTCTAATGTGGGTGTAATTTCCCCACAGTGTCTTGGTTTACTCAGCCCGAGCACTTCACCGAGTATTGGACAGTGATTTTAATGTCAGTCTGACATCTGTCTTCCGAAAGACTTCCCCCCCATTTGTGTGTGGATGAAGATAAAAATGTGTACAGTGACTGCAACATGTTAAAAAAATTAACCCGTAAAAAAAAGTTTTTCACTATAAATCCTTTATATGCGTGTTCAATGGGCCACAACCCAGCCCACATTGGTCTTTGAAACGGGCGGCTAGAGTCCTCTCGTCCTCTGGCTTGAGATGGCTGCCACCTATGGGTCAGATGATTGCCTGCCACCATTAAGCAATTGGTAATTAAATATAAAAATTGTTTTCCTAAAATGTTGAAAATTTTGGAAAAATCTTTTCACGAAAATAAATTGTCACGCACAACGAGTCTGTGTGCAAAATGTCAGCTCGATTGGATCACGGGAAGTGGGTTAAAAAACGACCGAAAGATTTGCACGGTCGTAAGCGCGCAAGCAAGCAAGCAAGTGAACTTAATATAAAGGATTTAAAAAAAACACTCATCAGCCTCTGGGCTACTGCCGTCTAAGGTGTTAACACCAACTAAGTTAAGTGCACTCTATCAGAGAGTTTTCTTATTGTTTCAGGTGGTCCTGCAGCTCATTGTATTTTCCTGACATGTTGCTTGCATTGTCATATGACTGACCTCGACAGTTTGAGAGGTCAAACCCAAGGCCCTCCACCATCAAAGTCACACGGTCTGCTAAACTTTCACCAGTGTGGCTCTTAATTGGCTCAAAGCCCACGAACCGCTCTACCACATTCCCGCGGCTGTTAACAAACTGGAATATGAACGTCAATTGGTCCACACGTGACACATTGTAAGCGCTGAGGGGCCCTCGTGACAGAGGTCCCAACCGGGTACCCGATACCTTTACCCTACCCGATACCCAGCTATCCGTACCCGGCTGGGTATGGGTACCCGTTTGCGACCCCGGTGCAGCCAGGTACGGGTAGGCCGTGAGTCACTGGTGAGTCACCGTTTGTCACTCATTTCCCAACGTCTTGTCTCTTCTCACAATTCAAGTTCCTAGAATCAACCCACCCGCGCCTGCAACATGGCTTCATCCCAGAGGTCGCAATAGGGTAGCCGATACCCGTACCCTATCCGATACCCGGCCGGGTATGGGTAGCCGGGTATCGGGTAGGGTACGGGTACCCGTTTGCGACCCTGGTGCGGCCGGGTACCGGGTACGGGTAAGGAATCAAAACCCGTTTGCGACCTCTGCCTCGTGGTCAGCTCATGCTTTAAGCGCAGAGAGGCCCAGGGACCGTCACATTGTAGGTGCCGAGGGGCCCTAGTGGTCAGATCACGCTCTAAGCCCCAGGGGCCCAAGTGGTCAGCTTACGTTTTAAACACCAAGGGTTCTGGGGGCCCTCACATTGTAAGCGCCGAGGGATCTAGGGTGCCTTAGTGGCAGAGGTCGCAAACGGGTTTTGATTCCTTACCCGTACCCGGCCGCACCAGGGTCGCAAACGGGTACCCGTACCCGGCCGGATATGGGTAGCCATTCCCTACCCGTACCCGTACTCTACCCGAAATGAGTGACAAACGGCTACTCACCAGTGACTCACGGCCTACCCGTACCCGTACCCGGCCGCACCAGGGTCGCAAACGGCTACCCGTACCTGGCCGGGTATGGGTAGCCGGGTATCGGGTAGGGTACGGGTATCGAGTACCCGGTTGCGACCTCTGCCTAGTGGTAAGTTCACGCTATAAGCACTCAGGGCCTAGTGGTCAGCTTGTGCTGTGCGCACTGAGGGTCCTGGCGTTCAACTTCCCACGGAAGCCTCAGGCCACGATCCGCGGGTGGCCTGAGGCTTGGAAGGGCCCCTGATAGTCCGAGGCCTCGGGGCACTGGCCCCACTGGCCCGGTCCATAATCCAGCCTTGTATGCGTCCAGTGTTAGTCTATGGGTTCAGTGTTAGTCTATGGGTTAGTGTTTGTCTATGGGTCCAGTGTTAGTCTATGGGTTCAGTGTTAGTCTATGGGTTAGTGTTTGTCTATGGGTCCAGTGTTAGTCTATGGGTTCAGTGTTAGTCTATGGGTTAGTGTTTGTCTATGGGTTCAGTGTTAGTCTATGGGTCCAGTGTTAGTCTATAGGTCCAGTGTTAGTCTATGGGTTCAGTGTTTGTCTATGGGTTCAGTGTTAGTCTATGGGTCCAGTGTTAGTCTATGGGTCCAGTGTTAGTCTATGGGTCCTGTGTTAGTCTATGGGTCCAGTGTTAGTCTATGGGTTCAGTGTTAGTCTATAGGTCCAGTGTTAGTCTATGAGTCCAGTGTTAGTCTATAGGTCCAGTGTTAGTCTATAGGTCCAGTGTTAGTCTATGAGTCCAGTGTTAGTCTATGAGTCCAGTGTTAGTCTATGGGTCCAGCGTTAGTCCAGGAGTCCTGTGTTAGTCTATGGGTCCAGTGTTATTCTATGGGTCCAGTGTTAGTCTATGGATCCAGTGTTAGTCTATGAGTCCAGTGTTAGTCTATGAGTCCAGTGTTAGTCTATGGGTTCAGTGTTTGTCTATGGGTTCAGTGTTAGTCTATGGGTCCAGTGTTAGTCTATGGGTCCAGTGTTAGTCTATGGGTCCTGTGTTAGTCTTTGGGTCCAGTGTTAGTCTATGGGTTCAGTGTTAGTCTATAGGTCCAGTGTTAGTCTATGAGTCCAGTGTTAGTCTATAGGTCCAGTGTTAGTCTATAGGTCCAGTGTTAGTCTATGAGTCCAGTGTTAGTCTATGAGTCCAGTGTTAGTCTATGGGTCCAGCGTTAGTCCAGGAGTCCTGTGTTAGTCTATGAGTCCAGTGTTAGTCCAGGAGTCCTGTGTTAGTCTATGGGTCCAGTGTTAGTCTATGGGTCCAGTGTTAGTCTATGCGTCCAGTGTTAGTCTATGGGTCCAGTGTTAGTCGATGAGTCCAGTGTTAGTCTATGGGTCCAGTGTTAGTCTATGGGTCCAGTGTTAGTCTATGCGTCCAGTGTTAGTCTATGGGTCCAGTGTTAGTCGATGAGTCCAGTGTTAGTGTATGGGTCCTGTGTTTGTGTATTGGTCCAGCGTTGAGGCTATGTGTCCAGTGTAAGCTCTTGAAGAACGGCATCACTGCTGCTGCTGCCACCATCACCACCATGCACTGGGTCAGATTGGAATCAGAATGGACAAGTTCATTGTCCATCTGTCACGTTCAGATTACGTATTTGGGATGTTGCGCTCGGTGGAGCCGGAAACACGTGTGGACTCGCCAGCTTTGTCTAGACCACCAACTCACAAGTAACAAGGCAACTTGAAAGCCTTTAGATCAACAAGGGAGTGGCCACACTCGCAGATGATGTCGCGTTATGTAAGTGCTTGAGTCTGGGCAAGTCTCTCTGAGTATGTGTGGGATGGGAGAGCAGTAGAGCGGTTAGCACGCTGCGCTACGAACCTGGCGTTCGAGGTGGATTCCCGCTCACGGCCAACAACCAGTTACAATTATCTAAACCGTCTCGCGCCTCTCCTAGGTCGACCCAGTCTCAAATGAGTACCTGGTGCGGTGTGTGAACACCGTCACTTGGGATACAAAGGCGGCCGGGCGTGGTGCTGGCCACCCACCCCAGTTGTGTGCCGTTCCGGCCTTCATAGGTGCCGCTCGCTAACAGCGTTTGCCCCTACAGTCTATTAAGGCTACACGGGGGATCTTTGCTGCGTGGGATTGGAGTGGTGGTGCAGTGGTTAGCGCGCTCAACTGCGCTACGAACCCTGGCAAAGACTTCCCCCGAGTTCGATTCCCGCTCAAGGCCACCAACAGCAGCTGCAGTGACGGGCCTCTCCCCGAGGATAAACTGGGCCTTAAATAAGTAAGTACAGATAAATTTCGATGTAAAGCTTCGTGACTGCAGGGATTCGTCTTCTTGGTTCTTTCGGTAACGTCACGTAGAAGGGAAGTAATAAAATAATAAAAATTAAACATAATAAAATAATTCTCACGACGTTTCGGCCACAACGCAAGCAGCCGTCCTCAGGTGAAGAACAGGTCTGTCGGAAAGACAGCGTCTGAATGACGTCTGAATGACGCTGTCTTTCCGACAGACCTGTTCTGAAGATAAGTACAGATAGTCCCCGAGTTACGATGGAGATGCGTTACGACGACCCCATCGTAAGTCGAAAATTGCGTAAGTCGAAGATGGCCTAGCCTACCCAGGAGTCTTAAAGAACGGTGATAATTTAGCAAAACAGAGCAATTTACAGTACCGTGCTGTATAAGCTATATACTGTGTGTATTTATTAATTGAAATGCTGTATTACACGGTAAAATGTAAAGTAAAAAAACCAAGGTAATTTTCAGCCTTCCTATATGAACTGCAATTTAATGGAATTTTTTTTTCAGGAAACAATCCTTTCTGCTGTAAAAACGTTTAACATGCATTGAACGTACAGGATCGGACCTCGTACGGCTGCTGCGTTTGCCTGCCGCGCGAAATTTAAAATATTTAACAATTTTGTCGTATCGCTATCGCCATCTTGTGATCGAAATATCGTAACTCGGGGACCGTCGTAACTCGGGGACCATCGTAACTCGAGGACCATCGTAACTCGGGGACTATATGTATGCCCTGCAGCGGTGTGGAAAACACATCAGCACTGGGGAGACAAAGGCGGCCGGGTGTGGTGCCGGCCACCCATGCCTTGCCGGCCTTCATAGGTGCTGCTACTCGCTAACAAACAGCGCTTGCCCCAACAGTCTTTCAAGGTTCATATTCTTAGGTTTTATCGGTAAAGTCACGTAGGTAAAAAATTGAAATTAATAAAAGTAAAATAAAATAAAAAATAAAATAAAAATCACGACGTTTCGGAGGCAACACAAGCTTTCGTCTTTAGGTGGAACCGTCACAGCACGCTTTCATTTTATTTTACTTTTATTAATTTTAATTTTTTACCTACGTGACTTTACCGAAAAAAACCTAAGAATATGAATCCTTGCAGTCACGAAAGCTTCAAATCTAGAAGTCTTTCAAGGCTGCACGGAGTCTTTTTTTGAGCGCACGGAGTCTTTTTTCGAGCGCATTACTTTCGGGAACACGTCGAAAGGCAGAGGACAAAGGCTGCCCTGGTTTTCTGAGCGTCTGTCCTCGGGCAACTTCACGCAAAGACAAAGCCCTGCCCGTACAGCCTCCGACAGACCCATTGAGGCAAGTGCAGTGAGTAGCGAGTAGCAGCACCCCACCTATGAATGCCGGCACGGCACACGAGATTTTGACACACCGGACCCAGGCACTCATTTGTTGAGGCTGAGTTCGCCTTGTGTGCGATGCCCAGGATCAATTTAGATACGTCGCTGATGTTGGCCACGAGCGGGCATCGAACGCAGGTCACCGGGTTTGTAGCGCAGCGAGCGAACTGCGACACTGCTGCTCCACACGTACAACCGTCATTCGCTACTTGGTGGCGATGACGTCACAGCGGTTGTGCCAGGCCAGGTGCACCTTGAGAACGTCAGGTGAAGTCTTCTTGGTTCTTTCGGTAAAGTCACGTAGAATGGAAATAATAAAATAATAAAAATAAAACATAATAAATGTTTTATTTTTATCCCTGCAGTCACGAAAGCTTCACGTGAAGTGTTGAAGGTCTCGCTACCGGCAGGTCACGGGACAGACCCAGCAGTTGCCACGGCTTGACTGACTGAGATGACTGGCCGATGCACCACCTGTGCCCCCCACTGTGCCAACTCGCTGCGTTTTACCCGCCCGGCGCTCAGCTCGTTGTTGTGAGCGTCGTTCCTCTGCCCTCCGTTGTTGCTTGAGGGTGAATGCCTCCAATTGGCCCGTAGCAGCGGCGTCCTTCACGAGCCTCCTCCATAGGGGGCCGATCTTGACACCGCTGGTTATCGGTCAACGGCAAGTCCACTCAGCTACACAAACATCTCGTACCGCATCAGCTCTATCACTTCTCCAAGCCCGTGTCGTGCCCGTTTTTGCTTGGGCAACATTGCGGTGGCAGGGCATGATGGCTACGTGACTCAGCCAACGCAGCCTGCCCTTCCCTAACCACCGTAACTCATACCGCACGCTCAAAGACAAAAGATTCCCCGTACAGCCTCTTAACAAGCTGTTGTGGCAAGTGCTGTTTAGTGATCAGCACAAGGCGGTAGCCATGGAGTCAACAGAAAAAAAATCTAAATTTGACAACAAATGTCCTGCCATTTCCTGCCAAAAATATACTAAAAATTCACTTACACATGGGATGGACTTTTTTTGTTTTACAATAATGTCTAATAGTATTACAATGCTCCGTTTTTTCGTTTTTACCTTTTCTTGTTTCATTGTATGTAATGGCAGAGATTAGGGATTAATAAAGTACAACCATAACCACGATCATATGAACAGCAATCTATTTTATAGCAATATATTCGGGGGGGGGGGGCATTTTGAGCATAATTGAATATTGGGAGAAGATGTGTCCCCCCCCCAAATATGTTTATAACTACGGCCATGGATCAGCAGCTATGAAGGCTGGCACTGTGGTGCACGAGCTGATTTGGTGGCCAGCATCACGCCCGACCGCCTTTGTCTCCCGCAGTGACGACGTTTGACTACGCACCGGAACCGTGCAATCGTCGACCCCAGGGTGGTGGTGGTGGCGGCTGTTGGTGGGAATCAAACTCGGGTATATTCTTAGGTTTTATCGGTAAAGTCACGTAGGTAAAAAAATTAAAATTTATAAAAGTAAAATAAAAAGAAAAAAAAAATCACGACGTTTCGGAGGCAACACCTACGTGACTTTACCATAAAAAACTTAAGAATATAAATCCTTGCAGTCACGAAAGCTTCAAATCTAAACTCGGGTATCTCCGCCTCGGTAGGGGAGGAAAAGGGCTTCGGTATAGTGCAGCCGCGAGCGCGCTAACCGCTGTGCCACCGCTCCTCCAACCCCTCCTGTCGCTCACCCGTCTACCCGACTTCGTTGCCAGCCAGGGGCGAGGCATCCGATCCGCCGCGGGACGTGCCCGGACTCGACTCTGTTGAGCCCGAGACTCGAGATGGCTCAAACTATCTCGGGAGGGGCGCTCATCCAAGCCACACAATCGTAGCCTCTGTTCGCGAGAGGCGCCGCCTGCAATGTCCCCGGGCCGTGCTGTCAATCGAAATGTGGTTTTAATGGGGGGGTGGGTGGAGGGGGGGTAAGCTCATTTCACGGAAAAACAACAACAATGATATATTATTTTTTAAGCAGGTTGGAACGTTTAAAAAAACCACCCGACATTTGCTCATAGATCTAGGCTGATATTGCCCAAAGACTAACATTACACGGAGACTAACATTGCCCACAGACTAACATTACACGTAGACTAACATTACACACAGACTAACATTACACACAGACTAACATTGCACATAGACTAACATTACACATAGACTCAGACTAACATTGCACATAGACTAACATTGCCCATAGACTAACATTGCCCATAGACTAACATTGCCCATAGACTAACATTGCCCACAGACTAACATTGCCCATAGACTAACATTGCCCATAGACTAACATTACACACAGACTAACATTACACATAGACTAACATTGCACACAGACTAACATTACACACAGACTAACATTACGCACAGACTAACATTACACACAGACTAACATTACACATAGGCTAACATTACACACAGACTAACATTGCACATAGACTAACATTACACACAGACTAACATTACACACAGACTAACATTACACACAGACTAACATTACACACAGACTAACATTACACATAGACTAACATTAGACACAGACTAACATTGCACATAGACTAACATTACACACAGACTAACATTACACACAGACTAACATTACACACAGACTAACATTACACACAGACTAACATTACACACAGACTAACATTACACACAGACTAACATTACACACATACTAACATTACACACAGACTAACATTACACACAGACTAACATTACACATAGACTAACATTGCACACAGACTAACATTGCACATAGACCAACATTACACACAGACTAACATTGCACACAGACTAACATTGCACACAGACTAACATTGCACACAGACTAACATTGCACACAGACTAACATTACACACAGACTAACATTGCACACAGACTAACATTGCACACAGACTAACATTACACACAGACTAACATTGCACACAGACTAACATTACACACAGACTAACATTGCACGTAGACTAAGATTACACACAGACTAACATTGCCCATAGACTAACATTACACGTAGGCTACCATTACACACAGACGAATATTACACACAGACTAACATTGCACGGAGACTAAAATTGTCAATAGATTAACATTGGCCATAGATTAGTATTGCCCATATATTGATACTGTCCATAGATGGAGATTGGCCATGAGTTGACATTGCCCATAGATTGACATTGCCCATAGATTAACATTGCACATAGATTGCCATTGCCAATATACTAACATTGCCCATAGATTAACATTGCACATAGATTAACATTGCACATTGCCTAACATTGCCCACTTATTAACATTGCCCATATATTAGCATTGCCCATTTATTAGCGTTGCCCATATATTAACATTGGCCATAGATTAACATTCCACATAGATTGACAATGCACGTAGGTTGACATTGTCCTTCGATTAGCATTGCCCATATATTGACATTGCCCATAAATTGACATTGCACATAGATTGGCATTGTCCATATATTGACATTGTCATTAGATTAAAATTGCCCATATATTATAATTGCACATAGATTAGAATTGCCCATATATTAGAATTGCACATAGCTTTACATTGCCCATCGATTGACCTTACCAATATATTGACATTGGCCATCGATTGACATTGCCCATAGACTAACATTGCCCATAGACTAACACTGCCCATAGACTAACATTGCCCGTAGACAAACACTGCCCATAGACTAACACTGCCCATAGACTAACATTGCCCATAGACTAACACTGCCCATTGACTAACACTGCCCATAGACTAACACTGCCCATAGACTAACATTGCCCATAGACTAACACTGCCCATAGACTAACACTGCCCATAGACTAACATTGCCCATAGACTAACACTGCCCATAGACTAACACTGCCCATAGACTAACACTGCCCATAGACTAACATTGCCCATAGACTAACACTGCCCATAGACTAACACTGCCCATAGACTAACACTGCCCGTAGACTAACACTGCCCATAGACTAACACTGCCCATAGACAAACACTGCCCATAGACTAACACTGCCCATAGACTAACATTGCCCATAGACTAAAATTGCCCATAGACTAACACTGCCCATAGACTAAAATTGCACGTAGACTAACACTGCCCATAGACTAACATTGCCCATAGGCTAACACTGCCCATAGACTAACAATGCCCATAGACTAAAATTGCACATAGACTAACACTGCCCATAGACTAACACTGCCCATAGACTAACACTGCCCATAAGTGACACTGCCCATAGACTAACACTGCCCATAGACTAACACTGCCCATAGACTAACATTGCCCATAGGCTAACACTGCCCATAGCCTAACATTGCCCATAGACTAACACTGCCCATAGTCTAACACTGCCCATATACTAACACTGCCCATAGACTAACACTGCCCATAGACTAACACTGCCCATAGACTAACACTGCCCATAAGTGACACTGCCCATAGACTAACACTGCCCATAGACTAACACTGCCCATAGACTAACACTGCCCATAAGTGACACTGCCCATAGACTAACACTGCCCATAGACTAACACTGCCCATAGACTAACACTGCCCATAGGCTAACACTGCCCATAGACTAACACTGCCCA
Organism: Lampetra planeri; assembly: GCF_965212315.1. Lineage (NCBI taxonomy): Eukaryota > Metazoa > Chordata > Hyperoartia > Petromyzontiformes > Petromyzontidae > Lampetra > Lampetra planeri. The sequence goes on along the minus strand of NC_136154.1, from coordinate 5,642,548 downwards.
TAGTCTAACACTGCCCATAGACTAACACTGCCCATAGACTAACATTGCCCATAGACTAACACTGCCCATAGTCTAACACTGCCCATATACTAACACTGCCCATAGACTAACACTGCCCATAGACTAACACTCCCCATAGTCTAACACTGCCCATAGACTAACACTGCCCATAGACTAACACTGCCCATAGACTAACACTGCCCATAGACTAAAATTGCACATAGACTAACACTGCCCATAGACTAACATTGCCCATAGACTAACACTGCCCATAGGCTAACACTGCCCATAGACTAACAATTCCCACAGACTAAAATTTAACATAGACTAACATTGCCCATAGACTAACATTGCCCACAGACAAAAATTGCCCATAGACTAACACTGCCAAAAGACTACAATTGCACATAGACTAAAATTGCACATAGACTAACACTGCCCATAGACTAACACTGCCCATAGACTAACACTGCCCATAGACTAACACTGCACATAGACAAACACTGTCCATAGACTAACACTGTCCATAGACTAACACTGCCCATATACTAACACTGCCCATAGACTAACATTGCCCATAGACTAACATTGCCCATAGACTAACACTGCCCATAGACTAACATTGCCCATAGGCTAACACTGCCCATAGACTAACACTGCCCATAGACTAACACTGCCCACAGAATAACACTGTCCATAGACTCACACTGCCCATAGACTCAACACTGTTCATTGACTAACATTGCCCCATGGACTAACACTGCCCATAGACTAACACTGCCCATAGACTAACACTGCCCATAGACTAACACTGCCCATAGACTAACACTGCCCATAGACTAACATTGCCCATAGTTTAACACTGCCCGTAGACTAACACTGCCCATAGACTAACACTGCCCATAGACTAACACTGCCCATAGACTCACATTGCCCATCGACTAACACTGCCCATAGACTCACATTGCCCATATACTCACATTGCCCATAGACTCACATTGCCCATAGACTAACACTACCCATAGACTAACACTGCCCATAGACTAACACTGCCCATAGACTAACATTGCCCACAGAGCGGTGGTATGAACCCATCGAACCCGAGATCGATTCTCGCTCACAGCCAATACCGGGTGACGATTCTCTGCCCTAGGTAGACTCAGTTTTAAAAACTGAGTACCTGGTGAAGCGGTGTGTAGTAAACATCGCCACTGGGGGAGACAACGGCGGTCGGGCGGGCGTGGTGGTGTTGGACTTTAATAGGTGCTCGCTAACAGCACTTGCCCCAACAGCCTGTTAGAGGTTATATGGGGGTGTCGTTTTGTGGTGAGTGTGTGTGGTAGGTGAGTGAGTGTGTGGTGTGTGGTAGGTGAGTGTGTGTGGTAGGCGAGTGTGTGGTCAGTGTATGTGGTAGGTGAGAGAGTGTGTGGTGAGTGTGTGTGGTAGGTGAGTGAGTGTGTGGTAGGTGAGTGTGTGGTGAGTGTGTGTGGTAGGTGAGCGAGTGTGTGGTGAGTGTGTGTGTGGTAGGTGAGTGAGTGTGTGGTAAGTGTGTGTGGTAGGTGAGTGAGTATGTGGTGAGTGTGTGTGGTAGGTGAGTGAGTGTGTGGTGAGTGTGTGTAGTAGGTGAGTGAGTGTGTGGTGAGTGTGTGTGGTCGGTGAGTAAGTGTGTGGTGAGTGTGTGTGGTAGGTTAGTGAGTGTGTGGTGAGTGTGTGTGTGGTGAGTGAGTGTGTGGTAGGTGAGTGTGTGGTGAGTGTGTGTGTGGTGAGTGAGTATTTGGTGAGTGAGTGTGTGGTGAGTGTGTGTGTGGTGGGTGAGTGAGTGAGTGTGTTGTGAGTGTGTGGTGAGTAAGTGTGTGGTAGGTGAGTGTGTGGTGAGTGTGTGTGGTAGGTTAGTGAGTGTGTGGTGAGTGTGTGTGGTAGGTGAGTGAGTGTGTGTGTGGTAGGTGAGTGTGTGGTAGGTGAGTGTGTGGTGAGTGTGTGTGGTAGGTGAGTGAGTGTGTGGTGAGTGTGTGTGGTAGGTGAGTGAGTGTGTGTGTGGTAGGTGAGTGTGTGGTAGGTGAGTGTGTGGTGAGTGTGTGTGTGGTGAGTGAGTATTTGGTGAGTGAGTGTGTGGTGAGTGTGTGTGTGTGGGTGAGTGAGTGTGTGGTGAGTGTGTGGTGAGTAAGTGTGTGGTAGGTGAGTGTGTGGTAAGTGTGTGTGGTAGGTGAGTGAGTGTGTGGTGAGTGTGTGTGGTAGGTGAGTGAGTGTGTGGTGAGTGTGTGGTAGGTGAGTGAGTGTGTGGTGAGTGTGTGTGGTAGGTGAGTGAGTGTGTGGTGAGAGTGTTTGTGGTAGGTGAGTGTGTGTGGTAGGTGAGTGAGTGTGTGGTGGGTGAGTGTGGTGGGTGAATGAGTGTGGTGGGTGGGTGAGTGAGTGTGTGGTGAATGAGTGTGTGGTGAGTGTGTGTGTGGTGTGTGTGGTAGGTGAGTGAGTGTGTGGTGAGTGTGTGTGTGGTGAGTGTGTGGTGAGAGTGTGTGGTAGGTGAGTGAGTACGTGGTGAGTGTGTGTGGTCGGTGAGTGAGTGTGTGGTGAGTGTGTGTGGTAGGTGAGTGTGTGTGGTAGGTGAGTGAGTGTGTGGTGAGTGTGTGTGGTAGGTGAGTGTGTGGTGAGTGAGTGCGTGGTGAGTGTGTGTGGTCGGTGAGTATGATCGGTGAGTGAGTGTGGTAGGTGAGTGAGTGTGTGGTGAGTGAGTGTGTGGTGAGTGTGTGTGTGGTGGGTGAGTGAGTGTGTGGTGAGTGTGTGGTGAGTAAGGGTGTGGTAGGTGAGTGTGTGGTGAGTATGTGTGTGGTAGGTTAGTGAGTGTGTGGTGAGTGTGTGGTAGGTGAGTGAGTGTGTGGTGGGTGTGTGGTGGGTGAGTGAGTGAGTGAGTGTGGTCGGTGGGTGAGTGAGTGTGTGGTGAGTGAGTGTGGTGAGTGAGTGTGGTGGGTGAGAGTGAGTGAGTGTGGTGGGTGGGTGGGTGAGTGTGGTGAGTGAGTGTGTGGTGAGTGTGTGGTAGGTGAGTGAGTGTGTGGTGGGTGTGTGGTGGGTGAGTGAGTGAGTGAGTGTGGTCGGTGGGTGAGTGAGTGTGTGGTGAGTGAGTGTGGTGAGTGAGTGTGGTGGGTGAGAGTGAGTGAGTGAGTGTGTGTGTGGTAGGTGAGTGTGTGGTAGGTGAGTGTGTGGTGAGTGTGTGTGTGGTGAGTGAGTATTTGGTGAGTGAGTGTGTGGTGAGTGTGTGTGTGTGGGTGAGTGAGTGTGTGGTGAGTGTGTGGTGAGTAAGTGTGTGGTAGGTGAGTGTGTGGTAAGTGTGTGTGGTAGGTGAGTGAGTGTGTGGTGAGTGTGTGTGGTAGGTGAGTGAGTGTGTGGTGAGTGTGTGGTAGGTGAGTGAGTGTGTGGTGAGTGTGTGTGGTAGGTGAGTGAGTGTGTGGTGAGAGTGTTTGTGGTAGGTGAGTGTGTGTGGTAGGTGAGTGAGTGTGTGGTGGGTGAGTGTGGTGGGTGAATGAGTGTGGTGGGTGGGTGAGTGAGTGTGTGGTGAATGAGTGTGTGGTGAGTGTGTGTGTGGTGTGTGTGGTAGGTGAGTGAGTGTGTGGTGAGTGTGTGTGTGGTGAGTGTGTGGTGAGAGTGTGTGGTAGGTGAGTGAGTACGTGGTGAGTGTGTGTGGTCGGTGAGTGAGTGTGTGGTGAGTGTGTGTGGTAGGTGAGTGTGTGTGGTAGGTGAGTGAGTGTGTGGTGAGTGTGTGTGGTAGGTGAGTGTGTGGTGAGTGAGTGCGTGGTGAGTGTGTGTGGTCGGTGAGTATGATCGGTGAGTGAGTGTGGTAGGTGAGTGAGTGTGTGGTGAGTGAGTGTGTGGTGAGTGTGTGTGTGGTGGGTGAGTGAGTGTGTGGTGAGTGTGTGGTGAGTAAGGGTGTGGTAGGTGAGTGTGTGGTGAGTATGTGTGTGGTAGGTTAGTGAGTGTGTGGTGAGTGTGTGGTAGGTGAGTGAGTGTGTGGTGGGTGTGTGGTGGGTGAGTGAGTGAGTGAGTGTGGTCGGTGGGTGAGTGAGTGTGTGGTGAGTGAGTGTGGTGAGTGAGTGTGGTGGGTGAGAGTGAGTGAGTGTGGTGGGTGGGTGGGTGAGTGTGGTGAGTGAGTGTGTGGTGAGTGTGTGGTAGGTGAGTGAGTGTGTGGTGGGTGTGTGGTGGGTGAGTGAGTGAGTGAGTGTGGTCGGTGGGTGAGTGAGTGTGTGGTGAGTGAGTGTGGTGAGTGAGTGTGGTGGGTGAGAGTGAGTGAGTGTGGTGGGTGGGTGGGTGGGTGAGTGTGGTGAGTGAGTGTGTGGTGAGTGTGTTGAGTGTGGGGAGTGAGTGAGTGAGTGTGGTGAGTGATGGAATGAGTGTGGTGGGTGAGTGAGTGTGGTGGGTGAGTGAGTGTGGTGAGTGAGTGTGGTGAGTGGGTGAGTGAGTGTGGTGAGTGGGTGAGTGAGTGTGGGTGAGTGAGTGTGATGAGTGGGTGAGTGTGGTGAGTGAGTGTGGTGAGTGAGTGAGTGTGGTGAGTGAGTATGTTGATTGAGTGATTGGTTGTTCGACCATACTTCACCATTCCTGTCCACCTGCAACACAAACTTGGAGTGGTGGTGGTGGAGGGTTCAGTGACTCTGAGCTCGGCTCTCGTCCGCGTGATGGTCTCCACGTTGCCGTTCGACTGCCGTCTGCTGGTACGCGCGGAAAATAACAACAGCCCACAACCGTCTTCTTGGTTCTTTCGGTAAAGTCACGGAGAAGGGAAATAACGAAATAATAAAATAATAAAAATAAAACATAATAAAATACAATTCTCACGACGTTTTGGCCACGACGCAAGCAGCCGTCCTCAGGTGAAATTTCAGACGCTGTCTTTCAGACGCTGTCTTTCCAACAGACCTGTTCTTCACCTGAGGACGGCTGCTTGCGTTGTGGCCGAAACGTCGTGAGAATTGTATTTTATTTTGTTTTATTTTTTATAATTTTATAATTTCCCTCCTACGTGACTTTACCGAAAGAACAAAGAAGATGAATCCCTGCAGTCACGAAAGGTTTAAATCGAAATTTAAGGCCACAACCGGTTACTGGTTTTCATCGGTTACGGGCTCGAACCGGTTATCAAGCTCGAACCGATTGTCAAGCTCGAACCGGTTACCGTCTGCGCCAATCAATCTCGATCGGTTTTCACTCTCTGGTGATATCAACACACAGACAAAGATCCCCCGGGTAGCCTCTAGTAGGTTGTTGGGGCAAGTGCTGTTAGTAGCGAGTAGCAGCAGCGCCTATACACAGACAAAGATCCCCCGTGTAGCCTCGAGCAGACTGCTGGGGCAAGTGCTGTTGTTAGCGAGTAGTAGCAGCAAGGATTACACAGACAAAGATCCCCCGTGTAGCCTCTAGCAGACTGTTGGGGCAAGTGCTGTTAGTAGCGAGTCGCAGTAGCTCCTATACACAGACAAATATCCCCCGGGTAGCCTCCAACAGGGCTGTAGGGGCAAGTGCTGTTGTTAGCGAGTAGTAGCAGCAGGGATTACAAAGACAAAGGTACCCCGGGTAGCCTCCAAGAGGGCAGGAGCAGCATCACCAATCAAGTCCCGCAACTGTGGCACACGAGGGGCTGGGTGGCACACGAGGGGGTGGGTGGCACACGAGGGGGTGGGTGGCACACGAGGGGGTGGGTGGCACACGAGGGGGTGGGTGGCACACGAGGGGGTGGGTGGCACACGAGGGGCTGGGTGGCACACGAGGGGGTGGGTGGCACACGAGGGGGTGGGTGGCACACGAGGGGGTGGGTGGCACACGAGGGGGTGGGTGGCACACGAGGGGCTGGGTGGCACATGAGTGGGCTGGGTGGCACACGAGGGGGCTGGGTGACACACGAGGGGCTGGGTGGCACACGAGTGGGCTGGGTGGCACACGAGGGGCTGGGTGACACACGAGGGGCTGGGTGGCACACGAGGGGCTGGGTGGCACACGAGGGGGTGGGTGACACACGAGGGGGTGGGTGGCACACGAGGGGCTGGGTGGCACACGAGGGGCTGGGTGACACACGAGTGGGCTGGGTGGCACACGAGGGGCTGGGTGACACACGAGTGGGCTGGGTGGCACAGCACCGCGTCTCGGCCGCCTTTGTCTCCTCAGTGGCGATGTTCACGGCCACACCGCACCGGGGACTCATTTGAGGCCGAGTCGACCTAGGGGAGGCCCTAGACCCGTTCAGATAATCACCACTGGTTGCGGAATCGAACTCGGGTGTTTGCGCCGCGCGCTAACCGCTGCACCACCGCTCACCCCACCACACCTACACACTCACCTACCAAACTCACTCACCCCACCCTCACCACCTACTCACCCCACCCTCACCACACCTGCCACTCCCTCACCGCAGACCCACCCATCCATCCCATGCGCACCCACCTCCTTTCTGCCCCTCCGCGTCTATATAAACCGCTGCACCACCTCGTCAGCTTCAGCGTTACAGCTCCAAGCTCCTGTACATCTCCCCCCGTGTCTTTCTCTCCTCTCCTCGCTTGTCCATCCGCCTGTCTCTCTCCTCTCTCTCCCTTCGTGTGTCTCCATTCTCTCTCATCTCTCTCACAGCACCCCTCCCACGATGTCCTTCAGCTCCCGTTCCATCGGCGGCTACGGTGGCATGTCTACGCGTCTGGGCCGAGGGTCCGCCAGCGTCTACGAAGGCGGCGGTTCTTCTGGGGGCTACCGCATCTCGCAATCCTCGATGGGTGGCGGAGGTGGCTATGGTGGTGGCTACGGTGGTGGTGGTGGCTACGGCGGTGGTGGTGGCTATGGAGGTGGCTGCGCCATCAGCTCCTCCTTCCAGAGCTTCGGTGCCTTCGGAGGAGGTGGTGCAGGTGGCGGCGGGTTGAGCGGTGGGAATGAGAAGGCCGAGATGCAGGGACTCAACGATCGCCTGGCTGAATACATCGAGAAGGTGTGGGGTGGGTGGGTGGGTGGTTGGGTGGTTGGTTGGGTGGGTGGTTGGGTGGGTGGGTGGTTGGGTGGTTGGGTGGCTGGGTGGGTGGTTGGTTGGTTGTTTGGGTGGTTGGTTGTTTGGGTGGGTGGGTGGTTGAGTGCGTGGGTGGTTGGTTGGGTGGTTGGTTGGGTGGTTGGTTGGGTGTGTGGGTGTGTGGGTGGGTGGTTGGTTGAGTGGGTGGGTGGTTGGTTGAGTGGTTGGGTTTGTGGTTGGGTGGCGGTGGTGATGGAGGTGACCGTGGCTCGATGGTTCGCGCGCCAAGAATTGCTGCTGCTTTTGCCTGCTAACGCAGCACTGGCACCAATTGCCTGCTGAGGCTATATGGGGGAAATGTTTGGGTGCGCGCGTGTCTGTGAGTGTGTGTATGGGGAGCGGTAGCGTAGCGGTTAGCGCTATGAACCTGGCGATCCGGGTTCGATTCCCGCTCACGGCCAACATCAGTGACGATTATCTGAACCGGTCCTGGGCCTCCCCTAGGTCGGCTCAGCCTCAAATGAGTACCTGGTGTGATGTGTAAACATCGCCACTAGGGAGACAAAGGGGGCCGGGCGTGGTGTTGGTCACCCACCCCCTCGTGTGCCACAATTCTGCTGACGTAGATGCCACTGGTTCTTCATTTTCTGCAGATGTAGATGCCTCTGGTTCGTCACGTTCTGCAGATGTAGATGCCACTGGTTCTTCACGTTCTGCAGATGTAGATGCCACTGGTTCCTCACGTTCTGCAGATGTAGATGCCACTGGTTCTTCACGTTCTGCAGATGTAGATGCCACTGGTTCTTCACGTTCTGCAGATGTAGATGCCACTGGCTCTTCACGTTCTGCAGATGTAGATGCCACTGGTTCCTCACGTTCTGCAGATGTAGATGCCACTGGTTCTTCATGTTCTGCAGATGTAGATGCCACTGTTTCCTCACGTTCTGCAGATGTAGATGCCACTGGTTCTTCACGTTCTGCAGATGTAGATGCCACTGGTTCTTCACGTTCTGCAAATGTAGATGCCACTGGTTCTTCACGTTCTGCAGATGTAGATGCCACTGGCTCTTCACGTTCTGCAGATGTAGATGCCACTGGTGCATCACGTTCTGCAGATGTAGATGCCACTGGTTCTTCACGTTCTGCAAATGTAGATGCCACTGGTTCCTCACGTTCTGCAGATGTAGATGTCACTGGCTCTTCATGTTCTGTAGATGTAGATGCCACTGGTTTTTCATGTTCTGTAGATGCCACTGGTTCTTCAAGTTCTGCAGATGTAGATGCCACTGGTTCTTCACGTTCTGCAGATGTAGATGCCACTGGTTCTTCATGTTCTGTAGATGTAGATGCCACTGGTTCTTCACGTTCTGCATATGTAGATGCCACTGGTTCTTCAATTTCTGCAGATGTAGATGCCACTGGTTCTTCACGTTCTGTAGATGTAGATGCCACTGGTTCTTCATGTTCTGCAGATGTAGATGCCACTGGTTCTTCATGTTCTGCCGATGTAGATGCCATTGGTTTTTCATGTTCTGTAGATGTAGATGCCACTGGTTCTTCGTGTTCTGCAGATGTAGATGCCACTGGTTTTTCACGTTCTGCAGATGTAGATGCCACTGGTTCTTCACGTTTTGTAGATGAAGATGCCACTGGTTCTTCACGTTCTGCAGATGTAGATGTCACTGGCTCTTCACGTTCTGTAGATGTAGATGCCACTGGTTCTTCACGTTCTGCAGATGTAGATGCCACTGGTTCGTCACGTTCTGCAGATGTAGATGCCACTGGTTCTTCGTGTTCTGCAGATGTAGATGCCACCACCGCCATCTAGTGCGCGACGGTTGAACATACGACTCGTATCTTTGAAACTTCGTAAGTCGTGTTCGCAAGTAGAGGTAGACCCTGTGCTAACAGCACTTGCCCCAACAGTCTGTTAAGGCTATACGGGGGGATCTTTGTCTTTGTGGTGCAGGTGCGATTCCTGGAGAATGCCAACCAGGAACTGGAGCTACGGATCAAGGAGTTGCTGAAGGGAAAGGGTCCCGGCAACAAAGACTACAGCGCATACTACACCACCATGCAGGAGCTCAGGGACAAGGTGAGTGGGTGGATGAGTGGATGGGTGGGTGAATGGGTGGGTGGGTAAGTGGGTGGATGGGTTGGTAGGTTAAGGGCGTGGTTGGGTGAGCGAGTGGGTGGGTAAGTGTGTGGGCGGATGTGTAAGTGGGTTGGGTGAGTGGGTGGGTTGGTAAGTTGGTGAGTGGGTGGGTACGTGGATGGGTGTGTGGGTGGGTGAGTGGGTGGGTAGGTGGGTAAGTGGGTGGGTAAGTGGGTGGGTAAGTGGGTGGGTGGGTAAGTGGGTAGGTGGGTAAGTGGGTGGGTTGGTAAGTGGGCGGGTAAGTGGGTAGGTGGATAAGTTGGTGAGTGGGTGGGTGGGTGAGTGGGTGGGTGGGTGGGTGAGTGGGTGGGTAAGTTGGTGAGTGGGTGGGTACGTGGATGGGTGAGTGGGTGGGTAAGTTGGTGAGTGGGTGGGTGGGTGAGTGAGTGGGTGGGTGGGTGAGTGAGTGGGTGGGTGGGTGAGTGGGTGGGTGAGTGGGTGGGTGGGTGAATGGGTGGGTGGGTGAGTGGGTGGGTAAGTGGGTGGGTAAGTTGGTGAGCAGGTGTGTGCATCTCCGTGCGTGTCTATATGGATCATCTTTTGGCGAGTGTCTCACCCTGCAAAAAAAAGAAAAGTGAACTTGAGACTAAGCACTTGGACATGGGGAAAATTTAAAAGCAACGCCCTACAAACCCTCAATCCCCCCTCCCCCCACCTTGCAGATCCTGGCTCAGATCATGGAGAACGCCCGGGTCAGCCTGGAGATTGACAACGCGCGGCTGGCAGCCGACGACTTCCGCAGCAAGTGAGAGAAAATTCCTTCCCCCCCCCACGCTCCATCTCCTCCGCCACCCTGTCACACTATCACACTGCCACCCTATCACCCTGCCACCCTGCCACCCTGCCACCCTATCACCCTGCCACCCTATCACACTATCACCCTGCCACCCTATCACCCTGCCACACTATCACACTATCACCCTGCCACCCTATCACCCTGTCACCCTGCCACCCTATCACACTATCACCCTGCCACCCTATCACACTATCACACTATCACCCTGCCACCCTATCACCCTGCCACCCTATCACACTATCACCCTGCTACCCTATCACCCTGCCACACTATCACACTATCACCCTGCCACCCTATCACCCTGTCACCCTGCCACCCTATCACACTATCACCCTGCCACCCTATCACACTATCACACTATCACCCTATCACACTATCACCCTGCCACCCCATCACCCTGCCACCCTATCACACTATCACCCTGCCACCCTATCACACTGTCACCCTGCCACCCTATCACACTATCACCCTGTCACCCTGCCACCCTATCACCCTGCCACCCGCAGGCGACGGCAAGGAGGTGTGTGTGTGTTGTGGCCAGCGCTCTGCGCGTGCGATGGGATCCACGCTCAATCTCCCCCCCCCTCCACCATCTCAATCCTTTGCTTTGCTCCCCACCTCCCCCCTCCACCACCACCACCACCCCCTGGCGCCGTGTCCCAGGTGGGAGACGGAGCTGGCTCTGCGCAGCTCCGTGGAGGCGGACATCAACAACCTGCGCGGGCTGCTGGACGAGTACAGCATGGCGCGCATGGGGCTCGAGGGGGAGATCGAGAGCCTCCGCGAGGAGCTCATCTTCATGCGCAAGAACCACGAGGAGGTGGGAGCGAGGGGAGGGAGAGGAATGGGGGAGAGGGGGGAGGGAGGGGGAGAGGAGGGGATGGAGAAGGGGAGGGACAGAGGGGGGCAGAAGGAGGACGGAGGGAGAGGGGAGAGAAATGAAAAAAAACAAGAAATGAAAAAAAAAGAAGGGAGAGATGGAGAGGGGAGAGGGAGGGGGGAGAGGGAGGGGAGAGGGAGGGGGAGAGGGAGGGGGGAGAGGGAGGGGGGGAAGGAGGGGGATTGGAGGGAGGGGGGAGAGGGAGGGGGGAAGGAGGGGGATTGGAGGGAGGGGGGAGGGAGGGGGGGAGAGGGAGGTGGAAGAGGGGAGAGGGAGGGGGAGTGGGAGGGAGGAGAGGGAGGGGGGTACAGTGAGGGGGGGGGGCTAAGGACTGACAGGCGTGTTCGTGAATCGAGGCAAACCTCTTCAAGTGCGTGGGGGTTACGTTCCTGGCAAATGACGTGTCGGGGGGAAAAACCGCGTTCAACATTATCACACGGCAACAAAAATAACAACCCATCACACACCATCGTTTCATCACAACACGAATCATTCCCCACCCAACGGATGCAGCCCTGCCACGGCACGCCCTGTGCAGGGTGGTGGCAGGGTGATGGGGTGGCAGGTTGATGGGGTGGCAGGGTGGCAGGGTGATGGGGTGGCAGGGTGATGGGGTGGCAGGGTGATGGGGTGGCAGGGTGGCAGGGTGATGGGGTGGCAGGGTGATGGGGTGGCAGGGTGATGGGGTGGCAGGGTGGCAGGGTGACAGGGTGATGGGGTGGCAGGGTGATGGAGTGGCAGGGTGGCAGGGTGATGGGGTGGCAGGGTGATGGGGTGGCAGGGTGGCAGGGTGATGGGGTGGCAGGGTGATAGTGTGATAGGGTGGCAGGGTGGCAGGGTGAATGGGTGGCAGGGTGGCAGAGTGACGGAGGAGATGGAGCGTGGGGGGAAGGAATTTGCTGTGGCGCTTTGTGGCCACGGTGGCCTGGAGATTCTCATACCCTTTGGTTCTTTCGGTAAAGTCACGTGGGTAAAAAAATAAAAAAATCACGACGTTTCGGACGCAACACAAGCGTCCATCATCAGGCTGTGGTTAAATTTGTTTTTTATTTTTCTACCTACGTGACTTTACCGAAAGAACCACAAAGAGTATGGATACTTGCATTGCACGAAAACTTCAAATCTATAATGAGATTCTCATCTCCGCTGCACCACCACCACCACCGCTCCCACCTATCCGGCCACCAGGTCCCGTTAAAAAACCAAAACACCTCCACGGATGACGCCAACGTCATCTGGTCCAACACCATGTGAGACTAGGCCCTAAGGAAAGCTGTGGACCAATCAACTTCAAGGACAGTGCACACATTATCAAAGTAATGTTTTTTTTGTTTGCATTACGACTGCAGGTATTGTGGTCTATGCAAACATGACTCCTTGTGAAAAAAAAGGTGTCAGTTTTGTTGCCAGATAAAAGGGTAAAAAAAATTACACTGGTCAACACACTTTTTCTGGTATTCCAACGGTTTTAAGGTAATTTTGGGGTGCTGATTCCAAATCTGGAATCAGTTTTTGTCTATCACATCAGGTTTTTGAGATATCAAATATTGCATTTTCAATAAAAACTGCAGAAGAAAAATATTAAATAAATGTGGATATCTACATAAAATGATTATAAACACACTATCCTAAAAATACAGCACCATATTTTAACACTAAAGCAGTCACTGACTCGCAACAACTTAAGTGACAGAGTTAATTTCTGGTAAAATCAATGAAAATGGGGTATGCCGATAGCATAAAAATGAGATGCGATAGAGCAAATCTGAGATCAGATTTGGAATCGGCACCCTGAAATTAGTCGAGAACAGCTACAAAAGTCCAGGCCAGAAAAAAATGTTTTTGTTGTTGTTGACCAGTGTTATCATATTCTTCTTGGTTCTTTCGGTGAAGTCACGTAGAATGGAAATAATAAAATAATAAAAATAAAACAATAAAATAATTCTCACGACGTTTCGGCCACAACGCAAGCAGCCGTCCTCAGGTGAAGAACAGGTCTGTCAGAAAGACAGCGTCTGAATGAACACCACCAGGCTTGGCAGCGTATATTTAAGCTGGGTTGGAGGGGGAAGAGCGCCTTAACAAAGGAATTTGCATATCAAGAGTAATTTAGCATATTTATGTGAAATGCAGGTATGTGATTAGTGCTACTTGTGCCCGTGCATTATGCAGGATTAGCAGCATCAAAAGGAGGGGATAGGGGTAGCGTATTTTTTCTTTTGGCAAATGAGGTTCCAATGGTGTTAACCTCCACGGCTTCTCGGCACGTCTGCTTAATGGTCCTTTGCCTCTGTCCCTACAGGAGCTGGCCGCCTTGCGGGCGCAGCTGGAGGGGTCATCTATGTCGGTGGAGGTGGACAGCACCAAGGGCAAGGACCTGCACAAGATCCTGGCCGAAGTCCGGGCTCAGTACGAGGCGATGATCGCCAAGAACCGTGTGGACCAGGAGGAGGCCTTCAACAAACAGGTCGGGCGGTGGGACGCCACCACAACTACAACAAACACCACCACAAGCAACACTATCATCATAATCACCAACACCACCACCACTATCATCACAACCACCACAAGCAACACTATCATCATAATCACCAACACTATCACCACCACCACAACCAACACTATCATCATAATCACCGACACAACCACCACTATCATCACAACCACCACAAGCAACACTATCACCACCACCACCACTATTATCACAACCACCACAAGCAACACTATCATCACAACCACCACCATTATCATCATCAATCACCAAAACACAACCACCACTATCACCACCACCACCACTATCATCACAACCACCACAAGCAAGACTATCATCATAATCACCAACACACCATCACTATCATCACAACCATCACCACAACCACCACTATCATCACAACCACCACCACCACCGATCACCACTATTACCACAACCACCACCACAACCGATCACCACTATCACCACAACCACCACCACCACCGATCACCACCATCACCACAAACACCACCACAACCACTATCATCATAACCACCACAGCAACAACTACCACAACCACGATCACCACAACCACGATCACCACAACCACTATCACCATAACCATTATCACCACAACCACTATCACCACAACCATTATTATCACAACCACCACAGTAACAACCACCACAACCACGATCACCACAACCACTATCACCACAACCACGATCACCACAACCACTATCACCATAACCATTATCACCACAACCACTATCACCACAACCACTATCACCACTATCACCATAACCATTATCACCACAACCACGATTGCCACAACCACTATTATCACAACCACCACAGTAACAACCACCACAACCAACCACTGGTGGTCGTGGTTGTAGTGGTGGTGGTTGTAGTGGTGGTTGTAGTAGTGGTTGTTGTGGTGGTGGTTGTAGTAGTGGTAGTGGCGGTAGTAGTAGTAGCGGTTGTAGTGGTGGTTGTAGTGGTTGTAGTAGTAGTGGTGGTGGTTGTAGTGGTGGTTGTGATGGTGGTTGTAGTAGTGGTTGTAGTAGTAGTGATGGCGGTTGTAGTAGTAGTGTTGGTTGTAGTGGCGGTAGTAGTAATAGTGGTGGCGGTAGTAGTAGTGGTAGTAGTAGTGGTGGTGGTTGTAGTAGTGGTGGTAGCGGTAGTAGTAGTAGTGGTGGTGGTTGTAGTGGCTGTGCTCACACTACCACGAGGAGTAGTAGACGAAGTTGGGTTGGTACACTCTCCACTAACCGCTGTCCCACCTGGGTCACTGCACTCCCTACTGCAGACCCAGTCGGTGCAGGTAGTGGTTGTAGTGGTGGTGGTGGTTGTAGTGGTGGTTGTGATGGTTGTAGTAGTAGTGGTGGTTGTAGTAGTAGTGGTTGTAGTAGTGGTAGTGGTTGTAGTAGTGGTGGTAGTGGTTGTAGTAGTGGTGGTGGTTGTAGTAGTAGTGGTGGTTGTGGTGGTGGTTGTGATGGTGGTTGTAGTGGTAGTGGTTGTATTAGTGGTGGTGGTTGTAGTAGTAGTGGTGGTTGTAGTAGTGGTGGTGGTTGTAGTAGTAGTGGTAGTAGTGGTAGCGGTAGTAGTAGTAGTGGTGGTGGTGGTTGTAGTAGTGGTGGTGGTGGTGGTTGTAGTAGTAGTGGTGGCTGTAGTAGTGGTGGTGGTTGTAGTAGTGGTAGTAGTAGTGGTGGTGGTGGTTGTAGTAGTGGTGGTGGTTGTAGTGGTTGTAGTAGTAGTGGTGGTAGTGGTTGTAGTAGTGGTGGTGGTTGTAGTGGTTGTAGTAGTAGTGGTGGTGGTGGTTGTAGTAGTGGTGGTGGTGGTGGTTGTAGTAGTAGTGGTGGCTGTAGTAGTGGTGGTGGTTGTAGTAGTGGTAGTAGTAGTGGTGGTGGTGGTTGTAGTAGTGGTGGTGGTTGTAGTGGTTGTAGTAGTAGTGGTGGTAGTGGTTGTAGTAGTGGTGGTGGTTGTAGTGGTTGTAGTAGTAGTGGTGGTGGTTGTAGTGGCTGTGGTCACACTGCACGAGGAGGAGTAGTAGACGAATGGGGTTTTGTACACTCTCCACTAACCGCTGTCCCACCCCTACCTGGTTCACTCCCTCCCTACCGCAGGCCCAGTCGGTGCAGGTGGTGGCCGTGCAGCACTCACAGGCGTCCCAGGCTGCCAAGGTGGAGGTCACGGAGACACGGCGCGCCATGCAGAGCCTCCAGGCTGAGCTCGATTCTCTACGAGGCCTGGTGAGTTTGCCCTGCAGCCGTCGGGCGCTGCTGCTGCTGGGCTACTGGGCAGTGCCAGGCTAGGTGCACCGTGAGGCTGCTGGGCTACTGGGCAGTGCCAGGCTCTGCTCCCCTCCACGCACTCTCCTGCCTCTCACCTCTCATCTCACTCCACTCTCATCTCTCTCCACTCTCCTCCACTCACTCTCCTGCCTCTCACCTCACTCCACTCCCCTCCACGCACTCTCCTGCCTCTCCACTCTCTCATCTCACTCCCCTCTCATCTCACTCCACTCCCCTCCACGCACTCTCCTGCCTCTCCCCTCTCATCTCACTCTACTCCCCTCCACGCACTCTCCTGCCTCCCCCCTCCACTCCCCTCCCCTCTCATCTCGCCCTCACCCCCTCCTCCTGCCTCTCCCCTCTCATCTCACTCCACTCCGCTCCACGCACTCTCCTGCTTCTCTCCTCTCATCTCACTCCACTCCCCTCCACGCACTCTCCTGCTTCTCCCCTCTCATCTCACTCCCCTCTCATCTCACTCTACTCCCCTCCACGCACTCTCCTGCCTCTCCCCTCTCATCTCACTCCCCTCCCTCCACGCACCCTCCTGCCTCTCCCCTCTCATCTCACTCCCCTCCACGCACTTTCCTGCCCCCCTCCCCTCCACTCCACTCCACTCCCCTCTCATCTCATCCCCTCCTCCTGCCTCTCCCCCCCCCTATCCACGTCGTCCCAGATCCGCTCGCTGGAGGACCAGCTCCAGGACACAGAGGAGCGCAACGCTCGCGACCTCTCCACCTACACGATGCAGATCCAGCGCCTGGAGGGCGAGCTCTCGAACCTGCGCCACGGCATCAACCAGCAGCTGAAGGAGTACGCGGACCTCCTCAACATGAAGATGAAGCTCGAGGCGGAGATTGCCACCTACAGACGCCTGCTGGAGGGGGAGGATAGCCGGTAAGGTGGTGGTGGTGGTGGTTGTGGTGGTGATGGTGGGGGTGGTGGTGGTGGTGGTGGGGGTGGTGGGGGTGATGGTGGTGGTGTTGGGGGTGGGGGTGGTGGGGGTGGTGGTGGGGGAGAGGTGGTGGTGGTGGTGGTGAGGGAGGATGGTGGTGGTGGTGGTGGAGGATGGTGGTTTGGTGGGGGTGATGGTGGGGGTGGTGGAGGATGGTGGTGGTGGAGGATGGTGGTGGTGGAGGATGGTGGTGGTGGAGGATGGTGGTGATGGAGATGGTGGTGGTGGGGGAGAGAGATGGTGGTGGTGGTGGTGGTGGTGGAGATGGTGGTGGTGGAGATGGTGGCGGTGGTGGTGGTGGAGATGGTGGTGGTGATGGTGGTGGTGATGGTGGTGGTGGGGGAGAAATGGTGGTGGTGGAGATGGTGGTGGTGGAGATGGTGGTGGTGGAGATGGTGGCGGTGGTGGTGGGGGAGAGATGGTGGTGGTGGAGAGCTGGTGGTGGTGGTGGTGGTGGGGGAGAGAGGTGGTGGTGGTGCTGGCGGTGGAGATGGTGGCGGTGGTGGTGGGTGAGAGATGCTTGTGGTGGTGATGGAGATGGTGGTGGTGGGGGAGATGGTGGTGGTGGGGGAGGGAGGTGATGGATGTTGGTGCTGGTGGTGGTGGAGATGGTGGCGGTGGTGGTGGGTGAGAGATGGTTGTAGTGGTGATGGTGGTGGTGGTGGGGGAGGATGGTGGTGCTGGTGGGGGAGATGGTGGTGGTGGTGATGGAGATGGTGGTGGTGGTGGGTGAAAGATGGTTGTGGTGGTGGGGGAGATGGTGGTGGTGGTGATGGAGATGGTGGTGGTGGTGGGTGAGAGATGGTTGTGCTGGTGGTGGAGATGGGTGTGGTGGTGGGGGAGATGGTGGTAGTGGAGGGGCCAACCGCACATCCCCACGTATCAGTCATTCACAACAACCAACGCACTCCGACCCCGATCAATTATAATGATAACACCCCCACGCATCCATCCTGCTGACACAACAACAACAACCGCCATTCGCCACTAAGTGGCGGTAACGTCACCACGACGCTTGTGCCAGGCTACGTGCACGTTGAGGCCACGTGAAGTGTCGAACGCCCGCTGGCAGGAGGTCACGGGGCAGACCCAGCAGGTGCCACGGGTCGACTGACTGAGATGACTGGCCGATGCACCACCTGTGCCCCCTACTGTGCCAACTTGCTGTGCTTTAGCCACCCGGTGTTCACACACACACCACCACCACACCACCACACCCCTATCAATGACATAACATCCGCACACATATTGCACGCTCTCATCCCACCAAAACCCACGCATCCGATACATCCATCCCACCCAAACCCATCCACATCGTGTGCCAGTTTGGCTCTGTGGGTGGCGTCTGTGGCCGTCAAAGGACTGCTGTTCGCTTAACAGCACTTGCCCCGACATCCTGCGTGAAGGCTACACGGGCCACCTTTGCCTGTGTCTTTGTTTCCTCTGTTAGTTTCGACCGAGATTTAGAACCGGTCCTGGGCCTCATCCTCTAGGTCGACTCGGCGTCAAATGGGTTCCTGGTGTAGCGGTGTGTAGTGAACATCGCCACTGGGGAGACAAAGGTGGCCGGGCGTGGTGCTGGCCACCCACCTCCAGTGCCTGTCGTTCAGGCCTTCATAGGCGCTGCTCGCTACCAGCACTTGCCCCGACGGTCTGACAAGGCTACACGGGGGATCTTTGTCTTTGGACGTAAACAATTATTGATTTGTTGTTCACCTCCCCCCCCCCCCATGTTCCTCCTCCGTTTTCTCTGTGACTCCCCCCTCCCCCCACTCCCACCACTCCCACAACCAACAACAACAACAACCCCAGGATGGGCAACATCTCTGCCAACTCGACCTCTGGGTTGATCACCGTGAGCGGCGGTGGCGGCGGCGGCGGCGGAGTCTCCGGCGGTGGTGGTGGCGGTGGCATGAGCATGACCATGACCAGCAGCAGCAGCAGCGGCGGCGGTGGTGGTGGTGGCAGCAGCAGCAGCAGCGGTGGTGGATCGGTGGTGAAGACCACGACCACCAAGGAGTCGTCCAGCTACTCCACCGGCTACCGCTCTTGAATGCCAAAAGGTGAAGGGCGAATTCCACCCCCCCCCCCGCCTCCCCCCCCGGTTTAAATTTTGACAAAAACAAAAAAAACGCGGACATAAAAAGCGACTCTCTCTCGGATATAGACAAAAAAGTTTCGTGGCTGCTTGACGAAAACAAGTTTAAACGCCCCCCCCCACCAAAGTGGACTCATTTGAGGCTGAGTCGACCTAGGAGGGGGACGAGGCACAGGACCAGGTTCAAGATAATTCGTGACTGGTGCTTGTGCCAGGCCAGGTGCACCTTGAGGCCACGTGAAGCGTCAAAGACCTCGCTGGCGGGAGGTCACGGGACAGACCCTGCAGGTGCCATGGGTTGACCGAATGAGATGACCGGCAGATGCACCACCAGCTCCCCCCTACTGTGTCAACCTGCTGTGTTTTACTCGCCCGGCGCTCCGCTCGTTGTTGTGAGCGTCGCTCCTCCGCCCTCCGTTGTTGTTGGAGGGCGACTGCCCCCAACTGCCCAGTAGCGTCCTTCACGAGCCTCCTCCACAGAGGCCGATCTTGACACCGCTGGTACCAGTCATCGGCAAGTCCACTCAGCTCCACGTCCTCCTGTACCACGTCACTCCATCTCTTCTCTAGCCCGTGCCGCGCCCGTTTAGCCCCCTCTATCCGGCTGAACAAAAGCTGTTTAGGCATGCGGTGGCTGGGCATGCGGGCTACGTGACCAAGCCAACGCAGCCTTGCCTGCCGGAGGAGCTCACCGATGGGACTTTGCCCAGATCTGTCAAGGATTTGTGAGCTCCTCACACAATCCAGCCTGGTTAGGTGGGTGTCCACGTTTCGCAAGCGTAGAGACGGGAGGGAATGAGCGTGGCCGAGAAGACCTGAAGCTTCGTGCCACAAACACACACACACACACGGACGCACCATATGTCTCGTCGGTTGCTAGGAGACGGGAAACAACAACAACAACAATAATAACAGTAATTTTCAATGGCGCTCGGAAATGATCCCTTGTAACGCGTTGACTTCGCCTGCCATGCCAAGGGTCTGTCCCGTGCCGGCTCAAGGGATCTAGAGGAACACACAAGTCGCTCTGTGTGTGAGTGTTGTTGTTGTGGTGGTGGTGAAGGCGTCCATGTCCTCCCTAACGCGCACATCCCGAACGCATGCAGCTGTTGTTACTCGATATTACACAGAAGGGGACACTGACAAACAAAGACAAAGATCCCCCGTGTGTACTCTTTGGTTCTCTCGATAAAGTTACGTAGGTTGTTTAATTTAGTGTGTTCTTTCTCCCTCTAAGCCTGCGTACTTTACTACGCATCTCTTCGTACTCATTGACATGTAAATTTTTTCTCTAACCCCTCCCTCTCTCTGCCTCCGCCCCCCTCTGTCTATTTAAGGCCACCCCACAGAGACGATCACCCCTCTCTGTACCTGTGTTGCTCTCTTTGTGTATCTTGGTGACATCTGTCTGCTTATATGTCTGTCTGTGGTTTTCTGGTTAGATTTTGTGTCGCTATTTCATTATACCTGATGATGATTGCTTGTGTTGCAATCGAAACGTCGTATACTATTATTTAATTTATTATTTTATCTTTATACGTCACTTTACCGAAAGAACCAAAGAATAATTCCTGCAGTCACGAAAACTCCAAAATTAAGATTAAAATAAAATATTTTTTTCTAAAAATTTTTTTTATACAATTTTTTTTTGGTGGCGGCAGCATTTATATTTGCGCGATCTAACCCAACGAAAACTTCTATTGTGGTGTTGTAGAGTTACATTGAACACGTGGTTACACCGCCATATTATGCCTAAACCGAGACCCCCCCTCCACCCTCCCCTTGCCTGGACCCGCAGCTGCTCCTGTGCAGCTCGAGAGCTCGAGAGCGACGGCTGCTGCCCGACTCGAGGAAGCCACGTGGCTCGAATGGAAGCCCTGACGTCACAAAGGCCATGGCGTCTCTCTCTCTCCCCTCGTGTCTCTCTCTCTCCGTGTCTCTCTCTCTCTCCCCCCTTGTCTCTCTCTCCCCGTATCTCTCTCTTTCTCCCCGTGTCTCCCCTCTCTCCCCGTTTCTCTCCGTCTCTCTCTCTCTCTCTCCCCGTGTCTCTTTCTCTCTCCCCGTGTCTCTCTCGCCCCCAGTGTCTCCCTCTCTCCAAGCGTCTCTCTCGCCCCCGGTGTCTCCCTCTCCCCATGCCCCCCTTCATCACCGTGTCCCCCTCCCCCCGTGTCTCTCTCTCTCTCCGTGTCTCTTTCTCTCCCCCAGTGCCTCCCTCTCCCCATGTCCCCCTTTATCACCGTGTCCCCCTTCCCCCCTCCCGTGTCTCCCTCACGCCCCCATGTCTCCCTCATGCCCCCTGTGTCTCCCTCATGACCCCGTGTCTCCCCTCCCCGTGTCTCCACCGTGGGATTGAGAGAGTGGCCAATAAAAGCTCCTTTCAAAAACAAAAAAACCCGACAGACCTCGTTCCTGTGAGTTCCTCTGCTGTGTGGTTTTTCTGAGTGCAGTGGAAGCCCAATGGTGGGCGCGTAAAATTTCGATTTAAAGCTTTCGTGACTGCAGGAATTCATCTTCTTGGTTCTTTCGGTAAAGTCAGGTAGAATGGAAATAAAAAAATAAAACATAAAATAATTCTCACGACGTTTCGGCCACAACGCAAGCAGCCGTCCTCAGGTGGAGAACAGGTCTGTCGAGAAGACAGTCTGAATGTTGCTTGCGTTGTGGCCGAAACGTCGTGAGAATTGTATTTTATTATGTTTTATTTTTATTATTTTATTATTTCCCTTCTACGTGATGACTTTACCGAAAGAACCAAGAAGAAGAGTCACAGTACTTCGCAAGGCTTCATTTTGCAAAGAGGAGCTGGCAAATTCCCATAGATCCAAGCGATTGACATAAAGCGGCCTTCACAAGCCATGATGGCCGATATCAATGGCGGACAATGCCCCTCGGGGTTGCGAATGCTCCAGCAGGTGCTAAGGGACCGTCCATAAATGACGTCACGCACCTAGGGGGGGGGTCAGACATTTGTGACGATGTGTGACGAGGGGGAGGGGGTTTGAGAAATGTGACGTCACATCAAGATGCGCAAATTTAAATGAATATAGACAACACCTTCTGCTTAATTAAATAGACTTTTGATCGATGTTTTCTCCTACAACATCAGAGTGCAGCGCCACATTAAATATGCACTACAATGACAATAGTTTAAAGCGATTTGTTGTGGATTTACTCTCCGACACACGGGTGGGCTGAAGCAGTATACTACACTATACACTACTATACACTACACTATACACTACTATACACTACATTATACACTACACTATACACTACACTATACACTACTATACACTACACTATGCACTACACTATATACTACACTATACACTACACTATTTACTACACTATACACTACACTATACACTACACTATAAACTATGATACGATACACTACACTATAAACTACTATACACTACACTATACACCACTATACACTACACTATACACTACACTATACACTACACTATACACTACACTATACAGTACACTATACACTACACTATAAACTATGATACGATACACTACACTATAAACTACTATACACTACACTATACACCACTATACACTACACTATACACTACACTATACACTACACTATAGACTACACTATTTACTACACTATTTACTACACTATAAACTATGATACGATACACTACACTATAAACTACTATACACTACACTATACACTACACTATAAACTACTCTGCACTACACTATACACTACACTGTGCACTACACACTATAAACTACTCTACACTATAGGAGTAACTATTTGGCGTTTTGTTCACGTGACAAATCCCCTTACTCATTGGCTGTGTCGGGTGGTGGAGGGTTTCGACGCATTTATACTTTGGCGATCTAACCCAAAAAAACCCAAAAAAACAAAGACTCCCAATAAAAGAAGAAGCATTGGCCCTTTCATCTTCTTGGTTCTTTCGGTAAAGTCACGTAGAAGGGAAGTAATACAATAATAAAAATACAACATAATCAAATAATTCTCACGACGTTTCGACGTTTCGGCGTCAGATTCAGACGCTGTCTCCTCGACAGACCTGGTCTTCACCTGAGGACGGCTGCTTGCGTTGTGGTCGAAACGTCGTGAGAATGATTTTATTATGTTTTATTTTTATTATTTTATTACTTCCCTTCTACGTGACTTTACCGAAAGAACCAAGAAGATGAATCGCTGCAGTCACGAAAGCTTTAAATCGAAATTTAACTTTGGCTCTTTCTCAGGCTGGGGGGATACCACCAGAAATGTATCCCAAATTTTGCCTCGACGAAGAGAATCGCGTGGGATATTGAGGCAACGCAACGATTTGAGACACTCAAGAAAGCTCTGGCCCACGAGCCGATGTTGAGGTTGGCTGATGAGACCTCAAACCGATTGTGTCACGAACCGATGCATCAAAGACAGGCCATGGGGGGCAGTCATCCTCCAGGAGCATGACGGAGAATTATTCTCGGTGAGTGAGTGAGTAGGTGACTGGGTGAGTGAGTGAGTGAGTGGGTGAGTGACTGGGTGAGTGAGTGAGTGAGTGGTGCAAGTGGGTGACTGGGTGAGTGAGTGAGTGGTGCATGTGGGTGACTGGGTGAGTGAGTGACTGGGTGAGTGAGTGAGTGACTGGGTGGGTGAGTGACTGGGTGGGTGAGTGAGTGAGTGGGTGACTGGGTGAGTGAGTGAGTGGGTGAGTGAGTGAGTGAGTGGGTGACTGGGTGACTGAGTGAGTGACTGGGTGAGTGAGTGAGTGAGTGAGTGGTGCAAGTGGGTGACTGGGTGAGTGAGTGGGTGGTGCAAGTGGGTGACTGGGTGAGTGAGTGACTGTGTGACTGGGTGGGTGAGTGGTGCAAGTGGGTGACTGGGTGAGTGAGTGGTGCAAGTGGGTGGGTGGGTGAGTGAGTGAGTGATTGGGTGAGTGAGTGAGTGAGTGACTGGGTGAGTGAGTGGGTGACTGGGTGAGTGAGTGAGTGACTGGGTGAGTGAGTGGTGCAAGTGGGTGACTGGGTGAGTGAGTGAGTGACTGGGTGGGTGAGTGACTGGGTGGGTGAGTGAGTGAGTGGGTGACTGGGTGAGTGAGCGACTGGGTGAGTGAGTGGTGCAATTGGGTGACTGGGTGAGTGAGTGAATGAGTGGTGAAGTGGGTGACTGGGTGAGTGAGTGACTGGGTGAGTGAGTGAGTGACTGGGTGGGTGAGTGACTGGGTGGGTGAGTGATTGAGTGGGTGAGTGAGTGACTGGGTGACTGAGTGAGTGAGTGGGTGACTGGGTGACTGACTGAGTGAGTGAGTGACTGGGTGAGTGAGTGAGTGGTGCAAGTGGGTGACTGGGTGATTGAGTGAGTGGGTGGTGCAAGTGGGTGACTGGGTGAGTGAGTGGTGCAAGTGGGTGACTGGGTGAGTGAGTGACTGGGTGGGTGAGTGAGTGAGCGGGTGACTGGGTGAGTGAGTGAGTGACTGGGTGAGTGAGTGGGTGACTGGGTGAGTGAGTGAGGTGGTGACTGAGTGAGTGAGTAAGTGGGTGACTGGGTGAGCGAGTAAGTGGGTGAGTGACTGAGTGAGTGAGTGGGTGACTGGGTGAGTGAGTGAGTGACTGGGTGACTGACTGAGTGAGTGAATGACTGGGTAAGTGAGTGAGTGAGTGAGTGGGTGACTGAGTGAGTGGTGTAAGTGGGTGACTGAGTGAGTGAGTGGTGTAAGTGGGTGACTGGGTGAGTGAGTGAGTGAGTGAATGACTGGATAAGTGAGTGAGTGGGTGAGTGAGTGAGTGGTGTAAGTGGGTGACTGGTTGAGTGAGTGAGTGGTGCAAGTGAGTGAGTGAGTGGGTAAGTGAGTGAGTGACTGGCTGAGTGAGTGAGTGGGTGAGTGAGTGACTGACTGAGTGAGTGAGTGACTGAGCGAGTGAGTGGTGTAAGTGGGTGACTGGTTGAGTGAGTGAGTGGGTGACTTGGTGAGTGAGTGAGTGAGTGAGTGGTGCAAGTGGGTGACTGGGTGAGTGAGTAAGTAAGTGGGTGACTGGGTGAGTGAGTGAGTGAATGACTGGGTGACTGAGTGAGTGAGTGGCTGGGTGAGTGAGTGGTGCAAGTGGGTGACTGGGTGAGTGAGTGAGTGACTGGGTGGGTGAGTGAGTGAGCGGGTGACTGGGTGAGTGAGTGGGTGTGCAAGTGGGTGACTGGGTGAGTGAGTGAGTGAGTGGGTGGGTGAGTGACTGGGTGGGTGAGTGATTGAGTGGGTGAGTGAGTGACTGGGTGACTGAGTGAGTGACTGGGTGACTGAGTGAGTGAGTGAGTGAGTGAGTGACTGGGTGAGTGAGTGAGTGGTGCAAGTGGGTGACTGGGTGATTGAGTGAGTGGGTGGTGCAAGTGGGTGACTGGGTGAGTGAGTGGTGCAAGTGGGTGACTGGGTGAGTGAGTGAGTGACTGGGTGGGTGAGTGAGTGAGCGGGTGACTGGGTGAGTGAGTGGGTGTGCAAGTGGGTGACTGGGTGAGTGAGTGAGTGACTGGGTGAGTGAGTGGGTGACTGGGTGAGTGAGTGAGGTGGTGACTGAGTGAGTGAGTAAGTGGGTGACTGGGTGAGCGAGTAAGTGGGTGAGTGACTGAGTGAGTGAGTGGGTGACTGGGTGAGTGGTGTAAGTGGGTGACTGGGTGAGCGAGTAAGTGGGTGAGTGACTGAGTGAGTGAGTGGGTGACTGGGTGAGTGAGTGAGTGAGTGAGTGAGTGAGTGAGTGACTGGGTGACTGACTGAGTGAGTGAATGACTGGGTAAGTGAGTGAGTGAGTGGGTGACTGAGTGAGTGGTGTAAGTGGGTGACTGAGTGAGTGAGTGAGTGGTGTAAGTGGGTGACTGGGTGAGTGAGTGAGTCGTGCAAGTGAGTGAGTGAGTGGGTAAGTGAGTGAGTGACTGGCGGAGTGAGTGAGTGGGTGAGTGAGTGAGTGACTGACTGACTGAGTGAGTGAATGACTGAGCGAGTGAGTGAGTGGTGTAAGTGGGTGACTGGTTGAGTGAGTGAGTGGGTGACTTGGTGAGTGAGTGAGTGAGTGGTGCAAGTGGGTGACTGGGTGAGTGAGTAAGTAAGTGGGTGACTGGGTGAGTGAGTGAGTGACTGGGTGAGTGAGTGGGTGACTGGGTGAGTGAGTGAGTGACTGGGTGAGTGAGTGGTGCAAGTGGGTGACTGGGTGAGTGAGTGACTGGGTGGGTGAGTGACTGGGTGGGTGAGTCAGTGAGTGGGTGACTGGGTGAGTGAGCGACTGGGTGAGTGAGTGGTGCAAGTGGGTGACTGGGTGAGTGAATGAATGAGTGGTGAAGTGGGTGACTGGGTGAGTGAGTGACTGGGTGAGTGAGTGAGTGAGTGAGTGAGTGACTGGGTGGGTGAGTGACTGGGTGGGTGAGTGATTGAGTGGGTGAGTGAATGACTGGGTGACTGAGTGAGTGAGTGGGTGACTGGGTGACTGAGTGAGTGAGTGACTGGGTGAGTGAGTGAGTGGTGCAAGTGGGTGACTGGGTGATTGAGTGAGTGGGTGGTGCAAGTGGGTGACTGGGTGAGTGAGTGGTGCAAGTGGGTGACTGGGTGAGTGAGTGACTGGGTGGGTGAGTGAGTGAGCGGGTGACTGGGTGAGTGAGTGAGTGACTGGGTGAGTGAGTGGGTGACTGGGTGAGTGAGTGATGTGGTGACTGAGTGAGTGAGTAAGTGGGTGACTGGGTGAGCGAGTAAGTGGGTGAGTGACTGAGTGAGTGAGTGGGTGACTGGGTGAGTGAGTGAGTGACTGGGTGACTGACTGAGTGAGTGAATGACTGGGTAAGTGAGTGAGTGAGTGAGTGGGTGACTGAGTGAGTGGTGTAAGTGGGTGACTGAGTGAGTGAGTGGTGTAAGTGGGTGACTGGGTGAGTGAGTGAGTGAGTGAATGACTGGATAAGTGAGTGAGTGAGTGGGTGAGTGAGTGAGTGAGTGGTGTAAGTGGGTGACTGGGTGAGTGAGTGTGTGGTGCAAGTGAGTGAGTGAGTGAGTGGGTAAGTGAGTGAGTGACTGGCTGAGTGAGTGAGTGGGTGAGTGAGTGAGTGAGTGACTGACTGAGTGAGTGAGTGACTGAGCGAGTGAGTGAGTGGTGTAAGTGGGTGACTGGTTGAGTGAGTGAGTGGGTGACTTGGTGAGTGAGTGAGTGAGTGAGTGGTGCAAGTGGGTGACTGAGTCAGTGAGTGGTGTAAGTGGGTGACTGGGTGAGTGAGTGAGTGAGTGAATGACTGGATAAGTGAGTGAGTGAGTGAGTGGGTGACTGGGTGAGTGAGTGAGTGACTGGGTGGGTGAGTGAGTGAGCGGTTGACTGGGTGAGTGAGTGGGTGTGCAAGTGGGTGACTGGGTGAGTGAGTGAGTGACTGGGTGAGTTAGTGAGTGGGTGACTGGGTGAGTGAGTGAGTGGGTGACTGAGTGAGTGAGTAAGTGGGTGACTGGGTGAGCGAGTAAGTGGGTGAGTGACTGAGTGAGTGAGTGGGTGACTGGGTGAGTGAGTGAGTGAGTGAGTGGGTGACTGACTGAGTGAGTGAATGACTGGGTAAGTGAGTGGGTGAGTGAGTGGGTGACCGAGTGAGTGGTGTAAGTGGGTGACTGAGTGAGTGAGTGAGTGGTGTAAGTGGGTGACTGGGTGAGTGAGTGAGTGAGTGAATGACTGGATAAGTGAGTGAGTGAGTGAGTGGGTGAGTGAGTGACTGACTGAGTGAGTGAGTGACTGAGCGAGTAAGTGACTGGCTGAGCGAGTGAGTGAGTGGTGTAAGTGGGTGACTGGTTGAGTGAGTGAGTGGGTGACTTGGTGAGTGAGTGAGTGAGTGAGTGGTGCAAGCGGGTGACTGGGTGAGTGAGTAAGTAAGTGGGTGACTGGGTGAGTGAGTGAGTGAATGACTGGGTGACTGAGTGAGTGAGTGGCTGGGTGAGTGAGTTGTGCAAGTGGGTGACTGGGTGATTGAGTGAGTGACTGGGTGGGTGAGTGAGTGAGCGGGTGACTGGGTGAGTGAGTGGGTGTGCAAGTGGGTGACTGGGTGAGTGAGTGAGTGGGTGAGTGAGTGAGTGGGTGACTGGGTGAGTGAGTGAGTGGGTGACTGAGTGAGTGAGTAAGTGGGTGACTGGGTGAGCGAGTAAGTGGGTGAGTGACTGAGTGAGTGAGTGGGTGACTGGGTGAGTGAGTGAGTGAGTGACTGGGTGACTGACTGAGTGAGTGAATGACTGAATAAGTGAGTGAGTGAGTGGGTGACTGATTGAGTGAGTGAGTGGTGTAAGTGGGTGACTGGGTGACTGAGTGAGTGAATGACTGGATAAGTGAGTGAGTGAGTGAGTGGGTGAGTGAGTGAGTGAGTGGTGTAAGTGGGTGACTGGGTGAGTAAGTGAGTGGTGCAAGTGAGTGAGTTAGTGAGTGGGTGAGTGAGTGGTGCAAGTGAGTGAGTGAGTGGGTAAGTGAGTGAGTGACTGGCTGAGTGAGTGAGTGGGTGAGTGAGTGAGTGAGAGACTGAGTGAGTGAGTGACTGAGCGAGTAAGTGACTGGCTGAGCGAGTGAGTGAGTGGTGTAAGTGGGTGACTGGTTGAGTGAGTGAGTGGGTGACTTGGTGAGTGAGTGAGTGAGTGGTGCAAGTGGGTGACTGGGTGAGTGAGTAAGTAAGTGGGTGACTGGGTGAGTGAGTGAGTGAATGACTGGGTGACTGAGTGAGTGAGTGGCTGAGTGAGTTAGTGGTGTAAGTGGGTGACTGGGTGAGTGAGTGAGTAAATGATTGAGTGACTGACTGAGTGAGTGACTGAGTGAGTGAATTAGTGGGTGACTGAGTGAGTGAGTGGTGTAAGTGGGTAACTGGCTAATGATCTGACTATTCTCTACCCTCAGTCAGTTCAATCGGACGTCTTGCCCCTGGCCAGCCCAGGCTGCCACCCGTGATTCACGGCTCCAATCCTCATTTTTTTTATTCATCCATTGCGCAAAAATTCATTCCTGATCGGGGCGTTGTCGCGCATCGTCTGGACAGACTCAAGACGAAGACAAAGATCCCCCATGTAGGCTTCAGCAGGCTGTCAGGGCAAGTGCTGTTAGGAGCGCACCATGCCCGGCCGCCTTTGTCTCCCTAGTGGCGATGTTTGACGCACAATTGCACCGGGAACTAATTTGAGGCTGAGTCTACCTAGAGGGAGGACAAGGGCCGGTGAAGATAATTGATCATCAGCGGTGTTGGTCGTGAACGGAGGTCGACCTCGGATAGCGCAGTGCGCTAACTGCTACACTACCGCTCCACACACACACACACTCATACACTCACTCACACTCACACACACACTCACTCACACACACTCACACATTCACTCACACACTCACACACACTCACACACACTCACAGACACACAGACACTCACACACACACTCACACACACTCAAACACACTCACTCACACACACTCACTCAAACACACACACTCACACACTCACACACACACTCACACACACTCACACATTCACTCACACACTCACGCACACTCACACACACTCACAGACACACAGACACTCACACACTCACTCACACACACTCACACACTCACTCACACACACTCACACACAGACACACACTGTTGCTTTTGTCGTTGTTGCACAACTGCAGCATCAGCATCATCATCAGCATCATCAGCAGCATTATCGCTGCCAAATTGAACGGGAAATCCAAAGTCTTTGTGAGGTTCACCACTCGTCGCCTGCATGATGCCAGCGACTTGGCTGAGAAAAATTTCCTACCAAATCCCCGAATTCCTGGCAGGAGACTTCGTGTTCAATGAAATGCCCGGCAAAAACACCATCATCATCACCACCATCATTACTACAACATCACCACCATCATTACTACAACATCACCACCATCATTACTACAACATCATCACCATCATTACTACAACATCCTCAACATAATCACCACAACAACATCATCAACATCATCATCACATCAACATCATGATAATCACAACAACAACATCACATCAACATCACCACCACCACATCACCACAACAACATCATGACCACAACATCAACATCATCATCACGATCATTTCCACAACATCACCACAACATCACCATCATCACCACTACCACAGCATCATTATCATCACCACATCATCATCACCACCACCACCTCGACAGCATTGTCATCATCACCACAACATAATCACCACAACAACATCACCACAACATCACCACCATCACCACCACAACAACATCATCACCACCACAATATCACCATCATCACCACCATCATCATAACCACCACCATCACCACCATCATCACCACCACCATCATCATCATCACCATCATTATCAACATCACCATCACCAACATTATCATCACTACCATAACAACATCATCACCACCACAATATCACCATCATCACCACCATCATCATAACCGCAGCATAATCACCACGACATCATCACCATCACCACCACAACAACATAATCACCACCACAATATCACCATCATCACCACCATCATCATAACCACCACAATATCACCCCCATCATCATCATCACCACCACAACAACATCGTCACCACCACAATATCACCATCATCACCACCATCATCATAACCACCACCATCACCACCATCATCATCATAACCGCAGCATAATCACCACTAAGAGATTCATGTCCGCTCGGCTTGGGATGTTTGTGGATAGTTTTCTAAGAGCTCGATCGTGCGTCAGTGGGGCTCTACGAGCCGGACAGATGTATGGATGAAATTTTGACTTAAAACTTTGGTGACTGCACGAATTCATATTCTGTGGTTCTTTTCGGTAAAGTCGCGTAGAATACGTATGGACTAGTTTTAGAATCGAGGAAGAGAATCACCATCGTCGTCATCACCACCGTCATTACCACCATCATCACGATCATCATCACCATTATTATCACCATCATCATCACCATCATTATCACTATTATCATCATCACCACCACAATCACCACCATCATCTCCACCACCATCACCATCATCACCACCATCACCTTCATCACCACCATCATCACCACCATCACCACCACCACCATCATCACCATCATCACCACCATCATCACTACCACCATCATCAATACCACCATCACCACCACCACCATCATCACCACCATCATCACCACCACCATAATCACCCCATCATCACCACCACCATCATCACCACCATCACCACCATCATCACCACCATCACCACCATCATCACCACCATCACCAACATCACCACCACCATCATCACCACCACCATCATCACCCCATCGCCAACGGGGAGGTGTGGGGGCGGAGTGTTTGATGGCACAAAATACCCAGGCAGGTGCTTAGTTTTGGTGGGGCTGATGGTAAGGCCCCACCTCTTGGTGGTACGCTCCAGGTTCAGCAGCAGCGCCTCCAACTCCTCCTCTGATTGAGCAGCAATCACCACATCACCGACCACGTAGCTTTACCTGGGCCGGCCCACCATCATGAAGGTCCTTCATGATTGTGAGCAGAGAGTCAGGGACTTTGAAAGCACGAAGAACAACCCAGAGCCTAGGCCTACTGATAGTATCATTGGCCTTGTAGGTCCTGTTGGAATTCCCTACACTTCTGCTGTCGCAAACGGACAGAGAATATGGCATCTGTGCATAACCGCCCTGGCCCGAAACCACATTGGGTCTCCAAAAGCCTCTCCTCAGTGTGACTGGCAAGGCAATGTTGAATAATTGTTACCAGAACCTATCCCGGCACACTGAGGAGTGAGATGCCCCTGTAGTTGTTACAGTCTGTGCGGTTTCCTTTCTTAAAAAGGGGGACCACCAGTGGTCCAAACTGTTGTTATGATGTCACGTAGGGCAGTATGCACACAAACGCCACCCTCCCTCAGCATTTCGCTTTGGATGTCATCCGCAAGCCTCTCCTCAGCGTGCCTAGCAAGGCGATGTTGAATTATCCTTGCCAGGACCTTTCCCGGCACACTGAGGAGTGAGATGCCCCTGTAATTGTTATAGTCTGTGCGGTTTCCTTTCTTAAAGAGGGGGACCACCAGGGCATCCTTCCAGTCCTTTGGAACTCGTCCAGTGGTCCAGACTGTTGTTATGATGTCACGTAGGGCAGTATGCACACAAACGCCACCCTCCCTCAGCATTTCCCTTTGGATGTCATCTCTGCCCGGTGCCTTTCCTGCTCTTAAACTCTCGATCGCCTTCGGTGCTTCGTCAACAGATGGCACCTCAGCCAGCCACTCACAGGGGGTGACTTCTTCTTCCAATATTTGAGGCACCGCAGCCTCAGCAGGGTCATCCCCACTTCGCCCCATGGTGTTTTTTGGACTGAGGGATTTCCCCTCCCCCAAGATCTCACAGAATTGCTCAACAAATCTCTTCCTGGGGGGGTCGGATATCGAATCACCATTATTTACCTTAAACATGGCGATAGGTGGGGTGCAGCAAGTTACTTTCTTGATGGAATTGAAGAGTGATTTGTGATCGTGGGCTAATGAGGCATATATTCCATCTCCTCAGCAACCAGCGACTACTACTGATCCTTGCAGCACTGCATGGTTCTCCGAACCTCCGAATGAAAGCTGCGGTAAGCCTCCACATTCACAGATGTGGGATGCTGTAGAGGGTGGTGTTCGTCTCAGCCAGCCGGAACATCCGCTGCGTATGCAAGGGTCTCTGGGGACGACGTCTGTACTGGTACCCAAAGCAGCCGATGCAGCTGCATGAGCCACAGTTCTAAACCTCGCCCATTTCCCCTCGGCATCAGAAGGAGCGGGATGACGACGATGACAGCCCCAGCTGCAGGCGATGATGACATTCTCACTTGAAACTTTCATCAGCTAGCTGAGACCAGATGTACACCCACCACCGGAGTGGAAGAATGGCAGGCGCATCTTACAGATGACAAGCCGATGGTCAGTGGGCAGCTCTACTCCACGGTAGGTCCTGGTGTCAAAGACATGGGCCGGCATCCGCTGCTCCGTCACTATGTAGTCCAGCAGATGTTCTTGCTTGGACCTGACGTGCATCTATGATGTAGCGTGGATGCATCGATGCCTGAACAGCGTGTTGGTAATTACAAGCCCATGGACTGCACAAAAGTCTAGCAGCCTCCTACCGTTGTTATTTAGCTGATCTTGCCCCATGACTTCCAATTACTCCAGACCAGGTGCCAGCATCATGACCAACTCGGGCATTAAAGCCACCCAACAGGATGACTCTATCCCGATGGGGCCACTTTAGCCAGCACCTGTGACAGGAGGTCATAGAAAGCATCTGACTCATCGGCCTTGCCTGCATCCCTCCACGGATGTTCATCTTCGGTGGGGGCATAAGTAACCACGACCACCACTCTTCGCCTCCGGCTGATGGGAAGGCGAGCCCAAAGTAGCCTGAGGCTTACAGCTTCCTCACCGCCACGCTCCCACACCCCCTTAATTATTTTATTTATAAAAAGACCGACGCATTTGTTTGACAGTCTCCTGCCCCGAGGAGAGGACTGTCCACCCCTCATGGTGACTGGAGCTAGAGCCAGTCCACTGGACATAAATATGTGTACACACACACACACGTACACACGTACACATGTACACACGTACACACAAACGACAAATAATCTCTTCATAGCCTTTAAAAACTGTTGGGGCAAATGCTGTTAACGAGCACCTATGAAGGCCGTCACGTTACACGAGGGGGTGGGTGGCCAACACCACGCACGGCCGCCTTTGTCTCCCAAGTGGCGATGTTTTTACACACCGCACCAGGTACTCATTTGAGGCTGAGTCGACCTAGATGAGGCCCAGGACCGGTTCAAATAATCCTCACTGGTGGTGGCCGTGAGCGGGAATCGAACTCGGGTCGCCGGGTTCATAGCGCAGCGTAGCACTAACCGCTACACTACCGCTCCCCACACACATACATACAGTGAGGGAATAAAGTATTTGATCCCCTGCTGATTTTATAAGAAATGATCAGTCTATTATTTTAATGGTAGGTTTATTTTAACAGTGAGAGACAGAACAACAACAAAAAAATCCAGAAAAACGCATGTCAAAAATGTTATAAATTGATTTGCATTTTAATGAGGGAAATAAGCTGAGATTAGGAGCACTCTCTTTAAGAGTGTGCTCCTAATCTCAGCTCGTTACCTGTATAAAAGACACCTGGGAGCCAGAAATCTTTCTGATTGAGAGGGGATCAAATACTTATTTCCCTCATTAAAATGCAAATCATTTTATAACATTTTTGACATGCGTTTTTCTGGATTTTGTTGTTGCTATTCTGTCTCTCACTGTTCAAATAAACCTACCATTACAATTATAGACTCATAATTTCTTTGTCAGTGGGCAAACGTACAAAATCAGCAGAGGATCAAATACTTTTTTCCCTCACTGTACATACACACACGTCTACACACACGTCTATACACACACACACGCACGCGGACATGATGCGTTCTCTGAACTCAAGGCGTGAGTTCCTCTAATTCGCTCTCTCTGTCTCTCTGCACGTGTTCGTTCTTCTCCGTCTCGCCTCTCGGTTTGAGTCACGGGGCTTTCATTTTGTCTGCGCGCTCTGGGTCTCGTGTTTCCTCCTCGCACGCTGTTTCCGTTGTTTGAGAACAACGGAACGTTCCCGTCGATTGCGTCGCCTTTCTCCGCCATCCGCTTGTCCTCACTCTGACACGACTAAGGTCGCACACGTTACAATTGCAAGAAGTTAATGGGAGGCACGGGGGAGACACGGGGGTGAGAAGGGTGAGACACGGGAAGACACGGGGAAGACACGGGGAAGACACGGGGGTGAGAAGGGAGACACGGGGAGACACGGGGGAGACACGGGGGAGACACGAGGGTGAGAAGGGAGACACGGGGGAGACACGGGGGAGACAAGGGGAAGACACGGGGGAGACACGGGGGTGAGAAGGGAGACACGGGGGAGACACGGGGGAGACACGGGGGAGACACGGGTGAGACACGGGGAAGACACGGGGGAAACACGGGTGAGACACGGGGGAGACACGGGGAAACACGGGGGAGACACGGGGGAGACACGGGTGAGACACGGGGAAGACACGGGGGAGACGCGGGGGAGACACGGGTGAGATACGTGGAGACACGGGGAAGATACAGAGGAGACACGGGTGAGATACGGGGGAGACACGGAGAAGATACGGGGGAGACATTGGTGAGATATGGGGGAGACACGGGGAGACACGGGTGAGACACGGGGAAGATATGGGGGAGACACGGGGGTGATATGGGGGAGACACGGGGTGAGACACGGGGGAGACACGTGGGAGACACGTGGGAGATACGGGGGAGACACGGGGGAGACACGGGGAAGATACGGGGGAGACATTGGTGAGATATGGGGGAGACACGGTGAAGACACAGGGGATACACGGAAAACACAGGGAAAACGGAGGAGACACGGGGGAGACACGGTGAGACACGGGGGAGACACGGGGGGAGACACGGGGGAGACACGGGGGAGACACGTGGAGACACGGGGGGAGACACGGGGAAGACACGGGGGAGACACGGGGAGACACGGGGAGACAGTCTACCCTTTCCTGCCACGTGCGTAGGCACAACGAATATTATCAAACTGGTGGTCCCGAATGCCCCACAACGGGCATCCTGGGCTTGAAAAGCAAAGAGTGCGAAAGGTTTCGATTTAAAGCTTTCGTGACTGCAGGGATTCATCTTCTTGGTTCTTTCGGTAAAGTCACGTCATTCAGACGCTGTCTTTCCGACAGACCTGTTCTTCACCTGAGGACGGCTGCTTGCGTTGTGGCCGAAACGTCGTGAGAATTGTATTTTATGTTTCATTATATTATTTTATTATTTCCCTTCTACGTGGTGACTTTACCGAAAGAACCAAGAAGATGAGTTGTGTGTTATTGTTCACCTTTAATAAACCCTTGGCGAAAGCCCTTAACTTACCTCCGTCTCCGAGTGCATCCGTGGGAGCTTGGAGGGGAGATCTGTTGGGGTCGTCCCTCCACACAGCCAACTACCACCGCTTCTCTGGCCTCATACATCAAGGGCAGCTGCCAAGGCGAACATTGCTCGCAGGTTCAAGAAAAGTCTTCACAGCTCCCTTGTTGCTCTCCAGAGGGCAAATCAACTCTGCCGGCAATTTAATACCTGATCAGAAGCTGGAAACTCCAAAGCTTTGATTCGAGTCACTGATCTTGGCAGGAAGACAATGGCGGTGGTGGCGGTGTTGGTGTGAAACACTAAAGGCGCTTGACATTTCCTAAGGATGCCGAGAGCAGTAGCAGCCCACGCCGACCTCCAAAACCTCCACAAGTCGGTCCTGTTGGCATTGCCGGAGAGATGATCAGCAACTTACGAGCACCTACCAATGCAAAACAAAAAGCCGGCAAGTTTATAAAGAACTCTGCCACGCTCTCGAACGCTGCAAACAAACCTCCGATTTCTCCGGTTATTTTTCTCGCAGCTACTGTTACCACCACCAACACCACCACCAACACACAACAACATGATGGCTTCAGCTATTAAGGTTGCTAATCTGAACTGTAACAAGCGCTCGCAGCGACAAGAGGTGGGAACAGATCTGCCGCTTTGTCGGGGAACACAAAGCAGATGTGACTCTTCTTGGTTCTTCCGGTAAAGTCACGTTGAAGGGAAATAATAAAATAATAAAAATAAAACATAATAAAATACAATTCTCACGACGTTTCGGCCCCAACGCAAGCAGCCGTCCTCAGCTGAAGATCAGGTCTGTCGGAAAGACAGCGTCTGAATGAGCACCACCATGCTTGGCAGCGTATATTTAAGCTGGGTTGGAGGGGGAAGGGCGCCTTGACAAAGGAATTTGCATATCAAGAGGAATTTAGCATATTTATGGGAAATGCAGATAAGGGATTAGTCACTACTTGGTGTCAGTTTTGTTGCCAGATAGAAGGGTAAAAAACCAATTATCATATTTTTACTGGCAAATGAGGTTCCAATGGTGTAAATGCTTAACCCGAGCTCTCATACTCTGATGGTGCATCGTCTTTGAGTTGTGCGCCTTTTGGCGTCATCTGGTCCAACCCATGGGAGACTAGGCTCTAAGGAAAGCTGTCTCGGGTGGGGACCAATCAACTTCAAGGACAGTGCACATACATTATCAGTGTTGTGTTTTTTGTTTGCTTTACGACTGCAGGTATTGTGGTCTATGCAAACATGACTCCTTGTAAAAAAAAGGTGTCAGTTTTGTTGCCAGATAAAAGGGTAAAAAAACAATTATCATATTTTTACTGGCAAATGAGGTTCCAAAGATGTGGCTCTCCTTCAGGAAACTCACCTCGACGCTACTCTGAAGGCCCAACTCCAGCCTTCCCTAGGCGGCCCGGGCCTTCTTCAACCTCGCCGGCGTGGTGATTGTGCTCAGTTCGCGGTTTGCACCAGAGAACGTCTCCTTCAAAGAACTCGTCAAAGGTCACACTTGATTTCTGTCGACTTCGTCCTGAATAACTCCAGCCTCGGGTGCTTCAACGTGTACGTGACAAGCAAGTTCAAGTTCATTTTTCGATTTAAAGCTTTCGTGACTGCAGGGATTCATCTTCTTGGTTCTTTCGGTAAAGTCACGTGACTTTACCGAAAGAACCAAGAAGGTTCAAGTTCATTTATTAGGTGTAGCTAGGCCTCGGCTAGGTAAGGTAAAAGTGTAAAAACAACGAGCCTACCTTTACCCCACCTTTTACCTTACCACAATACAATCACTCTACCCCACCTTTTACCCTTTAGCAGGTAAGGTAAAAGGTAAAAAGCAACGAGCCTACCTTTACCCTACCTTTTACCTTACCACAATACAATCACTCTACCCTACATTTTACCCTTTAGCAGGTAAGGTAAAAGGTAAAAAGCAACGAGCCTACCTTTTACCCAACCCTTTACCCTTACCCCTTGGCATGCCGACACATTTACCTTTACCCTTTTACCCGGTAAAAAGGGTACAATTACCTTACCTTGCCGAGGCCTAGGTGGAGCCCTGTGAGCCATTCGGCTCTTGAATCGGGTGCAACCGCAACAAACAAAAAACATGAAAAAAAAAACATCTTAAAGTGAATATGTGACTGAGTGCAAACACAAAATCTAAAAAAGACAGCAAAATATTGCAGAAAAATCACCGTACACCAACGCTGTGTGCAAAAATCCCAGTGGGATGCAAGTCAAACAACCAACAACACAAACAAAGATTCCTCCTGTAGCCTCTACCAAATGTTGGGGCAAGTGCTGTTAGTCGCAAGTGGCAACAGCCCCTATACACAGACAAAGATTCCCCCGGTAGCCTCTAACAGACTGTTGGGGCAAGTGCTGTTCGTAGCAAGTAGCACCACCGTCTATACACAGACAAAGATCCCCCGTGTAGCCTCTAACATAATGTTGGGGCAAGTGCTGTTAGGAGTGAGTAGCAGCAGCACCTATGAAGGCTACCGGCCGCTGTGGCACACGAGGGGGTGGGTGGCCAGCACCACGCCCGACCGCCTTTGTCTCCCCAGTGGCGATGTTTACCGAGTACACCAGGTACTCGTTTGAGACTGAGTTGACCTAGGGAGTCGCAGGACCGGTTCAGATAATTGGAGTTGGTGGTGGTGGTGGTGAGCAGGAGTCGAACTCGGGTGGTCGGGTTCGTGCGCAGCATGAGAGCAAATCGCCCACCTACTCAAGCACTTACTCACCCACTTGCTCACCCACTCACACAGTCACCCACCCACTCACTCACCCACTCGCTCACCCACTCACACAGTCATCCACCCACTCACTCACCCACTCATTCACTCACCCACTAACTCACCCACTCACTCACCCACCCACACATCCACCCACTCACCCACTCAATCACCCACCCACTCACCCACTCACACAGTCACCCGCCCACTCATTCACTCACCCACTCATTCACTCACCTACTCACTCACCCTCTCACCCACTCATTCACTCACCCACTCACTCACCCACTCACACAGTCACCCACCCACTCACTCACCCACTCACTCACCCACTCACTCACCCACTCACTCACTCACCCACTTACTCACCCACTCACACAGTCACCCACCCACTCACTCACTCACCCACCCACTCACTCACTCACCCACTCACTCACCCACTCACACAGTCACCCACCCACTCACTCACCCACTCGCTCACCCACTCACACAGTCACCCACCCACTCACTCACCCACTCACACAGTCCCCCACCCACCCACTCACTCACCCACTCGCTCACCCACTCACACAGTCACCCACCCACTCACTCACCCACTCATTCACTCACCCACTAACTCACCCACTCACTCACCCACCCACTCATCCACCCACTCACCCACTCACCCACTCACTCACCCACTCAATCACCCACCCACTCACCTACTCACACAGTCACCCACCCACTCATTCACCCACCCACTCACTCACCCACTCATTCACTCACCCACTCACCCACTCACTCACCCACTCAATCACCCACTCACTTACCCACTCACTCACCCACTCACACAGTCACCCACCCACTCACTCACCCACTTATTCACTCACCCACTCACTCACCCACTCAATCACCCACTCACTCACCTAACCACTCACCCACTCACTCACCCACTCACTCACACACCTACCCCCTCACCCACTCACCCACTCACCCACCCACCCACCCACTCCCCCACTCACTCACCCACCCACTCAATCACCCACTCAATCACCCACTCACTCACTCACTCACGCACTCACTCACCCACTCACTCACTCACCCACCCACTCACCCACTCACTCACTCACTCACCCACCCACTCACCCACTCACTCACTCACCCACTCAATCACCAACTCACTCACCCACTCACCCACCCACCCACTCACTCACCCACTCACTCACTCACGCACTCACTCACCCACTCACTCACCCACCCACTCACCCACTCACTCACTCACTCACTCACCCACCCACTCACCCACTCACTCACTCACCCACTCAATCACCAACTCACTCACCCACTCACCCACCCACTCACTCACCCACTCAATCACCAACTCACTCACCCACTCACCCACCGACTCACTCACCCACTCAATCACCAACTCACTCACCCACTCGCTCACCCACTCACCCACTGAGGAGGAGGGGTGGGGTGATCAGGAGGAGTGGGAGGAGGGGGCGGAGGGGGGAGGGGCGAGGGGGAAGAGGGGGTGGAGGGGTGAGGGGGGGAGGAGGGGCGAGGGGGGGGGCGAGGGCGAGGAGTGACGAGGTGGAGTGCGTGGTGTATAAGGCGGTGTAAGAGTGAGCAGGGGCTGAGTTGGAGTCAAGCTCTGAGAGGTCAATTTGTGTCGTCGTGTGGAGCGAGCAAGGCAGCAGCGCACAGAGTAAGTAGAGAAATTGTGCAGAGTACAGAGAGAGTACTAGGTGAGTACAGTGGTTGAGTCAGTGGGCGAGTGAGTGGGTGAGTGAGTGAGTGGTTGAGTCAGTGGGTGAGTGAGTGGGTGAGTGAGTGGGTGAATGAGTGGGTGAGTGAGTGGGTGAGTGAGTGGGTGAATGAGTGAGTGGGTGAGTAAGTGCGTGAGTGGGTGAGTGAGTGAGTAGGTGACTGGGGGGTGAATGGGTGAGTGAGTTGGTGAGTGAGTGGATGGGTGAGTGAGTCAGTTAGTGGGTGAGTGAGTAGGTGAATGAGTGAGTGGGTGAGTGAGTGTGTGGGTGAGTGGGTGACTGGGTGGGTGAATGGATGGGTGAGTGAGTGTGTTAATGAGTGAATTGTTGAATCGGTGAGTGAGTGGGTGAGTGAGTGGGTGAGTGAGTCAGTTAGTGGGTGAGTGAGTAGGTGAATGAGTGAGTGGGTGAGTGAGTGTGTGGGTGAGTGGGTGACTGGGGGGTGAATGGGTGAGTGAGTTGGTGAGTGAGTGGATGGGTGAGTGAGTCAGTTAGTGGGTGAGTGAGTAGGTGAATGAGTGAGTGGGTGAGTGAGTGTGTGGGTGAGTGGGTAGGTGAGTGGGTAAGTGGATGAGTGGGTGAGTAAGTGGGTGAGTGCGTGGGTGAGTGGGTGAGTGAATGAGTGAGTGGGTGAGTGAGTGAGTGGGTGAGTGAGTGAGTGAGTGGGTGGGTGGGTGAGTGGGTGAGTGAGTTTGTGGGTGAGTGGGTGAGTGAGTGGGTGAGTGAGTGGGTGAGTGAGTGGGTGAATGAGTGGGTGAGTGGGTGAATGAGTGGGTGGGTGAGTGGGTGAATGGGTAAGTGAGTGAGTAGGTGAGGGAATGGGTGAGTGACTGAGTGGGTGAGAGAGTGGCTGAGTGAGTGGGTGAGTGAGTGGCTGAGTGTGTGTAAGTGCCTGCGTGAGTGGGTGGGTGAGTGGGTGAGTGGGTGAGTAAGTGGGTGAGCGAGTGGGTGAGTGAGTGGGTGAGTGAGTGGGTGAGTAAGTGGGTGAGTAAGTGGGTGAGTAAGTGAGTGAGTGAGTGGGTGAGTGAGTGAGTGAGTGGGTGAGTGAGTGGGTGAATGAGTGGGTGAGTGGGTGAATGAGTGGGTGGGTGAGTGGGTGCATGGGTAAGTGAGTGAGTAGGTGAGGGAGTGGGTGAGTGACTGAGTGGGTGAGTGAGTGGGTGAGTGAGTGGGTGAGTGAGTGAGTGAGTGGCTGAGTGTGTGTGTAAGTAGCTGCGTGAGTGGGTGGGTGAGTGGGTGAGTAAGTGGGTGAGCGAGTGGGTGAGTGAGTGGGTGAGTGAGTGGGTGAGTGAGTGGGTGAGTAAGTGGGTGAGTAAGTGAGTGAGTGAGTGAGTGGGTGAGAGGGTGAGTGAGTGTGTGAGTGGGTGAGTGAGTTGGTGAATGAGTGGGTGAGTGGTTGAATGGGTAAGTGAGTGAGGGAGTGGGTGAGTGACTGAGTGAGTGGGTGAGTGAGTGGGTGAGTCGGTGAGTGAGTGGGTGAGTGGGTGAGTGGGTGAGTAGCTGAGTGTGTGGGTAATTGGCTGCGTGAGTGGGTGAGTGAGTGGGTGAGTGGGCGAGTGGGTGAGTAAGTGAGTGAGTGGGTGAGTGAATGAGTGAGTGGGTAAGTGAGTGGGTGAGTGAGTGGGTGAGTGGGTGAGTTAGTGAGTGGGTGAGTGAGTGAGTGGGTGAGTGGGTTAGTGAGTGGGTGAGTGTGTGTGTGAGTGAGTGTGTAGGTGAGTGGGTGACTGGGTGGGTGAATGGATGGGTGAGTGAGTGTGTTAATGAGTGAATTGTTGAATCGGTGAGTGAGTGGGTGAGTGAGTGGGTGAGTGAGTCAGTTAGTGGGTGAGTGAGTAGGTGAATGAGTGTGTGGGTGAGTGAGTGTGTGGGTGAGTGGGTAGGTGAGTGGGTAAGTGGGTGAGTGGGTGAGTAAGTGGGTGAGTGCGTGGGTGAGTGGGTGAGTGAATGAGTGAGTGGGTGAGTGAGTGGGTGAGTGAGTGAGTGAGTGCGTGGGTGGGTGGGTGGGTGAGTGGGTGAGTGTGTTTGTGGGTAAGTGAGTGGGTGAGTGAGTGGGTGAGTGAGTGGGTGAGTGAGTGGGTGAATGAGTGGGTGAGTGGGTGAATGAGTGGGTGGGTGAGTGGGTGAATGGGTAAGTCAGTGAGTAGGTGAGGGAGTGGGTGAGTGACTGAGTGGGTGAGAGAGTGGCTGAGTGAGTGGGTGAGTGGCTGAGTGTGTGTGTAAGTGGCTGCGTGAGTGGGTGGGTGATTGGGTGAGTAAGTGGGTGAGCGAGTGGGTGAGTGAGTGGGTGAGTGAGTAGGTGAGTGAGTGGGTGAGTAAGTGGGTGAGTAAGTGAGTGAGTGAGTGAGTGAGTGGGTGAGAGGGTGAGTGAGTGTGTGAGTGGGTGAGTGAGTTGGTGAATGAGTGGGTGAGTGGTTGAATGGGTAAGTGAGTGAGGGAGTGGGTGAGTGACTGAGTGAGTGGGTGAGTGAGTGGGTGAGTGGGTGAGTGAGTGGGTGAGTGGGTGAGTGGGTGAGTAGCTGAGTGTGTGGGTAATTGGCTGCGTGAGTGGGTGAGTGAGTGGGTGAGTGGGCGAGTGGGTGAGTAAGTGAGTGAGTGGGTGAGTGAATGAGTGAGTGAGTGGGTAAGTGAGTGGGTGAGTGAGTGGGTGAGTGGGTGAGTTAGTGAGTGGGTGAGTGAGTGAGTGGGTGAGTGGGTTAGTGAGTGGGTGAGTGTGTGTGTGAGTGAGTGTGTAGGTGAGTGGGTGACTGGGTGGGTGAATGGATGGGTGAGTGAGTGTGTTAATGAGTGAATTGTTGAATCGGTGAGTGAGTGGGTGAGTGAGTGGGTGAGTGAGTCAGTTAGTGGGTGAGTGAGTAGGTGAATGAGTGAGTGGGTGAGTGAGTGTGTGGGTGAGTGGGTAGGTGAGTGGGTAAGTGGGTGAGTGGGTGAGTAAGTGGGTGAGTGCGTGGGTGAGTGGGTGAGTGAATGAGTGAGTGGGTGAGTGAGTGGGTGAGTGAGTGAGTGAGTGCGTGGGTGGGTGGGTGGGTGAGTGGGTGAGTGTGTTTGTGGGTGAGTGAGTGGGTGAGTGAGTGGGTGAGTGGGTGAGTGAGTGAGTGGGTGAATGAGTGGGTGAGTGGGTGAATGAGTGGGTGGGTGAGTGGGTGAATGGGTAAGTCAGTGAGTAGGTGAGGGAGTGGGTGAGTGACTGAGTGGGTGAGAGAGTGGCTGAGTGAGTGGGTGAGTGGCTGAGTGTGTGTGTAAGTGGCTGCGTGAGTGGGTGGGTGATTGGGTGAGTGGGTGAGTAAGTGGGTGAGCGAGTGGGTGAGTGAGTGGGTGAATGAGTGGGTGAGTAAGTGGGTGAGTAAGTGGGTGAGTAAGTGAGTGAGTGAGTGAGTGGGTGAGTGAGTGAGTGGGTGGGTGGGTGGGTGAGTGAGTGGGTGAATGAGTGGGTGAGTGGGTGAATGAGTGGGTGGGTGAGTGGGTGAGTGAGTGGGTGAGTGAGTGAGTGGCTGAGTGTGTGTGTAAGTGGCTGCGTGAGTGGGTGTGTGAGTAGGTGAGTAAGTGGGTGAGCGAGTGGGTGAGTGAGTGGGTGAGGGAGTGGGTGAGTGAGTGGGTGAGTAAGTGGGTGAGTAAGTGAGTGAGTGAGTGGGTGAGTGAGTGAGTGGGTGAGAGGGTGAGTGAGTGTGTGAGTGGGTGAGTGAGTTGGTGAATGAGTGGGTGAGTGGTTGAATGGGTAAGTGAGTGAGTGGGTGAGGGAGTGGGTGAGTGACTGAGTGAGTGGGTGAGTGAGTGGGTGAGTGGGTGAGTGAGTGGGTGAGTGAGTGAGTAGCTGAGTGTGTGGGTAAGTGGCTGCGTGAGTGGGTGAGTGAGTGGGTGAGTGGGCGAGTGGGTGAGTAAGTGGGTGAGTGGGTGAGTGAGTGGGTGAGTGGGTGAGTGAATGA
Source organism: Lampetra planeri (assembly GCF_965212315.1). Taxonomy (NCBI): domain Eukaryota; kingdom Metazoa; phylum Chordata; class Hyperoartia; order Petromyzontiformes; family Petromyzontidae; genus Lampetra; species Lampetra planeri. The sequence goes on along the minus strand of NC_136154.1, from coordinate 5,598,574 downwards.
GTGAGTGAGTGGGTGAGTGAGTGGGTGAGTGAGTGGGTGAGTGGGTGAGTGAGTGAGTGAGTGAGTGGGTGAGTGAGTGAGTGAGTGGGTGAGTGGGTTAGTGAGTGGGTGAGTGGGTGTGTGAGTGAGTGGGCGAGTGGGTGAGTGACTGAGTGGGTGAGTGAGTGAGTGGGTGAGTGACTGAGTGACTGAGTGGGTGAGTGGGTGAGTGAGTGGGTGAGTGACTGAGTGGGTGAGTGAGTGAGTTGGTGAGGAGGTGAGTGAGTGAGTGAGTGGACTCTTTTCCTGACAGGATGTTTCTGGGAGGGATCTCGGTGTTGCTGTTCGCGATGACGACGCTGCTGCTGCTACAAACCACCACCTCATTAAGACGAGGAGACAGTGAGTCCGTCACCATCATCACCATCATCATCATCACCATCATCACCACCATCATCACCACCACAACCACCATCATCACCACCACTATCATCACCACCATCACCATCATCACCACCATCACCACCATCACCATCATCACCACCATCATCATCACCATCATCATCACCACCGTCACCACCATCACCACCATCACCATCATCACCACCATCACCACCATCATCACCATCACCACCATCACCATCATCACCACCATCATCACCACCATCATCATCATCATAATCACCACAACCACCACCATCAGCACCACCATCATCATATTCACCATCACCACCATCATCACCTCCGCCACCATCACTAACCCTATCACCACCATTACCACCACCATCACCGTCACCACCATCATCATTATCACCATCAACACCACCATCATAACCAACAACATCACCACCATCAACATCACCACCATCATCACCACCACCATCATCACCGTCACCACCATCACCATCATCACCACAACCACCACCATCAGCACCACTATCACCACCACCACTATCATCGGGTGATGGTGGAGGGGGGGGGGTTGGTGGCCAGATGCTGCTTATGCCCCAACAGCACTTGCCCCCAGCAGCCGGCGAAGGCTACACGGGGGATCTTTGTCTTTGCCTCTCTCCCCACGAGGGTCGTGCGTGGGCCGCTGTGGGGAGTCGTTCGTGAGAGGCGTCACGTGCTCCTGCGACTTCGACTGCACCAAGTTCAAGCAGTGCTGCCGCGACTTCAGGAGCGTCTGCACCAAGGGTGAGAGAGAGACACACGGCGTCGTCGTCGTCGTCGTCATCATCGTCGTCGTCGTCATCATCGTCGTCGTCATCATCGTCACCATCATCATTGTCATCGCCATCATCGTCATCAACCGTCGTCGTCATCATCATCGTCATCGCCATTGTCATCATCATCATCGTCATCATCATCATCGTCGTCATCGCCATCATCGTCATCGCCATCATCGTCATCTACCGTCATCGTCATCGTCATCATCGTCATCAACCGTCGTCGTCATCATCGTCATCATCATCATCGTCATCGCCATTATCGTCATCATCATCATCGTTATCATCATCGTCATCATCATCGTCATCAACCGTCGTCGTCATCATCGTCATCATCATCATCGTCATCATCATCGTCGTCATCATCATCGTCATCATCGTCATCATCATCGTCATCAACCGTCGTCAACATCAGCACCATCATCAGCAGCACCATCATAAGCGCCATCATCACCGTTATCATCAGCAACATCGTCATCATCATCATCACCATCATCATCACAATCATCATCATCATCACCATCATCATCATCACCATCATCATCAGCACCATCGTCGTCAGCATCATCATCATCACCATCATCATCACCATCACCAGCACCATCATCATCATTACCATCATCATCACTACCATCATCATCACTACCACCACCATCATCATCACTACCACCATCATCATCACTACCACCATCATCATCAATACCACCACCATCATCATCATCATCACTACCACCATCATCATCACTACCACAATCATCATCACACCCACCACCATCATCATCACTACCACCACCATCATCATCACTACCACCACCATCATCATCACTACCACCACCAACATCATCACTACCACCACCATCATCATCACTACTACCACCATCATCATCACTACCACAATCATCATCACACCCACCACCACCATCATCACACCCACCACCATCATCATCACTACCACCACCATCATCATCACTACCACCATCATCATCACTATCACTACCATCATCACTATCACTACCATCATCACCATCACTACCACCATCATCATCACCACTACCACCACCATCATCATCACTACCACCATCATCATCACTACCACCATCACTATCACTACCACCACCACCATCATCATCACTACCACCATCACTATCACTACCACCAGAGGTGGGACAAAGTCATTGTTATGCAAGTCCAAGTCGAGTCGCAAGTCATCAAATTCATGACTCGAGTCTGACTCGAGTCCAAGTCACATGACTCGAGTCCACATCTCATAGGTGGGACAAAGTCATTGTTATGCAAGTCCAAGTCGAGTCGCAAGTCATCAAATTCATGACTCGAGTCTGACTCGAGTCCAAGTCACATGACTCGAGTCCACACCTCTGACTACCACCGCCACCATCATCATCACTACCACCACCACCATCATCATCACTACCACCACCATCATCATCACTACCACCACCATCATCATCACCACCACAACCACCACCATCATCACTACCACCATCATCATCATCGCCGTCACGCACCTAGGGGGGGGGGGGTCAGACATTTGTGACGATGGGGGGGGTGAGACATGTGACGTCACATCAAAATGCGCAACTTTAAATAAATATAGACAACACGTTCTACTTAATTAAATATACTTTTTGATAAATGTTTTCTGCTACGACATCAGAGTGCAGCGCCACATTAAATACGCACAACAATGACAATAGTTTAAAGCGATTTGAAGCATGTTTAATATTTTTTTTGGGGGGGGGCAGAGCTTTGTGACGTTTTATTTTAGGGGGGGGTCTGACTTTTTGTGACGAAGAAAGGGGGGGTCAAAAATCGTCCAAAATCGCGTGACGTCATTTATGGACGGCCCCTTACAGAAGTTGCCCCCCACAGTCTGCTAGAGGCTACACGGGGGATCTTTGTCTGTGTATAGGCGCTGCTGCTACTCACCACTAACAACACTTGCCCCTGCAGCCCTGTTAGAGGCTACACGGGGGATCTTTATCTGTGTATAGGCGCTACTAACAGCACTTGCCCCTACAGCCCTACCAGAGGCTACACGGGGGATCGTTGTCTGTGTATAGGCGCTACTAACAGCACTTGCCCCTACTGCCCTGTTAGAGGCTATACGGGGGATCTTTGTCTGTGTATAGGCGCTGCTGCTACTCACCACTGACAGCACTTGCCCCTACAGCCCTGCTAGAGGCTTCACGGGGGATCTTTATCTGTGTATAGGCGCTTCTAACAGCACTTGCCCCAACATCCTGTTAGAGGCTACACGGGGGATCTTTGTCTGTGTATAGGCGCTACTAACAGCACTTGCCCCTACAGCCCTGCTAGAGGCTACACGGGGGATCTTTGTCTGTGTATAGGCGCTACTAACAACACTTGCCCCAGCAGTATGCTAGAGGCTACACGGGGGACCTTTGTCTGTGTGTAGCGGTGATACGCGCTGGGTGTATATGTCGTGTGCCAGCGCGTATGTACGGGTGTGTGTGTGGTGACGCGCGCTGACGGGGAGGAGCAGGCGTCAGTGCGCGGGTGGGGGTAGTGCTGCTGATTGGCTGTGTGCCGGTGACGCGCCCAGAGGGAGTGATCGGGTAGCAGCGCGGTGTGATTGGTCGGAGAGTGGAAACACGCGCTGAGCGGAACCGGATCGTGGGGATAGCGCGTGGGGATTGGGTAACGGAGGAGCGGTGCCGACGTTGAGGTCCGCATCCGCTCCGTCTCCCGGGAAGAAGGGGTATATAAGGTGATGCACAGAGGAGCAAGGGGCAGAAGTGGAACCATCTAAGAATGAAGACGAAGGTGTAGAGATAGAGCCCGGAGAGGAGAGTAATGGAGAGTAGAAGAGAGTAGGTATAGTGTGTAGCCAGCGAGATAGAACGGTCTACACGAGCTGAGTAAGGTATAGTGTGTAGCCAGCGAGATAGAACGGTCTACACGAGCTGAGTAATGTATAGTGTGTAGCCAGCGAGATAGAACGGTCTACACGAGCTGAGTAATGTGTAGTGTGTAGCCAGCGAGAGAGAACGGTCTGCACGAGCCGAGTATGCATACGGTGTAGCCAGCGAGAGAGAACGGTCTGCACGAGCCGAGTATGCATACGGTGTAGCCAGCGAGAGAGAGAGCAAAGTCTACACGAGGAGAGAGAGAGCAAAGTCTACACGAGGAGAGAGAGAGAGAGAGAGTGTAGCAGAGGCGCAGAGTCTACACGAGGCGAGAGAGGAGTGTAGCCGAGGCGCGGAGTCTACACGAGGCACAGAGAGCCGGCAGCACAGAATCCTGAGTCAAGAGAAGTGCGGTGTGAAGAAGAGAGGCCACGCGTTGTATTGTTACAAGTCAAGATTTAATAAAAGAAGTGTGTTCCCGTCAAGGAGTTTCCTGCCGTCATTTTCCAATACTTCATCTGGCGTCAGAAGTGAAACGGGCTTCCAAGTATGGAGACGAGGAAGACCCGTAGGACCCACGGGATTGACCGCGAGGAAGACCTGGACGACTCGGAGCCGCTGGTGGCGGGGGGTGAGGAAGAGGACTTGCCCACGCTGCAGGGTCCGTCGACGGCGCCGGCCGAGCGACCGGGGACAGACGCCGGGCTTCGTGAGGCGCACTCCCGACTGGCGGAGCTGCTGCTCGCCGCCGCGTCCATCTTGGCGGAGATCAGCTCGTCGGGAGGAGCGGGGACGGTGGGGGACATTTTACAAGGTCGCCCCGCAGATTCCCGCCAAAACGAATGGGGGATTCCCGCCATTGCGCCTGGGCCTACTTTTGGCGGGAACGGCGAGCGCCACGTGGTGGTGGGTTCCCAAGCGCGCGCATCGACGTCATCAGCGCGCGAGGGGGTCCGCCATCTTACGTCTGCTGCTGGAGCCGCCATCTTAGACACTGACGGACAGGCGGAGAGGAACCACGAGGCGGATGACTTCATTTTTCAGCAGCGCCTGCCCACGTTGTCAGCCTTCAAGGCGGAAGGCGGAGACTGGGGCCAATTTCAGCGAAGGTTTTTGGCGCATCAAGAGATGTCAGCGTGGTCCGATGCTACGGCGCTGCGGGCATTGCCCGCCATGCTGGACGACGATGCGCTCGCGGCCTTCAGGGCTGCACGGAAGTCGGACCGCTCCACGCTGAAGGATGCGCTGGGTTTGTTGGCCAGGGTCTACGGGCCTCCCTCTACATGCCGCCATCAGTTCTACGCAAGACGGAAAGCGGCCACGGAGACCGCGCTGGCCTATCGCACGGCGTTGCTGGCTCTTGCTGATGCTGCGTTCCCTCGGATGGACGAGGAGGGCCAAGACGCGATGGTTTTGGAGCAGCTGCTCAAGTTGGCGCAGGACCTGGGGGTCCCTATCAACACAGCTGACGACATTGATATTTCTTCTTTGAGAGTCGCCACGAGTATTCAAGCGCACGAGGCCCTACAACGGAAGCAAGGCGTTGGTTGCAACGCTGCTGTCGTCGCAGCCCCGGGGTTGGTGGTCGCCGAACCCCAAGTCGTCAGCCCACGAGAGGAGGCGTTCGCCACGGGACGACCAGGGGACTGGAGGCCGGGGGCCCGGTCGCCTCTGCGATCGGGCCGAAAGTCGGAGCAACCAAGATCTACTCCGACCCTCGTCACGTGCTATAACTGCGGCCTCCGGGGCCACGTGGCGTCCGGGTGCCGCGCTCCGCGGCAGCGCGCCATAGGAGCTCGGCTGGACGACGACCGAGAGCCCAAGTCATCTCTACAATCCCCGGCAAGTCGCGGCACCTCACACGCTCGGCCTGTTTATTCGGCACACATGGGACGCCGCGTTGCGGCGGAGGAGGGCCGGTTAAGGTTCGGGGATTCGGTTCGGCGAGGGGGGTTCGGCCGGGACCAGGGAGACATTGAATGGGCGGAATTGGGGCATAGAATTGTGGCTGCTTCGGCGGGTTCGTCCGTTGTTACGGGATCTATTGATGGGGTTGAGATTAGGGTGTTAGTGGACACGGGGGCATCGGCAACTATTATATCGGACCTCATTTATAATATTCTTCCAGTCCAATGTCGTCCGCTGCTTCCAGTGGATGTGCCATTTTACGCCGCTAATGGGGGATCGTTGGGCATTATCGGTCAGGTTAGGGCGTCCATTTGCATTGGAGATATCAAATTATCGGGACCCGTTTTCGTTTCGTCTTCTTTGGCAGTTCCGTGTCTTTTGGGCACTGACTTTTTGGCTAAAATGCCCATTAAAATTCTTATCGATCAACGATGCATTGAACTGCCATCGGGTCGCCGGATTTCATTTTTGACGGGCTCTACTGACATTCGGACGGCGTGCGCTACGATACAAGCGGTGGCGACGCAGACAGTGCAAGTGCCCCCGGGTTCACAGATGTTGATTCCCCTCCGGTTGCGAAAACCATGGGTGAGGGAGGCTTCGGGACAGAGTATGCTTTTGGGTCCTTCTAACAAGGCTGTCGGGGGTCTTGATTTATCGGTGGCTCACACTTTGGTGCGGGCTGACAGGGATCCGTTTGTGATGGTTTTGAACGCGGGGTCGCGACCAGCTGTCATCCCGCAGGGCACCGTGCTGGCTCACGCGGCGCAGGTTCCTGGGGATGATGGGTTGGTTGCGCAGGTGGGCTCGAGCCCCGCGCGGAACGTTGAGCCAAGGGAAGACCTTGAGTGGGTCCATTCGTTATGTGCCGCCTCGGACGATTTGTCGGCGGCGCAGTTGGGTGCGCTGCGCGAGTTGCTCATTGAATTCTCTGATGTATTCAGTAAACATAAGTATGACATTGGGTGCACGGATTTGTTGCACCATCACATTGAAACGGGCGATGCGGCGCCGGTCAGGCTAAATCCCTTCCGACTGAGTCCCGTGGAGAAGGAACATGTTCAGTCGGCTGTTAACGATATGCTAGAAGCCGATATTATTTCACCCTCCTCTAGCCCGTGGGGAGCGCCTATTGTGCTGGTTAAGAAGCAGGACGGGTCCCTGCGATTCTGCGTTGATTTCCGTCGCCTGAATAAGATCTCTGTGGCTGACGCGTATCCGCTCCCCAGGATGGATGAGTCCCTCGATGCATTGTCGGGTGCGCGATATTTTTCGACTCTTGATTTGTTATCGGGGTTTTGGCAGTTGCCGCTCGACGAAGAGTCGAAACCTAAGACAGCATTTCGGACTCCAGGGGGGCTGTTCCAGTTTAACCGGTTACCCATGGGACTTCACTCCTCTCCAGCGACGTTTCAGCGACTTATGGAGCTGGTTTTGTCGGGCTTGCAGTGGGATACATGCTTGATTTATATGGACGATGTCATTGTTTTCAGTAAAACGTTTGAGGAACACCTCCGGCGATTGAGAGGGGTGTTCTTGCGAATGCGATCGGCTAAGTTGAAATTTAAACCGGCCAAATGTCACCTCCTTCGTAGGTCCGTTAGATACTTGGGTCACATTGTCGATTCTTCGGGGATCTCCACCGATCCCGCGAAGACGGATTGTGTCGGTTCGTGGCCGACACCTACGTCCGTTTCCGACGTGCGTAGTTTCATCGGGTTTGCTTCTTATTATCGGCGGTTCGTTGAGCACTTCGCCACTATTGCAAAACCCTTGCACGCTCTAACGGCGAAGGGAGTGAAGTTCAAATGGGGACCGGAGGAGGAGGCCGCGTTTCGCTCCCTCCGGGACGCCTTGGTGGGTGCCCCACCCTTGTGTTATCCCGATTTTGCCAGTCCCTTTTTGCTGGACACGGATGCTAGCAACACGGGCATTGGGGGGGTGCTATCCCAAGTCGTTGGGGGGGTCGAAAGAGTTGTCGCCTACGGTAGTAGGGTGTTGTCTCCGGCGGAGCAGCGCTACTGTGTCACCCGTCGCGAGCTGCTTGCCATTGTTTTTTTTGTGCAGCAGTTTAGGCCATATCTGTATGGTCGTCACTTTACAGTCCGAACGGACCACGCGGCGCTACAGTATTCATTGAGGGTCGCCCAGCCCTCGGGCCAGTTGTCGCGTTGGTTGGAAGTCCTCCAGGACTATCAGTTTACGACTACGTACCGTAAGGGGTTGCGACACACGAATGCCGATTGCTTGTCGCGGTTGTTGCCTTGTGATGAATGCGCGTGTTTGTCGGGATCGGCGCGCTGTAAACCGACGCTTGCGGGGGAGATGGGGGCACTGGCTGCGACAGCGGGCGCACCGAGTGGGGATGATTCCACTGCCTCTCAGGGTCGGGACTCGCTGCTCTCGCTGTCGCTCAGCGAATGGGGCCGCCTCCAGATGGCGGACAGCTCGCTGCTAGCATTGCGCCGCAAGGTTGGGGGTCCCGAGGGGGACCAGGAGCGTACCGGCTCCTATGTACTTGAGCGGGGCGTGTTATTGAAATGGGACAGTTTGTCCCGGCGGAACGCACTCGTGGTGCCTTCCGCTGTGAGGGGGAGGGTTGTCTTGGCGGCACACGAACGCCTCTTGCACTTGGGAGTTAACAAGACGCTTGCCCTGCTTCAGCGTGACTATTACTGGCCGGGAATGGGAAGTGATGTGGTGCATATTCTGAAGGGGTGCGTTGAGTGCGCCAGGCGTAAACCACCGGCCGTGGCAGCTAATCCACCGCTGCAATCTATTCAGGTCTCGCGTACCAACGAGCTCGTTGCACTCGATATTTTGGGGCCCTTCCCAGTCACGCCGAGAGGGAATAAATATTTGTTAGTGGGGGTCGAATACTTTACCCGATGGCCTATGGCGTGGCCTCTCGCTAACCAGTCGGCAGCGGCTGTGACGGATGCCTTCGTCCAGGGCTATGTCCTGGACAAGGGGGCTCCCGAACGCCTGCTGACCGACCAAGGTAAAAATTTTTCGAGTAAATTGTTGCAAGAGGTGTGCGATCTGTTGGGTACCAAGAAGGTGCGTACCTCCCCGTACCACCCGCAGACTGACGGGATGGTGGAGAGACTCCACAAAACCTTGACTTCCATGCTGTGCCAGCAGGTGTGCGAGGCACATGTAGATTGGGACCTGCAGGTCCCGGGAGTCCTTGCCGCGTATAGAATGGCCCCCCATGCAGCTACGGGGTTTTCCCCATTCTATTTGATGTACGGTCGGGAAGCTGACCCGCCAATAGAAACGCAACTTGGCCTGTCCGCTCCACGAACTAATTCTAATTTGGCAGAACATATTAAGTTTAATATTCATAAGCTGACAGAGGCGAGGGAGGCCGCACGGCTTAATTCGCGGGCTCGCCAAATTGCTAATGAACGGTTGCGGGCACGGAAGATGTCCATGCACGAATGGAAACCAGGTGACAGGGCCTGGCTGCATTGCCCTCAGGCACCCTTGGCTACGTCGCCTAAATTGTTGAGACCGTGGAGGGGACCCGTGGAGGTCGTGCGCGTTGCACGGCCCCAGTGCGTTCAGATAAAGTGGGGAAAGCGCCGGTGGTACGTTCACCCCTCCCGACTGAAACCGTTCTCGCCTCCATATGGCCTCCCCTTGTGTCGTGATGGCCGGGCGTGTGACGTGACCGGCGACCCAGAGGGGGAAATGTCTCTGCCTGATCCACACGTATTGTCACCTGATCTGCTCCCAGGTGTCTCGGAACTGACAGCTGCCGATCACCGGCGGCCGGATCTCCGCGGCGGGGCCGGCCCTTTCAGGCCCGTTCCGCGCCGTCTGGAGCGGCCGGAACCGCCGGACGGTCGTCAGTGTCCCGCCCCATACGATGGACCAGCCAGACGGACTCGCGCCAGGTCGTGCTACTTTGCATGACCTGCCTCGTGAGGAGTCGGGGCAGTTGGAGCGCCTCGTCACTGCGTGTAGTCGCAGGGACGTGGGGCGCGTTCGTTTCGAATTTGCTCGTATCGTGTTATTGTTGACTTTTCGCGTTCATTGTCAATCTGTACATAGTTATTCTTGTTGTTGTTGTTGTTGTGTTATGTTACGGGGCACACTCGGGGGGTTATGGGGTTTTTTTTTGTTGGTTGTCGTTTTATCGTCGTGGTTGGTTGTTGTTAGCAGCCGGGCCGGCTGCGAGCTATGTGGGAGGGGGTGATGTAGCGGTGATACGCGCTGGGTGTATATGTCGTGTGCCAGCGCGTATGTACGGGTGTGTGTGTGGTGACGCGCGCTGACGGGGAGGAGCAGGCGTCAGTGCGCGGGTGGGGGTAGTGCTGCTGATTGGCTGTGTGCCGGTGACGCGCCCAGAGGGAGTGATCGGGTAGCAGCGCGGTGTGATTGGTCGGAGAGTGGAAACACGCGCTGAGCGGAACCGGATCGTGGGGATAGCGCGTGGGGATTGGGTAACGGAGGAGCGGTGCCGACGTTGAGGTCCGCATCCGCTCCGTCTCCCGGGAAGAAGGGGTATATAAGGTGATGCACAGAGGAGCAAGGGGCAGAAGTGGAACCATCTAAGAATGAAGACGAAGGTGTAGAGATAGAGCCCGGAGAGGAGAGTAATGGAGAGTAGAAGAGAGTAGGTATAGTGTGTAGCCAGCGAGATAGAACGGTCTACACGAGCTGAGTAAGGTATAGTGTGTAGCCAGCGAGATAGAACGGTCTACACGAGCTGAGTAATGTATAGTGTGTAGCCAGCGAGATAGAACGGTCTACACGAGCTGAGTAATGTGTAGTGTGTAGCCAGCGAGAGAGAACGGTCTGCACGAGCCGAGTATGCATACGGTGTAGCCAGCGAGAGAGAACGGTCTGCACGAGCCGAGTATGCATACGGTGTAGCCAGCGAGAGAGAGAGCAAAGTCTACACGAGGAGAGAGAGAGCAAAGTCTACACGAGGAGAGAGAGAGAGAGTGTAGCAGAGGCGCAGAGTCTACACGAGGCGAGAGAGGAGTGTAGCCGAGGCGCGGAGTCTACACGAGGCACAGAGAGCCGGCAGCACAGAATCCTGAGTCAAGAGAAGTGCGGTGTGAAGAAGAGAGGCCACGCGTTGTATTGTTACAAGTCAAGATTTAATAAAAGAAGTGTGTTCCCGTCAAGGAGTTTCCTGCCGTCATTTTCCAATACTTCATGTGTATAGGCGCTGCTGCTACTCGCCACTAACAACACTTGCCCCTACAGCCCTGCCAGAGGCTACACGGGGGATCTTTGTCTGTGTATAGGCGCTACTAACAGAACTTGCCCCTACAGTCCTGCTAGAGGCTACACGGGGGAGCTTTCTCTGTGTATAGGCGCTACTAACAGCACTTGCCCCTATAGCCCTGTTAGAGGCTACACGGGGGGTCTTTGTCTGTGTATAGGTGCTACTAACAGCACTTGCCCCTACAGCCCTGTTAGAGGCTACACGGGGGAGCTTTGTCTGTGTATAGGCGCTGCTGCTACTCGCTACTAACAGCACTTGCCCCAACAGCCTGCTAGAGGCTACACGGGGGATCGTTGTCTGTGTATAGGCGCTACTAACAGCACTTGCCCCTACTGCCCTGTTAGAGGCTATACGGGGGATCTTTGTCTGTGTATAGGCGCTGCTGCTACTCACCACTGACAGCACTTGCCCCTACAGCCCTGCTAGAGGCTTCACGGGGGATCTTTGTGTATAGGCGCTACTAACAGCACTTGCCCCTGCAGCCCTGCTAGAGGCTACAGGGGGGATCTTTGTCTGTGTATAGGCGCTGCTGCTACTAACAGCACTTGCCCCTACAGCCCTGCTAGAGGCTACACGGGGGATCTTTGTCTGTGTATAGGCGCTACTAACAGCACTTGCCCCTACAGCCCTGCTAGAGGCGACACGGGGGATCTTTGTCTGTGTATAGGCGCTACTAACAACACTTGCCCCAGCAGTATGCTAGAGGCTACAGGGGGGATCTTTGTCTGTGTATAGGCGCTGCTGCTACTCACCACTAACAGCACTTGCCCCTACAGCCCTGCTAGAGGCTACACGGGGGTTCTTTGTCTGTGTATAGGTGCTACTAACAGCACTTGCCCCAACAGCCCTGTTAGAGGCTACACGGGGGGTCTTTGTGTATAGGTGCTACTAACAGCACTTGCCCCTACAGCCCTGCCAGAGGCTACACGGGGGATCTTTGTCTGTGTATAGGCGCTACTAACAGAACTTGCCCCTACAGCCCTGCTAGAGGCTACACGGGGGAGCTTTCTCTGTGTATAGGCGCTACTAACAGCACTTGCCCCTACAGCCCTGTTAGAGGCTACACGGGGGAGCTTTGTCTGTGTATAGGCGCTGCTGCTACTCGCTACTAACAGCACTTGCCCCAACAGCCTGCTAGAGGCTGCACGGGGGATCTTTATCTGTGTATAGGCGCTGCTGCTACTCGCTACTAACAGCACTTGCCCCAACAGCCTGCTAGAGGCTATACGGGGGATCTTTGTGTGTGTATAGGCGTTACTAACAGCACTTGCCCCTGCAGCCCTGCTAGAGGCTACACGGGGGATCTTTATCTGTATATAGGCGCTACTAACAGCACTTGCCCCTGCAGCCCTGCTAGAGGCTACACGGGGGATCTTTGTGTGTGTATAGGCGCTGCTGCTACTCACCACTAACAACACTTGCCTCTGCAGCCCTGCTAGAGGCTACAGGGGGGATCTTTGTCTGTGTATAGACGCTGCTGCTACTCGCTACTAACACTTGCCCCTACAGCCCTGCTAGAGGCTACACCAGGTATCTTTGTCTGTGTATAGGATGCTACTAACAACACTTGCCCTTACAGCCCTGCTAGAGGCTACACGGGAGATTTTGTCTGTGTATAGGCGCTACTAACAACACTTGCCCCTACAGCCCTGCTAGAGGCTACACGGGGGATCTTTGTCTGTGTATAGGCGCTACTAACAGCACTTGCCCCTACAGCCCTGCTAGAGGCGACACGGGGGATCTTTGTCTGTGTATAGGCGCTACTAACAACACTTGCCCCAGCAGTATGCTAGAGGCTACAGGGGGGATCTTTGTCTGTGTATAGGCGCTGCTGCTACTCACCACTAACAGCACTTGCCCCTACAGCCCTGCTAGAGGCTACACGGGGGTTCTTTGTCTGTGTATAGGTGCTACTAACAGCACTTGCCCCAACAGCCCTGTTAGAGGCTACACGGGGGGTCTTTGTGTATAGGTGCTACTAACAGCACTTGCCCCTACAGCCCTGCCAGAGGCTACACGGGGGATCTTTGTCTGTGTATAGGCGCTACTAACAGAACTTGCCCCTACAGCCCTGCTAGAGGCTACACGGGGGAGCTTTCTCTGTGTATAGGCGCTACTAACAGCACTTGCCCCTACAGCCCTGTTAGAGGCTACACGGGGGAGCTTTGTCTGTGTATAGGCGCTGCTGCTACTCGCTACTAACAGCACTTGCCCCAACAGCCTGCTAGAGGCTGCACGGGGGATCTTTATCTGTGTATAGGCGCTGCTGCTACTCGCTACTAACAGCACTTGCCCCAACAGCCTGCTAGAGGCTATACGGGGGATCTTTGTGTGTGTATAGGCGTTACTAACAGCACTTGCCCCTGCAGCCCTGCTAGAGGCTACACGGGGGATCTTTATCTGTATATAGGCGCTACTAACAGCACTTGCCCCTGCAGCCCTGCTAGAGGCTACACGGGGGATTTTTGTGTGTGTATAGGCGCTGCTGCTACTCACCACTAACAACACTTGCCTCTGCAGCCCTGCTAGAGGCTACAGGGGGGATCTTTGTCTGTGTATAGACGCTGCTGCTACTCGCTACTAACACTTGCCCCTACAGCCCTGCTAGAGGCTACACCAGGTATCTTTGTCTGTGTATAGGCGCTACTAACAACACTTGCCCTTACAGCCCTGCTAGAGGCTACACGGGGGATTTTGTCTGTGTATAGGCGCTACTAACAACACTTGCCCCTACAGCCCTGCTAGAGGCTACACGGGGGATCTTTGTCTGTGTATAGGGGCTACTAACAGCACTTGCCCCTACAGCCCTGCTAGAGGCCACACGGGGGATCTTTATCTGTATATAGGCGCTACTAACAGCACTTGCCCCTACAGCCCTGTTAGAGGCTACACGGGGGGTCTTTGTCTGTGTATAGGTGCTACTAACAGCACTTGCCCCTACAGCCCTGTTAGAGGCTACACGGGGGAGCTTTGTCTGTGTATAGGCGCTGCTAACAACACTTGCCCCTACAGCCCTGCTAGAGACTACACTGGGTATCTTTGTCTGTGTATAGGCGCTACTAACAACACTTGCCCCTACAGCCCTGCTAGAGGCTACACCGGGTATCTTTGTCTGTGTGTAGGTGCTGCAGCTACTCGCCACTAACAGCACTTGCCCCTGCAGCCCTGCTAGAGGCTACACGGGGGGGAGACTTTTTAACGATGTTGTGTGCGTGGTGGGGGCGCTGATCGCAGAGTCGTCGTGCCGAGGCCGCTGCGAGGAGCCGTTCCGCCGGGGCCGGCGGTGCCACTGCGACTCGACCTGCGTGGAGTTCGGGGAGTGCTGCCCGGACCACGCCGAGTTCTGCACCGATACGACGCCGGAGGATGGTGAGGAAGAGGGGGGGGGTAGTGGGTGAGGGGTGGTGTGTGAGGAAGGGGTGGTGGGGTGACAAGCAGTGTTGAGTCTATGGGCAGTGTTGAGTCGATTGGTGGCAGTGTTGAATCCATGGGTAATGTTGAGTCTATGATGTAGTGTTGAGTCGATGGTGCAGTGTTGAGTCGATGGTGCAGTGTTGAGTCTATGGGGCAGAGTTGAGTCTATGGGGCAGAGTTGAGTCGATTGGTGGCAGTGTTGAATCCATGGGTAATGTTGAGTCTATGATGTAGTGTTGAGTCGATGGTGCAGTGTTGAGTCGATGGTGCAGTGTTGAGTCTATGGGCAGTGTTGAGTCTATGGGCATCGTTGAGTCTATGGGTCGCAGTGTTGAGTCTATGGGCAGTCTTCTTGGTTCTTGTAATTAATATAACAAATTAATTATTTTATTATGTTTTCTTTTTATTATTTTATTATTTCCCTTCTACGTGACTTTACCGAAAGAACCAAGAAGATGAATCCCTGCATTCACGAAAGCTTTAAATCGAAATTCTATGGGCAGTATTGAGTCGACGGTGCAGTGTTGAGTCTGTGGGGGGTAGTATTGAGTCTATGGTGCAGTGTTGAGTCTATGGGTAGTGTTGAGTCTATGGGTAGTGTTGAGTCTATGGGCAGTGTTGAGTCTATGGGCAGTGTTGAGTCTATGGGTAGTGTTGAGTCTATGGGCAGTGTTGAGTCTATGGGCAGTGTTGAGTCTATGGGTAGTGTTGAGTCTATGGGCAGTGTTGAGTCGATGGGTAGTGTTGAGTCTTTGGGTAGTGTTGAGTCTATGGGCAGTGTTGAGTCTATGGGTAGTGTTGAGTCTATGGGTAGTGTTGAGTCTATGGGCAGTGTTGAGTCGATGGGTAGTGTTGAGTCTATGGTCAGTGTTGAGTCTATGGTCAGTGTTGAGTCTATGGGCAGTGTTGAGTCTATAGGTAGTGTTGAATCTATGGGTAGTGTTGAGTCGATGGGTGGCAGTGTTGAGTCGATGGGGGGCAGTGTTGAGTCTATGGGTGGTTGTGTTGAGTCTATTGGCAGTGTTGAGTCTATGGTGCAGTGTTGAGTCTGTGGGTAGTGTTGAGTCTATGTGCAGTGTTGAGTCTATGGAGTAGTGTTGAGTCTATGGGTAGTGTTGAGTCTGTGGGTAGTGTTGAGTCTATGGTGCAGTGTTGAGTCTGTGGGTAGTGTTGAATCTATGTGCAGTGTTGAGTCTATGGGCAGTGTTGATTCTATGGGCAGTGTTGAGTCTATGGGCAGTGTTGAGTCTATAGGTAGTGTTGAGTCTATGGTGCAGTGTTGAGTCTATGGGTGGCAGTGTTGAGTCGATGGGTGGCAGTGTTGAGTCGATGGGTAGTGTTGAGCCTATGGAGCAGTGTTGAGTCTGTGGTGCATTGTTGAGTCTATGGTGCAGTGTTGAGTCTATGGTGCAGTGTTGAGTCTATGGGCAGTGTTGAGTCTATGGTCAGTGTTGAGTCTATGGACAGTGTTGAGTCTATGGGTAGTGTTGAGTCTATGGGCAGTGTTGAGTCTATAGGTGGCAGTGCTGAGTCTATGGGTGGCAGTGTTGAGTCTATGGGTAGTGTTGAGTCTATGAGGGGCAGTGTTAAGTCTATGGGCAGTGTTGAGTCGATGGGGGGCAGTGTTGAGTCTATGGGGGGCAGTGTTGAGTCTATGGTGCAGTGTTGAGTCTATGGGTGGCAGTGTTGAGTCTATGGGGGGCAGTGTTAAGTCTATGGGCAGTGTTGAGTCTATGGAGCAGTGTTGAGTCTATGGAGCAGTGTTGTGTCTATGGGCAGTGTTGAGTGTATGGGTAACAGTGTTGAGTGTATGGGCAGTGTTGAGTGTATGGGCAGTGTTGAGTCTATGGTGCAGTGTTGAGTCTATGGAGCAGTGTTGCGTCTATGGGCAGTGTTGAGTGTATGGGTAACAGTGTTGAGTGTATGGGCAGTGTTGAGTGTATGGGTGGCAGTGTTGAGTCTATGGGTGGCAGTGTTGAGTCTATGGGGGGCAGTGTTGAGTCTATGGGTGGCAGTGTTGAGTCGATGGGTGGCGGTGTTGAGTCGATGGGGGGCACTGTTGAGTCTATGGGTGACAGTGTTGAGTCTATGGGTGGCAGTGTTGAGTCGATGGTGCAGTGTTGAGTCGATGGGTGACAGTGTTGAGTCGATGGGTAGTGTTGAGTCGAAGGAGCAGTGTTGAGTCTGTGGTGCAGTGTTGAGTCTATGGTGCAGTGTTGAGTCTATGGGCAGTGTTGAGTCTATGGAGCAGTGTTGAGTCTGTGGTGCAGTGTTGAGTCTATGGTGCAATGTTGAGTCTATGGGCAGTGTTGAGTCTATGGGCAGTGTTGAGTCTATGGAGCAGTGTTGAGTCTGTGGTGCCGTGTTGAGTCTATGGTGCAATGTTGAGTCTATGGGCAGTGTTGAGTCTATGGAGCAGTGTTGAGTCTATGGTGCAGTGTTGAGTCTATGTGAGGTGTTGAGTATATGTGAGGTGTTGAGTCTATGGTGCAGTGTTGAGTCTATGGGCAGTGTTGAGTCGATGTTGCAGTGTTGAGTCTATGGGCAGTTTTGAGTCTATGGGTGGCAGTGTTGAGTCGATGTTGCAGTGTTGAGTCTATGGGTAGTGTTGAGTCTATGGTGCAGTGTTGAGTCCATGGGTAGTGTTGAGTCTATGGGCAGTGTTGAGTCTATGGGCAGTGTTGAGTCTATGGGTTGCAGTGTTGAGTCTATGGGTAGTGTTGAGTCTATGGGTAGTGTTGAGTCTATGGGCAGTGTTGAGTATATGGGTAGTGTTGAGTTTATGGGCAGTGTTGAGTCTATGGGTGGCAGTGTTGAGTCTATGGGTAGTGTTGAGTCTATGGGTAGTGTTGAGTCTATGGGCAGTGTTGAGTCTATGGGGGGCAGTGTTGAGTCGATGGGTGGCAGTGTTGAGTCGATGGGTGGCAGTGTTGAGTCGATGGGGGGCAGTGTTGAGTCTATGGGCAGTATTGAGTCTATGGTGCAGTGTTGAGTCGATTGGTGGCAGTGTTGAGTCTATGGGCAGTATTGAGTCTATGGTGCAGTGTTGAGTCTGTGGGCAGTGTTGAGTCTGTGGTGTAGTGTTGAGTCTATGGTGCAGTGTTGAGTCTATGGGCAATGTTGAGTATACGTGAGGTGTTGAGTCTATGGTGTAGTGTGGTGTCTATGGTGCAATGTTGAGTCTATGGGCGGTGTTGAGTCTATGGGTGGTGTTGAGTCTATGGTGCAATGTTGAGTCTATGGGCAGTGTTGAGTCTGTGGTGCAGTGTTGAGTCTATGGTGCTGTATTGAGTCCATTGTGCAGTGTTGAGTCTATGTACAATGCAGCTGCCTCAGTACACACATGCACGCCTTCACCCCCACTTGATGTCCCTCTGCCCAGACTACGACTACTCAGAGGTGTCCCCCGCAGAGAGCCACTCCGTGGAGCTTGCTCAGGCCCCTACCCAGGCCTCACCTTTGGAGGAGAATGTGGAGAAGGGCCAGCAAGGTGATCAACCTCCTCCACAGAAGAAGATCCCGGCTGGGAGGACCAATAAGGAGCAGCAAGCCGTAGAACCCGGAGGCCCCATCAAACCCGATAAGGTGCGGCGAGTCTCAATGCTCGTTAGGAATCGGGGGGGGGGAGATTGTTGAATGCTGGACTGTGATTGGCCACATTAAGTTGCAACGATTTCATTATTTACCAGTTAAGAGGCCAACTTAGCGATCAGCTTTTGTTCGTTTAACATGTAGGTTCTTCGATTGAAAGCTTTCGTGACTGCAGGGATTCATCTTCTTGGTTCTTTCGGTAAAGTCACGTAGAAGGGAAATAATACAAAAATACAAATATCTTTATTTTATTACATTATATTATTATATTATTTTATTATGTTTTATTTGCATTATTTTATTATTTCCCTTCTACGTGACTTTACCGAAAGAACCAAGAAGACGTAGGTTCTTGTTCAGAGGCGACCTGGCCACGCGCGATAGTTCATCGATAGTGTCTGATGTCATCATCATCGTCGTCGTCACCAAAACCACGTGGGAGTTTATAGCAGCAGCAGCAGCAGCTAAATAATAACTAAAGAAACCATAACTGCTGGCTCTGCCGGGAGAAGGCGGTACAGCAGAGGGTGTGAACTAATCTCCATCTTCTTAGTTTTTTTCGGTAAAGTCACGTAGGTAAAAAATTAAAATGAATATTAATAAAAGTAAAATAAAAATAAAATAAAAATCACGACGTTTCGGAGGCAACACAAGCTTTACATCAGCCGCACCTTAACAACTCTTGGAACTAAATTTCGATTTAAAGCTTTCGTGACTGCAGGGATTCATCTTCTTGGTTCTTTCGGTAAAGTCACGTAGAAGGGAAGTAATAAAATAATAAAAATAAAACATAATAAAATAATTCTCACGACGTTTCGGCCACAACGCAATTGCCGAAACTTCGTGAGAATTATTTGATTATGTTTTATTTTTATTATTTTATTACTTCCCTTCTACGTGACTTTACCGAAAGAACCAAGAAGATGAACTCTTGGAACCTCCAAGTTCAACCAGTCTACACAACAAAGGCTCATTCCTAGCAGCGTGCTTCAGCCGCACCGAACCTCACAATATTAATATCCAGGTGCCTACCTTGGCTCCTCCCACCCTTAACCAGTATATATACAAGGACTGTTTTCTTGGGATTTCTCTTACTTGATACAGCTGTCGTGCTGTGACGGTTCCACCTGAAGACGGAAGCGTGTGTTGCCTCCGAAACGTCGTGATTTTTATTATTTTATTTTTATTTTACTTTTATTAAATAACATTTTTACCTACGTGACTTTACCGAAAAAACCTAAGAATATGAATCCTTGCAGTCACGAAAGCTTCAAATCTATAATTAATCTCCATCTATCATAGGGACCTTATTGCCAGTCACAAAACGTATGACTTGTAAGAATATATTTTAGCCTTTCTGGCAATAAAACAGGTGTTAAGATGTTAAAACACCAGATAGATACCTTTTTCAAGGAATCAAGTCTGCATTAAACACACGTACTTGTGCTTAACATGCAAACAAACACACTCTGATCATATATGCAGCATTGTCTTTGAAACTGATTTTCCTACTTTATAGCCTAGTCAGACTGCTTGTGTTAGTAGACCAGAGAACATTGCCAAAAGGCCCCCAGTACAAATACAATACATGCATCAGAGCATTTATAGCTTGTGGTGAGCAGCTACATCATGGGACCTTTTGCCAGTATCAAAGTATGAAAAGAATCGGTTTTACCCTCTTCTTATATTGATACCTTTTTAAAGTAATTAAGTCTACATTAATCTAGATCTGAAGTTTTCGTGACTGTCCAAGTTGACATTAACCACACATACGTGTGGTGAATATGTAGACAAACACACTCTGATAATGAATATATGCAGCATTGTCTTTGAAACTGATTGCCATAAACCAGAGCCAGCCTTCCGTATGGACCAGTCCCACTACCAGCAGTGTTAGTAGACCACAGAACAACATCAAAAGGTGAACAGCACAAAGACAATGCACGCATCAGAGCATTTATAGTTTGTGGTGAGCAGCGATATCACGAGACCTTTCCCCTGGTATCGAATTATGAAAAATAAGAATAGGTTTTACCCTTCGACTTAAAGCTTTCGTGACTGCAGGGATTCATCTTCTTGGTTCTTTCGGTAAAGTCATAATTATGTTTTATTTTTAATATTTTATTATTTCCATTCTACGTGACTTTACCGAAAGAACCAAAGAAGAGGTTTTACCCTATTCTTATTTTTTACACTTTGAGACTGGCAAAAAAGGTCCCATGATATAGCAAAAGGGTCCCATGAGGGAAGAATTGTGGCCGGGAGGACCCAGGGTTTAGGTTCATTCTGCATTTTGGATTGTGCCAATTTTTGAGGTGAAAAAGCAATCTGCAAGTGGCTCATGATGATGACACTGGTCAAAAAATAAATCTGGCCTGGACCTTTGCAGCTGTTTTAGACTAATTTTAGGGTGCTGATTCCAAATCTGATCTCAGATTTGCTCTATCACATCTCACTTTTATACTATCGGCATACCCCATTTTCATTGATTTTACCCGAAATTAACTCTGTCACTTATGATTGCAAGTTGTTGCGAGTCAGTGACTGCTTTAGTGTTAAAATATGGTGCTGTATTTTTAGGATAGTGTGTTTATAATATCATTTTTTGTAAATATCCACATTTATTTAACATTTTTCTTCTGCAGTTTTTATTGAAAATGCAATATTTGATATCTCAATAACCTGATGTGATAGACAAAAACTGATGCCAGATTTGGAATCAGCACCCCAAAATTACCTTAAACCCGTTGGAATACCTTATGCCAGAAAAAGTGTGTTGACCATTGCGATGATGGAGTTTACCTAAATGAGTCACAAGACAGGTTCAATATATTGCTTGTCCACTGATTGTTGTTGTTATTGTTGTTGCAGAGTGGTAAAGAAACTCTCCCTCTGAAGCTACCGCTGGCTCCCATTGCCCCATCCCTACCTGCTCTGACTCCTGAACCTACAATTCACACCACTCAGGAACCACTGACTGTCACGGTCCCTCTTGAAACTCCAAATCCGAGCACTCAAGAATCACTTACCAACTATACCGTTCTTACCACCACTCCAAATCCGAGCACTCAAGAAGCACTTACCAACTATACAGTTCTTACCACCACTCCAAATCCGAGCACTCAAGAATCACTTACCAACTATACCGTTCTTACCACCACTCCAAATCCGAGCACTCAAGAATCACTTACCAACTATACCGTTCTTACCACAACTCCAAATCCGAGCACTCAAGAATCACTTACCAACTACACCGTTCTTACCACCACTCAAAATCCCACCACTCAAGAACCACTTTCCAACTATACCGTTCTTACCACAACATCAAATCCCACCACTCAAGAATCACTTTCCAACTACACCGTGCCTACCACCACTCCAAATCCCACCACTCAAGAATCATTTACCAACTACACCGTTCTTACCACCACTCCAAATCCCACCACTCAAGAACCACTTTCCAACTATACCGTTCTTACCACAACATCAAATCCCACCACTCAAGAATCACTTTCCAACTACACCGTGCCTACCACCACTCCAAATCCCACCACTCAAGAACCACTTACCAACTACACCGTTCTTACCACAACTCCAAATCCGAGCACTCAAGAACCACTTACCAACTACACCGTTCTTACCACAACTCCAATTCCCACCACTCAAGAATCACTTACCAACTACACCGTTCTTACCACAACATCAAATCCCAGCACTCAAGAATCACTTACCAACTACACCGTGCCTACCACAACTCCAAATCCCACCACTCAAGAATCACTTACCAACTACACCGTTCTTACCACAACTCCAAATCCCACCACTCAAGAATCACTTACCAACTACACCATGCTTACCACCACTCCAAATCCCACCACTCAAGAATCACTTACCAACTACACCGTGCTTACCACCACTCCAAATCCCACCACCCAAGAATCACTTACCAACTACACCGTTCTTACCACAACTCCAAATCCCACCACTCAAGAATCACTTACCAACTACACCGTTCTTACCACAACTCCAAATCCCACCACTCAAGAATCACTTACCAACTACACCGTTCTTACCACAACATCAAATCCGAGCACTCAAGAATCACTTACCAACTATACCGTTCTTACCACAACTCCAAATCCCACCACTCAAGAACTACTTACCAACTATACCGTTCTTACGACAACTCCAAATCCGAGCACTCAAGAATCATTTACTAACTACACCATCCTTACCACAACATCAAATCCCACCACTCAAGAACCACTTTCCAACTACACCAGACTTACCACAAATCCAAATCCCACCACTCAAGAGCCACTTACCAACTTTCCCGTTCTTACCACAACTCCAAATCCCACCACTCAAGAACCACTTACCAATACAATGCCTACCACATCTCCAAATCCCACCACTCAAGAACCACTTACCAATACAATGCCTACCACAACTCCAAATCCTACCACTCAAGAACCGCTTACCAATACAATGTCTACCACAACTCCAAATCCCACCACTCAAGAATCACTTACCAATACAATGCCTACCACAACTCCAAATCCCACCACTCAAGAACCGCTTACCAATACAATGCCTACCACAACTCCAAATCCCACCACTCAAGAATCACTTACCAATACAATGCCTACCACAACTCCAAATCCCACCACTCAAGAACAGCTTACCAAACCCTCCACCTTCTTGTCCACTTCCCTCGTGGCCTCCACCACCACGTGGCCTGCTGAGAGGTAGCGAACACGTGACCACAATATTTATTCTATGTACCATAAACCCAGAGACACATAGGGACACAGAACGACCCATTGAGATACATAGAAACCGATAGAGACACACACATAGTGACCCACGGAGCTATGTTAAAGACAAGCCATAATGGTTACAATTGTAGCCATGCAATCCCTAAACTATGGGCCGCATTGTAAACCCATAGAGACTCACAGACACATAAAGATGCAAAGGTGAGTTGCCGCACAAAGCTATAGAGCACTACCTGCTGGGTGGGGGTGGATTCCAACGAAAACAGGATGAGATGTTACTATTCTTTGTGCAAGCACTTCCAAGAGTTCATGAACAGTGAGCCTGGTGAAATTTGGGGAGCGCATCGTCAGTAGTGAACCTTTGGGTCCTAGGGTGTTTCGGCCTTTCACACAATACACCCTCCCCAAAGGCGGCCAGCGACAGGGTGATCAATCCTACGCTTGCGTCCCATTCCCAATTAGTCATAGGAGTTGCCTTGTTGTTGATAGCCAACATCCCATGGGACTATGCATGGCAGGGGCGTCCTCCTCCCTGAGTCAAGCATTGTTGACTGCATACCTCCTGGCCCTCTCACTTTGGGGCCCAGCTGGGGTCTTTCCTCTTCATCCAGACCCACTGACTGCTGCCTTCTGCCGCCTCCGATACAGCTCTGATTGCCGAACGCTGGCTCTGGCCCTTAATTCCCAGGTCTCTAAGCAGTCTGGTTGTAGATGTTGCCACAAAACCTCTGCAGCCCACCTCCACCTGCTGGGTGGGGGTGGTAGTACTACGACATCTTGGATCGTACTTTGTCTCGGGCCTCCCCCTCGACCTTACCACCATGGAAACCTCTACCAGGAGCATAACTCCAGACAGCATAGCTCTCAAGATCATTGGAACACTAAAGTCTTTCGACCACGCATAGAGACACAAAGAGACCCATAGAGATATTTAGGGACACAGGGAGATTTACAGAGATGCATTGGGACCTGTAGAGACTCGGAGAGACGCATAGGGAGACAGAGAGACCCGTAGAAATACATAGAGACCAATAGAGACACACATAGCTACCAATATAGATAGTTAAATATAAGCCACAATTTAACATTTCGGCTTTCGCGACCAACATCATCCATAATACAGGTGACAACTAGCTTCATCAGGCGACAGCCACACATCTGGCTGTCACCTGATGAAGCTAGTTGTAATTACGGGCGAAACGTCGTACTCAGATTGTAAATGTTGTGGCTTGGCTCTCCAACACACCGGTGTGCTGTACTAGTAACGATTTGGCATGTTCTCTTTTCGTGACAAACCTTACTAATTGGCTGTGTCGGGTGTTGGCGGGTTTAACGACACATTTATATATTTACGCGATCTAGCCCAAAAACAAACTTGTATTATAATAATAATTGTTTTTTTACCCTTTTATCTGGCAACAAAACTGACACCTTTTTTTTTACAAGGAATCATGTTTGCAAATGCAAGCAAAAAACACAACTCTGCATTTCGACTGCAGGTATTGTGGTCAATGCAAACATGACTCCTTGTAAAAAAGGTGTCAGTTTTGTTGCCAGAAAAAAGGGTAAAAAACAATTATCATATTTTGCTACTGGCAAATGAGGTTCCAATGGTGTAAACCTGCATTATACAAGCCAGAATGTTACGATTGTAAGCATGCAATCCCGAAACCATGGGCCGTATTGTAAACCCATTGAGACTCACAGACATATAAAAGATCCCCCATATAGCCTTAACAGACTGTAGGGGCAAGTGCTGTTAGTGAACACCTATGAAGGCCGGAACTGTACACGAGGGGGTGGGTGGCCAGCACCACGCCCGACCGCCTTTGTCTCCCCAGTGGCGATGCTTAAACACCGCACCAGGTACTCATTTAAGGCTGAGTCGACCTAGGGGAGGCCCAGGACCGGTTCACATAATCGTCACTGGTGTTGGCCGTGAGCAGGAATCGAACCCGGGTGGCCAGGTTCATAGCGCAGCGCGCTAACCGCTACATTCACCGCTCCCCACAGACGTATAGAGATACACAGACTCACACACAGAGATGCTCAGAGATACATGGGGATACGACCTTCTTGTACGCCAGGCGAGGTAGTTAACATTTCCTAAGCCACCGTGGTGACTGGGTTTAATGTGCGCCTCGACCTGTGGGGTAAAGTCCCCGGCTTCATCTTCTTGGTTCTTTCGGTAAAGTCACCACGTAGAAGGGAAATAATAAAAGAATAAAAATAAAACAAAATAAAATAATAAAAATAAAACATAAAATTGTTATTTTATTATTCAAGTAGAAGGGAAATAATAAAAATACAACATAATAAAATAATAGTTTATTATGTTTATTTTTATTATTTTATTATTAACGTAGAAGGTAAATAATAAAATAATAAAAATAAACCACAATAAATTATTTATTATGTTTTATTTTATTACTTCCCCTCTACGTAAATAATAAAAATAAACATAAACTATTTTATGTTCTATTTTTATTATTTTATTATTTACGTAGAAGGGATAAAACATAATAAAATAGTTTATTATGTTTTATTTTTATTATTTTCTTATTCACGTAGAAGGGAACTAATAAAATAATGAAAAGAAAACATAATAAAATAATATTTTTATTATTTTATAATAATAAAATAATTTTATAATAATAAAATAATATTTTTATTATTTTTATTATTTTATTATTCACGTAGAAGGGAAATAATAAAATAATAAAAATCTAACACAATACAATGCAATTCTCACGACGTTTCGGCCACAACGCAAGCAGCCGTCCTCAGGTGAAGAACAGGTCTGTCGGAAAGACAGCATCTGAATGAGCACCACCAGGCTTGGCAGCGTATATTTAAGCTGGGTTAAAGGGAGGAAGGGCGCCTTGACAAAGGAATTAGCATATCAACAGAGGAATTTAGCATATATATTGAAAATGCAGATATGGGATTAGTCACTACTTGTGGAATGCGTAGGAGGTGGGGGGGGTCTCAAAGTCATATTATGCTCGTGCATTATGTAGGATTAGCAGCAACAAAGGGAGGAGGTAGGGTTAGCAGTAATAAAGGGAAGAAATTTAATAGTAAGGAGCTGCAGCAGTTAAACCACCACGTAAAATACAAAAACTAAAACTCACCGGCTGTTTTTTTTCTATCGCCATCAGTTATTGTCCATTGCTTATCTCTATCCCGGCCGTGTACAGAGTGATCACCCGCAGACCCGGAAAGATGACCACCGACCAACCGTGGCCTGACAATGGGTCTGGGGAGGGCAGCACGTATCGGCCGCCCAGAGTGCAAGTCCCAACGATGAAGACCACAGGTAACTATCGTGGGCAAGTCCCAGTGGCAAAGACAGGCATTCTAACTTGATTTGAAGCTTTCGTGACTGCAGGAATTACTCTTTGGTTCTTTTGGTAAAGTCACGTAGAAAGAAAATAAATTAAATAATAGAATACGACGTTTCGATTGCAACACAAACAATCGTAATCAGGTAGAACTACATTTGAGAGAGAGACAAAAACACAGACACGGAGACACACAGACAGACACACAAGCAGAGAGAGAGACAACACAGAGACACACAGAAAAACAACATAGACACACAGACAGACACACAAGCAGAGAGAGACACACAGAGACACACAGAGAGAGAGAGAGACACACAACATAGACACACAGAGAGAGACTCACACATAGACACACAGACAGACACAAGCAGAGAGAGACACACACAGAGACACACAGAGAGAGACACAACATAGACACACAGAGAGAGAGGCTCACACATAGACACCCAGACAGACACAAGCAGAGAGAGACACACACAGAGACACACAGAGAGAGACACACAACATAGACACACAGAGACCCAATGCCTCTGTGTCGTGGCCTTAAATAGAGAGGGGGTGGGGGGCAGAGAGAGGTGGGTCTGCTGGAGCAGATAAATTAGCATGTCAATGAGGGAGCTGTGTGGAAATCCACCCCGAGGTGGCAGGGGGAGAGAAAGACCCAGCAAGACGGGTGAAATTTAGAGAGAGTTTTGTGGAAATCCACCCCGAAGCGGCCGGGAGAGAGAAAGAGCGAATGGACCTATGAGAGCCTGGTACATTTTTAGAAAGAGAAATAGGCAGTTTGAGATAACAATCTTAGCAATTTTTTGTAAACAGGTATTCTATTCTATGTCTGTCTTGAGTCTATGGGTCCAGTGTTAATTTATGGGTATAATTATAGTCTATGGGTCTAGTGTTAGTCTATGTGTCTGGTGTTAGTCTATGGGTCTAGTTATAGTATATGGGTCCAGTGCTAATGTGGGTCCAGTGCTAGTCTATGGATCCAGTGTTGAATCTATGAGTCAAGTGTTAGTCTATGTGTCTGGTGTTAGTCTATAGGTCCGGTGTTAGTCTATGGGTTTAGCATTAGTCAATGGGTCCAATGTTAGTCTACGGAGCCAGTGTTAGTCTATGGATCAGTGTTAATCTATGGGTGAGTGTTAGTCTACGGGCCCAGTATCAGTCTACGATGATACATACGAAGGCACTGCCAATATTATAACCTTGGCTGCCACTCTTCATGGCAATCTGATGTTGTGTACCACCGTCCCTCTCCTCTGGTGTACAGACTACGTGGACAAGGACATCTGCAATGAGAGACCGGTGAGCGGAATATCGACTTTGCCCAACGGAGACACTGTCGTGGTGAAAGGTACGAGTTTGGATCCCGGATGTGTGTGGGTTGCAGGCCTCCCGACCGTTATAGAACTGTCTTCTTGGTTCTTTCGGTAAAGTCACGTAGAAGGGAAGTAATAAAATAATAAAAATAAAACATCATAAAATAATTCTCACGACGTTTCGGAGGCAACACAAGCTTCCGTCTTCAGGTGGAATCGTCACAGCACGATAGCTGTATCAAGTAAATGATTTATACAGCTATCGTGCTGTGACGGTTCCACCTGAAGACGGAAGCTTGTGTTGCCTCCGAAACGTCGTGAGAATTATTTAATTATGTTTTATTTTTATTATTTTATTACTTCCCTTCTACGTGACTTTACTAAAAGAACCAAGAAGATGAATCCCTGCAGTCACGAAAGCTTTAAATCGTTATAGAACTGATCATGATCGAATACACACCTCTTCGTTAAAC
The DNA here is from genome assembly GCF_965212315.1 of Lampetra planeri. NCBI lineage: Eukaryota > Metazoa > Chordata > Hyperoartia > Petromyzontiformes > Petromyzontidae > Lampetra > Lampetra planeri. The sequence continues at coordinate 5,570,403 of NC_136154.1, read as the reverse complement.
ACCAAAACATCATCGCACACCTCCACCTGGCTTTGACTTCCTCCTCCTTCTTGAAGACACCGGCGGAACCATTGACCGCATCCGCCAGAACATCACCAGGCTATTGTTGCACCGCATCTCCTCCGTATTGTGCGACATTACAGTCACAAGTCACAGTGGTGCGATTGTGGCCATGTGTAGTGGGTTTGTAAGGAGACGGAGTCTTCGTAGGAGGCAACACGTATTTATGTACAATGCTAGTCTATGGTAAAATGCTAGTAAAATGCTTGTCTATGGTACAATGCTAGTCTATGGTACAATGTCTGTCTATGGTACACTGTTAGTCTATGGTACAATGTTAGTCTATGGTACAAAGTCTGTCTATGGTACACTGTTAGTCTATGGTACAATGCTAGTCTATGGTACAATGTTAGTCTATGAGCAGTAGAGCTCCCCCCTGCTGCTGCTGCTGTGTTGTGCCACCCTCAGCATGCTAAGCTGTGGATGTCCCCTCCACCATCAGGGCCGTTCTTCTGGAACCTGAGACTGAGGTTGGTCCCACAAAGGGTCTCCACGGTGTGGCGGGTGCCTTCCCCAATCGACGCCATGTTCACCCGCTGCAGCTGTCAGCCCAAGACCTACATCTTCAAGGTACGGGGGAGACCTCGATAAAAGGGTAAAAAAACAATTATCTTAATTTAATTTGTTTTCATTTTCATTTATTTTTACCTACGTGACTTTACCGACAAAACCAAAGAGTAAAAAAACCCCCCTCTATTTTGGATAATATTGTTGGCGAAAGCCCTACTACTACTTGTTCAATTGTGTATGTCTCGCGTGCGTACCGCGTGCGTATTGTGTGTGTGTGTCACAGGGGGATAAGTACTGGCGCCTGGATAATGGAGTCCCAGACATGGGGTACCCAAAGCTCATCTCGCAAGGTTTCAGCGGACTCCAGGGTCCCATCACGGCAGCCCTCCCAGTGCCTGGGGAAAAGCGGGTGTCGGAGCACGTGTTTCTGTTTCAGGGTAATGTCCTAACCCACCCCCACCGATGTCCTGACCCACCTCCACTGATGTCAGTTTAACACGTAGGCTTACGCGACCAATATTAATCATAATCAACGTTTTTGGGTTTAGATCGCCGCGTTATTTATAAATGTGTCGTAACCCTCCACCACCCGACACGGCCAATCAGTAAAAAAGTGTCACGTTGACAAAAGACAAATAGTTCACTGCTTTAGCTCACCGGTGTGTTGAAGCGTGAAACCACAACATTTACACATTTGAGTACGACGTTTCGCTGGTAATTGCATCCAGCATCATCGGGCAATTCGCCAGAAACGTCGTACTCAAATTGTAAATGTTGTGGTGTCACGCTTCAACACACCGGTGGGCTAAAGCAGTGAACTATTTGTCTTTTGTCAACGTGACACTTTTTTACTGATTGGCCGTGTCACGTGGTGGAGGGTTACGACACATTTATAAATAACGCGATCTAAACCCAAAAACGTTGATTATGAACTCCACTGATGTCGTAACCCACCTCCACTGATGTTCTAACACACCCACCACTAGCCCCACTGTACCCACCTAGCACTACCCCCACTGTACCCACCCACCACTACCAGAGGTCGCAATCGGTACCCGATACCCGTACCCTACCCAATACCCGGCTACCCGTACCCGGCCGGGTACGGGTACCCGTTTGCGACCCTGGTGCGGCCGGGTACGGGTACGGGTAGGCCGTGAGTCACTGGTGAGTCACCGTGAGTCACTCATTTTCCAACGTCTTGTCTCTTCTCACAAATTCAAGTTCCTAGAATCAACCCACCAGCACCTGCAACATGGCTTCATCCCAGAGGTCGCAATCGGGTACCCGATACCCGTACCCTACCCGATACCCGGCCGGGTACGGGTAGCCGGGTATCGGGTAGGGTACGGGTACGGGTACCCGTTTGCGACCCTGGTGCGGCCGGGTATGGGTACGGGTAAGGAATCAAAACCCGTTTGCGACCTCTGACCACTATCCCCGCTGTACCCACCCACTACTACTGCACCTACCCACCACTTGCACTACTGTTCCCACTCAGCACAACCACAAAACACGTTCCTTCGGAGTGGGCAGGCAGGAACTTAGTTGGACTGCACATTTGTGCGATCCGTGTCACGTGGCGCGTCACGTGGTGCTGAGCCCCCCGAAGTGTTCTATGAATTCTAGATTTGAAGCTTTCGTGACTGCAAGGATTCATATTCTTAGGTTTTTTCGGTAAAGTGACGTAGGTAAAATTTTTTAGTTAAAATTAATAAAAGTAAAATAAAATCAAAAATAAAATAAAAATCACGACGTTTCGGAGGCAACACAAGCTTCCGTCTTCAGGTGGAACCGTCACAGCACGCTTGCTGTATCAAGTAAATGAGAAATTCCAAGAGATACTACCCCGTATATATACTGGTTGAGGGGGGGATGAGCCAGGACAGGCCCCCTTTTTATTATTATGGTAAGGTTGGTGCGGCTTGAGACTACGGCTAGTCTCCATAACAAAGGACTGAGCCTTTATTATGTAGTTCTATGAAATACAAATCGAGGGCGTGTCTATGCACGACAGACAGACAAATAATCCCTGGTGGGCAGTGTGGAACTGTTGTTCCTACCTGTATAATATATTTTAACGATGAGTATTAATGGTGAAGATGATGATGGCAATGACAATCCCCATTGATATATTTATGATGGTGATGATCATGAATATTGGCGACTACGATGATATAATCGAGACGATGATGGAGATGATAATGAATTTGATGACCGATGGTAATGGTATTAATAATGTTAAAGGCAACGATCATGGATACTGATGGTGGTAAAGATGACGTTGATATTGATGGCGGTGGTGATGAGGATTATGACGGCAACAATGACGACGATGATGATGATCGTAATGATGATGTTCAGGGCCTACTGTGGCAAAGTACCTGTTCAAGAAACACGAATGTCCAGCATCCCAAGCGAGGATCCATTTCCAGTCACGTAGGGGCCGTGCCGTGGACACCAGAAGCTCCAAAAGTAAGCCTGGCACGACGATGACCTGAACTCTGACCCATGACCTCTAACCCTGTGTTAACACTATGACACAAACCATAATCCTAACCCTAACCCTGAACCGAAAGCCTAACTCTGACTCTAATCTTGTCCCTGAACACCGTGACCCTAACCATAACACTGGTCAACACACTTTTTTTGGCATAAGGTTTTCCAACGGTTTCAAGGTAATTTTGGGGTGCTGATTCCAAATCTGGCATCAGTTTTTGTCTATCACATCAGATTTTTGAGATATCAAATATTGCATTTTCAATAAAAACTGCAAAAGAAGAATATTAAATAAATATGGATATCTACATAAAAATGGGGTATGCCGATACCATACAAATGATGTGATAGAGCAAATATGAGATCAGATTTGGAATCAGCACCCTGAAATTAGTCTAGAGCAGCTGCAAAAGTCCAGGCAAGACATTTTTTTGTTTTGTTGACCAGTGTAATCCTTTAATCCTCACCATGACCCAGAACCTAAACCCTGAATCTAACCCTGTACCTTAATGCTATGACCTTACTCCTAACCCTGTGACCACAACGCTAACCCTGGACCTAAAGACTAACCCTGACTCTAACCATGTGCCTTAATGCTATAGCCCTAACCTTATAATCCTAAACCTGACCCTTGCCTAAACACTATGATTATACCCTCATCACCCTGACCCTGAACCCAATGCCTAAACCCGTCACCAACAGCGTGGCTTGATCCTATGACCATAACCATAATCCTAAACCTGACCCCGACTCTAACCCTGGTCTAAACACTATGATTATACCCCTATCACCCTGATCCTGAAGCCTAGCCCTGAAGCTAACCTTGTTGTCTTAATGCTACGACCCTAACTCTGTGGCCGTAATGCCGACAGCTAACCGCCCGAACCCTAGACCCAACCCCGAGACCGCGCTGTGCGTTTCCCGTGTGCCAGGTCAGCTGCAGTTTGGCTTGATCCACATCCACTGGAAGGGCTTCCCCCTCGACTACTCCTCCGTCTTCACGAGGCCCATGGCGCCGGCGGCGCCCACAGCCCGGATCTCCTACCGGCACTTCGTCGTCGTCAGAGGTGAGAGAAATTGAGAGAGACGACGGGGAGACGATGGGGAGGGAGACGAAAGGGAGCCAATTGGTTTTCGGCATTCACGGAGATTCCACTCCCCACCCCCGCCCGGGATGAATGCCCTGCGGACAAGTCTAGCATAAAACAACCCCAGGCCTTTCAATGCCATTCCCTGAAGGTCTAGGGGAACCCAGGGTTCTCCAATTCATCGTTGTGTCTCCAATAAGACATAGAGATCCACGTTATAACCATGAAGGCAAGAGGTCCCCGGGCCTTGCAATGTAATTTCCAGAAGGTCTCGAGCAAGGATTCTTAACCTTTACTGCAGCCTTGGCACCCCTTTGGTTCTCTAATCGTAAAACAAGAAATGCACAATGTTAATAAATACATAGGGGTTGCTGGAGTTAAGTGGCCGTGCTTAATTTGTGTTTTCGATGATTTACCTTCACGGTATCTCGAATTGTTAAATGTTGTCGTGGGTTCACTCTCCAACACACAACCAGTTAGTTCTGAACTAGTAAGGAATGGGCACGTTTTATTTACGTGACAAACCCTATACTCATTGGCTGTATCGGGTGGTGGTGGAGGGATTAACGACACATTTGTATTCATATGATCTAACCCCAACAAAAACCTCTATTCTAGATTTGAAGTTTTCGTGACTGCAAGGATCCATATTCTTTGGTTCGTGACTTTACCGAAAGAACCAAAGAACATCTGGCCATGTCTGGCCACACCCAGAGGGTGCCGTGCACCCCAGGTTAAGAACCACCTGGTCCAGAGGAAACCCAGGGATCTCCATCACCTCATATCCAAGAGGTGTAGAGGACTCAGGGCTGTCATAGGAGTATCTCCAGGAGGTATTGTGAGGCCCAGGATGAGTAACATATCATCTACAGAAAGGGATATAGCTCCAGGACTGTCATCCATCTCCAGAAGGTCTAAAGAAGCCAGTTTGTCAATATCTCATCCAGGAATCCCAGAGAAAGAGGACTAACCGTCATCCTAAGTTCAAGAGGTCTACAAGAACCAGATTTGTCATCACGCCACCTTACACTGACCCTTCTAACACCCTCTCCACTATGCCTGGTCTCTTGCTCTCACTCCTACAGACTCCTACTACAGCCTGAACATGCGCAATAAGCAAGTGTCCCAGAAGCCGGAGGGCAGCATTCGGGGAGACCTGTCCTGCCCTTGAGGCAGGGGCAGCAGATCGCGACCTGTGGGACCTCTTCTCCCAGCCAGGGTGACAGGGTCATGGCTATTCTACGCTTTTGCATGACGGTGGTGATGCCAGCAGCAGTAGAAGCTGCAGCAGCGGCGGCGGCGGCAGCGGCGTGGTTGTCCAGGAGCTGGAGGCCAATTTGGAGGTCCAACTGCTGCTCCTGCCACTATAAGAGAGGAGGCGAGCTTCAGCAGAGAGAGTTCGTGCCGTGTCACCACTCCTCCTCTTCGCTCATCCACTCTCCCTCCTCCACCCTTCACCTTCCCTCCTGCACCCTCTATCCTTCACCCTCCCTCTTCCACCATCGCAAATCCTCCCTCCTACCTCCTCCACACTCCCTCCTCCATCCTCCTCCTCCAATGTTAGTCTATGGGTCCAGTGTTGAATCTATGGGTCCAGTGTTGAGTCTATGGGTCCGGTGTTAGATTGTGTCCAGTTTTAAGTGTATGGGTCCAGTATTATGACTATGGATGCAGTGTTAGGTCTATGGGTCCAGTGTTGAGTCTATGGGTCCAGTGTTAGTCTATGGGTCCAGTGTTAGTCTATGGGTCCAGTGTTGAGTCTATGGGTCCGGTGTTAGTCTATGGGTCCGGTGTTAGTCTATGGGTCCGGTGTTAGTCTATGGGTCCGGTGTTAGTCTATGGGTCCAGTGTTAGTCTATGGGTCCGGTGTTAGTCTATGGGTCCGGTGTTAGTCTATGGGTCCAGTGTTAGTCTATGGGTCCGGTGTTGAGTCTATGGGTCCGGTGTTATGTCTATGGGTGCAGCGATAAGTCTATGGGTCCAGCGTTGAGTCTATGGGTCCATTTTTAGTCTATGTGTTAGTCTAGGAGTCCAATGTTGTTAGTCTATGGGTCCGGTGTTAGTCTATGGGTCCAATGTTAGTCTATGGGTCCAATGTTGAGTCTATGGGTCCAGTGTTAGTCTATGGGTCGTTAGTAACTGAAAAACCACATCCCTGCTGCTGCTGCTATCATCATCCGCATGCCTAGAATAAGTGCTTTGAAACGGTCAGTAGATTTTACTTTGTTTTTTGTAAATCCTGAAAATATATTCCAGTGCTTAGACAGTGCCGCACACTTCTAATGCCTTCCCCCCCCACCCCCGTTGAACCCATCGATCCGAGTCAATAACAAACAATAAAGATACTAATTGACATTCCTGAAGGCGCAGTTCATCCGCGGATCTCAGCGCACGCTACGCACCAAGTCAGGAACTCGACAATGCGCGGGGTGCTCCAGTGACCGTTGGTGGGGTCCCACCGTCGTGGCAATTGTGTATGTGGGCCTTGCGGGCGAAACGGGCGGGACTTTCGGGAAGACATGACCCTCGCCCCGTGTGACCACGCGGCGCGGCAGGGCGTTCCGCAGTCTTTGCGTGGCGCCGCGTGCTCGAGGCTAATGGCCCCCACCACCACGATGGGTTTGCGGAGTTCTGGCTCTCGGCACCCGGAGCGGACGTCGATTAACGGATAGGCGGCAGCGGTGTCAAGATCGGCCCTTGCGGAGGAGGAGGGCGATGATGATGATGAGGAGGCTCGTGAAGGACGCTGCTGCTGCTGCTACTGGGCAGTGCCAGGCTGGGTGCACAGCGAGGGCAATTCGTCAGCTGTGAGGCAGTCGCCGCTCCTGACAACAAACAGCGGAGGGGCACAGGAGCGATGCTGCACCTAGCCTGGCACAGTTAACCCATGGCACCACCTGGGGTCTCTTCCGTGACCTCCTGCACCTAGCCTGGCACAGCAGTTAAACCCATGGCACCACCTGGGGTCTCTTTCATGAACTCGTGCACCTAGCTTGGCACAGCAGTAAAACCCATGGCACTATCTGGGTCTCTCCTGTGAACTCGTGCAACTAGCCTGGTACAGTAGTAAAACCCATGGCACCACCTGAGTCTGTCCCGTGACCTGCACCTAGCCTGGCACAGTAGTAAAACCCATGGCACTGCCTGGGTCTGTCCCGTGACCTGCACCTAGCCTGGCACGGTAGTAAAACCCATGGCACCACCTGGGTCTCTTCTGTGCCCTCCTGCACCTAGCCTGGCACAGCAGTAAAACTCATGGCACCACCTGGGTCTGTTCCCTGAACTCGTGCACCTAGCCTGGCACAGTAGTAAAATCCATGGCACCGCCTGGGTCTCTTCTGTGCCCTCCTGCACCTAGCCTGGTACGGCAGTAAAACCCATGGCACCACCTGGGTCTGTCCCGTGACCTCCTGCACCTAGCCTGGCACAGCAGTTAACCCATGGGACCACCTGGGTCTCTTCCGTGCCCTCGTGCACCTAGCCTGGCACGGTAGCACAACCCATGGCACCACCTGGGTCTGTTCCGTGACCTCCTGCACCTAGCCTGGCACAGCAGTTAACCAATGGCACTATCTGGGTCTGTCCCGTGACCTCCTGCACCTAGCCTGGCACGGCAGTAAAACCCATGGCACCACCTGGGTCTGTCCCGTGACCTCCTGCACCTAGCCTGGCACAGCAGTTAACCAATGGCACCACCTGGGTCTGTCCTGTGACCTGCACCTAGCCTGGCACAGCAGTAAAACCCATGGCACTACCTGGGTCTGTCCCGTGACCTCCTGCACCTAGCCTGGCACGGCAGTTAACCCATGGCACCACCTGGGTCTGTCCCGTGACCTCGTGCACCTAGCCTGGCACAGGTGACGTCGCCACTACATAGTGGCGAATGGCGGCTATTGGTATTGGTGGCTATGCGGCTGCTGCTGTTGCTGCTGCTGGAGGTGGCTGTCTGGGATCATCCAGCAACTGTTGATTGCAGCAGCAGCAGTAGCAAGGGTTGGTGGATCACGCACAGATGGGTTGTGAGACTCCCTTGCCACGGGTGTCGGGGAGGAACCGTGTACCCCCCTTGGCTCTGCTGTCAGGAGGTGGTGGAACACGTGGAGATGAGTCCACACGCGCGTGCGGGCGTATGAATGTTGAACTTCTTTTGCGCCGTACATAGCCAGCAGTCCTAACCGGAGCTGCTGCACGGTCTGCACCGTTGCTGGATGATGGCTGACAGCCATGTGCAGCAGGAGGAGCACAGCCACCACCACAGCCACGTGCAGCCGAAGCAGCAGCATAGCCACCACCACCACAACCACCACCACAATCAAGTGCAGCAGCACCACCACCACCACGTGCAGTAGCAGTAGCACCACCACCACAATCAGGTGCAACAGCAGAAGCACTACCACCACGTGCAGCAGTAGCAGTAGCACCATCACAACCACCACCACAATCAAGTGCAGCAGCAGCACCACCACAACCACCACCACCACCACAACCACCACCACAATCAAGTTCAGCAGCAGCAGTAGCACCACCACGTGCAGTAGCAGCAGCACCACCACCACAATCACCACCACGTGCAGCAGCACCACCACCACAATCAAGTGCAGAGGCAGCACCACCACCACAATCACCACCACCACCACCACGTGCAGCAGCAACAGCACCACCACCACCACCACCACAATCAAGTGCAGCAGCACCACCACCACCACAATCAAGTTCAGCAGCAGCACCACCACCACAATCACCACCACCACGTGCAGCAGCAACAGCACCACTACCACCACAATCAAGTGCAGCAGCAGTAGCACCACCACCACCACAAGAACCTGCACAGCCTCACTGCTTGGACTGACCCGTGCCAGGATCCAGACACCCACAGAGAGAGAGCATGGATGGAGGGAGGGGGTGTGTGGGTAGGAGAACTCGCACAGAACGTGGCAATGACATCGCTTGCTTCATCACTTCACCATTTAATGTCTTAAATTAAAAACCCACAAATCAAGGCGAATCGCGTCGGGAGCGGTGGGTGCAGGGCTTAGCGGCGCTGCGAGACCCGATTTCGATTACCGCTCAGGGTCAGCGGCACCGGTGATGGCGAATATCTCGAGCCGGTCCCGGGCCCTCCCCTAGGTCGACTCAGACTGAAATGAATGCCTATGTGTGTGTCGTCGACATGGCCAGCGGGGAGACAAAGGCGGTCGGGGTAGGTGCTTGGACAATCGCTGCTTGCTAACGGCACTTGTTAAAGGCTTAGACGTGTGTGTGTGTGGGTGAGTTTGTGAAAGGGGGTCAGTAAGTTAATTGGTGAGTCGGTGGGTGAGTGAATTAGTGGGTGAGTGAATTAGTTGAGTTGGTTGAGTGAGTTAGTAAATTAGTGAATTAGTGAGTGGTTGGTTAGTGAGTGGTGAGTGAGTGAATGAGTGGCTGGTGAGTGGTTGGTGAGTGGTTGGTGAGTGGTGAGTGAGTGGTTGGTTAGTGAGTGAATGAGTGAGTGAATGAATGAGTGAGTGAATGAGAGAAATGTTAGTGAATGAGTGTGTGAGTGACTGAATAAGTGAGTGAGTGAATGAGTGAGTGAATGAGTGACTGAATGAGTGAGTGAGTGACTGAATGAGTGAGTGAAAGAGTGAGTGAGTGACTGAATAAGTGAGTGAGTGCATGAGTGAGTGAATGAGTGAACGAGTGAGCGAGTGAATGAGTGACTGAGTGAATGAGTGACTGAATGAGTGAGTGAATGAGTGAGTCAATGAGTGACTGAATGAGTGAATGGGAGAAATGTTAGTAAATGAGTGAGTGACTGAGTGAATGAGTGACTGAATGAGTGACTGAATGAGTGAGTGAATGAGTGACTGACTGAGCTTGGCTGAAATGAACGGGGGTGTGAGCGCACTTGCCCCAAACGAGAGGGGGGGGGGTACATGAGGTGGAGGGGGTGAGGAGGTCGAGGAGGAGGGGGGGGGGTGAAGGGGGGGTGAGGAGGTGGGGGCGACGAGGTCACCGCTGGAGGTAGGCGTCCTGCCAGAGGTCACCAGACACCTTGAGGGAGCTGTGGGGGAGGGGGGGGGATGACATCATCAGGTGACATCATCACGTGACATCATCAAGTCGCAACATTCATCACACGCCATGAGGTTGTGTCCGCCGATAGCACGGTCACGTGTCTCCCCCCCCCCCCGTGTCTCCCCCCCCCCCGTGTCTCCCCCCCCCCCCGTGTCTCCCCCCACCCCCCTCCCGTGTCCCCCCCCCCCCGTGTCTCCCCCCGTCTCTGCAGTGTCTCATCTCCCCGTGTCTCTCCCTTTTCCCCCCCGACATGTCTTCCCCATCTCCCCACGTCTCCCCCGCATGTCTCCCCGTGTCCCCCCCGTTTCTCCCCGTGTCTCCCCGTGTCCCCCCGTGTCTCCCCGTACCTCCCCTATGCGTCTCCCCAGTGTCTACCCCGTGTCTCCTTCATCTCCGCGTGTCTCCCCAGTGTCTACCCCGTGTCTCCTTCATCTCCCCGTGTCTCCCCCACGTCTCCCCCCGTGTCTACCCCGCGTCTCCTCCATCTCCCGCGTCTCCCCCGCGTGTCCCCCGTGTCTCCCCGTGTCTCCCCTATGCGTCTCCCCAGTGTCTACCCCGTGTCCCCCGTGTCTCCCCGTGTCTCCCCTATGCGTCTCCCCAGTGTCTACCCCGTGTCTACCCCGCATCTCCTCCATCTCCCCGCGTCTCCCCGCGTCTCCCCCACGCCATCACCTCCCCACTCGCCCAAGTCTCCCCGTGTCTCTCCCCCGTGTCTCTCCCCCGTCTCCCCCATGTTCCCGCACATCTCCGTGTCTCCCCCCCTCCCCCCCTCTCCGCCCCCCATGTCTCACCGCACAATATCACCGAACGCGGTGATGAGCGGCTTGCTCTGGTAGTCCAGGCCGTGTTTGCTGCAGAGCGACTTTACGAGCGGAGACACCTTGTGGTAGTTGTGACGCGGCATCGTGGGGAAGAGGCTGGAAACGTCAACAATATCAACAACAGCATTGATATCAACATCATCAACAACATCAACAACGATAATTGGTTTTTTACCCTTCTATCTGGCAACAAAACTGACACCTTTTTTACAAGGAGTCATGTTTGCATAGACCACAATACCGGTGTAATGCGGGCGTAAGCGACCTTCCGGATGTGACGTCACGGGGGGTGGAGTCATGTGACGTGGGTGGAAGGTTCGGGTCCTTAAGCGGGTAAACCGGAAGGGGAAGTCAGTCGGGGTGTGAGCGGAAAAGAGTGAGGCCACGCGGGCGGGTGAGAAGAGGGGGGGGCACCGACGGCTATCGGGAGCCAACCCCGAAGACAAGAGGAAGCTGCGGAGTGGTGTGCAGCTGCAGAGGAGACAGCCAGAAGGGCTGCGTGTTAGAGGCAGCGGTGTGGCTGCCAGGAGGAGCTGCGGAGAGAGAGAGAGACAGCACGAGGCTGCCAGGAGGTGGAGAGAGAGGAGTTGCAGCGAGTACAGCCAAGGGGGGCTGTGTGAGAGAAACAGCAGCGGGGCTGCTGTTGTGGATCGGGCCGACATTGGAGTCAGCACCGTGGAGAAGCTACAGAGTAAAGACAGCCGTGTGGGTGTACAGCACGAACCGAATAAAGGACACTGAGCCAGACATCGTGGTCCAGTCGTTTATTACACTGGTGTCGGAAGTGCAACGGCATGTCGAAACAAGTGAGGAAGAAAGTTAATCCGGCGCCTGCATCGGCTTCTTCGTCCGACGACGACGAACTCCCTCCAACCTCGGATCCTGTTGGGGTGGTGGAGGAGAGCCCGGCTGAGGCGACCACGGGAACGGGAGTGGAGGATGTTGGCGCGGTGGCGGGTCCGTCGACATCATCAGACGCGGATCAACGATGGCAAGCGATGGCGGTACAACTGGAGGCACTTAAGGACGTCCTGGCGCATCTATGCCATCTCGTCGCGCCAGGGACGATGGATGATGCAATTGGTGCTCCGCGGGCCGCCACGTTGCCTGTCCTGCCGCCGCCATTGCCCACGCGGCAAGAGGCCGCCATTTTGCGCGCTCCGTGGCGCCAAACCGCCATCTTGGCCACGCCGCGGGCCGACGCCATTTTGAATTTGCCATCACAACCACCACCATTGGAAGACGGCGGGAAGAGGAGTCGGAGTCGCCACCTTACAACGGTTAAAGAATTTTCCGTCGGTGGGGACTGGAGCGCGTTCGCCTGCCGCTTCTTGGCGGCGGTACGCACAGCAAGATGGACCGATGCGGAGGCTTTGGAGGTGTTGCCGACTCTCCTGGACGACGAATCTGTCCGATTCTTCCGTTCCATAACGACCGATAAGAAGGCAACTTTATGTGGTGTTTTTCAAGAAATGGCCGATGCTTATGAGCCACCAGATGATGCGCATCGGCGATTCGCTCAACGACAACGAGCACCAGAGGAGTCGCCCGTGGCGTTCAGGGGTGCGGTGCTGGAGCTGGCCATGGCAGCTTATCCTGGGACGCCACAGGACCTGCTCGAGCCTCTCATATTAGGGAAAATGTTGGAGCTGTCTCGGGATCTAGGGATCCCCATGCCTGTGTGTGGGCATGAGAAGCTAACTTCCCGGACGGCTGCTAAGTGTCTCGATGCGCAATTCAACCTCCGTCGCTGGAAACAAGTGACGGCGTGGACGGGGGGGGCCCGTCAAAGAAGGGGATGCGCTGGGGTGGAACCCTGCGCAGGCTGTCTATGTTCCGGATGACCGGGGCCCTCAACAACTGACGGCCGCCTCCGCTCCATGGACGGGACGCGGCGGGCCGAGACCGCGCGCGGCGCTACCAGAACGGGGCCGTCAGGAGGCGAGGCCTGCGCTTCGGCGCAACGAGGCCGAATGTTTCCGCTGCGGGCGTAGGGGCCACTACGCCAGAGACTGCTGGGCCCGCTTCCCGGCTCCGCCGCAGCAGGAGGCCTCGGCACCGGTCAAGTCGGCTAAAGATCCTCCGAAACAGGCCGGCCGTGACATTGCGGGGGACGAGGGGCCCTGCTCGGAGGACGCCTGCCAGGTCTGCGGGACCTTCGAGCCCTGCAGCCCTTCCGACCCAGCTGCGGGCACGGTCACAGGACAAGCCCAAGACTAACTCTTTAGGGACACGGGACGGCGATGGACTTCCAGCTGCGACAGGGGGATTACCCCCTGTCATTCCTCGACTTTCATCGCGTTCCCGTTCTGCGAGTGGGCCGCCGACCGTCCGGGACGGGCCGGCGACCCGCACACGTTCCAAATCGCTTACGTTTCGTTGATTGTTGCTGTCTTGTTATTTTTTTCTTACAGTTGTATTTATTGCATGCTTTTTGTACGTTCGTTGATGTTAATTGCGTTGTTGTTGTTGTTCTTGCTGTTACATTGTATGCTTAGTGTCCTTTAGGGGGGGAAGCTCGGTTCGCCGCATTACGATTTGCTATTGGTCAGCCGAGGTCGGCTGGGATTTTTCTACGGGGGAGGGTGGTGTAATGCGGGCGTAAGCGACCTTCCGGATGTGACGTCACGGGGGGTGGAGTCATGTGACGTGGGTGGAAGGTTCGGGTCCTTAAGCGGGTAAACCGGAAGGGGAAGTCAGTCGGGGTGTGAGCGGAAAAGAGTGAGGCCACGCGGGCGGGTGAGAAGAGGGGGGGGCACCGACGGCTATCGGGAGCCAACCCCGAAGACAAGAGGAAGCTGCGGAGTGGTGTGCAGCTGCAGAGGAGACAGCCAGAAGGGCTGCGTGTTAGAGGCAGCGGTGTGGCTGCCAGGAGGAGCTGCGGAGAGAGAGAGAGACAGCACGAGGCTGCCAGGAGGTGGAGAGAGAGGAGTTGCAGCGAGTACAGCCAAGGGGGGCTGTGTGAGAGAAACAGCAGCGGGGCTGCTGTTGTGGATCGGGCCGACATTGGAGTCAGCACCGTGGAGAAGCTACAGAGTAAAGACAGCCGTGTGGGTGTACAGCACGAACCGAATAAAGGACACTGAGCCAGACATCGTGGTCCAGTCGTTTATTACACCTGTAGCCATAATGCAAACAAAAAACATAACTCTGATGATATATGCACTGTCCTTGAAGTTGATTGGTCCACACCCGGTCCACACACATTATTGGCTACAGGTATTGTGGTCTATGCAAACATGACTCCTTGTAAAAAAAGGTGTCAGTTTTGTTGCCAGATAGAAGGGTAAACAACCAATTATGATATTTTTTACTGGCAAATGAGGTTCCAATGGTGTAAACATCAACAATATTAATATCAACATAATTAACATCATCAACATCATCAATATCATCATCAACCACACTAACATCAACAAAATCAACAACATTAACATCATCATCAATATCAAAATCATTATCATCAACAACACTAACATCAACAACATTAATATCAACATTATCAACACCAACATCAACCACACTAACATCAACACAATCAACAACATCAATATCAACAGTATCATCAACAGCACCAACAACATAATCAACAATATTTATATCACCATTGGAACCTCCTTTGCCAGTAGCAAAATATGATAATTGGTTTTTTACCCTTTTATCTGGAAACAAAACTGACACCTTTTTACAAGGAGTCATGTTTGCATTCACCACAATACCTGCGGTCGGAATGCAAACAAAAAACACAACTCTGATAATGTATGCACTGTCCTTGAAATGGATTGGTCCACACCCGAGACAGCTTTTCTTAGAGCCTAGTCTCACATGGTGTTGGACCAGATGACGCCAAAAGGCTAAAAAACAATTGTCATATTTTGCTACTGGCAAAGGAGGTTCCAATGGTGTAAATGCTTACCCCGAGCTCTCATACTCTGATGGTGCATTGTTTTTGAGTTGTGGCGGTAGTGTTGATGATGTTGATGATGATGGCGGTAGTGTTGATGATGTTGATGATGATGTTAATGATGATGGCGGTGGTGTTGATGATGTTGATGATAGTGATGATGATAGTGTTGATAATGATGGCGGTAGCGTTGATGATGTTGATGATAGTGATGATGATGATGTGAATGATGGTGGTGGTAGTGTTGATGATGTTGATGATGATGTTGATGATGGTGGCGGTAGTAATGATGATGATGTTAATGATGATGATGATCTTGATGATGATGGTGGCGGTAGCATTGATGATGTTGATGATGTTGATGATGTTGATGATGATGGTGGTGGTAGTGTTGATGATGTTAATGATAGTGATGGTAGTGTTGTTGATGTTGATGATGATGGTGGTAGTGTTGATGATGTTGATGATAGTGATGGTAGTGTTGTTGATGTTGATGATGATGGTGGTAGTGTTGATGATGTTGATGATAGTGATGATGTTGATGATGTTGATGATGATGTTAATGATGATAGCGGTGGTGTTGATGACGATGCCCACGATGGCGTTGTGTGGTGCCCACGCTCCGTGACACTCACTGGTGCTCGATCTGGAAGTTGAGGTGTCCCGTGAACCAGTCGTTGAAGAGCGACTGGTCGACGTTGCACGTTGCCTGCAACTGAGTTGAAGCCACACGCAGGGAACAGCAGAGCAGAGTCGCACGTTGATGACTGCCTCCTGCACCCTGCACCATGCACACTGCACGCCCCTCCTGCACCCTGCAAAATCCCTCCTGAGATGTGTGCAAACCTGGTGGCCAACTACAAGAAACGTCTGACCTCTGTGATTACCAACAAGGGTTTTGCCACCAAGTACTAAGTCGTGTTTTGCAGAGGGATCAAATACTTATTTCCCTCATTAAAATGCAAATAGATGTATAACATTTTTGACATGCGTTTTTCTGGATGTTGTTGTTGTTATTCTGTCTCTCACTGTTTAAATAAACCTACCATTAAAATTATAGACTGATAATTTCTTTGTCAGTGGACAAACGTACAAAATCAGCAGGGGATCAAATACTTTTTTTCCCTCACAGTAGGTGGGGAGGGGTTGGGTGGGGTGAGTGGGGAGGTGAGGGACGGTGGGTGGGGTGGGGTGGGGGCTGGTTTGGTGGAGTGGGGGGTGGGTGGGGTGGGGTGGGGGCTGGGTTGGTGGGGAGGGGGGGGTGGGAGGTTCGTGAACCGTGTAGCCGTGGCACCTGCGTGGTGGTCCAGTCCCGCTGGTGGTCGCGGTCGATGTTCATGGGGATGTGGTTCATCTGAGTCACCCAGACGAACCAGTTGCTCTCCAGGAACCTGTGGGGGGGAGAGCGAGCACAGAGAGAGAGAGAGGACGACTCGGTGATTGTGTGGGTGATGGGGTGGGTGGGTGAGTGATTGTGTGGGTGGGTGGGTGAGTGATTGTGTGGGTGGGTGGGTGAGTGATTGTGTGGGTGGGTGGGTGAGTGATTATGTGGGTGGGTGAGTGATTGTGTGGGTGGGTGGGTGAGTGGGTGAGTGATTGCGTGAGTTATTGGGTGGGTGGGTGAGTGATTGTGTGGGTGGGTGAGTGATTGTGTGGGTGGGTGAGTGATTGTTTCAATTGTGTTAATTATCGCCACACTTCTGATGTGCCCTTGCGCAAGGGCGGCACGTTGACGTTGGGGGGGTTAGGGGGGGTTAGGGGGGGGGGTTAGGGGGGGTGGGGGGGTTTGGGGGGGTTGGGGGGGCTAGGGGGGTGGGGGTTGGGGGGGGGGTGGGGGGGGGATTGGAGGGGGTGGGGGGTGTTCCTTACCGGACGAAGGCGAGCATCAGCAGAGAGCCTCCCAGGCCCAGCAGGGGGACATAGCAGACGAGGAACCGCAAGTAGAATGTCAGCATCCACGCAAAGTCCTGGTCCGTCAATGCCACGACCACCGCCACCATCAGAGACATCGCGAGGGAGAGAGGGAGGGCGAGGGAGGGAGAGAGCGAGGGCGAGGGAGGGCGAGGGAGGGAGGGAGGGAGGGCGAGGGGAGGGAGGATCAGGCAGGTGCCTTCGCCGCTATGGTGCTGGTAGCGCAGCAGCAGGGGATCTGGTGATGGGTTTTTGAGGGTGATTTGTGTTTCTTGTTGGTGTCTATGAACACAGCAACACACAATGGGACTAATGTTACACGGGAAACCCGCGTTATATCTTTGATTAAAAAAAAGGGAGCACGTGAAAAAAAAATACAAACAAACGACATGATGAACGAAGTAAAGTGCCGAAAGACTGAGCATCTTTTTCGTCTGATCGTTTAAGGGAGGGCGGGTGAGTGAATGATGGAGTGGGTGGATCAATGGGTAGGTGCGTGGGTGAATGAGTGCGTATGGAATGGGTGAATGAGTGCAAGGATGAGTGGGTAGGAGAGTGATTTTGGATTCAAAGTGTATCTGCGTGTGTATTTGTGTCTGGGTGTGTGTCTACGTGCGTGTCTGCATGCGTGTCTGCGTGCGTGTCTGCGTGCGTGTCTGCGTGCGTGTCTGCGTGCGTATTTGTGTCTGTGTGTCTGTGTGCGTGTCTGCGTGCGTTTCTGCGTGCGTGTCTGCGTGTGTGTCTGCATGCGTGTCTGCATGCGTGTTGCGTGTGTATCTGTGTCTGTGTTTGTCTAGCGTGTATGTCTGTGTGTGCATCTGGGTCTGACAATAACAATCCCCCACCTCCTCGTGGTGCCGGATGGGCAACGCTGTCGTGGACAGTGCTGTGGGGAGGAGGGCCAATTCCGATTGGCCTCTCCCCTCATGGCATCTGTGACCACCAGTGGCAAAATGGGGGCTCTGGATTGGTGCGAAGGGCTGGTAACCAACCACTCCACCTTCAATCAATTACCACTAAACCACGACTAAAAGACCTAACTAAAAAGCTTGTGCCGGAGGCCCCGGGGGGCCAGGCGTCTATGACGTCTCCTGGCCAAACCCCATCTGGCGGAGCCAGGAGATTGCATATTTAACCTCGGGGCTCCTCCAGAAACAACGACAAGCCACTACGGATGGCCACATGAAATGTTCGAACGCTCACTGCGGAGGAGAGGCTGCGACTTCTCTGTCGGGAGCTAGACCAGTACCGCCTGGATCTCTGTGGCATTCAGGAGGTCTGGTGGACCGGCTCTGGCTCCTGTCACCATGAGGGGTGGACAGTCCTCCACTCGGGGCAGGAGACTGCCAAACAACAGGGAGTGGCTCTTCTTATAAACAAAAGAATGAAGGGGGTGTGGGAGCGTGGCGATGAGGTGTGGGAAGTTGTAAGCCCCAGGCTACTTTTGGCTCGCCTTCCCATCAACCGGAGGCGAGGAGTAGTGATCGTGGTTACTTATGCCCCCACCGAAGACGAACATCCATGGGCGTGTAATTACCTACAAGCTGTTCCGGCATCGGCGCATCCACTCAACATCATGGATGCATGCCGGTGCACGCAAAAACATCTGCTGGACTACATAGTGACGGATCAGCGGATGCGAGCCCATGTCCTTGACACCAGGACCTACCGTGGAGCTGATCTGTCCTCTGACCATCGACTAGTCATCTGTAAAATGCGCCCGCCATTCTTCCACTTTGGTGGTGGGTGTACACCCAAGACCCCATTCCAACCTAAGGTGGCCTTGGCCTCAGTTTGCTGATGAAAGTTGCAAGCAAGAATTTCATCATCGCTTGCGGCTGGTGTTGGCATCATCCCCCACTCATCCTGATGTCGAGGGTAAATGGGTGAGGTTTAGGACTGTGACTCATGCAGCTGCAATGGCTGCTTTGGGTATGCGATCCAGACCTCCCCAGAGACCCTGGCTGAAAGTGGTGTTCCGGATGGTTGAGAAAAAGCGACAGGCCCACTCTAATCGTCTACAGCATCCCACGTCAGAGAATGAGGAGGCTTATCACAGCCTTCGCTCGGAGGTTCGGAGAGCCGTGAGGCGCTGCAAAAATGGGTGGTGGTCGCGGTTTGCTGAGGAAATGGAGTCTGCCTCAGTGGCCGACGATCACAAATCCCTATTTAACTCCATCAAAAAAGTAACCTGCAGCGCCACACGTATTACCATCATTAGGGGAAAAACGGTGATACAATCTCCGACCCCCAGGAACAGGTTTGCATATTTTCTGAGCATTTCTGTGAGGTCCTGGGGGAGGGGAAATCCCTCAGCCATGAAAAGATCGTGGCACAAAGTGGGGATGACCCTGCTGAGGCTGCGGTGCCTCAAATATTGACATCATAACAACAGTCTGGACCACTGGACGGGTTCTTAAGGATTGGAAGGATGCCCTGGTGGTCCCCCTCTTTAAGAAGGTAGACCGCACAGACTGTAACAACTACAGGGGCATCTCACTCCTCAGTGTGCCGGGAATGGTCCTGGCAAGGATTATTCAACATCGCCTTGCTAGGCACGCTGAGGAGAGGCTTGCGGAGCCCCAATGCGGTGTCAGGAAAGGGCGGTCTTGCACAGATGCCATATTTTGTCCATCTGCTACAGCAGAGGTGTAGGGAATTCCAACAAGACCAACATCTCTGCTTCATTGACCTGGCCAAGGCCTATGATACCATCAGTAGGCCTGGGCTCTGGGTTGTTCTTCGTGCTTTCGGAGTCCCTGAGCCTCTGCTCACGATCATTAAGGACCTTCATGGTGGTGAGCGGGCCCGGGTAAAACTACGTGGCCGGGAGTCAGAGCCTTTCCCTGTACACCTTGGGGTGCGACAGGGATGTCCCTCTGGCTCCCACATTATTTAACATCTATTTTGACCACGTAGTTCGTGAAGCATTCAATAGCTGTACTGGGGGAATTTCCATTTGGTACAGATATAATGGGAGGCTGATCGATGCGCGGGTGCGGTCAAGGGATAGCTCCCTATTGGTCAACCACGTTATGTATGCCGATGATTTGGTAATTGCTGCTCATTCAGAGGAGTTAGAGACACTTCTGCTGAAACTGGAGTGTTCCACTAAGAGGTGGGGCCTTACCAAAAGCCCCACCAAAACTAAGCACCTGCCTGGGTATTTTGTACCATCGGACACTCCACCCCCACAACTCCCAATCGGTGATGGGGCAGTTGTGGCAAGAGTGGAGAGTTTCCCATATCTGGGCAATGTGCTCATAACCGGCTCCGGTTTGGGAGCGGAGGTCTCACTCCGAATCAGTCGAGCGGCAATATCTTTTCATCGGTTGCGTAACGCTGTGTGGAAGCTGCCTGGTCTGTCGCTCCGCACGAAGCTTCAGGTCTTCTCGGCCGGTCATTCCCTTCCTTCTCTACGCTTGCAAAACGTGGACCCCCCAAATGGAGCATCTTCGCCGGTTAGAACCATTTAGGTTGGCCTGCCTACGATCCATCCTGGGTTTAACCAGGCTGGATTGTGAGGTGCTCACAAATCCTTGAAAAATCTGGGCAAAGTCCCATCGGTGAGCTCCTCCAGCAGGCAAGGCTGCATTGGCTGGGTCATGTAGATCGCATGCCCAGCCACCGCATGCCTAAACAGCTTTTGTTCGGCCGGATCGAGGGGCTAAACGGGCGCAGCACGGGCTAGAGAAGAGATGGATGTGGTACAGGAGGACGTGGAGTGAGTGGACTTGCCGATGACTGGTACCAGCGGTGTTAAGATCGGCCTCTGTGGAGGAGGCTCGTGAAAGACGCTACTGGGCAGTTGGAGGCAGTTGCCCTCCAACAACAACGGAGGGCGGAGGAGCGATGCTCACGAGTGGAGCGCCGGGTGGCTAAAGCACAGCAAGTTGGCACAGTAGGGGGCACAGGTGGTGCATCGGCCAGTCATCTCGGTCATCTCAGTCAGTCGATCCGTGGCACTTGGGTCTGCCCCATGACCTCCTGCCAGCGGGCGTTCGACACTTCACGTGGCCTCAAGGTGCACATGGCCTGGGACAAGCGTCGTGGTGACGTCACCGCCACTTAGTGGCGAATGGCGGTTGTTGTTGTTGTTATTGTATCTGCATGTATCTGCGTGTGTCATAGGTGTGTGGGTTCGAATTTAGGCGCACACAACTTCTTGGGAGGCAACACTGATTTATTACTGAACACAACACTTAACTCTTACATTACCATTCGATTTAAAGCTTTTGTGACTGCAGGGATTCATCTTCTTGGTTCTTTCGGTAAAGTCACGTAGAAGGGAGATAATAAAATAATACAAACATAACATAATTAAATAATACAATTCTCACCAGAGAATTGTATTATTTTATTATGAATTGTATTATTTTATTATGTTTTATCTTTATTATTTTATTATCTCCCTTCTACGTGACTTTACCGAAAGAACCAAGAAGATCTTACATTACGCATAGGGTGGTGACCACCGACCTACTCTAGCTAACACACACACTTCTCTAACTCTCAGCTACTCTCGCGTGACTCAGCCAGGTGGCCTCCCGGCAGGTCCGCTGACTGGAGGCTCGACTCTTCTTGGCGTCTTCACGATGCATCTTCATCCTTGACACGGTCATCCTTGACACGGGCAGCCTTGAACCTCGTGAGGAGGCTGCTTATATGGGCCTCGGCGTGCCCGGGCCACGCCCCGGCCACGCCTCTCCTCGAGAACCCTGCGTGTGGGTCTGCGTGTGTGTGTCTGCGTGTGTCTGCGTGTGTGTGTCTGTGTGTGTATCTGTGTGTGTATCTGTGTGTGTGTCTGTGTGTGTGTCTGCGTGCGTGTCTGCGTGCGTGTCTGCGTGCGTGTCTGCGTGCGTGCGTGTCTGCGTGTGTGTGTGTCTGCGTGTGTGTGTGTCTGCGTATGTATCTGTGTGTGTGTGTGCGTGTGTCTGCGTGTGTGTGCGTGTGTCTGCATGTGTGTGCGTGTGTCTGCATGTGTTTCTGCGTGTGTGTGTGTCTGCGTGTGTGTCTGCGTGTGTATCTGCGTGTGTGTCTGCGTGTGTGTCTGCGTGTGTGTCTGCGTGTGTGTCTGCGTGTGTGTCTGCGTATGTGTCAGCGTATGTGTGTCTGCGTGTGTGTCTGCGTGTGTGTCTGCGTGTGTGTCTGCGTGCGTGTGTCTGCGTGCGTGTCTCACCGCCCACTGCTTCCTCTTGATGGCGAACACGAAGATGTACCACTGGAAGTAGAGAGGGATGAGTGCCGGAGGTCCCACTGTCAACACCGCACCCCCACCACGCAAAGTGGGGGGGGGGCAGTGGCCGGGTGGGGGAGGGAGTGGGGGGGGGAGGAGGGAGGGAGGGGGCGTGCGTCAGGAGGGCGTGAGGGGTGTAGCCGGGTTGGGTGGCGGGAGTTGCTCGCAACTCGGAGGAAGTAGCCACCCCCGTGAGTGAGTGGGTGGGTGGGTGAGTGGATGATTGGGCGAGTGACTGGTTGGGTGGGTGGGTGAATGGGTGGATGACGGGTTGGGTGAGTGAGTGGATGATTGGGTGAGTGACTGGTTGGGTGGGTGGGTGGGTGAGTGGGTGGGTGAGTGGGTGGGTAAGTGGGTGCGTGCATGATTGGGTGATTGGGTGGATGAGCGAGTGGGTGGGTGGGTTGGTGAATGGGTGGGTGGGTTGGTGAATGGGTGGGTGGGTTGGTGAATGGGTGGGTGGGTTGGTGAATGGGTGGGTGGGTTGGTGAATGGGTGGGTGGGTGGGTGAATGGGTGGGTGGGTTGGTGAATGGGTCGGTGGGTGGGTGAATGGGTGGGTGGGTGAGTGGGTGAGTGAGTCGGTGATTGGGTGGCTGAGCAAGTGGGTGAGCAAGTGGGTGAGCGAGCGAGTGGGTGAACGAGCGAGTGGGCGAGCGTGCGAGAGAGTGGGTAAATGGGTGGGTGAGCGAGTGAGGGAATGAGGGAGTGGATGAGTGAGCGAGTCAGTGAATGAGCGAGTGGATAACTGAGTGAGTGGATGAGCGAGTGAGTGGATGAGCGAGCGAGTGGATGAGCGAGTTAGTGGATGAGCGAGTGATTGGAAGATTGAGCAAGTGGATAAGCGAGTG
Source organism: Lampetra planeri (assembly GCF_965212315.1). Taxonomy (NCBI): domain Eukaryota; kingdom Metazoa; phylum Chordata; class Hyperoartia; order Petromyzontiformes; family Petromyzontidae; genus Lampetra; species Lampetra planeri. The sequence continues at coordinate 5,547,467 of NC_136154.1, read as the reverse complement.
AGTGCATGAGCGAGTGAGTGGATGAGCGAGTGAGTGGATGAGCGAGTGAGTGGATGAGCGAGTGAGTGGATGAGCGAGTGAGTGGATGAGCGAGTGAGTGGATGAGCGAGTGAGTGGATGAGCGAGTGAGTGGATGAGCGAGTGGATGAGCGAGTGGATGAGCGAGTGAGTGGATGAGCGAGTGAGTGGATGAGCGAGTGGATGAGCGAGTGAGTGAATGAGCGAGTGAGTGGATGAGCGAGTGAGTGAATGAGCGAGTGAGTGAATGAGCGAGCGAGTGGATGGGTGAGTGGATGAGCGAGTGAGTGGATGAGTGAGTGGACGAGTGAGTGGACGAGTGAGTGGATGAGTGACTGGACGAGCGAGTGAGTGAGTGGACGAGTGAGTGGACGAGTGAGTGGATGAGTGAGTGGACGAGCGAGTGAGTGAATGAGTGAGTGAGTGAGTGGACGAGCGAGTGGACGAGTGAGCGGGGTGGTACTCACACAGGAAGAAGTACTTGTGTTGGTGGTTGTAGGGCATGTACTTTTTCTTCTGTTCACCCAGCTGTGACACACAGACAAAGGTCCCCCCATGTAGCCTCAACAGATTGTTGACCAGTTCAGATAGTCGTCACCGGTGTTGGCCGTGGGCGGGAATCGAACTCGGTTTTGCCCGGTTCGTAGCGCAGCGTAGCACTCAAGGCTAAACTACTGCGCTCCCCACAACACCAACAACCGCCATTGGCCACTAAGTGGCGGTGACGTCACCACGACGCTTGTGCCAGGCTATGTGCACGTTAAGGCCCGCCGGCAGGAGGGTCACGGGGCAGACCCAGGTTCCAAGGGTCGACTGACTGATATGACTGGCTGATGCACCCCTCCCGCTCCCCACACCCCCCGCACATACACCTACACACACACTCGCATGCACACCAACCCACCCACCTTCGCACGCACCCACTCACTCTCTGACTCCACCCACCCACTCACCCACCCATGCAGCTACTCACCCACCCACTCTCCCACTCACCCCACCCACTCTCCCACTCACTCACGCACCCACCCACTCAGTCACTGACTCACTCACCCACCCACTCACTCACCCACTCACTCACTCACCAGGCCATATCTTCTCCTCGCCTGTACCACGCCCGTTTAACCCCCCTCTATTCCAACCGGGATGCCCCCCGGGAATTCTCCCCCCCTCTCTTCAACCCCTACTCCCCTCCTCCCCTCTCCCCTCTCCCTCTCTCCCCCCTCTCACCCCCATCTCTCCCCTCTCTCCCCTCTCCCCCCCCGTCTCTCCCCGCACTCCCCCCCCTCTCCCCCCCCCTCCCCTCTCCTCCCCCCCCCATCTCCCTCCCCCCCACCTCTCCCTCTCTCCCTCCCCTCCCCCCCCTCTCCCCTCTTCTCTCCCCCCCCACCTCTCTCCCCCCCACCTCTCCCACCTCCCCCCCACCTCTCTCCCCCCCCATCTCTCCCCTCTCCCCCCCCCACTCTCCCCTCCCCCATCTCCCTCCCCCCCCACCTCCCCTCTTCCCCTCCCCCATCTCCTCCCCTCCCTCCCCCCTCCCCCTCCTCCCCTCTCCCTCCCCCTCCCTCTCCCCTCCCCTCCCCCCCCCCCTCCCCCTCCCCCCCCCTCTCCCCCTCTCTCCCCCCCCCCCCCCCCCCCCACCTCCCCCCTCTCTCCCCCCCCTCCCGAACCTCCGTGGCGAGCGTCGTTCCCAGCACGAACAGCAGCGGGTGCATGTTGACGTCTGGGTCCTTGCGGAAGACGTTTGGCTTGGCGTGGTGCTGGAAGTGGAGGTGGTTCCACCAGCTCGCCGGGGCTCCCTGAGCATGAGCCGGAGCGCGCACCGGGACGGCAAATCGCAAATCATACTTACTCTTAGGTTTTTTCCGGTAAAGTCACGTAGGTAAAAAATTAAAAATTACTAAAAGTAAAATAACAAAAAGAATAAAAAATATATAAAATAAAAATAAAATAAAAATCACGACGTTTCGGAGGCAACACAAGCTTCCGTCTTCAGGTGGAACCGTCACAGCACGATAGCTGTATCAAGTACATGAGAAATTCCAAGACAACAGTCCTTGTATATATACTGGTTGAGGGTGGGAGGAGCCAAGGTTAGGCCCTGGATATTATTTTTGTGAGGTTGGGTGCGGCTGAAGCACGCTGCTAGGAATGAGCCTTTGTTGTGTAAACTAGGTGCGGATGATGTAAAGGTGCGTGTAAATGGGACTGAGCCTTTGGTTATGTAGAGATGATGCGGCTGAAATCGCTGCTAGGAAATTAGTCTTTGTTGTGTAGAATGGTTGACCGAGCCTTTTGTTATGTAGAGGTGGTTCGGCTGAAATCGCTGCCAGAAAATTAGTCTTTGTTGTGTAGAATGGTTGACTGAACCTTTTGTTATAAAGAGGTGGTGCGGCTGAAATCGCTGCCAGGAAATGAGTCTTCGTTGTGTAGAATGGTTGACTGAGCCTTTGTTATTTTAAAGGTAGTGCGGCTGAAATCACTGACAGGAAATGAGTCTTTGTTGTGTAGAATGGTTGACTGAGCCTTTTATTATGTACAAGTAGTGCGGCTGACATCGCTGCCAGGAAATGAGTCTTTGTTGTGTAGAATGGTTGACGGAGCCTTTTGTTATGTAGAGGTGGTGCGGCTGAAATCGCTGCCAGGAAATTAGTCTTTGTTGTGTAGAATGGTTGACTGAGCTTTTTGTTATGTAGAGGTGGTGCGGCTGAAATCGCTGCCAGGAATGCTCCAAATGTGTAGTTAAATCTTTTTTGCATGGTTAATAACATCTTTCCAATGATTACCTGTATATATACTGGTTGAGGGTGGGAGGAGCCAAGGGTAGGCACCTGAATATTATTTTTTGTTAGGTTTTTTCGGTAAAGTCACGTAGGTGAAAATAAAAAGAAATAATACAAATTATAATAGTAGAAATAAAATAATAAATCACGACGTTTCGGAGGCAACACAAGCTTCCTTCATCAGGTGTAAAAAATGTTTTCCTGTGCCTAGAGGCAAGTTGCTGCTTAGCGAGCAGCAACTATGAAGGCTACCGGCACTGTGGCACACGAGAGGGTGGGTGGCTAGCACCACGCCCGGCCGCCTTTGTCTCCCCAGTGGCGATGTTGACCACACACCGCTACACCAGGTACTCATTTAAGGCTGAGTCGACCTAGGGGAGGAGGCCCAGGACCGGTTCAAACAATCGTCACCGAGCGGGAAATCGAACTCGGGGTTACCAGGTTCGTAGCGCAGCGTGCTAACCGCTGCACCACCGCTCCCCCCGTGGAGGGGAGTGGGGGGAGGGGCACGCGCACACCCACACGCAGTGAGCAGTGAATCACCTTGAGGTGACCGATGACGAACTTGTGAACCCAGTGGTTCCAGCGCGAGGTGGGGAACACGGAGAGATGTCCAAAGTCGTGCTGTAGCCACCCAGCCTGCGCCTGCAGACACCCATCATCAGCATCATCAGCCATCATCAGCCATCATTGTCATTCATCATCATCATCATCAGCCATCATCATCATCATCGTCATTCATCATCATCATCGTCATTCATCATCATCATCGTTATTCATCATCATCATCATCAGCCATCATCATCATCATCGTCATTCATCATCATTATCGTCATTCATCATCATCATCGTTATTCATCATCATCATCATCAGCCATCATCATCATCGTTATTCATCATCATCATCGTCATTCATTATCATCATCATCGTCATTCATCATCATCATCATTCATCATCATTGTCATTCATCATCATCATCAGCCATCATCGTCATCATCATCATTCATCATCGTCATTCATCATCATCATCCATCAGGTCGGTGGTAGTGTTGGTGAGTGGGTGAGGTTGTGGGTTGGTGGTGGTGGTGAGTGGGTGAGGTTGTGGGTTGGTAGTGGTGGTGAGTGGGTGAGGTTGTGGGTTGGTGGTGGTGGTGAGTGGGTGAGGTTGTGGGTTGGTGGTGGTGAGTGGTTGAGATTGTGGGTTGGTGGTGGTGAGCGGGTGAGGTTGTTGGTGGGTGGTGGTGGTGAGCGGGTTAGGTTGTTGGTGGGTGGTGGTGGTGGTGGTGAGCGGGTGAGGTTGTGGGTTGGTGGTGGTGAGTGGTTGAGGTTGTGGGTTGGTGGTGGTGAGTGGTTGAGGTTGTTGTTGGTGGTGGTGGTGAGTGGGTGAGGTTGTTGGTTGGTGGTGGAGGTGAGTGGGTGAGGTTGTTGGTTGGTGGTGGAGGTGAGTGGGTGAGGTTGGTGGTGGTGGTGGTGAGTGGGTGAGGTTGTGGGTTGGTGGTGGTGGTGAGTGGGTGAGGTTGTTGGTTGGTGGTGGTGAGTGGGTGAGGTTGGTGGTGGTGGTGAGTGGGTGAGGTTGTTGGTTGGTGGTGAGTGGGTGAGATTGTTGGTTGGTGGTGGTGGTGAGTGGGTGAGGTTGTGGTTGGTGGTGGTGGTGAGTGGGTGAGATTGTTGGGTGGTGGTGGTGAGTGGGTGAGGTTGTGGGTTGGTGGTGAGCAGGTGAGGTTGTTGGTTGGTGGTGGTGGTGAGTGGGCGAGGTTGGTGGTTGGTGGTGGTAGTGGTGTTGAGTGGGTGAGTTTGTTGGTTGGTGGTGCTGGTGGTAGCGGCGGTGAGTGGTTGAGGATGTTGGCAGTGAGCGGGTGAGCGGGTGAGCGGGGTGAGCGTCCCCCTCACCTGCACGGTGGCGAGCAGCACGGCGGTGAGGAGCCAGCCGTGCAGGCTCGCCCCGAGTGCCCGCAGGCTGAGCCAGGCCACGAGGTCGAGCAGCAGGATGTGGAGCAGCGCGACGGAGAAGAACGCCGGGCTGGGACGCAGGAGCCCCGATCGCTCCACGTGGGAGCGCAGGGAGCGGAAGTCCTCCGTCAACGACGCCTTGGGGAGGTGGAGGGGTGGAGGGGGGAGGGGGGCGAGGGGGGAGACAGGGAGTAGGGGAGGGGGAAGGATTCAGGCAGGGAGGGAGGGGAGGGGGAGGAGATGAAGAGAGGAGACGGAGGGGAGGGCGCAAGGGAGGGGGCAAGGGAGGGAGCATTGTGGGTGATCAGTAACGGGTGAGCGGTGAGTGGTGAGAGGTGAGCTGTGAGCGGTGCGGGTGAGCGGTGAGAGTGAGCGGTGAGCGGTCCTCACGTTCTTGTGAGGCTCACAGCTGGGCTGGTCGGGGGCGAGTTCGCCCACGAGGAGAGTCTTCAGGTAGCGCTGCACCAGCGCCTGGTTGATGTGGAACGCACGGAATGCGTCCTGGGGGGGACACGGGGAGAGGGGGACATGGGGACAGAGGGAGAGGGGACAGGGGTAGTTAATAGGAAGACAATGAAGGACAGACAAGAGGCATTCACAGACACACAGACACACACACACACACAGACTCACACACAGACACAGAAACACACACACACAGAGAGACACACAGACAGACACACAGCCAGACACACACAGACAGACACACACACAGACAGACACACACACACAGACACACACACAGACACAACAACAACTGCCATTCGCCACTAAGTGGCGGTGACGTCACCACGACGCTTGTGCCAGGCCACAGACACACAGACATACACACACACAGACAGACATACACATACACACACAGACATACACAGACACACACAGACACCCCGGTGTGTCCCCCCCCCCCCCCCCCAGTCTCAAGACTCAGTTGATCTGTGTTTTGATTTAGTGTGCTGATCTTAAAGGTGCATTGAAAAATGTTGATACTCCGACTGATGCTCCTGCTGTTGTGGAGTGACTCATGCAGCCAGCTATGGCTGCAGGGTTTTGGTGGTACATGTTGTTTACGTCGTTTATTGTGAAAATTCGGTCACAGTTCCTATGATCACTGTTTCATTGCTTTTATGGCTTTATTTTGGTGATCTTCGATACGTTTTTTGGTTTGGCCATGTTTGTTTGTTGTAGTACAGAGTTAGACTGATGGCCTTATTCTAAGTTGTCTTGTGGTTGTTGTTGTTTGACTTGCATCCCACTGGGATTTTTGCACACAGCGTTGGTGTGCGGTGCTTTTCTGCAATATTTGGCAGTCTTTTCTTGGATTTTCTGTTTGCACTCAGTCACAAAGTCACTTTAAGATGTTTTTTGTTCATGTTTTTTTGTTTGTTGCGGTTGCACCCGATTCAAGAGCCGAATGGCTCACATGGCTATACCTAATACATGAACTTGAACTTGATGGCTGCGAGTCGGAGATTCATCTTGGAAGTCCATCCAACTCCACCAGAGGGCAGCGCTCACCCACTCACAATAAAATACAAAGATCCCCCGTGTAGACTCTAGCAGACTGTTGGGGCAAGTGCTGTTCGTAGCAAGTAGCAGCAACGCCTATACACAGACAAAGATCCTCCGTGTAGCCTCTAACAGACTGTTGGGGCAAGTGCTGTTAGTAGCAAGTAGCAGCAACGTCTATACGCAGACAAAGATCCCCCGTGTAGCCTCGAACAGAATGTTGGGGCAAGTGCTGTTCGTAGCAAGTAGCAGCAACGCCTATACACAGACAAAGATCCCCCGTCTAGCCTCGAACAGACTGTTGGGGCAAGTGCTGTTAGTAGCAAGTGACAACAGCCCCTATACACAGACAAAGATCACCCGTGTAGCCTCGAACAGAATTTGGGGCAAGTGCTGTTAATAGCAAGGAGCAGCACCTATGATGGCTACCGGAACTGTGGCACACGAGGGGGTGAGTGACCAGCACCGCGCCCGGCCGCCTTTGTCTCCCCAGTGGCGATGTTTACTACACACCGCACCAGGTACTCATTTTAGGTTGAGTCGACCTAAGGGAGGCCCAGGGACCAGTCGGAAAATCGTCAGTGGTGTTGGCCGTGGGCGGGAATCGAACTCGGGTCGCCGGGTTTGTAGCGCAGCGTAGCGCTAACCACGACACTACTGCTCCACACACACAAGTATGTACACACACACACACACGTGTACACACACGTGTACAAAGACTCACACGTGTACACACACACACGTCTACAAAGACTCACACGTCTACAAAGACTCACACGTGTACACACACACACACGTGTACAAAGACTCACACGTGTACACACACACGTGTACACACACACACGTGTACACACACACACGTGTACAAACACACAGGTGTCGACACACACACGTGTACACACACACGTGTACAAAGACACGTGTAAACACACACGTGTCAACACACACACACGTGTCGACACACAAGTATGTACACACACACACGTGTACACACACACACGTGTACACGCAAGTCGATTAACCAGCTGAGAACTCGCACGATACACATCGGGTTCATTACCACCACCATGATCAATCCACTGCTGGATAACCGGCTGTAAAAAGATCACCCAGCAAGGATGGGTCTCGATGTGAGTCTGTGGGTCTCTGTGTGAGTCTGTGGGTCTCTGTGTGAGTCTGTGGGTCTCTGTGTGAGTCTGTGGGTCTCTATGCGAGTCTAAGGGTCTCTGTGTGAGTATAAGGGTCTCTATGTGAGTCTGTGGGTCTCTATGCGAGTCTAAGGCTCTCTGTATGAGTCCGTGGGTCTCTGTGTGAGTCTAAGGGTCTCTGTGTGAGTCTAAGGGTCTCTGTGTGAGTCTAAGGGTCTCTGTGTGAGTCTGTGGGTCTCTGAGTGAGTGGATGGGTCTCTGTGTGAGTCTACAGGTCTCTATGCGAGTCTGTGGGTCTCTGTGTGAGTATGTGGGCCTCTGTGTGAGTCTGTGGGTCTCTGTGTGAGTCTGTGGGTCTCTGTGTGGGTGGATGGGTCTCTGTGTGGGTGGATGGGTCTCTGTGGGTCTATGGGTCTCTGTGGTTCTATGGGTCTGTGTGAGTCTATGGGTCTAGGGGTATCTGTGTGGGTCTACGGGTCTATGTGAGTCTATGGGTCTGTGAGTCTATGGATATGTTAGTCTATGGGTCTGTGAGCCTATGGGTCGTGTGTGAGTCCATAGGTACGTGAGTCTATGGGTCTCTGTGTGGGTCTATGGGTATGTGTGAGTCTATGGGTGTGTGTGGGTATCTGTGAGTCTATGGGTCTCTATCTGTGTGGTGAGTCTATGGGTCGTGTGTGAGTTTATGGGTCGTGTTTGAGTCTATGGGTCGTGTGAGTCTATAGGTACGTGAGTCTATGGGTCTCTGTGTGAGTATATGGGTGTGTGTGGGTCTATGGGTATGTGTGAGTCTATGGGTGTGTGTGGGTATCTGTGAGTCTATGGGTCTCTATCTGTGTGGTGAGTCTAGGGCAGAGAGGTAGGCCTTGACCCTGGACTTGAACACGTGACTCCACAGTGAGTGGGCAGATGTGGAGGGGGGTGGGGGTGAGGGTGTCAGGGATCTCCGGATATTGTGGGTGGGGAGTCAGCAGAGGAGAATGAGTGACCCTGCTCGGAATGACCCCACTGGGCTCGGAGTGACCCCGCAGGGAGAGATACCAATCCGAGTGGACCGCAATGGTTCCACCTTGGCCATGCACATGTGTGTATATACACGTGTGTGTGTGTATACACACGTGTGAATGTGTGTACACTGGGAGTGACCTCACTGGGGGTGACCTCACTGGGGGTGACCTCACTGGGAGTGACCTCACTGGGGGTGACCTCACTGGGCTGGGAGTGACCTCACTGGGCTGGGAGTGACCTCGCCGGGCTGGGAGTGACCCCACTGGGAGTGACCCCGCTGGGCTGGGAGTGACCTCGCTGGGCTGGGAGTGACCTCACTGGGCTGGGAGTGACCTCACTGGGCTGGGAGTGACCCCACTGGGCTGGGAGTGACCTCGCTGGGCTGGGAGTGACCTCACTGGGCTGGGAGTGACCTCACTGGGCTGGGAGTGACCCCACTCGAAGTGACCCCGGCAAAACAACCCCCGACCTCCTCGTATGTGCCGGACGGTAACGCTGTGGTGAGCAGTGCCATGGGCGGGAGGGCCAATTTCGATTGGCCTTTCCCAATTTCGATTGGCCTTTCCCCTCATGGCATTTGCAGCCACCACAGCAGCCAAAGGTGGGCTCTGCATGGGTGTGAGGGCCTGGTAACACCTCAACCTTCAATTAATGCAGAAACCACGAAAAACATATCCAGCTAAGCTTGTGCCGGAGGCCCCGAGGGACAAGTGTCTATTACATGCCCTGGCCAAACCCCATTTGGCGGAGCCAGGAGAATGATTCCTTATCCTCGGGATTCCTCCATAAACAGCAAAAAGCCACTGCGGGTGGCCACGTGGAATTCATAATCAACGTTTTTTGGGTTTAGATCGCGTTATTTAGAAATGTGTCGTAACCCTCCACCACCCGACACGGCCAATCAGTAAAAATGTGTCACGTTGACAAAAGACAAATAGTTCACTGCTTTAGCCCACCGGTGGCTTCAACACACCGGTGGGCTAAAGCAGTGAACTATTTGTCTTTTGTCAACGTGACACATTTTTACTGATTGGCCGTGTTGGGTGGTGAAGGGTTACGACACATTTATAAATAACGAGATCTAAACCCAAAAAACGTTGATTATGAATAACATTGGTCGTGAAAGCCTACGTGTTAAACTGCCACGTGGAATGTTTGAACGCTCACTGCGGAGGAGAGGCTGCCACTCCTCTGTCGGGAGCTGGAACGGTACTGCCTGGATCTCTGCGGTATTCAGGAGGTCCGGTGGACCGGCTGTGGCTCCAGCCATCATGACGGTTGAACAGTCCTCTAGTTGGGGCAGGAGACTGCCAAACAACAGGGAGTGACTCTTCTTCTGAACAAAAGAACGAAGGGGGCGTGGGAGCGTGGCAGTGAGGTGTGGGAATCTGTAAGCCCCAAACTACTTTGGGCTTGCCTTCCTATCAACCAGAGGTGAGGAGTGGTGGTCATGGTTACTTATGCCCCCACCGAAGATGAACATCAGTGGAGGGATGCAGGCAAGGCCAATGAGACAGATGCATTCTATGACCTGTCACAGGTGCTAGCTAAAGTGGTCCCTCGGGATAGAGTCATCCTGTAGGGTAGCTTTAATGCCCGAGTTGGTCATGATACTGGCACCTGGTCTGGAGTGATTGAAAGGTATGGGCCAGATTAGCTCAATAACAGTAGGAGGCTGCTAGACGTTTGTGCAGCTCATGGGCTTGTAATTACCAACAAGCTGTTCTGGCATCGGCGCATCGACACATCATGGATGCATTCTGGGTCCAATCAAGAACATCTGCTGGACTACATAGTGATGAAACAGTGTATGCGGGCCCATGTCCTCGACAGCAGGACCTACCATGGAGGTGATCTGCCCACTGACCATCGGCTAGCATGAGAGATGCGCCTGCCATTTTTTCACTCCGGTGGTGGGTATATACACCCAGGACTCCATTCAAACCCACAGTGGCCTGGTCTCAGCTAGCTGATGAAAGTTGCCAGCGAGAATTTCATCATCACTTGCAGCTTGGGCTGGCATTGTTACCCACTCCTTCTAATGCCGAGGGGAAATGGGCGAGGTTTAGGACCGAGTCTCATGACTGGGTGCACGGTCCAAACCTCCCCAGAGACCCTGGCTGGCATAGGTGTACAGGCTGGGTGAAAAAAAGTCAGAGGCCCACTCTCACCGTCTACAGCATCCCACGTCAGAGAATGAGAAGGCTTAATGCAAATTTGCTCGGAGGTTCGGAGAGCCATGAGGCGCTGCGAGGTTGGGTGGTGGTCGCGGTATGCTGAGGTGGAGTCTGCCTCACTGGCCCGCAATCACAAATCAACCATCCTGGGTTTAACCAGTCTGAATTGTGTGAGCTCACAAATCCTTGAAAGATCCAGACAAAGTCCCATCGGTGAGCTATTTCAGCAGGCAAGGCGGCGTTAGCTGGGTCATATAGCCCGCATGCCCAGTCACTGCATGCCTCAATAGCTTTTGTTCGGCCAGATAGAGGGGGCTAAACAAGCATGGCACGGGCTGGAGAAGAGATGGAATGATGTGGTATGAGAAGATGTGGAACTGAGTGAACTTGCCGATGACTGGTGCCAGTGGTGTAAAGATCGGCCTCTGTGGAGGAGGCTCGTGAAGGACGCTACTGGGCAGTTGGAGGCAGTCGCCCTCCAGCAACAACCGAGGGCAGAAGAGTGATGCTCACAACGAGCGGAGCGCCAGGCGGCTAAAACACATCAGGTTGGCACAGTAGTGGACACAGGTGGTGCATCGGCCAGTCATCTAAGTCAGTCGACCCATGGCACTTGGGTCTGCCCGGTGACCTCCTGCCAGCGGGCATTCGACACTTCACGTGGCCTCAACGTGCACACAGCCTGGCACAAGCGTCGTGGTGGCATCACCACCACTCATGCCTGCGCAGCGCGACTCACGACCTCCTCTTGATACCAAGATCCAGGATGGTCATGTCTATGCACCGCTTCTCGGTGGCAGCCCCAACAGTCTGGAACGCCATCACCCCTCTGCACATTCGCAGCATCACCTCAATCGCCTCCTTCAAGAGAGACTTAAAAACTCACCTCTACAACCACGTGCTTTCGAGCGACTCTGAGCTTGGCTCCGCGCCTCTGAGTTGCGGCAGTTATATCCGCAGATTTGCGAGCGTTATGAATTGCATTATAGTTATTATTGGTGGCGAATGGCGGTTGTTGTTGTGCGTACACGTGTGTACACGTACGTGTGTACACCTGCGTGTGTGTACACGTGCGTGTGTGTACACGTGCGTGTGTGTACACCTGTTTGTGTGTACACGTGTGTACACGTGTGTACACGTGTGTACACGTGTGTACACGTGCGTGTGTGTACACACGTGCGTGTGTGTACACACGTGCGTGTGTGTACACACGTGTGTGTGGCGATCTTTATTATACACCGCACCAGGTACTCATTTGAGGCTGAGTCGACCTAGGGAAGGCTCAGGACCTGTACAGATAAATCATCACACTGGTGTGAGCCGGGTTCGTGGTGAAGCGCATTAACCAGTGCACCACCACTCCTCCATCCACCCCCTTATTGCCCAACGTCAATCCCCCCCCCCTCTTCAGTCCACCCTTCGAGTGAGAGAGAGTTCAGGATGAGGTGAGTGGCCCAGGTGAGAATTGGAGAGAGTTCAGGATGAGGTGAGTGGCCCAGGTTATAAGGGGACCCATTAAGACAAAAAGAGACATTGATAAACATGGAGACCCAGAGAAACCCAGAGAGACCCAGAGAGACCAAGAGAGACCCATAGACTCACCAGAGACCCATAGAGACCCATAGAGATCCAGAGAGACCCAGAGAGACCCGTAGACTCACCAGAAACCCATAGAGATCCAGAGAGATCCAGAGAGACCCAGAGAGACCAAGAGAGACCCATAGACTCACCAGAGACCCATAGAGATCCAGAGAGATACGTAGAAACCCAGAGAACCATACTCACAGAAACCCATAGACTCACAGAGACCCACAGAGACCCATAGACTCACAGACACCCATAGACTCACAGATACCCATAGAGACCCATAGACTCACAGAGACCCACAGAGACCCATAGACTTACAGACACTCATACTCACAGATACCCATAGAGACCCATAGACTCACAGAGACCCACAGAGACCCATAGACTCACAGACACCCATAGACTCACAGACACCCATAGAGACCCATAGACTCACAGAGACCCATAGACTCACAGAGACCCATAGACTCACAGACACCCATAGACTCACAGACACCCATAGAGACCCATAGACTCAGAGAGACCCATAGACCCACAGAGACCCATAGACTTACAGACACTCAAGACTCACAGATACCCATAGAGACCCATAGACTCACAGAGACCCATAGAGACCCATAGACTCACAGAGACCCATAGACTTACAGACACCCATAGAGACCCATAGACTCACAGAGACTCATAGACTCACAGACACCCATAGACTCACAGAGACCCATAGAGACCCATATAGACTGCAGAGGCCAGGTCGCGAGATTTGTGAGTGCCCTGGGCTCACGGATCGGACGAACGAGAGAAACAAATGGAATCGAGTTACAGCGAAGACGCGAATAGCAAACAGCACGAAAACATCAGCAGCGATCAGCTGAGGGATACTGGAGAGAGAGGGGTGATCGCTACAGAGATGATATATTGACGGAGAAGAGATACACGAGATGTATGGAGATGTAGTGGTAGAAATGGCGGTGGTGGTGTAGTTGTGAAGGTGGTGGAGATGGTAGTGGTGGTAGTGGTGGTGGTGGTGGTCGTGGTGGAGGTTGTGGAGGTGGTGGTGGAGGTGGTGGTGGAGGTGGTAGTGGTGGAGGTGGTGGTGGTGGAGATTGTGGTGGAGTGGTCGTGGTGGAGGTTGTGAAGGTGGTGGTGGAGGTTGTAGAGGTGGTGGTAGTGGTGGAGGTGGTGGTGGTGTAGTTGTGAAGGTGGTAGTGGTGGAGTGGTCGTGGTGGAGGTTGTGAAGGTGGTGGTGGAGGTGGTGGTAGTGGTGGAGGTGGTGGAGGTGGTGTAGTTGTGAAGGTGGTAGTGGTGATAGTGGTGGAGTGGTCGTGGTGGAGGTTGAGAAGGTGGTGGTAGTGGTGGAGGTGGTGGTGGTGGTGGAGGTGGTGGTGGAGGTTGTGGTGGTGGTAGAGGCTGTGGTGGTGGTGCTGAATGAGGTGGTGAAGGTAGTGGTGGTGTAGGTTGTGAAGGTGATGGTGGTCGTGGTGGAGGTTGTGGTGGAGGTTGCAGATGTGAAGGTGCAGGTGGTGTAGGTGGTGCAGGTGGAGGAGGAGGTGGTGCAGCAGGTGATGGTGCAGCAGGTGATGGTGCAGCAGCAGGAGGTGGTGATGGTGCAGCAGCAGGAGGTGGTGTAGTTGATAGTGCAGCAGGAGGAGATGGTGTGGGTGGTGGTGCAGCAGGAGGAGGTGGTGGTGTAGGTGGTGTAGGTGATGGTGTAGGTGGTGCAGCAGGTGATGGTGCAGTAGGAGGAGCAGGTGTAGGTGGTGCAGCAGGTGGTGTGGGTGGTGGTGTAGGTGGTGCAGCAGGTGATGGAGCAGCAGCAGCAGGAGGAGTAGGAGGTGGTGATGGTGCAGCAGGTGGTGGTGCAGCAGGTGATGGTGCAGCATCAGCAGGAGCAGCAGCAGGAGTAGGAGGTGGTGATGGTGCAGCAGCAGGAGGAGCAGGTGTAGGTGATGGTGCAGCAGGTGATGGTGCAGCAGGAGGCGGTGTGGGTGGTGGTGTAGGTGGTACAGCAGGTGATGGTGCAGCAGGAGCAGCAGCAGGAGTAGGAGGTGGTGATGGTGCAGCAGGTGATGGTGCGCAGCAGCAGCAGGAGGTGGTGATGGTGCAGCAGCAGGTGCAGCAGGTGTAGGTGGTGCAGCATGTGCAGCATGTGCAGCATGTGCAGCAGGTGCAGCAGGTGCAGCAGGTGCAGCAGGTGCAGCAGGTGCAGCAGGTGCAGCAGGAGGCGTCGTTACCGTGGCGTCCTCCCCGGCGTAGTGCCCCAGGAGTCGTTGCCCCCCCGGGTGCCGGGCCCCCCACTTGGTGACGTCATAGACGCGCCGCTCCACCACGAGCCAACGAGGCTCCCCGTGGCGACCTCCGCTCCTCTGCGAGACCTCCTCCCAGGTCCAGAGACGAGGAGACGTCAACAACGATGATGGTGGTGATGATGGTGGTGATGGTGGTGATGGTGGAGATCGAGAAGGCGCCACCAGCGATGCGGTGCAGGGGGTAGCCCCAGGCGCTCCCTCCTCGCCGCGTCCCATGGTGGTGTTGGTGGTTGTGGTGGTGATTGTGGTGGTGATTGTGTTGGTGATTGTGGTGGTGATTGTGGTGGACCACGGTTGTGGTTGTTGTGGGGAGCTCCGCTCCGCGAGACGCCGAGCAGCGAGTGGCAGCCGTCGCGCGACTGCAGCCGTTTATATAGCGTGACGTCACCCTCGCCCGGAGGAGGAGGGGGGGGTTAGCACGCCCCCCGCCCCTCAACCCCATCCCGACACCATTCATTGGCTGAGACGCCACCCTCCCCCCGCCCCACTACCCCACCCCGAATCCATCCATTGGCTGAGACGCAGCCCCCCCCCCCGCCCCACTAACCCACCCCGACACCATCCATTGGCTGAGACGCTGCCCCCCCCGCCCCACTACCCCACCCCGACACCATCCATTGGTTGAGACCCCCCCCCGCCCCCCCCTCTTATATGAGTTGAAGCCCCGCCCCTTATCGTTGGCTGAGGTCACCGACTCCTCATTCAAGTTCAAGTTCATTGATTTGGTAGAGCCCTGTGAGCCATTCGGCTCTTGAATCGGGTGTAACCGCAACAAACAAAAAAACTAAAAAAATAAAACATGAACAAGAAAACATCTTAAAGTGACTATGCGACTAAGTGCAAACAGAAAATCCAGGAAAAAAAACCAGCAAAAATTCCCGAAAATGCACCGTACACCAACGCTGTGTGCAAAAATCCAGTGGGATGCAAGTCAAACAACAACAACAAGACATCTTAGATTAAGGCCATCAGTCTAACTCCGCACGACAACAAACAAACATGGCCAAACCAACATTTTTTTTCGAAATCACCAAAATAAAGCCATAAAAGCAATGTAACAGTGATCATAGGAACTGTGACCGAATTTTCACAATTAACGCCGTAAACAACACGTACAACCAAAACCCTGCAGTCATAGCTGGCTGCATGAGTCACTCCACAACAGCAGGAGCATCAGTCGGAGTATACACATTTTTCAATGCACCCTTAAAGATCAGCACACTAAATCAAAACACAGGTCATACTTTGCAGCGATCATCCAGAGCGAAACAATGTATTTTAGGCCACTAAATTGCAGTGGCAGCTAGGGGTGTACAACTCCTCTAGAGCAGTTTTGAGTGAAGATCTCACAGGTAGTGATTCAAGTTGCTGTTTATTGGCAATAGCATTCTAGACCCTGGGGGCATCAATAGCAAAGGCCCTTCCTCCAGTATTTGTACGGCAATAGGGAATGTGAAGTTGGTAAATGAGCGAAGACCTTAGGTCAAATTTCCATGTAGTCTGCGGATTTTTTTTTCTCATTAATTGCTGGGCATATATGACAAAGAGTTTCGATTTAAAGCTTTCGTGACTGCAGGGATTCATCTTCTTGGTTCTTTCGGTAAAGTCACGTAGAAGGGAAGTAATAAAATAATAAAAAGAAAACATAATAAAACATAATAAAATGAAATAATATAACAATATATTTTATTATGTTTTATTTTTATTATTTTATTACTTCCCTTCTACGTGACTTTACCGAAAGAACCAAGAATATGACAAAGTGCTTTATAGCTTGTCGGGTTCCTCCTCCTGCCGTCTGAATAGAGATTTGTATTATGAACTGAGGCCCCCCTCCTCCCCTCATTCACTAAAACCACACCCCATTCATTAACTAAGACCACGCCCCCCTCATTAGCTAATGCCATGTGTAGACTTGTGTAGACTGGTTGAAAAGAGTTGTTACATCAGCCTCCCAGTTCAACCAGTCTACACAACAAAGACTCATTCCTGGCAGCGGTTTCAGCCTCACCACCTCTACATAACAAAAGGCTCAGTCCCATTTACACGCACCTTTACATCAGCCTCACCTTAACAACTCTTTTCAACCAGTCTACACAACAAAGGCACATTCCTAACAGCGTGCTTCAGCCTCACAATAATAATATCCAGGGCCTACCTTGGCTCCTCCCACCCTCAACCAGTATATATAGAAGGACTGTTTAATTGGAATTTCTCTTTACTTGATACAGCTATCGTGCTGTGATGGTTTCACCTGAAGACGGAGGCTTGTGTTGCTTCCGAAACGTCGTGATTTTTATTAAATTTTTATTTTACTTTTATTAATTTTTTGCCTACGTGACTTTACCGAAAAAACCTAAGAATATGAATCATTGCAGTCACGAAAGCTTCAAATCTAGAATTCTTCCTCATGTACGGGAGGGAGAATGTGCCGCCCGTTGATGTCCAATTTGGTTCCCCCATTATGCCTCCTTAGACGACTCTTCCCGTCCACGTCCAAGTGTCCCTTAGACGATTGAATACCTCCAGGACCCAGTCACGAAATGAACGTTGTGCGCAAAGGTCCAAAGGTGACATGCCATGGTCTAATTTCGATTTAAAGCTTTTGTGACTGCAGGGATTCATCTTCTTGGTTCTTTCGGTAAAGTCATCACGTAGAAGGGAAATAATAAAATAATACTAATAAAACATAATAAAATAATTCTCACGACGTTGGGTTGGAGGGGGAAGAGCGCCTTGACAAAATATATATTTGTCAAGGCGCTCTTCCCCCTCCAACCCTGCAGTCACGAAATATATTTTGTCAAGGCGCTCTTCCCCCTCCAACCCAGCTTAAATATACGCTCCAAGCTTGGTGGTGTTTCATTCAGACGCTGTCTTTCCGACAGACCTGTTCTTCACCTGATGACGGCTGCTTGCGTTGTGGCCAAAACGTCGTGAGAATTATTTTATTTTGTTTCATTTTTATTATTTTATTATTTCCCTTCTACGTGACTTTACCGAAAGGACCAAGAAGATGCCATGGTCTGTTGGGGATGAGGCATGGAATCATTGCCCACAGGTGCCCGTTGGCACCTCTCCCAAGCTCAACAAACCATGGCAGGGCTCGGTGACAATTACTGAGTTTTTGCGTCCGCATTGTGTTTGCGTTCGTCACGGCCGTTGGCGTTGGTTTATTCAACCATCACCACTCACGCCACCTTCCTCCACCAATCAGGCCATCTTCCACCACTAATCAGGTCACCTTCTACCACCAATCAGGCCATCTTCCACCACCAATCAGGCCACCTTCCACCACCAATCACGCCACCTTCCACCACCTAATCAGGCCACCTTCCACCACCAATCAGGTCACCTTCCACCACCAATCAGGCCATCTTCCATCACCAATCAGGCCACCTACCACCACCAATCAGGCCACCTTCCACCACCAATCAGGCCACCTTCCACCACCAATCAGGCCACCTTCCAACACCAATCACGCCACCTTCCACCACCAATCAGGCCACCTTCCACCACCAATCAGGCCACCTACCACCACCACTCACGCCACCTTCCATTACCAATCAGGCCACCTACCACCACCAATCAGGCCACCTTCCACCACCAATCAGGCCACCTTCCACCACTAATCAGGCCACCTTCGACCATCAATCAGGCCACCTTCCACCACCAATCACGCCACCTTCCACCACCAATCAGGCCACCTTCCACCACTAATCAGCCCACCTTCCACCACCAATCAGGCCACCTTCCACCACCAATCAGGCCTCCTTCCACCACCAATCAGGCCACCTTCCACCACCAATCACGCCACCTACCACCACCAATCACGCCACCTTCCACCACCAATCAGGCTACCTTCCACCACCACTCACGCCACCTTCCATTACCAATCAGGCCACCTTCCACCACCAATCAGGCCACCTTCCAACGCCAATCAGGCCACCTACCACCACCACCCACGTCACCTTCCACCACCAATCAGGTCACCTTCCACCACCAATCAGGCCACCTACCACCACCAATCAGGTCACCTACCACCACCAATCAGGCCACCTTCCACCACCAATCAGGCCACCTTCCACCACCAATCAGGCCACCTTCCACCACCAATCAGGCCACCTTCCACCACCAATTAGGCCACCTACCACCACCAATCAGGCCACCTTCCACCACCAATCAGGTCACCTTCCACCACCAATCAGGCCACCTACCACCACCAATCAGGTCACCTACCACCACCAATCAGGCCACCTTCCACCACCAATCAGGCCACCTTCCACCACCAATCAGGCCACCTACCATCACCAATCAGGTCACCTTCCACCACCAATCAGGTCACCTTCCACCACCAATCAGGCCACCTACCACCACCAATCAGGTCACCTTCCACCACCAATCAGGCCACCTACCACCACCAATCAGGTCACCTTCTACCACCAATCAGGCCACCTACCACCACCAATCAGGCCACCTTCCACCACCAATCAGGTCACATTCCACCACTAATCAGGCCAACTTCCACCACCAATCAGGCGACCTTCCACCACCAATCAGGTCACCTTCCACCACCAATCAGGCCACCTTCCACCACCAATCAGGCCACCTTCCACCACCAATTAGGCCACCTACCACCACCAATCAGGCCACCTTCCACCACCAATCAGGCCACCTTCCACCACCAATCAGGCCACCTACCACCACCAATCAGGCCACCTACCACCACCAATCAGGCCATCTTCCAACGCCAATCAGGCCACCTACCACCACCAATCAGGCCATCTTCCAACGCCAATCAGGCCACCTTCCACCACCAATCAGGCCACCTTCCACCACCAATCAGGCCACCTTCCACCACCAATCAGGCCACCTACCACCACCAATCAGGCCATCTTCCAACGCCAATCAGGCCACCTACCACCACCACCACCCACGTCACCTTCCACCACTAATCAGGTCACCTTCCACCACCAATTAGGCCACCTACCACCACCAATCAGGCCACTTTCCACCACCAATCAGGCCACCTACCACCACCAATCAGGCCACCTTCCACCACCAAATAGGCCACCTACCACCACCAATCAGGCCACCTTCCACCACCAATCAGGCCACCTTCCACCACCAATTAGGCCACCTACCACCACCAATCAGGCCACCTTCCACCACCAATCAGGCCACCTTCCACCACCAATCAGGCCACCTTCCATTACCAATCACGCCACCTACCACCACTAATCAGGCCACCTTCCACCACTAATCAGGTCACCTTCCACCACCAATCAGGCCACCTTCCACCACCAATCAGGCCACCTACCACCACCACCCATGTCACCTTCCACCACTAATCAGGCCACCTTCCACCACCAATCAGGCCACCTACCACCACCAATCAGGTCACCTACCACCACCAATCAGGCCACCTTCCACCACCAATCAGGCCACCTTCCACCACCAATCAGGCCACCTACCATCACCAATCAGGTCACCTTCCACCACCAATCAGGTCACCTTCCACCACCAATCAGGCCACCTACCACCACCAATCAGGTCACCTTCCACCACCAATCAGGCCACCTACCACCACCAATCAGGTCACCTTCTACCACCAATCAGGCCACCTACCACCACCATCAGGCCACCTTCCACCACCAATCAGGCCACCTTCCACCACCAATCAGGCCACCTTCCACCACCAATCAGGCCACCTACCATCACCAATCAGGTCACCTTCCACCACCAATCAGGTCACCTTCCACCACCAATCAGGCCACCTACCACCACCAATCAGGTCACCTTCCACCACCAATCAGGCCACCTACCACCACCAATCAGGTCACCTTCTACCACCAATCAGGCCACCTACCACCAATAATCAGGCCACCTTCCACCACCAATCAGGTCACCTTCCACCACTAATCAGGCCAACTTCCACCACCAATCAGGCGACCTTCCACCACCAATCAGGTCACCTTCCACCACCAATCAGGCCACCTTCCACCACCAATCAGGCCACCTTCCACCACCAATTAGGCCACCTACCACCACCAATCAGGCCACCTTTCACCACCAATCAGGCCACCTTCCACCACCAATCAGGCCACCTACCACCACCAATCAGGCCATCTTCCAACGCCAATCAGGCCACCTACCACCACCACCCACGTCACCTTCCACCACTAATCAGGTCACCTTCCACCACCAATTAGGCCACCTACCACCACCAATCAGGCCACTTTCCACCACCAATCAGGCCACCTACCACCACCAATCAGGCCACCTTCCACCACCAATTAGGCCACCTACCACCACCAATCAGGCCACCTTCCACCACCAATCAGGCCACCTTCCACCACCAATTAGGCCACCTACCACCACCAATCAGGCCACCTTCCACCACCAATCAGGCCACCTTCCACCACCAATCAGGCCACCTTCCATTACCAATCACGCCACCTACCACCACTAATCAGGCCACCTTCCACCACTAATCAGGTCACCTTCCACCACCAATCAGGCCATCTTCCAACGCCAATCAGGCCACCTACCACCACCACCCATGTCACCTTCCACCACTAATCAGGCCACCTTCCACCACCAATCAGGCCACCTACCACCACCAATCAGGTCACCTACCACCACCAATCAGGCCACCTTCCACCACCAATCAGGCCACCTTCCACCACCAATCAGGCCACCTTCCACCACCAATCAGGCCACCTACCACCACCAATCACTCCACCTTCCACCACCACCACTCACTCCACCACCACCCACTCCACCACCACCCACTCCACCTTCCACCACCACCCACTCCACCACCACCCACTCCACCTTCCACCACCACCCACTCCACCACCACCCACTCCACCTTCCACCACCACCCACTCCACCACCACCACTCACTCCACCACCACCACCCACTCCACCTTCCACCACCACCCACTCCACCACCACCCACTCCACCTTCCACCACCACCCACTCCACCACCACCCACTCCACCTTCCACCACCACCCACTCCACCACCACCACTCACTCCACCACCACCAATCACGCCACCTTCCACGACCACCCACTCCACCTTCCAACGCCAATCATGCCACCTTCGACCACCATTCACTCCACCTTCCACCACCCCCCACTCCACCTTCCATTACCAATCACGTCACCTTCCACCACCAATCACGCCACCTTCCATTACCAATCACGCCACCTTCGATCACCAATCACGCGACCTTCCACCACCACTCCATCACCAATCACGCCACCACCCATCACCAATCACACCACGTGTCAAAGTTGGGCTGCCGTTTGAGCAGCGATCATCACCACCTAGATGGATGGGAATGGGTTCAAGGTCTAGCGCCGCTACTCGAGGTCAGGACATTTTATCGTCAGACTCTCCGTTCAGGCTGATCGGCGGTATGGATGTCACCCCCCCCCCCCCATTCACTCACCACTCCCACGGTCGAAGATTAGCAAACTGCGGTCAGATAGCTCGCCTTCAGGGACAGCCTTGAACTGCCCGCGGTTCGCAATGGCCACGTCAGACTCACTGCGTTCAGCGTCTGGATCGTATGAGGTCCTAAGGGTGCCGTTCATAAATGAAGAAGTCACGCGATTTTGGACGATTTTTGACCCTCCCTCCCTCTCTTCGTCACACGGCGTCACAAAAAGTCAGACCCCCCCCCCCCTCAAATATGAGTGGGTGGGTGAGTGAGTGGGTGAATGAGTGAGTGAGTGGGTGGGTGAGTGAGTGGGTGAATGAGTGAGTGGGTGGATGGGTGAGTGAGTGAGTGGGTGAGTCAGCGGGTGAGTGGGTGAGTGGGTGGGTGAGTGAGTGGGTGAATGGGTGAATGAGTGGGTGAATGGGTGAGTGAGTGGGTGGATGGGTGAGTGAGTGGGTGAATGGGGGAGTGAGTGGGTGAATTAGTGAGTGAGTGGGTGGAAAGGTGAGTGAGTGGATGAATGGGTGAGTGAGTGGTTGAGTGAGTAGTTGAGTGAGTAGTTGAGTGAGTGGGTGGATGGGTGAGTGAGTGGGTGAATGGGTGAGTGAGTGGGTGAATGGGTGAGTGAGTGGGTGAATGGGTGAGTGAGGGGTGGATGGATGAGTGAGTGGGTGAATGGGTGAGTGAGTGGGTGAATTAGTGAGTGAGTGGGTGGATGGGTGAGTGAGTGGGTGAGTGAGTGGGTGAATGGGTGAGTGAGTGGTTTAGTGAGTAGTTGAGTGAGTGAGTGAGTG
Organism: Lampetra planeri; assembly: GCF_965212315.1. NCBI lineage: Eukaryota > Metazoa > Chordata > Hyperoartia > Petromyzontiformes > Petromyzontidae > Lampetra > Lampetra planeri. Next base: position 5,524,742 of record NC_136154.1, on the reverse strand, counting down.
GTTGAGTGAGTAGTTGAGTGAGTGGGTGAGTGAGTGAGTGGGTGAATGGTGAGTGAGTGGGTGAATGGCTGACTGAGATTGAAAGATGAGCACAAATATTTCGCTTCTTTGCCCTCCGTTATTGGACGGCGACTGCCTCTAACTGCCCAGTAGCGTCCTTCATGAGCCTCCTGCTACCTCCTGCTACCGGTCATCGGCAAGTAGACCCAGCTGCATATCCTCCTATCCTGCCCCCCCCCTAAAATAAAACATGCTTCAAATCGCTTTAAACTATTGTCATTGCGGTGCGTATTTAATGTGGCGCTGCACTGATGTTGTAGGAGAAAACATTTGTTAAAAATAAAAATAAAACATAATAAAAGAATGTTTAATTTGTATTATTTTATTATTTCCATTCTACGTGACTTTACCGAAAGAACCAAGAAGATGAATCCCTGCAGTCACGAAAGCTTTAAATCGAAATTTGTTAAAAACAAAAAAAGTCTATTTAATTAAGTAGAACGTGTTGTCTACATTGATTTAAAGTTGCGCATTTTGATGTGACGTCACATTTCTCAAACCTCCCACCCCTCCTCGTCACACATCGTCACAAATGTCTGACCCCCCCCCCCCAGGTGCGTGACGTCATTTATGGACGGCCCCAAAGTCCTCAGAAGCTAAGCTTATGCCGGCTGGTGGTGGTGGTGATGTCGTGGGGAGTGTCAAATTTCACACTTAACTTCAAATTTTGCAATCTTTGGAGATCGTAATCAACCAGGCTGTACGTTAACTGTGTGTTAGCCGACTCTCTGTGTTGCATTGCATTACATTTCCCAAAAAATGTTCTACGTTTTTTCTTCTTGGTTCTTTCGGTAAAGTCACGTAGAATGGAAATAATAAAATAATACAAATATAACATAATAAAATACAATTCTCACGACGTTTTGGCCACAACGCAAGCAGCCGTCCTCAGGTGAAATTTCAGACGCTGTCTTTCAGACGCTGTCTTTCCGACAGACCTGTTCTTCACCTGAGGACGGCTGCTTGCGTTGTGGCCGAAACGTCGTGAAAATTGTTTTTATTTTATTATGTTTTATTAATATTATTTTATTATTTCTCTTCTACGTGATTTTACCGAAAGAACCAAGAAGATGAATCCCTGCAGTCACGAAAGCTTTAAATCGAAATGTTCTCAGTTTGTTTTCTCAAACGGCCTATTTCTCTCTCTAAAATTTGCCAGGCTCTCACAGGTCCATTCGCTCTTTCTCTCCCTTCGGGGTGGATTTCCACACAACTCTCTCTAAAATGTAGCAGTCTTGTTGGGTCTTTCATTGACATGCAAATTTTTCTGCTCCAGCAGCTGCTCCAGCAGACCCACCGCTCTCTCTGCCCCCCCCCCTCTCTCTATTTAAGGCCTCGACACAGAGGCATTAGGTCTCTGTGTGTCTATGTTGTGTGTCTCTCTCTGTGTGTCTTTGTGTTGTCTCTCTCTGCTTGTGTGTCTGTCTGTGTGTCTATGTGTGTGTCTCTCTCTCTCTGTGTGTCTCTGTGTGAATCTCTCTCTGCTTGTGTATCTGTCTGTGTGTCTATGTGTGTGTCTCTCTCTCTGTGTGTGTCTGTGTGAGTCTCTCTCTGCTTGTATGTCTCTGTCTGCGTTTTGTTTCTCTCTCAAATTTAGTTCTACCTGATGACGGTTGCTTGTGTTGCGATCGAAACGTCGTGAACTATTACTTTTTCTACCTACGTGACTTTACCGAAAGAACCAAAGAGTAATTCCTGCAGTTACGAAAGCAAGCTTCAAATCAAAACCTAACACCAGTTGTATTGCCAGAAAGGGGAAAACCCTATTATCATAATTTAACACTGGCAAATGAGGTCTCATAATGTAGCTGCTAACCCCGAGTTCTCAATGTCCTGATCGTGCGTTGTCTTTGTGCTGTGTACGCCTTTTGGCGTCCTCTGGTCTAACACCGTTTGAGACGAGGCTCGAAAGAAAGCCGTCTCTGGTGTGGACCAATCAGTTGCAAAGACAATCTGTCCGAGTAGGTTTTTTTGTTTGAATTTTGACCACTAGTATATGTGGTTAATGCAGACATGATTCCTTTCTTAACACAGCTGTTTTGTTGCCAGAAAAAAGGGGAAAACCTGTTATAGTATTTCTAGATTTGAAGCTTACGTGACTGCAAGGATCCATACTCTTAGTTTTTTCGGTAAAGTCACGTGGGTAAAAAAATGAAATTAAAATTAATAAAAAATAAAATAATAAAAATCACGACGTTTCGAAGGCAACACAAGTCTCCGTCATCAGGTGGGACCATCACAGCCAGATTTGCTGTTTCAAGTGAGGCAAAAATTCCAAGATGCAAGTTCTTAAATACAAGTTAAGGGGGAGGAGAGGGGGGGGGGGAGCTTATCAGAATGTGGTAGCCAATGAATGGAACGTATTGGGAGGGGAGGGCGGGGCTAAAAGAGAGCACGAGGTGCGCGTAGACGTGGACGTGTTTGTGCGCAAGCCCCTGTTGGTGCACATGATAACGTATTGGTACTGGCAAAGGAGGTCCCATGATGGTGAATAAATTCTCGCGTTTACTGCTCCGAGGATTCGTCCCCACCCTTCGTAAAAGCTTTGCCATTTCTTCTAGATTTGAAGCTTTCGTGACTGCAAGGATTCATATTCTTAGGTTTTTTTGGTAAAGTCACGTAGGTAAAACATTAAAATTAATAAAAGTAAAATAAAATAAAAATCACGACGTTTCGGAGGCAACACAAGCTTCCTTCTTCAGGTGGAACCGTCACAGCCACGACAGCTGTATCAAGTAAATGAGAGATTGCAGGAGCTACCACTCCATTTAAAGTTTAAACGGAGTGTGACGGTTCCACCTGCCTCCGAAACGTCGTGATTTTTATTTTATTTTACTTTTATTAATTTTAATGTTTTACCTACGTGACTTTACCGAAAAAACCCAAGAATACTTTGCCATTTCGTTCCGTAAGCACGTCACAGCTTGCCATTCGCAGTGCAAACAACGACGATTCATGTTGAGAATGTAATGATCTATTCAATGCCGGACAGTACTAACATGAAAAAAAACCGACGTAACTAAAAAAAAGAAACAGAGTCTACTCTGAAATAAATCAAAATCAGTATTTTATACTGCAGGGGGAGGAATCCGATGAGCTATAAAGCGCTTTGTTCACAGATGTCCAGTTAGGGGGGCGACGGGGTCAGAACGTGACAACAACAACAACAACAAAAACACTCACAAACACGATACGAGTACAAAATATAGGAAAGGGAAACAAATTATCTTGATTTGAAGCTTTCGTGACTGCAGGAATCCATGCTCTTTGGTTCTTTCGGTAAAGCCACGTGGGTAGAAAAATAACAGATCACGAGGTTTCGATCGCAACACAAGCAATCGTCACCACGTGGGACAACCACAGCAAGTAAAAACTGCTGAAATAGGCGAGAGATCTGCCGTGCACGAGGTTATACAGTGAGGGAAAAAAAGTATTTGATCCCCTGCTGATTTTGTACGTTTGCCCACTGACAAAGAAATGATCAGTCTATAATTTTAATGGTAGGTTTATTTGAACAGTGAGAGACAGAATAACAACAACAAAAATCCAGAGAAAAACGCATGTCAAATATGTTATAAATTGATTTGTATTTTAATGAGGGAAATAAGTATTTGACCCCCTCTCAATCAGAAAGATTTCTGGCTCCCAGGTGTCTTTAATACAGGTAACGAGCTGAGATTAGGAGCACACTCTTAAAGGGAGTGCTCCTAATCTCAGCTTGTTACCTGTATAAAAGACACCTGTTCACAGAAGCAATCAATCAATCAGATTCCAAACTCTCCACCATGGCCAAGACCAAAGATCTCTCCAAGGATGTCAGGGACAAGATTGTAGACCTACACAAGGCTGGAATGGGCTACAAGACCATTGCCAAGCAGCTTGGTGAGAAGGTGATAACAGTTGGTGCGATTATTCGCAAATGGAAGAAACACAAAATAACTGTCAATCTCCCTCGGCTGGGGCTCCATGCCAGATCTCACCTCGTGGAGTTGCAATGAACATGAGAACGGTGAGGAATCAGCCCAGAACTACACGGGAGGATCTTGTCAATGATCTCAAGGCAGCTGGGACCATAGTCACCAAGAAAACAGTTGGTAACACACTACGCCATGAAAGACTGAAATCCTGCAGCGCCCGCAAGGTCCCCCTGCTCAAGAAAGCACATATACATGCCCGTCTGAAGTTTGCCAATGAACATCTGAATGATTCAGAGGACAACTGGGTGAAAGTGTTGTGGTCAGATGAGACCAAAATGGAGCTCTTTGGCATCAACTCAACTCGCCGTGTTTGGAGGAGGAGGAATGTTGCCTATGACCCCAAGAACACCATCCCCACCGTCAAACATGGAGGTGGAAACATTATACTTTGGGGGTGTTTTTCTGCTAAGGGGACAGGACAACTTCACCGCATCAAAGGGACGATGGACGGGGCCATGTACCGTCAAATCTTGGGTGAGAACCTCCTTCCCTCAGCCAGGGCATTGAAAATGGGTCGTGGATGGGTATTCCAGCATGACAATGACCCAAAACACACGGCCAAGGCAACAAAGGAGTGGCTCAAGAAGAAGCACCATAAGGTCCTAGAGTGGCCTAGCCAGTCTCCAGACCTTAATCCCATTGACAATCTGTGGAGGGAGCTGAAGGTTCGAGTTGCCAAACGTCAGCCTCGAAACCTTAATGACTTGGAGAAGATCTGCAAAGAGGAGTTGGGACAAAATCCCTCCTGAGATGTGTGCAAACCTGGTGGCCAACTACAAGAAACGTCTGACCTCTGTGATTGCCAACAAGGGTTTTTGCCACCAAGTACTAAGTCATGTTTGTAGAGGGGTCAAATACTTATTTCCCTCATTAAAATGCAAATCAATTTATAACAATTTTGACATGCGTTTTCTGGATTTTGTTGAAGTTATTCTGTCTCGCACTGTCCAAATAAACCTACCATTAAAATTATAGACTGATAATTTCTTTGTCAGTGGGCAAACGTACAAAATCAGCAGGGGATCAAATATTTTTTTCCCTCACTGTACATCTGCAGAACACGACGAACCAGTGGCATATACATCTGCAGAACGTGACGAATCAGCAGCATCTACATCTGCAGAACGTGAAGAACCAGTGGCATCTACATCTGCAGAACACGAAGAACCAGTGACATCTACATCTACAGAACACGAAGAACCAGCGGCATCTACATCTACAGAACATGATGAACCAGTGGCATCTACATATACAGAACACGAAGAACCAGTGGCATCTGCATCTACAGAGCGTGAAGAACCAGTGGCATTTACATTTACAGAACGTGAAGAACCAGCGGCATCTACATATGCAGAACGTGAAGAACCAGTGGCATCTACATCTACAGAACGCATCTGCATCAGATTATTCAACGTTTAAAGCCAGAAGAGGAGTCCCTGCACTGATTTTCACTTCTTATGTTTGGACAATACCAGGGGCGTCCACACGGAGCCCCCAACCGCGGGTTCTCCATCAATAGCCCAGAGTTGTTGCTGGTGATGGTGGTGGTGGCGATGATGCTGTTACTGCTGCACGTGGTGATGGTGGTGATGGTGGTGGTGGTGATGGTGATGGTGGTGGTGATGGTGATGGTGGTGGTGGTGATGGTGGTGGTGGTGGTGGCGATGCTGCTGCTGCACGTGGTGGTGATGGTGGTGGCGATGCTGCTGTTACTGCTGTATGTGATGGTGGTGGCGATGCTGCTGCTGCTGCACGTGGTGGTGGTGCTGCTGCTGCTGCACGTGATGTTGGTGGTGATGGTGGCGATGCTGCTGCTGCACGTGATGGTGGTGGCGATGCTGCTGCTTGCGGAACAGCCGCCTGCAATTGTGGAGACAGCATTCAGCAGCAGCAGGAGCGGGCAGGCTTGGTGGATTATGGTAGAGCAGCAGAGTGTGTGGACTAATCTCCATCTTCTTGGTTCTTTTGATGAAGTCACGTAGAAGGGAAATAATAAAATAATAAAAATAAAACATCATAAAAAAATTCTCACGACGGTTCGGCCACAACGCAAGCAGCCGTCCTCAGGTGAAGAACAGGTCTGTCGGAAAGTCTGGCATTCAGACGCTGTCTTTCCGACAGACCTGTTCTTCACCTGAGGACGGCTGCTTGCGGGGTGGCCGAAACGTCGTGAGAATTATTGTATTATGTTTTATTTTTATTATTGTATTATTTCCCTTCTACGTGACTTTGCCGAAAGAACCAAGAAGATGAATCAGCACGAAAGCTTTAAATCGAAATTTAATCTCCATCTATTCCGTCTGTCCAGGAATAGAGTGTTGCACCCTCGCACGCGTGCTCCGGTTTCATCGCGTGCTTCACCGCTCGACAGCACCGTCACATGCAGATGACCGCAGAGCTTGGACAATCGTTGGTAGTGCCGGATCGTCCGACGACTCTGAGTCGTCCTTTTTCTCTCTCTCTGTGAGTCGTCCGCCCTCTCTCTCTGAGTCGTCCAATCTCTCTCTGAGTCGTCCCCTCTCTCTCTGAGTCGTGCACTCTCTCTGCGAGTCGGCCCCTCTCTCTCTGAGTCGTCCTCTATCTCTCTCTGAGTCGTCTCCCTCTCTCTCTCTCTGAGTCGTCCCCTCTGTCTCTGAGTCGTCATATCTCTTTGAGTCGTCCCCTCTCTCTTTCTGAGTCGTCCAATCTCTCTGAGTCGTCCCCCTCTCTCTCTCTCTGAGTCGTCCCCTCTGTCTCTGAGTCGTCATATCTCTTTGAGTCGTCCCCTCTCTCTTTCTGAGTCGTCCAATCTCTCTGAGTCGTCCCCCTCTCTGAGTCGTCCCCTCTCTCTCTATGAGTCGTCCTCTCTCTCTCTGAGTCGTCCCCCTCTCTGAGTCGTCCCCTTCTCTCTCTCTCTGAGTCGTCCTCTCTCTCTTTGAGTCGTCGTCTCTCTCTGAGTCGTCCCCCTCTCTCTGAGTCGTCCCCTCTCTCTCTCCGAGTCGTCCTCTCTCTCTCTGAGTCGTCCTCTCTTACTCTCTCTCCGAGTCGTCCTCTCTCTCTCTCACAGTCGTCCTCTCGCTCTGAATCGTCCTCTCTCTCTGAGTCGTTCCCTCTCTCTCTGAGTCGTCCTCTCTCTCTGAGACGTCCGCTCTTTCTCTGAGTCGTCCCCCTCTCTCTCTGAGTCGTCCTCTCTCTCTCTGTGAGTCGTCCCCTCTCTCTATGAGTCGTCCTCTCTCTAAGTCGTCCAATCTCTCTCTGAGTCGTCCCCTCTCTCTCTCTGAGTCGTCCTCTTTCTCTCCCTGAGTCGTCTCCTCTCTCTCTGAGTCATCCCCTCTCTCTGAGTCGTCCCCTCTCTCTCTTTGAGTCGTCCTCTCTCTCTGAGTCGTCCCCCTCTCTGAGTCGTCCCCTCTCTCTCTGAGTCGTCCCCCTCTCTCTCTCTCTCTGAGTCGTCCTCTCTCTGTTTGAGTCGTCGTCTCTCTTTGAGTCGTCCCCCTCTCTCTGAGTCGTCCCCTCTCTCTCTCTGAGTCGTCCTCTCTCTCTGAGTCGTCCTCTCTCTCTCTCTGAGTCGTCCCCTGTCTCTCTGAGTCGTCCTCTCTCTCTGAGTCGTCCCCCTCTCTGAGTCGTCCCCTCTCTCTCTGAGTCGTCCCCCTCTCTCTCTCTCTCTCTGAGTCGTCCTCTCTCTCTTTGAGTCGTCGTCTCTCTCTGAGTCGTCCCCTTCTCTCTGAGTCGTCCCTTCTCTTTCTGAGTCGTCCTCTCTCTCTCTCTCTGAGTCGTCCCCTGTCTCTCTGAGTCGTCCTCTCTCTCTGAGTCGTCCCCCTCTCTGAGTCGTCCCCTTTCTCTGAGTCGTCCCCCTCTCTCTCTCTCTCTGAGTCGTCCTCTCTCTCTTTGAGTCGTCGTCTCTCTCTGAGTCGTCCCCTTTCTCTTTCTGAGTCGTCCCCTCTCTCTCTGAGTCGTCCCCCCCTCTCTCTCTCTCTGAGTCGTCCTCTCTCTCTTTGAGTCATCGTCTCTCTCTGGGTCTTCCCCCTCTCTCTGAGTCGTCCCCTCTCTCTCTCTCTTAGTCGTCCTCTCTCTCTCTGAGTCGTCCTCTCTCTCTCTCTCTCTCTGAGTCGTCCCCTGTCTCTCTGAGTTGTCCTCTCTCTCTGAGTCGTCCTCTCGCTCTGAATCGTCCTCTCTCTATGAGTCGTCCCCTCTCTCTCTGAGTCGTCCTCTCTCTCTGAGTCGTCCTCTCTTTCTCTGAGTCGTCCCCCTCTCTCTCTGAGTCGTCCTCTCTCTCTCTCTGTGAGTCGTCCCCTCTCTCTCTGAGTCGTCCTCTCTCTCTCTGAGTCGTCCCCTCTCTCTATGAGTCGTCCTATCTCTAAGTCGTCCAATCTCTCTCTGAGTCCCCCCCCCTCTCTCTCTGAGTTGTCCCCCTCTCTCTGAGTCGTCCTCTTTCTCTCCCTGAGTCGTCTCCTCTCTCTCTGAGTCGTCCAATCTCTCTGTGAGTCGTCCTCTCTCTCCCTGAGTCGTCTCCTCCTCTCTCTGAGTCATCCCCTCTCTCTGAGTCGTCCCCCTCTCTCTGAGTCGTCCTCTCTCTGAGTCATCCCCTCTCTCTCTCTCTCTCTGAGTCGTCCCCTCTCTCTCTGAGTCGTCCCCTCTCTCTCTGAGTCGTCCAATCTCTCTGAGTCGTCCCGTCTCTCTCTCTGAGTCGTCCCCTCTCTCTCTCTATCTGAGTCGTCCTCTCTCTCTCTGAGTCGTCCTCTCTCTCTCTCTGAGTCGTCCTCTCTCTCTCTGAGTCGTCGAATCTCTCTGAGTCGTCCACTCTGTCTCTGAGTCGTCCTCTCTCTCCCTGAGTCGTCCTCTCTCTCTCTGAGTCGTCCAATCTCTCTGAGTCGTCCCCCTCTCTCTCTGAGTCGTCCTCTCTCTCTCTCTCTCTCTGAGTCGTCCCCTTCTGTCTCTGAGTCGTCCTCTCTCTCTCTGAGTCGTCCCGTCTCTCTTTGAGTCGCCCCTTCTCTCTCCGAGTCGTCCCCCTCTCTGTCTTTGAGTCGTCCTCTCTCTCTCTGAGTCGTCCTCTCTCTCTCTCTGAGTCGTCCCCTGTCTCTGAGTCGTCCCCTCTCTCTGAGTCGTCCTCTCTCTTTCTCTGTGAGTCGTCCCCTCTCTCTCTGAGTCGTCCCCCTCTCTCTCGCGAGCGTTACGAGACGAGGCCATCCTGATGGCTAACGGGGCTATCCAAGTTGGGCTTGTGGTAAAGCACCGCTGGCCAACGGTGGATCCGCTGACCCAAATGCGAGACAATTGCAGCTAAATTGCAGCTAAATTGCAGCTAACTTGCAGTAATTGGGGGTGAGGGGTGATGTCATCGCTCCATTCTCCGCGATGTTAGCGTATGGGCAATGTTAGTCTATGGACAGTGTTAGTGTATGGGCAGTGTTAGTCTATGGGTATTGTTAGTGTATGGGCAATGTTAGTGGGTGGGCAATGTTAGTCGATGGGCAATGTTAGTCAATGGGCAGTGTTAGTCTATGGGCAATGTTAGTGTATGGGCAGTGTTAGTCGATGGGCAGTGTTAGTCTATGGGAAGTGTTAGTCTATGGGAAGTGTTAGTCTATGGGGAGTGTTAGTGTATGGGCAGTGTTAGTCTATGGGTATTGTTAGTGTATGGGCAATGTTAGTGTGTGGGCAATGTTAGTCGATGGGCAATGTTAGTCGATGGGCAATGTTAGTCAATGGGCAGTGTTAGTGGATGGGCAGTGTTAGTCTATGGGCAATGTTAGTGTATGGGCAGTGTTAGTCGATGGGCAGTGTTAGTCTATGGGAAGTGTTAGTCTATGGGAAGTGTTAGTCTATGGGGAGTGTTAGTCTATGGGCAGTGTTAGTCTATGGGCAGTTTTAGTCTGTGGGCAATTTAAGTGTGTGGGCAATGTTAGTCTATGGGCAGTGTTAGTCTATGGGCAGTGTGAGTCTATGAGCAGTGTTAGTCTAATGGCAGTGTTAGTCTATGGGCAGTGTTAGTCTATGGGCAGGGTTAGTCTATGGGCAGTGTTAGTCTATGGACAGTGTTAGTCTATGGGCAGTGTTAGTCTATGGGCTGTGTTAGTCTATGGGCAGTGTTAGTCTATGGGCAGTGTTGAGTCTATGGACAGTGTTAGTCTATGGGCAGTGTGAGTCTATGGGCAGTGTTAGTCTATGGGGGCAGTGTTAGTCTATGGGGGCAGTGTTAGTCTATGGGCAGTGTTAGTCTATGGGCAATGTTAGTCTATGGGCAGTGTTAGTCTATGGGCAGTGTTAGTCTATGGGCAGTGTTGAGTCTATGGACAGTGTTAGTCTATGGGCAGTTTTAGTCTGTGGGCAATGTTAGTGTGTGGGCAATGTTAGTCTATGGGCAGTGTTAGTCTATGGGCAGTGTTAGTCTATTGGCAGTGTTAGTCTATGGGCAGTGTTAGTCTATGGGCAGGGTTAGTCTATGGGCAGTGTTAGTCTATGGACAGTGTTAGTCTATGGGCAATGTTAGTCTATGGGCAGTGTTAGTCTATGGGCAGTGTTAGTCTATGGGCAGTGTTAGTCTATTGGCAGTGTTAGTCTATGGGCAGTGTTAGTCTATGGGCAGGGTTAGTCTATGGGCAGTGTTAGTCTATGGGCTGTGTTAGTCTATGCGCAGTGTTAGTCTATGGGCAGTGTTGAGTCTATGGACAGTGTTAGTCTATGGGCAGTGTGAGTCTATGGGCAGTGTTAGTCTATGGGCAGTGTTAGTCTATGGGCAGTGTTAGTCTATGGGCAGTGTTAGTCTATGGGCAGTGTTAGTCTATGGGCAGTGTTGAGTCTATGGACAGTGTTAGTCTATGGGCAGTGTGAGTCTATGGGCAATGTTAGTCTATGGGCAGTGTTAGTCTATGGGCAGTGTTAGTCTATGGGCAATGTTAGTCTATGGGCAGTGTTAGTCTATGGGCAGTGTTAGTCTATGGGCAGTGCTAGTCTATGGGCAATGTTAGTCTATGGGCAGTGTTGAGTCTATGGGCAGTGTTAGTCTATGGGCAGTGTGAGTCTATGGGCAGTGTTAGTCTATGGGGGCAGTGTTAGTCTATGGGGGCAGTGTTAGTCTATGGGCAGTGTTAGTCTATGGGCAATGTTAGTCTATGGGCAGTGTTAGTCTATGGGCAGTGTTAGTCTATGGGCAGTGTTGAGTCTATGGACAGTGTTAGTCTATGGGCAGTTTTAGTCTGTGGGCAATGTTAGTGTGTGGGCAATGTTAGTCTATGGGCAGTGTTAGTCTATGGGCAGTGTTAGTCTATTGGCAGTGTTAGTCTATGGGCAGTGTTAGTCTATGGGCAGGGTTAGTCTATGGGCAGTGTTAGTCTATGGACAGTGTTAGTCTATGGGCAATGTTAGTCTATGGGCAGTGTTAGTCTATGGGCAGTGTTAGTCTATGGGCAGTGTTAGTCTATTGGCAGTGTTAGTCTATGGGCAGTGTTAGTCTATGGGCAGGGTTAGTCTATGGGCAGTGTTAGTCTATGGGCTGTGTTAGTCTATGCGCAGTGTTAGTCTATGGGCAGTGTTGAGTCTATGGACAGTGTTAGTCTATGGGCAGTGTGAGTCTATGGGCAGTGTTAGTCTATGGGCAGTGTTAGTCTATGGGCAGTGTTAGTCTATGGGCAGTGTTAGTCTATGGGCAGTGTTAGTCTATGGGCAGTGTTGAGTCTATGGACAGTGTTAGTCTATGGGCAGTGTGAGTCTATGGGCAATGTTAGTCTATGGGCAGTGTTAGTCTATGGGCAGTGTTAGTCTATGGGCAGTGTTAGTCTATGGGCAATGTTAGTCTATGGGCAGTGTTAGTCTATGGGCAGTGTTAGTCTATGGGCAGTGCTAGTCTATGGGCAATGTTAGTCTATGGGCAATGTTAGTCTATGGGCAGTGTTGAGTCTATGGGCAGTGTTAGTCTATGGGCAGCGTTAGTCTATGGACAGTGATAGTCTGTGGGCAATGTTAGTCTATGGGCAGTGTTAGTCTATGGGGGCAGTGTTAGTCCATGGGCAGTGTTAGTCTATGGGCAGTGTTAGTCTATGGGCAGTGTTAGTCTATTCGCAGTGTTAGTCTTTGGGCAGTGTTAGGCTATGGGGAGTGTTAGTCCATGGACAGTGTTAGTCTATGGGCAGTGTTAGTCCATGGGTAGTGTGAGTCTATGGGCAGTGTTAGTCCATGGGCAGTGTGATCCTATGGGCAGTGATGGTCTATGGGCAGTGTTAGTCTATGGGGGCAGTGCTAGTCTATGGCAGTGTTAGGCTATGGGCAGTGTTAGTCTATGGACAGTGTTAGTCTATGGGCAGTGTTAGTCTATGGGCAGTATTAGTCTATGGGCAGTGTTAGTCTATGGGCAGTGTTAGTCTATGGCGGTGTTAGTCTATGGCAGTGTTAGTCTATGGCAGTATTAGTCTATGGGCAGTATTAGTCTATGGGCAGTGTTAGTCCATAGACAGTGTTAGTCTATGGGCAGTGTTGAGTCTATGGGCAGTGTTAGTCTTTGGGCAGTGTTAGTCTATGGGCAGTGTTAGTCTATGGGCAGTGTTAGCTTATGGGCAGTTGTTACTCTCTGGGTAATCAGTCCACCACGCTGGCTGGTGGAACGAGTGGACTACTTCAATCAGCTGCCACTCCGCAGTGGCTGTTTTTTTTCTTTCTCAAATCTCAAACGCTGTACGAAAAACAAACAGGGATTCATCTTCTTGGTGGTGGTGGCTATGCTGCTGATTGTGGACAGCCGCCTGTAATTGTGGAGACAGCATTCAGCAGCAGGAGCGGGCAGGCTTGGTGGATTCGGGTACAGAAGCAGAGTGTGTGGACTAATCTCAATCTTCTTGGTTCTTTCGGTAAAGTCACGTAGAAGGGAAATAATAAAGTAATAAAAATAAAACATAATAAAATACAATTCTCACGACGTTTCGGCCACAACGCAAGCAGCCGTCCTCAGGTGAAGAAAGGTCTGTCGGAAAGACAGCGTCTGAAATTCCACCTGCTGCTTGCGTTGTGGCCGAAACGTCGTGGGAATTATTTTATTATGATTTATTGTTATTATTTTATTATTTCCCTTCTACGTGACTTTACCGAAAGAACCAAGAAGATGAATCCCTGCAGTCACGAAAGCTTTAAATCGAAACAGGGCATCGTCATAAGACAAAAAGACACAATTGGATCCGGGCCACCAATATTTCAAATGATTTGTGAACGAGATGGAGTGCGAGCGAGGGGTGGAGCGGTGGTGCAGCGGTTAGCGCGCTCCACTACAAACCTGTCGCCCAGAGTTCGATTCTCGCTCACGGCCAACACCGGTGACGATTATCTGAACCGGTTCTGGGTCTCCCCTAGGTTGACTCAGCTTCAAATGTGTACCTGGTGCGGTACGTAAAAACATCGCCACTGGGGAGACAAAGGCGGCTGGGCGTGGTGCTGGCCACCTACCCCACTCGTGTGCCTTTCTGGCCTTCATAGGTGCTCGCTAACAGGACTTTCCCCAACAGTCTGCTAGAGGCTATACGGGGGATCTTTGTCTGTGTATAGGCGCTGCTGCTACTCGCTACTAACAGCACTTGCCCCAACAGTATGCTAGAGGCTACACGGGGGATCTTTGTCTGTGTATGGACGTGCTCCTACTCGCTACTGACAGCACTTGCCCCACCAGTATGTTAGAGCCTACACGGGGAATCTGTGTGTGTGTATAGGCGCTACCAACAGCACTTGCCCCAGCCGTCTCTTAGAGCCTACACGGGGGATCTTTGTCTTTGTGCACGGGTCTGTGTAATCACTGTGTTCCACTTTCACTAAACTCCAACATCACAAGCTCCATTGTATTGTCTCTCCACAGCACCAATTGTTTTGCTGAGCAATGCAACCACCCACATACTCATTTGCCCCCCCCCACCAAAGACAAAGATCCCCCGTGTAGCCTATAGCAGACTGTTGGGGCAAGTGCTGTTAGTAGCAGCAGCGCCTATACACAGACAAATATCTCCCGTGTAGCCTCTATCAGACTGTTGGGGCAAGTGCTGTTAGTGGCGAGAAGCTGCAGCGTCTATAGACAGACAAAGATCCCCCGTGTAGCCTCTAGCAGACTGTTGGGGCAAGTGCTGTTAGTAGCGAGTAGCAGCAGCGCCTATACACAGACAAAGATTCCCCGTGTAGCCTCTAACAGACTGTTGGGGAAAGTGCTGTAAGTAGCGAGTAGGAACACGCCTATACACAGACAAAGATCCCCCGTGTAGCCTCGAGCAGACTGATTGGACAAGTGCTGTTAGTAGCGAGTAGCAGAAACGCCTATACACAAACAAAGCTCCCCCGTGTAGCCTCTAACAGACTGCTGGGGGCAAGTGCTGTTCGTAGCGAGTAGCAGCAACGCCGATCTTTGTGAATGCGATTCGTCACTGTGATCCTTAGACCGTGCATCAATGTTTAGGGGCCGTCCATAAATGACGTCACGCGATTTTGGACGATTTTTGACCCCCCCCCCATCGTCACACGGCGTCACAAAAAATCAGACCCCCCCCCCCTCAAATATGACGTCACAAAGCTCTGCCCCCCCCCCAAAAAAAATATAATGCTTCAATTCGCTTTAAACTATTGTCATTGTAGTGCGTATTTAATGTGGCGCTGCGGTCTGATGTTGTAGAAGAAAACATTTATTTAACAGTCTTATTAAGTAGAACGTGTTGTCTATATTTATTTAAAGTTGCGCATTTTGATGTGACGTCACATTTCTCAAACCCCCCCCCCTCCTCGTCACACATCGTCACAAATGTCTGACCCCCCCCCCCAGGTGCGTGACGTCATTTATGGACGGCCCCTAGACACACACACACACGAATGTAACCCCACCAACGACGCTTTAGGGCAAGGTGATGTATAACCCTGGTCAACAAAATAAAATCAGTTTTTTATCTGGCCTGGACTTTTGCAGCAGACTAATTTTAGGGTGCTGATTCCAAATCTGATCTCAAATTTGCTCTATCACATCTCATTTTTATGCTATCGGCATACCCCAATTTCATTGATTTTACCCGAAATTAACTCTGTCACTTATGATTGCAAGTTGTTGCGAGTCAGTGACTGCTTTAGTGTTAAAATACGGTGCTGTATTTTTAGGATAGTGTGTTTATAATATCATTTTATGTAGATATCCACATTTATTTAATATTTTTCTTCCGCAGTTTTTATTGAAAATGCAATATTTGATATCTCAAAAACCTGATGTGATGGACAAAAACTGATGCCAGATTTGGAATCAGCACCTTAAACCCGTTGGAATACCTTATGCCAGAAAAAGTGTGTTGACCAGTGTAATCATCGTGATCTCTGCCAAGTGTTGAGTGGGAAGCGGTCTTATTGTGTGCTTGGCATCGACTCCGAGACGCGGAGCGATAGATGGACGACGCGTCATGTTCGGCGGTGGCTGGGGGTTGGGGAACACATTCAGGCAGGAGTGGATCAGGGACGTGCGGTCAGGGGAGGCAGTGGAGGCAGAGCCTCATCACCTGTCATAGATTTCGATTTGAAGCTTTCGTGACTGCAGCAGGGATTCATCTTCTTGGTTCTTTCGGTAAAGGCATCACGTAGAAGGGAAATAATAAAATAATGAAAATAAAACATAATAAAATAATAGTTTATTATGTGTTTTTATTATTATTGTATTATTCACGTAGAAGGGAAATAACAAATAATAAAAATATAACATAATAAAATAATAGTTTATTATGTTTTATTTTTTATTATTCACGTAGAATGGAAATAAAAAAATAATAAAAATAAAACATAATAAAATACAATTCTCACGACGTTTCGGCCACAACGCAAGCAGCCGTCCTC
The DNA here is from genome assembly GCF_965212315.1 of Lampetra planeri. Classification (NCBI taxonomy): domain Eukaryota; kingdom Metazoa; phylum Chordata; class Hyperoartia; order Petromyzontiformes; family Petromyzontidae; genus Lampetra; species Lampetra planeri. Next base: position 5,508,903 of record NC_136154.1, on the reverse strand, counting down.
AGGTGAAGAACAGGTCTGTCGGAAAGACAGCATCTGAATGAAACACCACCACGCTTGGAAGCGTATATTTAAGCTGGGTTGGAGAGGGAAGAGCGCCTTGACAAAGGAATTTGCATATCAAGAGGAATTTTGCATATTTATGGGAAATTAAGATATGGGATTAGTCACTACTTGTGGACAGCAGCAGAGGTTAGTGTAGATGCGATTGGTATTACCTTAGAGTCGCGGCATCTCATCTCCAATAAAAATAGCTGTTACGAAAAAAATGTTTCTTAAGATTTTTTTCCACTGATCTGTGTTATAAATGTCATTTCTGTGCGATTCCAATAATTTTTTCTAGTCGAAATTGCCAAATTTGCGGAGCTCCGCTGCAAATACAGGAAGAGACGAGAGGTGAGGCAGCGACGAGCTCAGCCTCCCCTCTGATTGCGCAACCCCTCAGTAACTGGATGGAGCGCGGTCAGTCAGCGTGTGCCTGTTACTATCTCAGTATGTTACCAATGTAATGTTTGTATACCCCTTCGTTTCATGTCCTCGCCTTCCATACTTATTTCACGTATGCGGATAAATATATTTAGGCTCGCCGGTCTCGTCATGAAACTGCAATGACAAACCACCAGGGGAGGCAGCTATCACATCTGCCTCACTGAGGGGGGCGTGTATAACACGCTCAAAATGCCCCCCCCCCCCAATATATTGCTATAAAATAGATTTCTGTTGAAATTATTGTGGTTATGGTTGTACTTTATGAATCCATAATCTCTGCCATTACATACAATGAAACAAGAAAAGGTAAAAAAGAAAAAACGGAGCAATGTAATACGATACACTATTAGACATTATTGTGAAAAATAAATAAAAACTCCATCCTATGTGTTAGTGGATTTTTTAATTCACTAACACGTGGTGGTTTAGTTACTGCAGCTACATACTATTAACATTCCTTCCCTTTATTAATGCTACCCCTATCCCCTCTCTTTGATGCTGCTAATCCTGCATAATGCACGGGCATGATATGACTTTGAAACCCCCCGCCCACCTCCTACGCATTTCACAAGTAGTACTAATCCCATATCTGCATTTCCCATAAATATGCAAAATTTCTCTTGATATGCAAATTCTTTTGTCAAGGCACTCTTCCCCCTCCAACCCAGCTTAAATATACGCTCCAAGCCTGGTGGTGTTTCATTCAGACCTGTTCTTCACCTGAGGACGGCTGCGTTGTGGCCGAAACGTCGTGAGAATTCTTTTATTATGTTTTATTTTTATTATTTTATTATTTCCCTTCTACGTGTACCGAAAGAACCAAGAAGATGAATCCCTGCAGTCACGAAAGCTTTAAATCGAATTTTTTTAATAATTCTAGATTTGAAGCTTAATAATTTAGGCAGGAAATTCTTTTCAAATTTAGATTTTTTTCTGTGGGGGGGGGGGGGTTGACTCCGCGGCTAGCAGCTGAATAAATCTTAACGGTACAAGCGCCCTAACCTATGACAAATGGCTGACAGCATCACCACGTGACTTTAGTAGCAGCCGAATGCCATGAACGCGTGACGCTGATTCTAAATGTGTAGGGAAAAAAACCGGGGGATTCGGAAATAAAATCCACGCGACCACGGGGAGAGAGAGACCGCCAGCTCCAAATATACAGCAGCAGCAGGCATCGTCAGGGTCGGGATCGAACCCACGACCTCCTGTGCACCAGGCGAGGTAGTCAACATCTCCTAGCCATACACAAATATACAGCAGCAGCAGGCATCGTCAGGGTCGGGATCGAACCCACGACCTCCTGTAGACCAGGCGAGGTAGTCAACATCTCCTAGCCACACATAAATACACAGCAGCAGCAGGCATCGTCAGGGTCGGGATCGAACCCACGACCTCCTGTGTACCAGGCGAGGTAGTCAACATCTCCTAGCCGCACAGATCTCCAGGGTGTTCATGTGCGTGCTGGTGAAGGATGTCTCTACAGCGGCCTCTAGTGGAAGACCACTTCAACTATCCCCAGCGGGGTGGGGGGGTGATGCCGATCAGCCTTGGTCGATCCACTGCTCCACTGCTGGATGGAAGAGCGGCGCCTGTTTACCGCCTAGCAAGCCGATGGCTCCTTCCGCAACGATGAGCCGCGGTGCTTTAACACGATGGACTGGTGGATGATTTTTGTAAATCCCCCTCTGTCTCCGCGAAGGAGGTTCCAGACCTTTGGGGTTGCCGTCGCGTTAAAGTAACGCGTTGAAGTAACGCGTTGAAGTAACGCGTTGAAGTAACGCTTTGAGGTAACGCGTTGAAGTAACGTGTTGAAGTAACGCGTTAAAGTAACGCGACAGCACAGATCGACTGTGCCCGCGATTTTTTTTCTTTCAAATAACTTTTTCATTTTTATTGGTTTTCTCCTTAAATTCTTGCGGAGGTCTGGACGCGTCGCGACGGAATTTTGTCATTTTTAAAAGTGTCGAAAAAAAAATGAAGCCAAATGAACGCGGGCAACGGACAAAATAGTCCCCACCCCCCACAACGTCTTGGGGCTGTTGGTGGTGGCGGTGATGGGGTCACGTGAGAGTGGGGGGAAAGAAAGTAGTTTCGCAAAGGTTACTTTAGTTCACGGCCGTTGAGATCCGCGCGCGGGGGATGGAGGTGGGGGGAGGGAAGCGGGGAATAGGGGGAGGGGTGTGTGGGGGCTAGCCCGAGGGGGGGGGGTGTATTGAGGGGGGGGGGGTCACGCGAGATCGGTCTCAGCCAATGGCGAGCGCTCTTCGCGCCTCTCCATTGGTCGAGGGCTCGTCAGCTGATCTCCATGGTAACGAGGGGGGGGGCTGTGGTTATGTGCTGGGGTGGGGGGAATTGGGCGCGAGGTGAAGGGAGAAAGGAGGGGGAAGGTGGGGGGTGAGGGGAGGGGCTATGGGGGATGAGGGGAGGGGGATGAGGGGAGGGGCTGTGGGGGATGAGGGGAGGGGCTATAGGAGATGAAAGGGAATGAGGGGAGGGGCTATAGGAAGCGAGGGGGATTAGGGGGGGGGGCTATGGGGGATGAGGAGAGTGGCTATAGGAAGTGAGGGGAGGGGCTATAGGAAGTGAAGGGGGTGAGGGGAGGGACTTTGGGCAGTGGAGAGATAGAGAATCGATCCTTGACTCCAATCGTGCCTCGATCCGTGACGATTCACGGAATCGGCCTGAGGAACTGGGTGAAGGGTTAATGGTAGGTGAGGGGCGGGGCTGGGTGTGTGGGCTAGGTGAGGGATATTGTGGTGGCTAAGAGATGTTGACTACCTCGCCTGGTATACAGGAGGTCGTGGGTTCGATCCCGACCCTGACGATGCCTGCTGCTGTATATTTGGAGTTTGCGTCTCTCTTTCTCTCTCATCATCATCACAGTGGCTAGGAGATGGTGACTACCTCGCCCGGTCTACAGGATGTCATGGGTTCGATCCCGACTCTGACGATGCCTGCTGCTGTATATTTGGAGTTTGCGTCTCTCTGATCATCATTACGGTGGCTAGGAGATGTTGACTACCTCGCCCGGTCTACAGGAGGGCGTGGGTTCGATCCCGACCCTGACAATGCCTGCTGCTGTATATTTGGAGTTTGCGTCTCTTTCATCATCATCACGGTGGCTAGGAGATGTTGACTACCTCGCCTGGTATACAGGAGGTCGTGGGTACGATCCCGACCCTGATAATGCCTGCTGCTGTATATTTGGAGTTTGCGTCTCTCCCATCATCATCACGGTGGCTAGGAGATGTTGACTACCTCACCTGGTCTACAGGATGTCGTGGGTTCGATCCCGACCCTGATAATGCCTGCTGCTGTATATTTGGAGTTTGCATCTCTCTCTCTTTCATCATCATCACGGTGGCTAGGAGATGTTAACTCCCTCGCCTGGTATGAAGGATGTCGTGGGTTCGATCCCGACCCTGATATTGCCTGCTCTATATTTGGAGTTTGCATGTCTCTTTCATCATCATCACGGTGTCTAGGAGATATTGACTATCTCGCCTGGTATGAAGGATGTCGTGGGTTCGATCCCGACCCTGACAATGCCTGCTCTATATTTGGAGTTTGCGTGTCTCTCTCTTTCATTATCATCACGGTGGCTAGGAGATGTTGACTACCTCGCCTGGTCTACAGGATGTCATGGGTTCGATCCCGACCCTGACAATGCGTGCTCTATATTTGGAGTTTGCATCTCTCTTTCATTATCATCACGGTGGCTCGGAGATGTTAACTACCTCGCCTGGACTACAGGATGTCCTGGGTTCGATCGCGACCCTGACAATGCCTGCTGATCTATATTTGGAGTTTGCGTCTCTCTCATCATCAGCACGGTGGCTAGGAGATGTTGACTACCTCGCCTGGTATACAGGATGTCATGGGTTCGATCCCGACCCTGACAATGCCTGCTACTCTATATTTGGAGTTTGCGTCTCTCTCTCTTTCATCATCATCACGGTGGCTAGGAGATGTTGACTACCTCGCCTGGTATTAAGGATGTCGTGGGTTTGATCCCGACCCTGACAATGCCTGCTGCTCTATATTTGGAGTTTGCGTCTCTCTCATCATCATCACGGTGGCTAAGAGATGGTGACTACCTCGCCTGGTATACAGGATGTCGTGGGTTCAATCCCGACCCTGACAATGCCTGCTGCTCTATACTTTAAGTTTGCGTCTCTCTCTCATCATAATCACGGTGGCTCGGAGATGTTAACTACCTCGCCTGGTCTACAGGAGGTCGTGGGTTCGATCTCGACCTTCACAATTCCTGCTGCTGTATATTTGGAGTTTGCGTCTCTCACTCTCTCTGTCCCGGTGGTCACATGGATTTCTCTCCATGGGTATTTGGCTGCTATTAAAGTCCACGTGAAGACGATCTGCCACTTCGTTGAGGTGATATCATTTGCGATAGGACTGGTCGCTTCTTCAAAAGAGCCATACAGTTCAGTGGGGCCTTACTTGGCTAAAAATAAAAGTGTTTTTTTGTTGTTGCAGGTATAGTGGGTTTGAATTAGGTGCACACACACACACAGCTTGGAGGCAACACTATTTATTAAACGGTAAGTAATATAACACTGTACATGAGGTGGTGACCACCTTCCTCAACTCACTAACACGACACAGAGTGGACCAGGCCGGCAAAGGGCTGCCTGGTCCAGGACGACGACCCGGGACTTGAGGACCGATGATGTCGTCTTCACTTCGGAGTTCAACAGCCCCACTCTGCGTTCACACCACGCTTATATCTGCTCTGGCGTGGCCGGCTCCGCCCAGGCCACGCCTCCCTTCCCAGGCCACCTCACGGGAGGTCTGGGTCCCTCCACCACGTGACCCCCCAGGCACCCCCTTGGGGCCCCCAGCCCTCGTACGGGCCGACACAGTAGTGACGTCCTATGTCACTACACAGGTGTAGTGACATAAGAGGCAACCCAGACGCTTAAGCCACTTGGCGCCAGGCGCTGGGATCCCAGGCACCCCAGCCAGTTAAGCCCCCTGGCGCCACCAACGGGGGGGGGGGGGGGGGGGTTGTGTGTGCTCTGTGGGATATCTGGGGGCGCACACAACCCCACCTCTCGTTGGGGACGAGGCATAAAAGGGCAGTTCCCTGGCCGATCAGGGCCAGTTGTAGCTCAAGACCCAAGACCAGCCATCTCAGGACCCTGGGACGCTGTGGGGGCCAGTGGTGGGACTCTGGAACTCCCGGCTCTACGTCCTTGTGAGGGCGAGTTCCAGAGCGTAGCCAGAGTAGTGGATCTAGGCTGTGTACCTAGGCTGTGTACCTAGGCTGTAACAGAGTATCAGGACTGTTGGAGTGTTGGATTGTAATAAAGAAGTTACCTCTACAAGTGTCTCCGGAACCCATTACACAGGTATGGATTGGTCACGATGTGTATGGGTCTCTGTTGTTCTCTGTTGTCCTCTATGAGTATGAGTCTTTGGGCGTCTCAGGGGGGTCTCTATGAGTATGGGACTCTTTGGGTCTCTGTAGGTCTCTGTCAGTGAGGTGCGGTGAGGTCAATGGTTGGGGAGGCATTGGCTAAAGTCACGTAGGTGAAAATAAAAATTAAAAATAAGAAAAAAAAATAGAATAACTAAAGTAACTATTTTCTTTTATTTTAACCTACGTGGCTAGTATCAGAGCCAGAGTTACACACATATGAACCCGATAGAGGTAGCTTCAATTCACCATTTCATTGGCAGGTTGCACAATGACTTTTGGTTAGGCCGTTGTATGTTTCATATTTCATATCAGCATTCTTTACAACACACGCACACAGGTAAGTTACGTAATAATTGTTTTTTTACTCTTTTATCTGGTAACAAATCTGACACTTTTTTTTACAAGAAGTCATGTTTGCATTGACCACAATACCTGCGGTCGGAATGCAAACAAAAAAGAAAATTGATAATGTATGCACTGTCCTTGAAGTTGATTGGTCCACACCCGAGACAGCTTGCCTTAGAGCCTAGTCTCACATGGTGTTGAACCAGATGACGCCAAAAGGCGCACAACTCAAAGACAACGCACCATCAGAGTATGAGAGCTCGGGGTAAGCATTTACACCATTGGAACCTTCTTTTCCAGGAGCAAAATATGATACAAAAATGTTACCCTTTTATCTGACAACAAATCTGAGTTGTGCGCCTTTTGGCGTCATCTGGTCCAACACCATGTGAGACTAGGCTCTAAGAAAAGCTGTCTCGGGTGTGGACCAATCAATTTCAAGGACAGTGCATACATTATCAGAGTTGTGTTTTTTGTTTGCATTCCGACCGCAGGTATTGTGGTCAATGCAAACATGACTCCTTGTAAAAAAAGGTGTCAGTTTTGTTTCCAGATAAAAGGGTAAAAAAACAATTATCATATTTGCTACTGGCAAAGGAGGTTCCAATTAGGTAAGTTACGTATTCGATTCACGTTTTATAGGCGAATGCAGTTCCACTATTCATACTCATTCAACACAAATGAAAATATATATATTGCATGGTCTTAACTTTACTTGTAAATGAAGTCCATTCGCTTTGGTTTTTTCGGTAAAGTCACGTGGAGAAGGACGCTTGTGTTGTGCCCGAAACGTCGTCATTTAATTTAGTTTTCATTTATTTTATTTATTTTTCTACCTACGTGACTTTACCGAAAAAATCAAAGAGTATGAATCCTTGCAGTCACGAAAGCTTCAAATCTAGAATGAGTCCATTTGCCTATCCTTCTGGACAAATATGTCAGTGACTTTGTTGTAGAAGTCCCCTTCATTCTCGTTCAGTTTTAAAAGTCTCTCCGTCTCAGTAGAGACGATTGCCAGGGATGAAAGTCGCCCTTGGTCAGTGCGATTCCGACCGTGTGTTTTGAGTCGTTTCAAAGCAGAGAACCACGACCTTTTAACGGACGCTGTTGTAGCTGGCGTAGCGATCATCGTCTGGAGTAACTTCGTTCCTCACCATTTGCGAACTGTACAATCCCATAAGGTCAGCCTTTAGTCTAACACAGTCAACGTACTCGCATATTTTGATCGGCTCTGCAGTTTGGTGTCATCGAAATGTTGTGACATGTCATACAATTTCGGTGCAATCAACCAAACCAAGGAAAGCTAGCTCACCGAAATGATCAAACCTCGCTTTCATTCGACCACTGATATTGTCCAGAATAATCTATATTTGAAGTGTTCGTGACTGCAGGAATCCATACTCTTTTGTTTTTTCGGTAAAGTCACGAGGGTTTCAAATAAAATAAATTGTGGTCTATGCAAACATGACTTCTTGTAAAAAAGGTGTCAGTTTTGTTGCCAGATAGAAGGTTAAACAACCAATTATCATATTTTTTACTGGCAAATGAGGTTCCAATAGTGTAAAATAAATTAAATCACGACGTTTCGGGCGCAACACAAGCGTCCATCATCAGGTAGGACAACCACAGCAAGAAACAATTTCTGAAGCGGGCTCAAGTATTTTATTTCTAACCTATGTAATAAAGGTCGTGGAAGCGACTTCTGGAATCCGGTCTTTATTTGTCCTTCGTTCACAACACTCCCATCTTACTCCTTCACGCTGCTGATAGACAGCGTGAGAAGGAGAGAGAGAGACATGCGCGACCACGTGGCAGCCTGGACCCCGCTCCAGCGTGGCCTCACCCTCCGTTTGTTCCAGATCTGACCACGTGTTGTTCGTCTCCACCCCTTTTAATACCCGGGTCACGTGGTACCTTTCCACCAATCCTGGTTAACCTCTATGGAATCTTCTAGACTCCATCGTACACTCTCGGGACCACGCCCCTGACTCGTTCACCCATTGGCTGTGGCTAAAGCCAGCAGAACCAATCCTCTACTTACAGATGTCACCTTCCCATTACGTCAGGGCCACGCCCCTAGACTTCCCCCCATTGGCTATGGGCCAGGACCGGCAGAGCCAATCATCGTAACGAGTTGTGATCCATCAGCAACCCGAATATATCCTCACATTACACCTACGTGACTTTACCGAAAGAGCCAAACGGTATTGTCCAGAATGATAATTGGCTTTTTACCCTTTTATCTGGCAACAAAACTGACACTTTTTTTTACAAGGAGTCATGTTTGCATAGACCACAATACCTGCAGTCGGAATGCAAAAAAAAAACATAACTCTGATGATGTATGCACTGTCCTGATTGGTCCACACCTGAGACAGCTTTCCTTAGAGCCTAGTCTCACATGGTGTTAGACCAGATGACGCCAAAAGGCGCATTCCGACTGCAGGTATTGTGGTCAATGCAAACATGACTCCTTGTAATAAAAAAGGTGTCAGTTTTGTTGCCAGATAGAAGGGTAAAAAACAATTATCATATTTTTTACTGGCAAATGAGGTTCCAATGGTGTAAATGCTTACCCCGAGCTCTCATACTCTGATGGTGCATTGTTTATGAGTTGTGCGCCTTTTGGCGTCATCTGGTCCAACACCATGTGAGACTAGGCTCTAAGGAAAGCTGTCTCGGGTGTGGACCAATCAACTTCAAGGGCAGTACATACATTATCAGAGTTTTTTTTCGTTTGCATTATGACTGCAGGTATTGTGGTCGATGCAAACATGACTCCTTGTAATAATAAAAGGTGTAAAAAAACAATTATCATATTTTGTTATTGGCAAATGAGGTTCTAATGGTGATTGTCCAGAATGTTACGAAACATTATTTTCCTCTCATCTCTGATCGGCTGTTATCTTCGGGCTCATTGCCTGTCGGGCGAAGTGTGAGGCGTTTCTGCTCGGATCGATCATAGAAACTGTCAACCTCTTGCCCCTGGCGTTCCACAGCTCCCATCGTGTCGCGGATTCGCGCACAGCAGAATCCAATGTCCATTCCTTTATTCTGCGGCGCACGAAAAAGTGCATCGGTTTCGTTGAAAATGCCCTCGTGTGTCATTATGAAGAAGCAATTTGATGCTTTTTAAATCCTTTATATTAAGTTCACTTGCTTGCGCGCTTACGACCGTGCAAATCTTTCGGTCGTTTTTTAACCCACTTCCCGTGATCCAATCGAGCTGACATTTTGCACACAGACTCGTTGTGCGTGACAATTAATTTTCGTGAAATTTTTTTCTCCAAATTTTTACACTTTTTAGGAATTTTTTTTTTCATATTTAATTTAAAATACCAATGTGGTAAAAATGAAACTCTTACTCAAGAAAAACAGCAATGAATAATAAAATAAAACCGATGCCACGCATATAAAGGATTTATAGTGAAAAACTTTGTTTTTACGGGTTAATTTTTTACAGCCGAAGATCATATCCGGCGGCCATCATCAGAGTGTCATTGTCCCAACCATCCGGATTTTCCGCTCAAAATCCGGAACAACAGCACGCAGATCAGATTGGTACACGCTGATCGTCTGAACTCGTCTAGAATTTGAGCTCCATCTCGTGGGCGCTGGTCTTGGTAAACGTCGCTTCACAACATCGTCCAGTAGGTGGGTGCGCTTGGTTGACTTGTTGAAACATTTTTTTTTTCGATTTAAAGCTTTCGTGACTGCAGGGATTCATCTTCTTGGTTCTTTCGGTAAAGTCACGTAGAAGGGAAATAATAAAATAATGAAAATAAAACATAATAAAATAATTCTCACGACGTTTCGGCCACAACGCAAGCAGCCGTCCTCAGGTGAAGAACAGGTCTGTCGGAAAGACAGCGTCTGAATGAAACACCACCAGGCTTGGAGCATATATTTGACAAGGCGCTCTTCCCCCTCCAACCCAGCTTAAATATACGCTTAAATATATGCTCCAAGCCTGGTGGTGTTTCATTCAGACGCTGTCTTCCCGACAGACCTGTTCTTCACCTGAGGACGGCTTGTTGAAACATGTCGCAGCTGTTTAAAAATAAATATTTTTACACTCAGCCGTACATTTTGCTGAATGCGAGAGCACAGGGTTCAATTTGCGTGCGTGACAATGGTGCAACGTGGCTTCATGTAGCTTTTTCTTTAATCTTGGCCTGCACCCCACTAAGGATCTGATGCCATCACAGAGGCTCCGTCATAAGTCTGAGCTCGCTTGTCAACGCAAATTGTATTTCCCCAACGCTCCCAAAACATGAATCAGCAATAGCCGGTGCTCGTCTGTCATCACTGACATCGTCAAATCCCCAAAAACGCCCCCCTCACCTCACAAGCCACCTCACTTTTAGCCACAGAACGCACAATTACAGAGACCTGGACTTTGTTTGTGATATCCGTGGTCTCGTCCACTTCGACTGCATAGACATCCATGCTCATAGAGCATGGGTCTCAATGAGTATGGGTCTCTGTGGGTCTCTATGAGTATGGGTCTCTATGAGTATGGGTCTCTGTGGGTCTCTATGAGTATGGGTCTCTATGATTTTGGGTGTCTATGAGTATGGGTCTCTATGGCTCTCTATGAGTATGGGTCTCTATGAGTTTGGGTGTGTATGAGTATGGGTCTCTGTGAGTATGGATCTCTATGAGTTTGGGTGTCTATGAGTATGGGTCTCTGTGAGTATGGGTCTCTATGAGTGTGGGTCTCTATGAGTATGGGTCTCTATGAGTGTGGGTCTCTATGCGTTTGGGTGTCTCTGAGTATAGGTCTCTATGAGTATGGGTCTCTATCAGCATGGGTCTCTATGAGTATGGGTCTCTGTGAGTTTGGGTCTCTAACAGGACCCCGCGGGGTGGGCTGGTAGGAACGAATAACCAAAGTATATAAACATAATGTATTATTACACTTGCTTAGCCAGGAAAGCCCCACTGAGTCTAAAGGTTTTTGTAGGGTCCTGCCAAGTGTTTGCAGTAGGGGGCGATGTTGCTACACCGAATCGGACGATACGAAGGGAGAGTGTGAGGCCTAGTTTTAGGCTTTAGGCCTAGCTGTAGGCGTTAGGCCGCTGTGAGTTAATTTTTTATTTAAATGTTTTAATTACTTATGTAAAAGCTTTAAATGTAAATGTTTCTATTTAAAAACATCAGGGAATGTAACATTGTAAAACATTAACTCCCTTTCACACACGCGGGGGTACGATACGAAGGGAGAGGTTGGGGCCTAGTTCAAGGCTTTAGGCCTAGCTGTAGGCTTTAGGCCGCCGTGAGTTAATTTTAAAATTAAATGTTTTTATTATTTATGTAAAAGCTTTAAATTTAAATGTTTCTATTTAAAAGCATCAGGGAATGTAACAGTGTTAAACATTAACTCCCTTGCACACACGCGGGGGTACGATATGAAGGGAGAGTGATAGGCGTAGTTCGAGGCTTTAGGCCTAGCTGTAGGCTTTAGGGCGCTGCGAGTAAAATTTGAATTTAAAAGTTTTAATTAAAAGCTATCTCAGGGAATTATAAGGGAATGTTACACTTGTTTAGCCAGGAAAGCCTCATTAATTTAAATGTTTTAATTAAAAGCTATCTGAGGGAATTATAAGGGAATGTTACACTTGTTTAGCCTGGAAAGCGTCACTGAGTCTAAAGGTTTTTGTAGGGTCATGCCAAGTGTTTGCAGTAGGGGGCGATGTTGCTACACGGTCGGACGGACGGACGATATAATCTATTGTAGGCTGGTCCACTTCGTTCCTACCAGTATAAACATGGGTCTCTATGAGTATGAGTCTCTATGAGTATGGGTCTCTATGAGTATGGGTCTCTAAGAGTATGGGTCTCTATGAGTGTGTATCTCTATGGGTCTCTATGAGTATGGGTCTCTATGGGTCTCTATGGACCAGGTCACTTCTGAAAACAGAGCGACACAGCTCATTGGAGGCCTTACAAAGTGTTCAAATAAAAGTTTATTGACGGCCTCTATGGCGAGGAGGCGGTGGGTGGGTGGTGGTGGTGGGGGGGGGTGGTTCTTGACAGCTGTTTTCTTAACCTTGAAACATTGATAATTATCAGCGGCGCTCCGATGATGATTATCGATCCTCTCGCACTACAAATCGAGCCCCACTCAGCATATTTGCGGGGCGTTAACTGGCCGTGATTCGCCCAGGGGACTCTTTGCCCTGTTCACGGTCTTCATAAAAACCTCGCAGACCTCCCCACAGGAGTCAGAGACCTGCACCTTGAGTCCATCTCGGAAGGGTTTCTCGACTCCGGAGGACGAGGATTGTAAGGACAACTCTTTGCGTAATGATGATGATGACGGTGATGATGCTGATCATTAATGATGATGGTGCTCATGATGATACTGATGATGATATTGAAGATGCTGATGATCTTGATGACGATACTGATGATGCAAATTATAATACTGATGATACTGATGATGATGCTGATGATATTGAAGATGCTGATGATGATGATCCTGATGATGTTGCTGATGATGCAAATTATGATACTGATGATGATACTGATGATGATGCTGATGATAATGATGATGCTGATGATGTTGATACTGATGATGATACCGATGATGTTGCTGCTGATGATATTGAAGATGCTGATGATGATGATCTTGATGACGATACTGATGATGCAAATTATGATACTGATGATGATACTGATGATGCTGATACTGATGATGCTGATGATGTTGATGATACTGATGATGATACCGATGATGTTGCTGCTGATGATATTGAAGATGCTGCTGCTGATGATGATACTGATGACGATACTGACGATGCAAATTATAATACTGATGAAACTGATGATATTGATGATGATGATACTGATGATGTTGCTGATGATGATATTGAATATACTGATGATGATCCTGATGACGATACTGATGATGCAAATTATGATACTGGTGATGCTGATGATACTGATGATGATGCTGATGGTACCGATGATAATGATGATACCGATGATGGCGCTGATGATGATGATACTGATGATGATGGTACCGATGATGATGATGACGATGATGGCGCTGATGATGATGATGCTGATGATACTGGTGAATACGCTGATGACACTGATGATACCGATGATGATGATGCTGCTGATGATGCTGATGATACTGACAATAATGATAACACTGATGGTGCTTATGTTGATGATGCTGACTATTCTGTTAATAATTGGGGGGGCGGTGTTACAGCAGTTCGCACGCTGCTAACCACCATCAATGACAGCGACAGCAGGGGACTCTCCCTAGGTCGACTCAGCCCTTAATCAGTATATCCGGCTGCGGTGTGTGCATCTAACATCGGCAACCTCCACGTGTCTCACGGGGCCGGCCTTCATAGGCGCTGCTGCTGCTGTTCGCTAAGAGCACTTGCCCCCTACAGTCTGCTAGAGGCTACACGGGGGATCTTTGTCTGTGTATAGGCGCTGCTGCTACTCGCTACTAACAGCACTTGCCCCAGCAGTCTGCTAGAGGCTACACGGGGGCTCTTTGTCTGTGTATAGGCGCTGCTGCTACTCGCTACTAACAGCACTTGCCCCAAAAGTCATTAAAGGCTACACGTAGGTGGTGGTGGAGGGGGTGACGAAGGGAGCTTTGTCTTCATCGTTTGAGGGGTACTCATTTGAGGCTGAGTCAACCTAGGGGAGGCCCACTAGGAACGGTTGGGTGGTGGTGGTGAGGAGCGGTGGCGCAGCGGTTAGCGCGCCGCGCTACGGACCGAGCAAGCCGAGTTCGATTCCCGCTCACGGCCATCACCGGTGATGATTATCTGAACCGGTCCCTGGGCCTCCCCTAGGTCGACTCAGCCTCAAGTGACTACTTGATGTGGTGTGTAAACATTGCCGGCATCCGTAGGCGCTGCTACTCGCTACTAAGATCACTTGCCACCAGCAATCTGTTAGACTAACACTGGACCCATAGACTAACACTTGACCCATAGACTAAGGCTGGACCCATAGACGAACACTGTCCCCATAGACTAAGACTGTCCCCATAGACTAACACTGACCCCATAGACTAACACCGGACCCATAGACTAACACTGGACCCATAGACTAACACTGGACCCATAGACTAACACTGGACCCACAGACTAACACTGGACCCATAGACTAACACGGACCCATAGACGAACAATGGACCTATAGACTAACGCTGGGCCCATAGACTAACACGGACCCATAGACTAACACTGGACCCACAGACTAACACGGGACCCATAGACTAATGCTGGACCCATAGACTAACACTGGACCCATAGACTAACACAGGACCCATAGACTAACACTGGACCCATAGACTAACACTGGACCCATAGACTAACACTGGACCCATAAACTAACGCTGGACCCATAGACTAACACTGGACCCATAGACTAACACTGGACCCACAGACTAACACTGGACCCATAGACTAACACTGGACCCATAAACTAACGCTGGACCCATAGACTAACACTGGACCCATAGACTAACGCTGGACCCATAGACTAATGCTGGACCCATAGACTAACACTGGACCCATAAACTAACGCTGGACCCATAGATTAACACTGGACCCATAGACTAACACTGGACCCATAGACTAACACTGGACCCATAGACTAATGCTGGACCCATAAACTAACATTGGACCCATAAACTAACACTGGACCATAGACTAACACTGACCCCATAGACTAATACTGACCCATAACACCGGATCCATAGACTAACACTGGACCCATAGACTAATGCTGGACCCATAGACTAACACGGACCCATAGACTAATGCTAGACTCATCGACAAACAAGACGAGTGGGTGGGTGGGTGAGTGCGTGGTTGAATGAGTCGGTGAGTGGAGAAGTGAATGGATGGTTGAGCGTGTGGATGAGTCGGTGAGTGGTGATTATTGAATAAGCGAACGGGTGAGTAGGTGAGTGGAGAAGTGAATGGGTGGTTGAGCGTGTGGATGAGTCGGTGAGTGAATAAGTGAATGAGTGGTTGAGCGTGTGGATGAGTCGGTGAGTGAATAAGCGAATGGTTGGGTGGGTTAGTGAGTGAGTAGGTTGACTGAGTGGGTGAACGAGCGAGCAAGTGACTTGGTGTTTCAGGCTGAGTCGACCTCGGGGAGTCCCAGAACCGGTTCAGATAATCGCTGCTGTCACCACCGCTGGCGGTGGTCGTGAGCTGGAATCGAACTTTTGTTTCTCTCTCTGCTGGGTGTTAACTGTGAAGCATAGCACAGTGCCCTAACCACTGCGCCACCGCTCCCTCCCCCCGTCACATATTAATGGTTCAGTCTCACCGGTGACTCTCTCACTCCCCGTGTTACCCCCCACCCACCTCTCTCTCTTTCCTCTCCCTCGCTGCCTCTCTCCTTCCCGTGTCGTCTCCTCCCCTCCCCACTCTCCTCGTCCCCCCCTCTCTCTCTGATTCTCAGTGCCTCCCTCTCTCAATTTTTTGTTCTTTTTAAATTTTTGTTCTTATATATATATTTTTTTCTTTTTTACGATCAGTGGAAACAAGAAGATGCTTGGTGTAGTCGGCACTTTGCTTCGTTCATCATTTAGTTTTTTTTCTTAATGCTTTGCTTTATGTAACACCCCCCTCTCTCTCTACCCCCTCTCTCTCTCTACCACCTCTCTCTCTCCCCACCTCTGTCCGTGTAGTCTCCTCCCTCATCTCTCTCTCCCCCCCCGTTCCGTCTCACCCCCCCCACCACCACCACCCTGTCACTCACCCACGACCACCACCAGCAGCAGCACTGCCACTAACACAGCAGAGGCGGCTAAGCAGCAGCAGCATCAACAGCAGCAGCGAGCCATGGGTCGCGGCGGGCAACAGAGTGGAGCGACTTGTGGAGGTGCTCCCTGCTCCCCTACATCCAAGGGGGGGCAGCAGCAGCAGCAAACCACCGACGGGGTCTCTGACGAAGCACCCCCAGGATCAGCGAGCGTCCAGAATGGAGATGCCGGTGGGCTCGGTGCAGCAGCAGCATCCATGGCTGCAACAGCGACGAAGACGTCTTCGACGATTGGCGGAATTTCTCAACAACGAGCCACCACCACCGCCGTCGCTCGATCTCGATCGCCATCATCGTCCGCATCGTCCTGCGAGAAATCGTTAGGACCATCATCAGCAGCACCACCACCATCGTCATCGTCGTCGGTGTCTCCAGCATCAACGTCTCCTCGTCTCTGGACCTGGGAGGAGGTCTCGCAGAGGAGCGGAGGTCGCCACGGGGAGCCTCGTTGGCTCGTGGTGGAGCGGCGCGTCTATGACGTCACCAAGTGGGGGGCCCGGCACCCGGGGGGGCCGCGACTCCTGGCGCACTACGCCGGGGAGGACGCCACGGTAACGACGACGCCTCCTGCTGCTGCTGCTGCACTACCTGCTGCTGCACCACCTATTGCTGCTGCTGCACCATCACCTGCTGCACCACCTACACCATCACCTGCACCACCTACACCTGCTCCTCCTCCTCCTCCTGCTGCTGCACCACCTACACCATCACCTACACCACCTGCATCACCTCTACCACCACCACGTCTACCACCACCACCACATCCTCCTCCTGCTGCACCATCACATGCTGCACCACCTACACCTGCACCACTTCCTCCTCCACCTGCGCCACCAACTACACCACCACTTGCATGCACATCCTCCTCCTGCTGCTGCACCATCAACTACACCACGTCCTGCTGCACCATCACCGCCTCCTCCTGCTGCTGCACGATCACCTCCTACACCACCTGCACCACCAACTACACCACCACCTCCTCCTCCACCTCCTGCTGCACCATCACCTACACCTGCACCACCACCACTTACACCACCTGCAACATCACCTGCACCGCCACCACCATCACCACTTCCACCTCCTTCTCCTCCACTACCACCGCCACCAGAACATCTCTATACAGACTCACACAGAGACCCATAGACTCACACAGAGACCCATAGACTCACACAGAGACCCACAGACTCGCATAGAGACGCACAGACTCACACAGAGACCCACAGACTCGCATAGAGACGCACAGACACACACAGAGTCCCACAGACTCACGCATAGACCCATAGACTCACACAGAGACCTATAGACTCACAAGAGACCCACAGACTCACACAGAGACCCACAGACTCACACAGAGACCCATAGACTCACACAGAGAACCACAGACTCGCATAGAGACGCACAGACTCACACAGAGTCCCACAGACTCACGCATAGACCCATAGACTCACACAGAGACCTGTAGACTCACACAGAGACCCACAGACTCACACAGAGACCCACAGACTCACACAGAGACCCATAGACTCACACAGAGACCCACAGACTCACACAGAGACCTGTAGACTCACACAGAGACCCACAGACTCACACAGAGACCCACAGACTCACACAGAGACCCATAGACTCACACAGAGACCCACAGACTCACACAGAGACCCATAGACTCACACAGAGACCCATAGACTCACACAGAGACCCACAGACTCGCACAGAGACCCATAGACTCACACAGAGACCCATAGACTCACACAAAGACCCACAGACTCACACAGAGACCCATAGACTCACACAGAGACCCACAGACTCGCATAGAGACGCACAGACTCACACATAGTCCCACAGACTCACACATAGACCCATAGACTCACACAGAGACCCATAGACTCACACAGAGACCCACAGACTCGCATAGAGACGCACAGACTCACACAGAGTCCCACAGACTCACACATAGACCCATAGACTCACACAGGGACCCATAGACTCACACAGAGACCCATAGACTCACACTGAGACCCACAGACTCACACATAGATCCACAGACTCACACAGAGACCCATAGATTCGAATAGAGACCCACAGACTCACACATAGACCCACCGACTCACACAGAGCCCCACAGACTCACACAGAGACCCACAGACTCACACAGAGACCCATAGACTCACATAGAGATCCACAGACTCACAAAGAGTCCCACAGACTCACACAGAGACCCACAGGCTCATACTGAGACCCATAGACTCATACAGAGACCCATAGACTCACACAGAGACCCACAGACTCATACTGAGACCCATAGACTCACACAGAGAACCATAGACTCACACAGAGACCCACAGACTCATACTGAGACCCATAGACTCACACAGAGCCCCACAGACTCACACAGAGACCCACAGACTCACACAGAGACCCATAGACTCACACAGAGACCTATAGACTCACACAGAGACCCACAGACTCACCACACAGAGACCCATAGACTCACAGAGACCCATAGACTCACACAGAGACCCACAGACTCTCACAGACACCCATAGACTCACACACAGACTCATACAGAGACCCACCGACTCACACAGAGACCCACAGACTCACACAAAGACCCACAGACTCGCATAGAGACGCACAGACTCACACAGACACCCATAGACTCACACAGAAAACCCACAGACTCGCATAGAGACGCACAGTCTCACACAGAGACCCATAGACTCACATAGAGACCCACAGACTCACATAGAGACCTACAGACTCACACAGAGACCCACCGACTCACACAGAGTCCCACAGACTCACACAGAGACCCACAGACTCACACTGAGACCCACAGACTCACACAGAGACCCATAGATTCGCACAGAGACCCACATACTCACACAGAGACCCACAGACTCACACAGAGACCCACAGACTCACATAGAGACATATAGACTCACACAGAGTCCCACAGACTCACACAGAGACCCACAGACTCACCTAGAGACATAGACTCACACAGGGACGCACAGACTCACACAGAGACCCACAGACTCACACAGAGACCCACAGACTCACACAGGGACGCACAGACTCACACAGAGACAGACTCACACAGAGTCCCACAGACTCACACAGAGACCCACAGACTCACACAGAGACCCATAGACTCACACAGAGACCCACTGACTCACACAGAGACCCACAGACTCACACAGATACATATAGACTCACACAGAGTCCCACAGACTCACACAGAGACCCACAGACTCACCTAGAGACATATAGACTCACACAGGGACGCACAGACTCACACAGGGACACACTTGCAGTTTGATATCCACTTGAAACGTCAGCTAACTCACTCACTCATCATCTTACTCAATTATTTACCCGCGCGAACTTTCCCGTATAGCCTTACCAGACTGTTGGGGCAAGTGCTGTAAGCGAGCACCTATGAATGCCGGCACGGCACACGAGGGGGTGGGTGGCCAGTACCACGCCCGGCCGCCTTTGTTTCCCCAGTGGCGATGTTTACACACGGCACCAGGTACTCATTTGAGGCTGAGTTGACCTAGGGGAGGCCCACGACCGGTTCAAGTAATCGTCACTGGACTTGGCCGTGAGCCGGAAAGGAACTCGGGTCGCCGGGTTCGTAGTGCAGTGCGCTAACCACTGCACCACCGCTCACCATTTGTGTGTTAGTTTGTTCTCCTTGCTCGCAATTAGCGTGGTTGGCTACGTACAGTGCGAAAGAAGTTCAATATACACCTACTCACTCATTCATCCCAATAACTCTACAGCCATTCACCCACTAACTCACCCACCTCCTCACCCGCTTACCCATACACTCACTCACCCACACATTCACTCACTAAGCAACTCACCCAGTAACTCACCCACCCACTGACTCACCCACCCACTCACCCACTCACTCACCCAGTAACTCACCCAGTAACTCACTCACTCACCCAACCAGTAACTCACCCACCCACTTGCTCACCCACCCACCCACTCACCCACCCACCCACTCACCCACTCACTCACTCACCCACCCACCCACTCAGTCACCCACCCACCCACTCACTCACCCAGTAACTCACCCACCCACCCACCCACTCACCCACCCACTCACTCACTCACTTACCCACCCACCCACTCACCCACCCACCCACCCATTCACCCACCCACTCACTCACTCACCCACTCACTCACCTACTCACCCACCCACCCACTCACCCACTCACTCATTCACTCACCCACCCACCCACTCACCCACCCACTTACCCACCCACCCACTCAGCCACTCACTTACCCACCCACCCACTCACCCACTCACCCACCCACCCACCCACACACTCACTCACTCACCCACTTACTCACTCACTCACCCACCCACCCACCCACTCACCCATCCACCCACCCACTCACTCACCCACCCACCCACCCATTCACTCACTCACTCACTCAACCACCCACCCACTCACTCAACCACACACCTACCCATCCACCCACTCACCCACTCACTCACTCATCCATCCACCCACTCACTCACTCACCCACCAACCCACCAACCCACCCACCCACTCACCCACTCACTCACCCACCAACCCACTCACCCACTCACCCACCCACCAACCCACCAACCCATCCACTCTCCTGTCTCCCCCCCTCCTCACAGTGGCTCGTTCTGTTTGCCCAGCGACGGAAGCGCGAGGGTTAATCCACAGATGCAGACACCGCAAATCCAGCACTCAGTTCGCCCGGTCTCATCCCATCTGGGAAAGATGAGCAGCTCGTAACCTGCTCACTGCCCGCTGCACGTGGTGGTGGTGGCAATACTGCTGCTGCTGCACGTGGTGGTGGTGGTGGTGGCTATGCAGCTGGTGCACGTGGTGGTGGCAATGCTGCTGCTGCTGCTGCACGCGGCTGCTGGAATCATTCAGCATGTTTCTAGATTTGAAGCTTTCGTAACTGCAAGGATTCATATTCTTAGGTTTTTTCGGTAAAGTCACGTAGGTAAAAAATTTAAATTAATAAAAGTAAAATAAAAATAAAATAAAAATCACGACGTTTCGGAGGCAACACAAGCTTCCGTCTTCAGATGGAATCGTCACAGCACGATAGCACTTGATACAACTCTTGATATAGCTATCGTGCTGTGACGGTTCCACCTGAAGACGGAAGCTTGTGTTGCCTCCGAAACGTCGTGATTTTTATTTTATTTTTATTTTACTTTTATTAATTTTAATGTTTTACCTACATGGTGACTTTACCGAAAAACCTAAGAATAAATAAATATCATTCAGCGTGAGCAGGGAGGGTTGGTGGGTCACACACAGATGGGTTGTTGGACTCACACCCTTCTACACCGTGGGTGACTGTCGTGGAGTAGCCGTACCCCCTGGAATTTACCTGTTCTATCTGTTGCACACCAGTTCTTTCTGCACGGGGATAGAGTGTTTCCCCCTCGCACGTATACGTGGCAGCAATGGTTTCCCTTCTGCTGACTCCTCCCTCCCTGCGAGTCCATGGTGACTCGATGTTAGTTTCTGGTGTCTGTGGGTCTCTGTGTGAGTCTATATGTGAGTCTATGGGTGTCTGTGTGAGTCTGTGGGTCTCTGTGTGAGTTTGTGGGTATCTATTGTGAGTTTGTGAGTCCGTGTGAGTCTGTGGTTCTTCGTGTGAGTCTGTGGGTCTCCGTGTGAGTCTGTAGGTCTCTTTGTGAGTCTGTTGGTCTCTGTGTGAGTCTGTTGGTCTCTGTGTGAGTCTGTGTGTGAGTCTATGGGTGTTTGTGTGAGTCTGTGGGTCTCTGTACGAGTCTGTAGGTCTCTATGTGAGCCTGTGGGTCTCTTTGTGAGTCTGTGGGTATCTGTGTGAGTCTATATGTGAGTCTATGGGTGTCTGTGTGAGCCTGTGGGTCTCTGTGTGAGTCTGTGGGTATCTATTGTGAGTCTGTGAGTCCGTGTGAGTCTGTGGGTCTCCGTGTGAGTCTATGGGTCTCTATGTGAGTCTGTGAGTTTCTACATGAGTCTTTGTGAGTGAATCCATGGGTCTCCGTGCGAGTGCGTGGGTCTCTCTGTGTAAGTCTGTGGGTCTCAATGTGAGTCTATGGGTCTCTGTGTGAGTCTATATGTGAGTCTATGGGTGTCTGTGTGAGTCTGTGGGTCTCTGTATGAGTCTGTCAGTTTCTACGTGAGTCTTTGTGAGTGAATCCACGGGTCTCCGTGCGAGTCTGTGGGTCTCTCTGTGTGAGTCTGGGGGGGTCTCGGTTGACAATAGATCCCACAGCATGGAGCTCGCTCGGGTGATATCTGCCACTGCAACCAGACACGCCACCTATGTGCGTGTGTGGACGCGCGGGGGGTTTCTAGCTGTAGACACGCAGGCGATATCTGATCGCTATCACCGTCATCATCGTCGGCAGTTCTCTCATTAGCATCAACTTCGTGGAGCCGATGAACACGATTGGCAGTCGACCTTTTGGTGGGTGATGGCTGTCGGTGGCTCTTTGGCGGCAGGAGACCGACCGTCAACTTCGCCGTGCGCTTTGCTCACGGCGGAGGTCGCAAACGTGTTTTGATTCCTTACCCGTACCCGGCCGCACCAGGGTCGAAAATGGGTACCCGTACCCGTACCCTACCCGATACCCGGCTACCCGTACCCGGCCGGGTATCGGCTAGGGTACGGGTATCGGGTACCCGATTGCGACCTCTGGGATGAAGCCATGTTGCAGGCGCGGGTGGGTTGATTCTAGGAACTTGAATTGTGAGAAGAGACGAGACGTTGGGAAATGAGTGACAAACAGTTACTCACCAGTGACTCACGGCCTACCCGTACCCGGCCGCACCAGGGTCGCAAATGGGTACCCGTACCCGGCCGGGTACGGGTAGCCGGATATCGGGTAGGGTACGGGTATCGGGTACCCGGTTGCGACCTCTGGCTCACGGACATTCGGCGCTAGAATGTTGCCTGATGAGCCGCGGATGGGCCGGCGTTGCTGTTGCGAAAGAAGTTACGGATTCAGTTGCGTAGCGAGAGGATGGCGATGGCTGTGGGAACGGGGGCGGATGTCAGTCTCTGGCAGTGCCAGTGACGATCACAATGGGCCACCGCATTGTTCAGTTTTCTGAGCGCAGGAATTTTGTTTTCCTGAGTAAAAGCGTTGGTCCGGCGGTCCCATCTCCTGGACTCCGTCTGGAGCGCAGAGAGACCCCTGCCACTGAGTGGATTCTGAGTGGTAGGGGCATCAGAATCTGAGTGGTGGGTGGATTCTGAGTGGTAGGGGCATCAGAATCTGAGTGGTGGATGGAAGCTGAGTGGTGGGTGGAAGCTGAGTGGTGGGTGGAGTATGAGTGGTGGGTGGAATTTGAGTGGTGGGTGGAAATTGATTGGTGGGTGGAATTTGAGTGGTGGGTAAAATTTGAGTGGTGGGTGGAATTTGAGTGGTGGGTGGAATTTGAGTGGTGGGTGGAATTTGAGTGGTGGGTGGCATTTGAGTGGTGAGTGGCATTTGAGTGGTGGGTGGAATTTGAGTGGTGGGTGGAATTTGAGTGGTGGGTGGAATTTGAGTGGTGGGTGGAATTTGAGTGGTGGGTGGAATTTGAGTGGTGAGTGGAATTTGAGTGGTGGATAGAATTTGATTGGTCGGTGGAGTCTTATTGGTGGGTGGAAACTGAGTGGTGGGTGGAATGTGAGTGGTGGGTGGAATTTGCCATTCACGAGGTACCAGCCTGGTCAACTGCCTCATTTTTTCTTCTGTTGCGTAATGTTTTTATTTGTTCATCGAGAAAGGAAATGTTTCAGCTTTCGCCATCTCGGTGGTGGTGGCGGTGGTGATGCTTCTGGTTGTGTTGATAATGATGATGGTGGTGATGAAGGTGATGATGGTACTGGTGATGCTGATGGTTGTGTTGATGATGATAATGATGATAATGGTGGTGATGGTGGTACTGATGATGCTGATGGTACTGGTGATGTTAATGCCTGTGTTGATGATGATGATGGTGGTGATAATGATGGTACTGATGATGTTGATGGTACTGGTGATGTTTATGGTTGTGTTGATGATGATGATGGTGGTTATGATGATGGTACTGATGATTATGATGATGACGATGCTGGTGCCGGAAGGGAAATGCTGGTACTGATGGGAGGGAAGCCTCAATTTGTGAACTTGCTGTCACCTTGCTCTGGTGTTGCGATTATCCTGAGCCACTTCCTCCCGTAGGTCTACTCAGCCTAGGAAAAGTACAGCGGCTGGTGCGGTGTGTGGGAAACATTGCCGCTGGTGGCTACCCACTCGCTGCTCACAGCACTTTCCCCAGCAGTCTGCTAGAGGCTACACCGGGGATCTTTGTCTGTGTATAGGCGCTGTTGCTATTCAATGCTGACAGCACTTGCCCCAGCAGTCTGCTAGAGGCTACACGGGGGATCTTTGCCTGTGTATATGCGCTGCTGCTACTCGCTGATGACAGCACTTGCCCCACCGGTCTTTTAGATGCTACACGGGGGTTCTTTGTCTTCATTTTTTGCTATTTTTAGCTCATGGTGTTAATCAGACGAAAACTGTGAACGATATTCCAAAGCTGACGCCATTTGGCTGGGCTGTTGTTTTTGTTGTTAACTGGGTAGCTGTAATGGATGGGTGTGCGTGAGAGGTTGTATAACCACCATTCTCATTATCATCATCACCACCATCGTCACTATCATCACCACCACTATCATCACCACCACCATCATCGCTGCCACCACCACCACCACCACCATCATCACCACCATCACTATCATCACCACCATCATCACCACCATCACTATCATCACCACCACCACTATCATCACCACTATCATCACCACCATCATCACCACCATCACTATCATCACCACCACCACTATCATCACCACTATCATCACCACCATCATCGCTGCCGCCACCACCACCATCACTATCATCATCACCACCACCACCACTATCATCACCACCATCATCGTCATTATCATCACCGCCACCACTATCATCACCACCACCATCATCGCCGCCACCACCATCATCACCACCACCACCACTACCACCACCACCACCATCATCATCATCACCACCATCACTATCATCAATAACCATTGCCAACATCATCATCATCACTATCATCAATAACCATTGCCAACATCATCATCACCACCACCACCACCATCATCACCACCACCATCATCACCACCACCACCACCACCACTATCATCACGACTATCATCACCACCATCATCGCCGCCGCCACCGCCATCACAATCATTATCACCACCACCACCATCATCACCACCAATATCATCACCACCACCACTATCATCATCACCACCACCATCATCACCACCAATATCACCACCACCACTATCATCACCACTATCATCACCACCATCATCGCCGCCGCCACCACCACCATCACTATCATCATCACCACCACCACTATCATCACCACCACCACTATCATCATCACCACCACCATCACCGTCATTATTATCACCGCCACCACTATCATCACCACCATCATCGCCACCACCACCATCATCACCACCACCATCACTATCATCATCAATAACCATTGCCAACATCATCATCATCACTATCATCAATAACCATTGCCAACATCATCATCACCACCACCACCACCACCACTATCATCACCACTATCATCACCACCATCATCGCCGCCGCCACCGCCATCACAATCATTATCACCACCACCACCATCATCACCACCAATATCATCACCACCACCACTATCATCATCACCACCACCATCATCACCACCAATATCACCACCACCACTATCATCACCACTATCATCACCACCACCATCATCGCCGCCGCCACCACCACCATCACTATCATCATCACCACCACCACTATCATCACCACCACCACTATCATCATCACCACCACCATCACCGTCATTATTATCACCGCCACCACTATCATCACCACCATCATCGCCACCACCACCATCATCACCACCACCATCACTATCATCATCAATAACCATTGCCAACATCATCATCACCACCACCACCACCGCCATCATCACCATCATCACCATCCCCAACCCCATCATCCATCCTCCTAGATCGACTGAGCCTCGAATGAGTAACTGGTACCGGTGCGTAGTAAACATTTTTGAGTGCGATGCGTGAAAAGCATCGCCGCTGGGGAGACAAAGACGGCCGGGCGTGGTGCTGGTGGCCACCCCCCCCCCCCCGTCTGGATGAGCCACAGTACTGCCACTCGCTACGAACAGCACATCCCCCCAACGTGCCTGCCACAGGCTATACGGGGGGTCTTGTATCAGTGTGCATCGCCTCTGCGTGCTCATGGACCAGAGCGTGAATCTCCCCGGTTGCCGTGGGAACGGGAAGAGCGATGGTGTGGGAGGCAGGCAAGCTGCGTTGCCCTGGCAACGGACCTCATTAGATACCCCCCACCACCACCACCACCCTCCCCTCCAACCCCCCACTGCCCCCCCCTCACAACCCATCCCACAGGAGACTGCTGTTAAAATATTCCTCCACACGTCTTGCTGGCGAACGACCGAGTTCAATTCCCGCTCACGGCCGCCACCGCCACCACCACCGCCGCCATTGACAGCAGCCATTACACTGGTCAACACACTTTTTTTGGCATAAGGTATTCCAACGGGTTTAAGGCAATTTTGGGGTGCCGATTCCAAATCTGGCATCAGTTTTTGGTCTATCACATCAGGTTTTTCGAGATATCAAATATTGCATGTTCAATAAAAACTGCGGAAGAAAAATATGAAACAATTGTGGATATCTACATAAAATGATATTATAAACACACTATCCTAAAAATACAGCGCCATATTTTAACACTAAAGCAGTCACTGACTCGCAACAACTTGCAATCATAAGTGGCAGAGTTAATTTCGGGTAAAATCAATGAAAATGGGGTATGCCGATAGCATACAAATTATGTGATAGAGCAAATCTGAGATCAGATTTGGAATCAGCACTCTGAAATTAGTCTAAAACAGCTGCAAAAGTCCAGGCCAGAATTTTTTTTTTGTTGACCAATGTTATCTAAACAACCCGTCCTGGGCTCTCCCCCTCGGTCGACTCAGCCTCAAATGAGTACTTGTGTGCGATGTGTAAAACATCGCCACTGGGGAGACAAAGGCGGCCGGGCGTGGTGTTGGCCACCCACCCACCCCCTCGTGTGTCGTGCCGGCCTTCATAGGTGCTCGCTAACAGCACTTGCCCCTACAGTCTGTTACAGGCTAGACGGGAGATATTTTTGTTTGTGGGGAGCACTGGCACAGCAGTCAACTCATAACGCCTGGGTCTGTCCCATGACCTCCTGCACCTATCCTGGCACAGCAGTCAATCCATAACGCCTGGGTCTGTCCCATGACCTCCTGCACCTATCCTGGCACAGCAGTCAATCCATAGCGCCGTTCGCCACACTAAATGGCAGTGACGTCACCACCACGGCCCTCGTGCCAGGCTAGGTGCACTTTGAGGCCACCACGTGAAGTGTGGCCTCTTGCTGCCGGCAGGAGGTTTAGGCCGCCCACTCGGTAGTCTGTTAGCGAGCACCTATGAAGGGGGTGGGTGGCCAACACCACGCCCGGCCTCCTTTGTCTCCCGAGTGGCGATGTTTATACACCGCACCAGGTACTCATTTGAGGCCAAGTCTGATAATCGTCACTGGTGGTGGCCGTGAGCGGGAATTGAACTCGGGTCGCCGTGTTCGTAGCGCAGCGCGCTAATTGCTCACCTCGCAACTACGGCCCATCCCCTCCTCTTCCTCCTCCATACCCCCACGACCTCTACCACCACCTCCACGACCACCTCAACCACCTCCACCACGACCACCTCCACCACCACCACGGCTACCATAAACACCACCACTCTGACCATCATCACCACCATCACCACCACCCAGCTAAGTGCCCGCTTATTTACCGCATCTCTCGTTCTCTCTCTCGTTCCCCGGGGTGATCCGCAGGACGCTTTCCGGGCCTTCCACCCGAATCTGTCGGTCTCCCAGAAATACCTGAAGATGTTCTACATCGGAGACCTGGCACCGGACGAGCCCAGTCAAGACAACGGCAAGAAGGTACTGACCAGGGCCAGGGCAGATTTCGGCAACCTGCGGCTCCTAAGCCATTACGTGGCTCTTCCACGACCCCTCCGTGGCGTTATTTATATTCACCGCGCGCATCACGGCTCTTGAAATATTGAGTCTTTTTTCCATCATCATCATCATCACGATCCGTGGGGCAAATAGCCCGTAGAGGGTGACCACTGCAACATTTCGTCATTTGGTATTTCCACTTTATTCTCTGTCTTGTAGTGCCAATATGGTCGAGTAGTGGCCACATCTTTCTGGCGCCCAAATGTCCTTTGGTCAATCAATCAAACTTTACTTATAGAGGACGATTCGTGCAAACCATGCAATACATGGTGCTATGATACATTAACAAAATGACATCACATTATAATGAACTAAAAGTATAATAAAAATGTATAATGAAAGCATCCATTGTACGTGAGGTCTCCCTCTATTTCCGGTTCCCTCCATTTTCCCAAAACAACAACAACAACACATTTCGATTTAAAGCTTTCGTGACTGCGGGGATTCATCTTCTTGGTTCTTTCGGTAAAGTCACGTAGAAGGGAAATAATAGAATAATAAAAATAAAAAAAAATAAAATACAATTCTCACGACGTTTCGGCCACAACGCAAGCAGACGTCCTCAGGTGAAGAACAGGTCTGTCGGAAAGACAGCGTCTGAATTATCATTCAGCCCTGTTCTTCACCTGAAGGAGTGGGGCCTAAAGGGGAAGGAATGAGGACTAAAGAGGAAGGAGGCAGTGGGTTAAAGAGTAAGGAGCGGAGCCTAAATAGGAGGAAGCTCTCCCTCTCACCTGGCTCTCTCTCTCTCTTGCCTTGCTCTCACCGCCGCCATTGCCTCTAATCGACAGCGTGAGCTCGTGGAGGACTTCCAGAGGTTGCGAGCGACGGCCGAGACCATGGGCCTCTTCCGAGCCTCCGCCTCCTTCTTCTCGCTCTACCTGGGCCACATCATTCTCCTCGAGGTGCTGGCCTGGGGCCTCCTGGCCTTCTTCGGTACCGGCTGGGTGCCCACAGTCCTCGTCACCATCATCCTCGCCACGTCGCAGGTCAGCCGCGGGTCTCTGTGTGTGTGTGTGGTGAGTCTGTGGGTCTCTCAGTGAAGGTGGTGAGTCTGTAGGTCTCTGTGTGAATTTATAGGTCTCTCTGTGTGTGTGGCGAGTCTGTGGCTGTCTCTGTGAGTCTATGGGTGTCTCTCGGTGTGTGGCGAGTCTGTGGGTCTCTGTGAGTCTATGGGTGTCCATGTCTTTGTGGTGAGTCTGTGGGTCTCTCTGTGTGAGTCTATGTGTCTCTCTCTGTTTGTGGCGAGTTTGTGGGTCACTGTATGATGATGAGAATAGGTTTTCCCCTTTTTTCTGGCAACAAAACAGGTGTCAAGATGTTTTAACACTCATTCCTTAACATCTTAACGCTTGTTTTGTTGCAAGAAAAAAGTGGAAAACCTACTCTCTCGTATTTTAATACTGGCAAAGGAGGTCCCATGATCTGTATGATGAGTCTATGTATCTCTGTGTGGTGAGTGTGGGAATCTATGTAAGTCTGGGGGTCTATACGAGTCGATCCGCCCATCTCTCTCCTCTCTCTTTTTTTACGATCAGTGGACACAAGAAGATGCTCGGTGTATTCGGCACTTTGCTTCGTTCATCATTTCGTATTTTTTTTTACTTTACTTTATGCAAACCCTCACCGCTCGCTCGCTCTCTCGCCCGCTCTCTCGCCCGCTCTCTCGCTCGCTCCCTCGCTCTCTCTCTCTCGGTCACTCTCTCGGTCACTCTCTCGTTCGCTCTCTCGTTCACTCTCTCGTTCACTCTCTCGGTCACTCTCTCGGTCACTCTCTCGGTCACTCTCTCGGTCACTCTCTTGCTCGCTCTCTCTCTCGCTCACTCTCTCGCTTGCTCACTCTCTCGCTCACTCTCTCTCTCCTCTCTCTGCTCTATCTCCGTTATCTCCGACCGACCGAACCGTGCCCTCCGCTCACACCGCGCGCGCATCTCCGCTGGCAGGCCCAGGCTGGCTGGCTGCAGCACGACTTCGGGCATCTGTCGGTGTTCCGCTCGTCACGCTGGAACCACCTACTCCACAAGTTCATCATCGGCCACCTGAAGGGCGCCTCGGGCAGCTGGTGGAACCACCGCCACTTCCAGCACCACGCCAAGCCCAACGTCTTCCGCAAAGACCCCGACGTCAACATGCTGCACGTGTTCGTGCTGGGACGCACGCAACCCGTGGAGGTGATGGGGGGTGGGGGTGGGGGGGAAGGTAATGGCGGCGGGGGGGCATTGGGAGAAGGGCATGAGTGGGGGGGGGGTGAATATGATGATGGTGGTGATGAGAGTGAATATGATGGTGGTGATGATAAGAGAAAATATGATGGTGATGACAGTGGATATGATGATGAGAGTGAATATGATGGTGATTATGATGATGCTCGTGATGACAGTGAATATGATGATCGTGATGAGAGTGAATATGATGATCGTGATGAGAGTGAATATGATGATCGTGATGAGAGTGAATTTGATAATGGTGGTGGTGGTGGATAGTGGTGATGGCAGTGGTGGGGGTGATGATGGTGAAAGTGATGATCGAGGTGATAGAAATAGTGGGGGTAGTGGTGGTGATGGTGGTGACAGTGGTCGTGATCATAATGGCGGTGGTGACAGCGGTTAGTGCGTTGCGCTACGAACCCAGCGATACGGTGGGGGAGGGGATCATTGTTTTTTGTGAGCGGTAAAATAAATGTTGAGTTATGCTCTGTATTCCCCCCCTCCCTGCCCCCCCCCATATGTGTAGTACGGAGTCAAGAAAATGAAAATCCTTCCTTACAATCAACAGCACAAATACTTCTTTCTAAGTGAGTACTTTGTGTCTGTCTGTGTCTTTGTGTGTGTGTCTGTGTCTTTGTGTTTATTTGTGTGTTTTGTGCGTGTGTGTCCGTGTCTTGTGTGTGTGTCTATTTGTGTGTATGTATCTTTGTGTGTCTGTGTCTTGTGTCTATCTGTCTTTGTGTGTGTTTGTGTGTCTTTGTCTTTGTGTTTATTTGTGTGTTTTGTGCGTGTGTCGGTGTCTTGTGTGTGTCTCTTTGTGTGCATGTCTTTGTGTGTCTGTGTCTTTGTGTGCCTGTCTTGTGTTTGTGTATTTCTGTCTTTGTGTGTGTGTCTGTGTCTTTGTATGTCTGTCTTTGTCTATGTGTGTCTGTGTCTTTGTGTGTGTGTGTGTGGTGGGGCCTTAGCATTAGTCCCACTAAAACTAAGCACCTGCCTGGGTATTTTGTACCACCAGACACTCCATGCCCACAACTCCCAATTGGTGATGGGGCAGTTGTGGAGAGAGTGGAGAGTTTTCCATACCTGGGCAGTGTGCTCATGACCGGCTCCGGTTTGGCAGCAGAGGTCTCACTCTTATTGTTTAAACGGCTGCGTAACGCTGTGTAGAAGCTACCTGGTCTATCGCCCCATACGAAACTTCGGGTCTTCTCGGCCACAGTCATGCCCTCCATTCTCTACGCTTGCGAAACATGGACCCCCCCCAAAGGAACATTTGCGCCGGTTAGAAACATTCAGGCTGGCCTGCCTATGATCCATCCTGGGTTTAACCAGGGGGGATTGTGTGAGCAGCTCACAAATCCTCGAAAGATGTGGACACATTCCCATCAGCAAGGGCTAGAGAAGAAATGGGGTGATGTGGTTCAAGAGGATATATAGCTGAGTGGACTTGCCAACGACTGGAACCAGCGGTGTCAAGATCGGCCTCCGTGGAGGAGGCTCGTGAAGGACGCTACTGGGCAGTTTGAGGCAGTTGTCCTCCAGCAACAGCGGAGGGTGGAGGAGCGACGCTCACAACAACGCGCGGAGCACGAGGCAGCTAGAACGCAGCGAGTTGGCACAGTGGGAAGCACAGGTGGTGTATCTGCCAGTCATCTGAGTCAGTCAACAAATGGCACCTGCTGGGTCTGTCCCGTGACCTTCTGTCAGCGAGTCTTCCACACTTTACGTGGCCTCAAAGGGGCACCTGGCCCGGCACAGGCGCCTTGGTGACGTCACCGCACCTTCCTGGTGAATTGCGGGTAATTGTTGTTGGCGGGCGCCAGTCAGCCGTGCCAATCGCAACTCCGATTAGCAGGGATGGCTACGTACGGTGCGAAAGAAGTTCGACGTACATACATACACACATACTAGCAGAACGGTCCAATAGATATACAGACAGACAACAGCAATCTTCTAGACAAGTTGTGGGTGTATTGCATTGCGTGGGTGGGTGTTTGGATACTTTACCTCTGTTTTTGTCTGTGTTGCATTGGGTGGGTGGGTGGTGGGGGGGTGGATACTGTAGCTTTGTCTTCGTCTGTGTTGCATTGGTTGGGTGGTGGGGGGGTGATATTGTAGCTTTGTCTTTCTGTTGCATTGGGTGGGTGGGTAGCGAGTGGAGACTGTAGCTTTGTCTTTGTCTATGTTGCATTGGGTGGGTGGGTGTTCGGATACTTTGTCTCTGTTGCATTGTGGGTAGGTGGTGGGGGGTGGATATTTTACCTTTGTCTGTGTTGCATTGAGTGGGTTGGTGGGTGGTGGGTGGCTGGATGGATATTTGACCTTTGCCTCTGTGTTCCATTGGCTGGGTCGGTGGGTGTTCGGATACTTTACCTTTGTCTTTGTCTGGTGTTCTGCAGTCGGGCCACCCCTTCTCATCCCCGTGTACTTCCACATGCAAATCATCAGCACGATGTTCAAGAGGAGAGACTGGGTGGTGAGTCACACTCGGGATCGCAATGGTCCCGGGCTAGTACACTCAACACTGCGAGTCGTGTGCTCTAACAAAATTAAATGATATAGTGATAGGTTTTTACCCTTTCAACTGGTACAAAAACTGACACCTTTATACAAGGCATCATCTTCTTGGTTCTTTCGGTAAAGTCACGTAGAAGGGAAGTAATACAATAATAAAAATAAAACATAATAAAATAATTCTCACGACGTTTCGGCCACAACACAAGCAGCCGTCTTCAGGTGAAGAATGAAACACCACCAAGCTCGGAGCGTATATTTAAGCTGGGTTGGAGGGGGAAGAAGAGCGCCTTGACAAAATTATTTTTCAAAATCAAGAGGAATTTAGCATATTTATGGGAAATGCGTAGGAGGTGGGCGGGGGGTTTCAAAGTCATATTATGCCCGTGCATTATGCAGGATTAGCAGCATCAAAGGGAGGGGATGGGGGTAGCATTAACAAAGGGAAGGAATGTTAATAGTATGTAGCTGTAGTTACTAAACAACCACGTAAAAAACTAAAGTATAAACTACATAGCATCATCAGTATACTAAATATACTCTCCAATAAGCTGAGCTACTAACAGTAAGTAATACATTCCAATTCTATGTCGCAAAAAATATAATATGCTTCCAGCTAAACTTTTTTCTCTTACATCACACGGGTCTACCCTGTACTATATACTACCAGACAAACCCAACATTAAATTATATACTGTATTACTATACACCACTCTATACCTTCGACTATAATATTACCCTAAGTATTATTCTACCCACCCTACTGTATAGAAAAGGTAAATGCATCACTGAACAAAAACATATACGAATAAAACTAAACTAGTTTTTTTTTTATCTTAACAGGTGTAAGCCCTCACTGGTTATTTAGCCTCTTGT
Source organism: Lampetra planeri (assembly GCF_965212315.1). Taxonomy (NCBI): domain Eukaryota; kingdom Metazoa; phylum Chordata; class Hyperoartia; order Petromyzontiformes; family Petromyzontidae; genus Lampetra; species Lampetra planeri. Next base: position 5,475,029 of record NC_136154.1, on the reverse strand, counting down.
TCAGAAGCCACCCTGACGTGGCTTATCACTAAGGATAGCAGCTCAACCGATTTGTGGCCGATATCATCGTCATCACCACCACCACCACGTGGAGATTCTATCAAAAGCAGGCCAATGGTTTTTCGAATGGTGTCGCGATCCCTCTGACGGACTTCCAGGGAGTAGACCAAAGCCTCCTCTTGGCTTCGAGTGGCCTCCAGGATGACTGTTCGGGAGGCGAGGGTTTGAAGGGACTGGAGGAAAGGTGCAAATGGGAAAAGGCGGAAAAAATGGAATTCGAACCTGGAGGCGACGGTTGAGAACCTATGAGGGAGAAGGACGGGGGATTGGCCCGGGGTAAAAGCGGTGAGAGAAAGTTCGAGAAGGAGGGCTCGAGAAGGACACAAGGGGAAGGGAACGTTCGAGGGAAGGGTCGAGCTTCAAAGACCCGGAAGAAGCCGGGCCTAGGGTGGTTGCTGCGTGTCACAACAGTGTAGTGACTACATCAGAGACACTAGGAGTAGGAGGCACTCTGTTTATTAACATGGCCTTATCAAATTTTCTTGCTGTGGATTTCACACCTGATGATGATTGCTTGTGTTGCAGTCGAAACGTCGTGAGAATTTTTGTTTGTTTTATATTTGTATTATTTTATTATTTCCCTTCTACGTGACTTTACCGAAAGAACCAAGAGAATATGGCCTTATCAGTTAATACTTTATAACTCGTCACTAAATGAACTACGGTTCCCAGCCAGGACAGCTGGTAGACTGCCTGACTGGCGAAGACTCCAGCAGCACGACGGGATCCCACTCCAAACGACAGCCCCGAGGTCCCCTCCCGGGGCCCCTCTTATACTCTTATACTGTCAGCGTGGCCTGGCTCCGCCCCCGACCACGCCCCCTTTCTGGAACTTACTAGCGGGTGGGGTCTTGATGTGCCCCTTCCGTGACCCTTCCCATAGATCCCTCTCTCGTCTATCACGTGGCCTGCCGTCAGTCAGGACTGCTGTAAGCTGCAGATCCCCTTCCCCGCCAGCAGCCAGCGCTATGCTGCTACGTGACCGATTCTATGTCACTACAACAGTCAAGAGGCTCCTAGTACACGGTTGCTGTCGGTGTCGTTATACGTGCATTGCAGGACCTGGTGTGGTCGGTCACCTACTACATCCGCTACTTCCTCACCTACACTCCTTTCTACGGCCTCCTGGGAGCCATGGCTCTCATCTTCGTGGTCAGGTGAGGAGCGTCGATCCCACCATCCCCCACTCCACCCCAGGAAGACGCGGCCTTTATCCGCTGCTGGATGGAGATCAATGTGACTGTTGTGGTGGTGATGTCTCGACCATACGCGTGTGTTCTTTAATCCACATGCTCCTCTGTCTTTCTGTGTAATCACCATCACCATGGTCTGTCCACTGTTGGGTCGAGATCACCGTGATGGTGGTGATGTCTCCTCTCTGACGATGACGATGATGTCTCTCCCCTGCGTGTGTTCTCTAATCCAAGTGCCCCTCTCTCTCTCTGTCTAATCATCATCACCATCACCATAGCCTACCCACTGCTGGATCACTCTGACGACGATGATGATGTCTCTCCCCTGCATGTGTTCTCTAAGCCACGTGCTCCTTTCTCTGTCTCTCAGTGTAATTACCACCATCACCATTGTCTATCCACGGCTGAATGGCTTTCGCGTTCGTTTTGTTGTTGTTACTATGGCCGCCTGTTGGGCAGTCCGGCGGCCCCTCTTGAAAGACGCGCGTCACGACTCCTCGTCGTCTCGCGTGCCCCCCGTGCGCAGGGTGATCGAGAGCCACTGGTTCGTGTGGGTGACGCAGATGAACCACATCCCTATGGACATCGACCACGAGAAGCACAAGGACTGGACCACGATGCAGGTGTGAGCCCACGACCGCGCGGGCAGCACAGGGCGGCCTGTCCCAAGCCGCCGCGTGAAGTGTTGAAGGCTGTCGCTGCTGTCAGGAGGTCACGGGACAGGCCCAGGTGCCATGGGTTGACTGCCGTGCCAGGCTGGGTGCGGAAGGAGTTCACGGGACAGACCCAGATGGTGCCATGGGTTCACTGAGACGACTGGCAGATGCACCAGCTGTGCCCTCATGATGTGCCAGGATAGGTGCAGGAGGTCATGGTACAGACCAAGGCGCTATGGATTGACTGCTGTGCCAGGATAGGTGCAGGAGGTCATGGGAGAGACCCAGGCATTATGATGGTGGCGGGTTTAACGACATTCATATTTACGCAATCTAACCCTCCCCAAAAACCCTCTATTATGGATAATATTGGTCGTGAAAGCCTTCTGCTACGTGTTAAATTGATCATTCATTCTGTCGCGGATTCATTTTTAAACCTGTTAGAGCATGGCGTGCTAACACGTACACACACAGACGCGTGGGCTGTCGTGCAAATCCAGACCCCTGTAGGTCCGTGATGTTCGTTTGCCATCTGTTTGCAGCTGGAGGCCACGTGCAATGTGGACCAATCGTTCTTCAACGACTGGTTCAGCGGTCACCTCAACTTTCAGATAGAGCACCAGTGAGTGACCAAACGTCACCACCAGTGACGTCATCATCAACACCGTCAACGACAGATCAGCACCATCAGCATCATTATCAATACTATCAACGTCACCGTCAACACAACCAACGTCATCGTCAACACAACCAACGACACATCAGCACCATCAACGAAACATCAGCATCATGAACACCATCAACGTCATCATCACCACCCACACAGTTACCATGTATGTTTGTGGTTGCTGTAATTGATGATGTTGATATTGATGTTGGTGTGGTTGACGTTGGTCTTGATGATTTTTTTGTTGATATTAATGTTGTTGATGATGTTGTTGGTGTTGTTGATGATAATGTTGATATTGTTGATATTGTTGATTTTATTGATGTTAGTGTTGGTGTGGTTGACGTTGGTGTTGATGATGTTGCTGTTGATATTAATTGTGTTGATGATGTTGATGTTGTTGGTGTTGTTGATGATAATGTTGATGTTGTTGATTTTGTTGATGTTAGTGTTAGTGTGGTTGATGTTGATAATGTTGATATTAATGTTGTTGATGATGTTGTTAGTGTTGTTGATGATAATGATTTTGATGATGTTGATGATGTTGATGATGTTGACGTTTCTAGCCTCTTCCCCACGATGCCGCGTCACAACTACCACAAGATTTCTTCGCTCGTCAAGTCGCTCTGCAGCAAACACGGCCTGGACTACCAGAGCAAGCCGCTCATCACCGCGTGCGTCGATGTCGTTCGGTGAGACATGGGTGGGGAGATGGGGGAGATACGAGGATATGGGGGAGACACGGGGGAGACACGGGGACATGGGGGGACACGGGGGAGATACGGAGACATGGGGGAGACATTGGGAGAAACGAGGGAGACACGGGGACACGTGAGAGACACGGGGACACGGAGGAGACACGGGAATATGGAGGAGACACGGGGACATTGGGGAGACATTGGGAGATCTGGTGGAGACATATGGAGACACGGGGGAGACACGGGGACATGGGGGAGACACGAGGACATGGGGGGGGCACGGGGGAGACACGGGGACACGTGAGAGACACGGGGACATGGGGGAGACACGGGGACACGTGAGAGACACGGGGACACGGAGGAGACACGGGGACATTGGGGAGACATTGGGAGATCTGGTGGAGACATATGGAGACACGGGGACATGGGATAGACGTGGGGAGAAACGGGGGAGACACGGGGAGAAACGGGGGAGACACGGAGAAGACACGGGGGAGACACGGGGAAGACACGGGGACATTGGGGAGACATTGGGAGGCACGGGGACATTGGGGAGACATAGGGAGACACAGGGGAGACATGGGGAAACTCGGGGGTACGGTGAAGACACAAGAATATAGGGGAGACATGGGGAAACACTGGGAGACACGGGGACATTGAGGAGACATAGGGAGACACAAGGGAGACATGGGGAAACTCGGGGGTACGGTGAAGACACAAGAATATGGGGGAGACATGGGGAGACATTGGGAGACACGGGGACATGGGGGAGACACCGTGGCTGTAGCGCTGCAGATGAGAGACATCTTGCCAAACCCCGTGGTCTGTCTGCGTGGTTGTTGTTGTTGTGGTTGGTGGTGACGACGTTTTTGTTTCTCTCTCCCCGTCTTCCCATCCCCAACGCCAGCTCGCTGAGGGCGTCTGGGGAGCTGTGGCTGGACGCTTACATGCACAAGTGAGGTGGTGGACGATTGTGGGAGACAACAACCACCATCATCATCCACTACCATTCACAACCACAACCACCATTCACCACCAACCCCATTGTTTATACGCAGAGCACTACACACACACCTCTGATGCAATATTGAAGCCCGCACTGTACGTAGCACATCATGCACTGTACACCGCACTGTACACAGTACAGATACAGTGCGCACGCAGTACACACATAGTACACATGCACACACACCGACACACCACGCACAGACACTCCACGCACCACACTCGTACCAAACAGCGCGTTCACAGCACTCACACTCACCTCCGATTGGCAGTTGCCTAGGTACGGTGCGAAAAAGGATCAACACACCAACACAAAAGATCCCCGGCGTAGCCTTTAACAGAATTGTTGGGGGGGACAAGTTCTGTTAGCGAGCACACGAGGTGGTGGGTGGCCCGGCCGCCTTAGTCTCCCCGAGTGGCGATGTTTTCACACCGCACCAGGGACTCGTTTAAGGCTGAGTCCACCTAGGCGGAGGCGCAGGACCTGTTCAGATATAGTCGTCACGAGTGCTGGCGGTGGCTGCGAGAGCGGGAATCGAACCCCGGGTCCTCCAGGTTCGCAACTGAGCGCGTGAGCCCGTGACGACACTAAACCACGCCCACACCACGCACACCTGACCTCTACGTCACAGAGACACACACACACAACCACGTGACTTCCGCTACCGTCACCCCTCCAAGGAAATCCGCATGGGGAACTTTTTTTTAGTGATTTTTTTTTGTTTTGGTACAGAAAACGTCGGGGCGGCGAGCGTTTATGCCGCCTGGGACTTTTAACGCTCCGATAGCGCGGCACGCAGCGGTAGCCCCATTGAGCAATCCCCTCCGCCTTGCTAATAGTCTGGGAAAATCCTCGATGTAGGCCCGCTGGGGCGTTACTTGTGGGGACTCGTGGCTTCAAATGAACGGTGCCGATCATTGCAACGTCTTCTCATTTGCAGCGTCACATTATTCATTCGGCCAATCGAAACGGCCATGGCGATGTTGGCCGATCGGGTCGCCGTGTTAAATCATTGACCAATCGGAGGACGGTGTTTGATTGGCCAGTCGAGACGGCCGTGGTGATAACTGTTGATAGGGTCTCTGTGTTAAATCGTCAAGCAATCGGAAGACGGTGTTTGATCGGCCAATCGAGATGGTCATGGTGATAAATGTCAATCGGGTCGCTGTGTTAAATCATCGACCAATCGGAAGACGGTATTGAATCGACCAATCGGGATGGCTGTGGTGATATTGGCCCATCGGGTCACTGTGTTAAATCTTCGACCAATCGGAAGACGGTGTTTACTCAGCTACTCTGCTCAGATGTGATGCCGTGAAATTGACGGCCGTGTTCAACTATCCAATCACACGGCAGTGTGCCACTGGCCAATTAGAAGACGACAGTGTTGAATTGGCCAATTTTGTATGGCCCTTGGCGATATCTTTGGCCAGTGAGTTCACTGCGTGGCATTGAATCGACCAATTGGAGCGACGGGCTGCATTTTTAATTGTTCGAAATATCGTGATAGCGATGTGGACAGCAGCGAATCGGAGAAAAGCATTTGAATTGGGTCATGCTCACGCCTATCAGGATGGGCCAATCAGATTGTAGCATTTTGCGCGCGTTCACTCTAAGATGGTTTGGTAGTGTTGATAGTGGGCCCACTGTAGTTGAAGGTTAGGTTGGGGCCCACGTATTAAATATGGCCAGAATCGTTGTGCAATTGGCCAGCCTATTCATCTCTCTCTATTCATATCTGCCCTCCCCCCCAACCTCTATATGGTGCTTGGTACGCTGAGTGTGTGGATGGGTGGGGTGCCCTGATGTGGTGGCTCTGGCTGGGCCAGTTATTCCACTCTCTCACACACACGCACACAGAGACCCAAACCAGTTCGACGCTGACTGGTTCCAGGGAGTTGTCGATTTCATTTCCCGAAACCCCCCCACTAAGCCCTTGCTGGCTTCTCATCACGCGCCCTGGTTATTTGCCTGCTGTGCCCTTCCAAACGCACCGCGCCTGCCTGATGATTGTTCAACATGTCCCACGCGATAAGAGAGGAGGATGGCCGATTGGAGTTCACGACGGAGAGCGCGTATGTGTGTGTTTGTGTGTGTGGGGGCCTTCGTCGGTGCTACTCACTAACAGCTCTTGCCCCAATAGTCTGTTAAAAGCTACAGGAGGAGGGATATCTTTGTATTTGTGGGGAGCGGCGGTGCAGTGGTCAGCGTGCTGCACTGAGCTACGGCCACCACGATAATCTGGACTGGTTCTGGGTCCTCCCCTAGATTAACTCAGCCTCAAATGAGTACCCGGTGCGGTGTATGTGTATAGAACATCGGCACTGGGGCGACAAAGGTGGACAGGCGTGGTGATGGCAACTTACCCCCCTCGTATGCTGTGCCAGCCTTTGTAAGTGTTGATTGCTAACAGTGAGTATGAGAGTTTGTGAGTGGGTGAGTGAGCGGGTGAGTTTGCGAGTGATAGTTAGTGAGCGGGTGAGTGAGTCTGTGAGTTTGTAAGTGAGAGTGTGGGCGAGTGAGTGGGTGAGAATGTGTGTGATTGGGTGTGTGAGTGAGTGTGTAAGTGAGTGTGAGAGTGTGAGTGGGTGAGAATGTGTGTGATTGGGTGAGTGTGTGAGTGAGTATGTAAGTGGGTGTTAGAGTGTGAGTAGGTGAGCGAGTGGGCGAGTGAGTGGGTGAGAATGTGTGTGATTGGGTGTGTGAGTGAGTGTGTAAGTGAGTGTGAGAGTGTGAGCAGGTGAGCGAGTGGGCGAGTGAGTGGGTGAGAATGTGTGTGATTGGCTGTGTGAGTGAGTGTGTGAGTGTGAGAGTGTGTGCAGGTGAGCGAGTGGGCGAGTGAGTGGGTGAGAATGTGTGTGATTGGCTGAGTGTGTGGGTGAGTGTGTCTGTGAGTTGGCACAGTGGTGGGCACAGGTGGTTCGCCTGCAAGTCATCTCAATCAGTACAACCCATGACACATGCAGGGTCTGTTCCCGTGACCACCTTCTCCTGCACCTAACCTGGCACAGCAGTCAACCCACGGCACCTGCTGGGTCTGTCCCGTGACATAATTCCAGCAGCCAGAACCCCGGAGTGTACCTAGCCTGGCACAAGCCCCCGTGGAGACGTTACCACGGGGGTGCTGCTGTTTGTTTACCAATCATCGGGCTCGTGCGGTGTGCGCATTTACGACCGGTGAGGGCGATCCATCCGGTGACGGCAATGTTCGGGGAATGTTGGGGGGGGGGGGACGTTCGGGAAAATCCGACTCTACGTCGCTGTCACAGCGAGCGAGCGAGCGAACGATCGACGTTCTACGTTGACTTTTGTAAGAGCCCAATACGATGAATTTCGTTATTGTTTCGTTTTCATTTGGGTTCAACGAAGGGCGAGGCGAGGTGCCAATCCCTTTGGTGATGTTGGCGGCCCGTGGTCGATCCGAAGGAGGTTGGGGTGGGGTGGGGGGGTCAAAGATCGCGCGAGGTGGAGAGACATTCACCCCTCTCCATCATCGATGGCGTGTTCGCGGAGGAAATGGTTCGGGGGTGGATTCCCCCCCCCCCTTTGTTCGAAACGCACGCGCTCACGCACGCGCTCGTAGAACTGAAAACCCGCGGTGCGGTTGTGGGTAAAAGCGGCCATCGACGACGGCGATGGTTATAATTACAGGCAAACAATGATAATTGATTTTTGAAAGATGGAATTCGCGTGACGCTTAAGTTAATTGTGGCTACGTTGATGATTATGGTGGCGATGTGGAGAGAGAGGCGCCTGGATGAGGAGATGACAGCAGAGGGGACTTGGAGACTATCTGAGATATTCGACCTCGTGGTGTTTAATCATTTTACTGTTTTTAGTGCTGTGTGCAAACTTTCAACAAGAGTAATTAAACTTGGAAAGATGTGGACCGGAGTGCCTTGTTGGTTCCTGCCACCGCACTCACTCACCCAGGCACTCACTCACCCAGTCACTCACTCATCCAGTCACTCACTCACTCACCTAGTCACTCACTCACCCACTCACTCACCCAGTCACTCATCCACTCACACACTAACTCACCCAGTCACTCACTCACTCATTCACTCACCCAGCTTCTCACCCAGTCAATCAATCACCCAGTGATCCATTCACTCTCACAGTCATCCACTCACACACCCAGTCATTTACTCACCCACTCAATCAACCAGTCAATCACTCACCCAATGATCCACTCACCCACTCACTCACCCAGCTACTCACCCATTCAATCACTCACCCAGTAATCCACTCACTCCCACAGCCATCCACTCACACACCCAGTAATTGACTCACCCACTCACTCAACCAGTCAATCACTCACCCAATGATCCACTCAGCCACTCACTCACCCAGCTAATCACCCAGTCAATCACTCACCCAGTAATCCACTCACTCTCACAGTCATTCACTCACACACCCAATCATTTACTCACACACTCACTCAACCAGTCAATCACTCACCCAGTAATCCACTCACCCACTCACTCACACAGTCATCCACTCACACACCCAATCATTTACTCACCCACTCACTCAACTAGTCAATCACTCACCCAATGATCCACTCACCCACTCATTCACCCAGTCATCAACTCACACACTCACTCGTCCAGTCAACCACTTAAGCGACTCACTCGCCCATTCAACGACTCTACTGCAGTACGACAACGCTACTTGCCACCGTGCCCCGCGAACTTCACACCGATTGATTCACCCGTGCCCAGGAGCCGCTCGACACCACCGTGGGGATTCCCAAACGTTCCCCAACTTACAAACAACAACCCCCCCCCTCGCGGAGTAAGCGGATCATTTCCAGAAACCCGTGGCCAGTAAACCGGGTAATCTTCTCTCACATTATGGAGGTCACCATGAGCAACACAGGAGCGTGAGAGTGCGTGTGTGTGTCGTCTGTGTGTGTGTATGTGTGTGTCTGTGTGTCTGCATCTACCAGTCATCTCAGCCAACCCATGTCATCTGGGTCTGTCCCGTGAACTCCTCCTGCCAGCAGCAGCGAGCCTTTGACACTTCACGTGATAGCCTCAAAGTGCACCTGTGTAAACATCGCCACTAGGGAGACAAAGGCGGCCGGGCGTGGTGTTGGCCACCCACCCCCTAGTGTGCCGTGCCGGCCTTTATAGGTGCTCGCTAAGGGCACTTGCCCCTATAGTCTGTTAAGGCTGTATGGGGGATCTTTGTGTCTCTGTGTGTCTGCATCTACCGGTCATCTCAGTCAGCCAACCCGTGTCATCTGGGTCTGTCACGTGACCTCCTCCTGCCAGCGGCGAGAGCCTTCGACACTTCACGTGGCAGCCTCAAAGTGCACGTGGCCTGGCACAGGCGCCGTGGTGACGTCACCGCCACTTCGTGGCGAATGGCGTGGTGGTGCTTGTGGTGGTGGTGGTGGTGCTGGTGGTGGTGCTGGTGGTGGTGCTTGTGGTGGTGCTGGTGCTGGTGGTGGTACTGGTGGTGGTGCTTGTGGTGCTGGTGGTGGTGCTTGTGCTGGTGGTGGTACTGGTGGTGGTGCTGGTAGTGGTGCTGGTGGTGCTGGTGGTGCTGCTGGTGGTGCTGGTGGTGGTGGTAGCGGGGAGCGGCAGTGTAGCTGTTCGCGCTACGCTGCACTACGAACCCGGCGACCCGAATTCGATTCTCACTCTAACGGCCAACAACCAGTGGCGATGATCTGAACCGTTCCTAGGTTGACTCAGCCTCAAATGAGTACCTGTGGCACGTTGTGTGAAAGCATTACCACTACAGGGAGATAAAGGCGGTCGGGCTCGTGTGCCGTGCCGGCCTGCAAAGGTTGCTACTCGCTAACAGCACTTGCCCCAACAGTCTGTTCAGGCTGTACTGGGGGAACTTTGTCTTTGTGTGTGTAGCGGTGGGGAGCGGTGGCGCAGCGGTTAGCGCTACAAACCCGGGGGGGGGGGGGTTTGGAGGTTCCATTTCCGCTCACGACCCCAAAAATGTCAATCTCGAGCACCTGCAGAATAGGCCTCAGCTGCAAAAGGGTCCAACGCGAAACGTCCGTTTGCACGCCGGCCCCTAATTAACATTCCGGGCGACATTAAATACGAGCGGCTTTCAGTTCATTAACAGCGGCTTAGCACAAAGACAAAGATCCCCCGTATAGCCTGTGACATACTTTTGGGGCAAGGGGGCCGTCCATAAATGACGTCACGCACATAGGGGGAGGGGGGGGGTCAGACATTTGTGACGATGTGTGACGAGGGGGGGGGGGGGTTTGAGAAATGTGATGTCTCATCAAAATGCGCAACTTTAAATAAACATAGACAACACGTTCTACTTAATTAAATAGACTTTTTAATAAATGTTTTCTCCGACATCAGAGTACAGCGCCACATTAAATACGCACTGCAATAACAATAGTTTAAAGCGATTTGAAGCATGTTTAATTTTAAAAATGAAAATATGGTTTTGGGGGGGGGGAGGGGGGCAGAGCTTTGTGACGTCATATTTGAGGGGGGGGTCTGACGTTTTGTGACGCCGTGTGACGAGGGGGGGTGGGTCAAACATCGTCCATAATCACGTGACGTCATTTATGGACGGCCTCTGAAGGCCGGCACGGCACACGAGGGGGTGGGTGGCCAACACCACGCCCGGTCGCATTTGTCTCCCCAAGTACTCATTGAGGCTGAGTCGACCTCAACAACAACAACCGCCATTCGCCACTAAGTGGCGGTGACGTCACCACGACGCTTGTGCCAGGCTATGTGCACGTAAAGTGTCGAACGCCCGCTGGCAGGAGGTCACGGGGCAGACCCAGCAGGTGCCACGGGTCGACTGATTTAGATGACCGAGATGACTGGCTGATGCACCACCTGTGCCCCCTACTGTGCCAACTTGCTTTGCTTTAGTGATAGGTATTTACCCTTTCAACTGGTACAAAAACGGACACCTTTTGGCGTCATCTGGTCCAACACCATGTGAGACTAGGCTCTAAGAAAAGCTGTCTCGGGTGTGGACCAATCAACTTCACGGACAGTGCATATCATTATCAGAGTTGTTTCTTTTTGTTTGCATTTTGACTGCTTGTGTTGTGGTTATTGCAAACATGATGCCTTGTTTAAAGGTGTCAGTTTTTGTACCTGTTGAAAGGGTAAAAATTGATCACTATATTTTGCCACTGGTAAAGGAGGTCTCATAGTGTAATCGCTTTGCTTTAGCCACCCGGCGCTCCGCTCGTTGTTGTGAGCGTCGCTCCTCCGCCCTCCACAGAGGCCGATCTTGACACCGCTGGTACCAGTCATCGGCAAGTCCACTCAGCTCCACGTCCTCCTGTACCACATCACTCCATCTCTTTTCTAGCCCGTGCCGCGCCCGTTTAGCCCCCTCGACCCGGCCCTACAAAAGCTGTTTAGGCATGCGGTGGCTGGGCATGCGGGCTACATGACCCAGCCAACGCAGTCTTGCCTGCCGGAGGAGCTCACACACACACAGGCAAAGCTGTTCGGTCGATATAATTCCTGGAACACGTTGGGCTGAGAGAGTGGGGGGTGGGGTGTTGACCTCCTTACACGTAGGCTATCTACGATCCAAATGTTACGATTATTATTCATTACAGTATTTTTAAAACGGACCAACCCGGTCTTGCATGCCACGTGGCATTGTAGCTTTACAAATACAATGTTGAGTTGATGTGTTTGTACATTTCATTTTCTAGTAAATTAGAACATACTATTTGTTCTTGGCTCCTATTGTTGTTGTTGGTTGTCGGACAACTTGTCCATAAGAAAGACAAATGTCCCCCGTGTAGCCTCTAGCAGACTGTTGGGGCAAGTGCTGTTAGTAACGAGTAGCACCCAGCGCCTATACACAGACAAAGATCCCCCTGTAGCCTTTAGCAGACTGTTAGGGCGAGTGCTGTTAGTAGTGAGAAGCAGCAGCGCCTATACACAGACAAAGATCCCCCGTGTAGCCTCTAGCAGACTGTTGGGGCAAGTGCTATTAGTAGCGAGTAGCAGCGCCTATGAAGGCCGTCACTGAGGGGGTGAGTGGGTAGCACCACGCCCGGCCGCCTTTGTCTCTCAAGAGGCGATGTTTTTAAATTCCACACCAGGTACTCATTTGAGGCTGAGTCCACCTAGGGGCCGTCCATAAATGACGTCACGCGATTTTGGACGATTTTTTTACCCCCCCCCTCTCGTCACACGGCGTCATAAAAAAGTCAGACCCCCCCTCAAATATGACGTCACAAAGCTCTGCCCCCCACCCCCCAAAATATAACATGCTTCAAATTGCTTGAAACTATTGTCATTGCAGTGCGTATTTAATGTGGCGCTGCACTCTGATGTTGTAGGAATTTTTTTTTATTAAAAAGTCGGTTGCTACCAGAGTCCGACCATGCGGGCCCCCAGCAGAGTTTGGTTATTGGCGTTTCAGAGGCATTCGAAGCTCCCTAAGCCCCCCACCCCCACCGCCCTTCGACCTTAATTCCCAACGTCACCAGGACGTCGCAGCCCGCACGCGGAGCAGGAATGTGGAGTGCGGGTGTAGGTGCCGGTAGGAAGAGGCAAGCACGAGCAGTGAAGAGGGTCAGTACCGGATTAGACTGGTGCAGGTCCTGTCGCATATGCTATGAAGGGGCCCTAAAAAAAAAACAAGAAAAACACACATACATTTTAAAACACACCAATGTTTTACTTGCACAGTAAAGTAATTGGATTTTTTTCATTTGCTACAGAGCCAGATAACACTGGTCAACACACTTTTTCTGGCATAAGGTATTCCAACGGTGTTAAGGTAATTTTGGGGTGCTGATTCCAAATCTGACATCAGGTTTTTGAGATATCAAATATTGCATTTTCAATAAAAACTGCAGAAGAAAAATATGAAATAAATGTGGATATCTACATAAAATGATATTATAAACACACTATCCTAAAAATACAGCACCATATTTTAACACTAAAGCAGTCACTGACTCGCAACCACTTGCAATCATAAGTGACAGAGTTAATTTCGGGTAAAATCTATGAAAATGGGGTATGCCAATAGCATAAAATGAGATGTGATAGAGCAAATCTGAGATCAGATTGGGAATCAGCACCCTGAAATTAGTCTAAAACAGGTGCAAAAGTCCAGGCCTGATTTTTTTTTTGGTTGACCAGTGTAATGCGACACATCGATAACCTTAAACACCCAGTCGTTCATAAAAGTTGAAGGCAGTGTAGTACTATAGTAATAGAGCAAGTGCAGAATCACTGAACCGGAATTGATAGCTTGAAAGCATTTAGCGCGGGGCCCTTGAAAGTGCGGGGCGCGTAGCATTTTGCTACTTTTGCTACCAGGATAATAAGACACTGATAAGTAGCATGTGCTACTTTTGCCACGAAGTGAATCCGGTGCAGGCCGAAGCCACCGCGGATGAACAGAACGGGGGTAGCAACGGTCGTGTTGATGGCGATATCGATCGATTTGCGCGCCACAACTGCTAAATTCGATATCACTGTTAGGGGCGCTGCGGTGGCTAGGATATGTTTACTACCTCGCCTGGTACACAGGAGGTCGTGGATTCGATGCCGACTCTGACACCTGCTGCTGTACGTTTGGAGTCAGCGTCTCTCTCATCATCATCACGGTGGCTAGGAGATGTTAACTACCTCGCCTAGTACACAGGAGGTCGTGGGCGCCTGCTGTATATTTATGGTGCGTTTCTCTCTTTCTTTCATCATCATCATCATCACGGTGGCTAGGAGATGTTAACCAGCTCGCCTTGCACACAGGAGGTCGTGGGTTCAATGCCGACCCTGACATCTGCTGCTGTACCTTTGGAATCAGCGTCTCTATCATCATCATCACGGTGGCTAGGAGATGCTAACTACCTCGCCTGGTCTACAGGAGGTTGTGGGTTCGATCCCGACACTGACGATGCCTGCTGCTGCATATTTGGAGTCAGCCTCTTTCTCATCATCATCACAGTGGCTAGGTGATGTTAACTACCTCGCCTGGTATGCACGAGGTCGTGGGATCGATCCCCACCCTGACGCCTGCTGCTGTATATTTGGAGTTTGCGGTGGCTCTCTCCCCGTGGTCGCGTGGATTTTTCTCTTGGACGTCACAACGCGTCGAGATGATTTGGCTGCTGCGATACATTTCCAAGTGTTGATTCGCCACTTGGCTGAGCCGCTATCGCTTGTCATAGCCAGCTCAGTAGAGCCTTATCTGGTCAATTATGAAATAGTTTAGTTTTTGTGCCAATGCAGAAAACTATAACTAGCTTCTTCTTGGTTATTTCGGTAAAGTCACGTAGAAGGGAAATAATAAAATAATACAAATAAAACATAATAAAATAATTCTCACGACGTTTCGGCCACAACGCAATCAGCCATCTTCAGGTGAAGAACAGGTCTGTCGGAAAAACAGCGTCTGAATGAAACACCACCAAGCTTGGCAGCGTATATTTAAGCTGGGTTGGAGGGGGATGAGCGCCTTGACAAAATAATTTTCATTACTAATCCCATATCTGCATTTCCCATAAATATGCTAAATTCCTGCAGTCACGAAAGCTTTAAATCGAAAAATATAACTTGCTTTTTACTTTAATGTTACCATGTGTAAGTCCCACTACTGAGCTACTATACGTGGCTGTGTTGTGCCCGAAACGTCGTGATTAAATGTATTAACATTTTCTCATTGGTACTTTCGGTGAGGTCACGAAAAAGGGAAATAATAAAATAATAAAAATAAAACATAATAAAATAAAATTCTCACGACGTTTCGCACACCAGGCGAGGTAGTTAACATCTCCGAGCCGCCACGGCGCAATGCCAAAAACCACCGAACGGATGCTGGATCACTGAACAAAAAACTGAACACGATTCCAGGTGTGGCGTCCCCTGGCCTCACATCGTAGGAGGTAGCTTGCTCGCAAACGACAGGTGTCTTTGTCTTTGCTTGTGTTTGCGCTTCTGCTGCAGGGGAGTGTCCCTCCGGCAGCTGCTGTAACAGGAAAGAAAGTGAATCCGCGACAATGAATGGTAAGGTATGTTCATGCGGAAGGAAGCCAATCGGCGTCAAGGAGGGTGGCCTAATATTTTAGGGGGCTTTTTCGATCCACGACTCGTCCCTTTAGGTCCAGAAATCACGTGACGATGAACGTGTTTTTATTCAAAATATGATAGCCATGCTGGATCCATGCTCGAAGACAAAGGCAGAGGTATTGAAAATGTCATAGCCATGCCCGATCGACGCTCGAACACACAGGCAGAGGTATTGAAAATGTCATATCCATGCCCGATCCACGCTCGAACACACAGGCAGAGGTATTGAAAATGTCATATCCATGCCCGATCCACACTCGAAGACAAAGGCAGAGGTATTGAAAATATCAGAGCCATGCTGGATCCACACTCGAACACATTGGCACAGGTATTGAAAATATGATAGCCATGCCCGATCCACGCTCGAACACACAGGCAGAGGTATTGAAAATATCATAGCCATGCTCGATCCATGATCGAACACATAGGCACAGGTATTGAAAATGTCATAGCCATGCCCGATCCACACTCGAAGACACAGGCAGAGGTATTGAAAATATGATAGCAATGCCCGATCGACGCTCGAAGACATTGCCAGAGGTATTGAAAATGTCATAGCCATGCCCGATCCACGCTCGAACACATATGTAGAGGTATTGAAAATATGATAGCGGTGCCCAACCCATGCTCGAACACAAAGGCAGAGGTATTGAAAATATGATAGCCATGCCCGATCCACGCTCGAACACAAAGGCACAGGTATTGAAAATATCATAGCCATGCCCGATCCACGCTCGGAGACATACAGTAGGCATAGGTATTGAAAATATGATAGCCATGCCCGATCCACGCTCGATCCATGCTCGAACACATCAAGCTTTGCATTGTTAAAAAAAACCGGTCGATTCCCGTTTAACCGCGCATTGAATCGTTAAAAACACGTGGATTCCCGTCCCAGTATTCCTAATGTGGGCAAAGCCGCCGCTTCCTTACTCCGTGTGTGGGCCTAAAGCACGAATAAAATGTATCATTCATTCTGTCTCGGATAAAAAAAAAATACCCTCTAACAGCGCGCCCACCACTGTTGTTGTCCCGCTGAAACGGAAAAATAAGTAATGAATAATAAATGTAAGGATTGTTTCATTTATTTATTTCCTTACTTCCAGTCGCCCTCCCTCCCGTTTGTTGATGGTGCTGAGTTTCCCCAATTCATGCATTGCCCCCCTCCCCTGGCCAGCGCTCTCCCCCTTTCCCTTGCAAAATGCCAAAGGGGTTGCCCCCCCTCTCTCTCTCGTCTTCTCCTCTCTCTCTCTCTGCCTTCATGAATGCCGTCATTATCTGTCGCGATGTCGCGGTCAAAAGCAAATGTCCCCCGTGTAGCCTCTCAACATGGCTGTCACGGGGGCAAGTGTTGCGAGCAGCGAGCGGCACCGTGATGGGAGGGGGGGGGGCAGCACCACCCCCGCATGGCCGCCTTTGTCTCCCACAGTGTCAATGTCGCCTACACATCGCACCGGGTATACTGCTTTGAGACTGATTCGACCTCGTGCGAGGCCCACTTCCGGTTGGGACATTCGTCACCCATGCCTGCACCACCGCTACGAAGACAAAGATCCCCCAGGTAGCCTCTAACAGACTCTCGGGGCAAGTGCTGTCAGTAGCGACCAGCGGCGGCAGCGCCTATATATAACACACACACACACATGCACGCGGTACGCGTGTTCTCGTGCGAGCTCTCAAAAGCTCCACACATCTTCTTGGTTCTTTCGGTAAAGTCACGTAGAAGGGAAATAATAAAATAATACAAATAAAACAATACAATGCAATTCTCACGACGTTTCGGCCACAACGCAAGCAGCCGTCCTCAGGTGAAGAACAGGTCTGTCGGAAAGACAGCGTCGTGAGAACCAGACGCTGTCTTAAGAATCAGACGCTGTCTTTCCGACAGACCTGTTCTTCACCTGAGGACGGCTGCTTGCGTTGTGGCCGAAACGTCGTGAGAATTGTATTTTATGATGTTTTATTTTATTATTTTATTATTTCCCTTCTACGTGACTTTACCGAAAGAACCAAGAAGATGAATCCCTGCAGTCACGAAAGCTTTAAATCGAATTTTAAGCTCCACACAGATGGATTTAAGAATCCATCGCTGTGCCGGCAACATTCATTGTCTGCCACGTCGCGTCGGGACTGTTTACCTGTGACTGGGACCGCTGTTTATGGGTCGGCGATTGGCAAACTCGGAGTTAGCGGTGGTACAGGGCTCAGGAAACGGATTCCGCGGTGGCTAGGAGATGTTAACTACCTCGCCTGGTATACAGGAGGTCGTGGGTTCGATCCCGGCCCTGACGATGCCTGCTGCTGTATATTTGTAGTTTGCGTCTCTCTCTCTCTCTCTCATCATCATTATTATCATTACAGTGGCTATAGGATATGCTAACTACCTCGCCTGGTCTACAGGAGGTTGTGGGTTCGATCCCGACACTGACGATGCCTGCTGCTGTATATTTGTAGTTTGCGTCTCTCTCTCTCATCATCATCATCATCACAGTGGCTAGGAGATGTTAACTACCTCGCCTGGTCTACATGAGGTCATGGGTTCGATCCCGACACTGACGATGCCTGCTGCTGTATATTTGGAGTTTGCGTCTCTCTCTCTCATCATTATCATCACAGTGGTTAGGAGATGTTAACTACCTCGCCTGGTCTACAGGAGGTTGTGGGTTCGATCCCGACACTGACGATGCCTGCTGCTGTATATTTGGAGTTTGCGTCTCTCTCTCTCATCATTATCATCACAGTGGCTAGGAGATGTTAACTACCTCGCCTGGTGTGCAGGAGGTCGTGGTTTAGATCCCCCTGACGATGCCTGCTGCTGCTTCTATCTCTATCTCCCCCGTGGTCGCGTGGATTTTATTTCCGGGTCCATCTCCGGGTTTTTCCCTCCACATTTACAATCAGCGTCACCACGCGTTCAGAGTATTCGGCTGCTCCTCTAAACTCCCAGGTGATGACGACGACGACGATGATAGCAGCCACTTTGTTGAACAGTTCAAGTTTTCAAGTTTTTTCAAGTTTCATTTATTAGGTATAGCCCAGTGAGCCATTCGGCTCTTGAATCGGGTGCAACCGCAACAAACAAAAAACAAAAACATGAACAAGAAAACATCTTAAAGTGACTATGTGCATATTCTTAGGTTTTTTCGGTAAAGTCACGTAGGTAAAAAAAAAAATATTTTACTTGTATTAATTTAAAATTTTTACCTACGTGACTTTACCGAAAAAACCTAAGAATATGAATCCTTGCAGTCACGGAAGCTTCAAATCTAGAATGACTAAGTGCAAACAGAAAATCCAAGAAAAGACAGCAAAATATTGCAGAAAAAGCACCGTACACCAACACTGTGTGCCAAAATCCCAGTGGGATGCAAGTCAGTTATCATTCGTGTGATGGCCACACCTGGTCACAACAAAAACTCGTTTCACAGCAAGTCGCCTTGAGTCGTCTTGAGTCTCGCTTGGAACCGAACAGCGAAGGATGTTTTTTTTTAACACATCCCACAAATGCATAATATAACCAGCATTGCTTGCGTACGATCAACAACTCTGGACCGGTTTCCACGTTCTGCGTCTCATCAGCAGTGTGAGCCTCCCGCGTGACCCAGTTGCTGAGTGAACTGCCAAATGTTTAAATTTCGATGTAAAGCTTTTGTGACTGCAGGGATTCATATGCTTGGCTCTTTCGGTAAAGTCATGTAGAAGGGAAAAAATAAAATAATAAAAATAAAACATAATAAAATAAAATGAGAATTTTATTTTATAATAAAATGAGAATTTTATTTTGTTAAATTTTTATTATTTTATTATTTCCCTTCTACGTGACTTTACCGAAAGAACCAAGAATATGCCAAATGTTTATGTGCACGGACTTGTTTCAACATGCAGTGCCTTATCAGCAGAGGCTAGGGTAGCTTGACCCAATGCTAGCGAACTGCCTGACACTTAGAGGTTAGGACCGCGTGTGTCTATGAGTCTCTGTGTGTGTCTGCGGGTCTCTGTGTGTGTCTACGAGACTCTGTGTGTGTCTACGAGTCTCTGTGTGTGTCTGCGGGTCTCTGTGTGTGTCTACGAGACTCTGTGCGTGTCTACGAGTCTCTGTGTGTATCTACGAGTCTCTGTGTGTGTCTGCGGGTCTCTGTGTGTGTCTACGAGTCTCTGTGTGTGTCTACGAGTCTCTGTGTGTGTCTACGAGTCTCTGTGTGTCTACGAGTCTCTGTGTGTGTCTACGAGTCTCTGTGTCTGTCTGCGGGTCTCTGTGTAAGTCTGCGTTTCTACGGAAGTCTAGGTAGGGGTCTCTTTACGAGTCTCTGGGGTCTTTGTGTGTGAGGCTATGGGTCTCTGTGTGAGTCTATAGGTCTCTGTGTGTGAGTCTCTGGGTATCTGTTTGTGAGTCTCTGGGTCTCTACGTGAGTCTATGGGTCTCTATGTGAGTTTACGGGTATCTTTGTGTGAGTCTATGGGTCTCTGTGTGTGATTCTATGGGTTTCTTTGTGTGAGTCTATGGGTCTCTGTGTGTGAGTCTCTGGGTCTCTACGTGAGTCTATGGGTCTCTATGTGAGTTTACGGGTATCTTTATGTGAGTCTACGGGTCTCTATGTAAGTCTCTGTGTGTGAGTCTATGGTTCTCTGTGTGTGAGGCTATGGGTCTCTGTGTGAGTCTATAGGTCTTTGTGTGTGAGTCTCTGTGTGTGATTCTATGGGTCTCTATGTGAGTCTATGGGTCTCTATGTGAGTCTACGGGCATCTTTGTGTGAATCTATGGGTATCTGTGTGTGAGTCTCTGGGTCTCTGTGTGTGAGTCTATGGGTATCTCTGTGTGAGTCTATATGTCTCTGTGTGTGAGTTTCTGGGTATCTGTATGTGAGTCTCTGGGTCTCTATGCGAGTCTACGGGTCTCTATGTGAGTCTCTGGGTCTCTGTGCGTGAGTCTATGGTTCTCTGTGTGTGAGGCTATGGGTCTCTGTGTGAGTCTATAGGTCTCTGTGTGTGAGTCTATGTTTATCTGTATGTGACTCTCTGGGTCTCTGTGTGTGATTCTATGGGTCTCTATGTGAGTCTATGGGTCTCTATGTGAGTTTACGGGTATCTTTGTGTGAGTCTATGGGTCTCTATGTGAGTCTACGGGTCTCTATGTGAGTCTCTGGGTCTCTGTGTGTGAGTCTATGGTTCTCTGTGTGTGAGTCTATGGGTATCTTTGTGTGAGTCTATAGGTCTCTGTGTGTGAGTCTCTGGGTATCTGTGTGTGAGTCTATGGTTCTCTGTGTGTGAGTCTATGGGTATCTTTGTGTGAGTCTATAGGTCTCTGTGTGTGAGTCTCTGGGTATCTGTGTGTGAGTCTCTGGGTCTCTGTGTGTGATTATATGGGTATATATGTGAGTCTATGGGTCTCTATGTGAGTCTATGGGTATCTTTGTGTGAGACTATGGGTGTCTGTGTGTGATTCTATGGTTCTCTGTGTGTGTCTATGGGTATCTTTGTGTGACTCTCTGGGTATCTGTGTGTGATTCTATGGGTCTCTATGTGAGTCTATGGGTCTCTATGTGAGTTTACGGGTATCTTTGTGTGAGTCTATGGATCTCTGTGTGTGAGTCTATGGGTATATTTGTGTGAGTCTATGGGTATCTTTGTGTGAGTCTATGGGTCTCTATGGGAGTCTACGGGTCTCTATGTGAGTCTCTGGGTCTCTGTGTGTGAGTCTATGGTTCTCTGTGTGAGTCTTTGGGTATTTTTGTGTGAGTCTATGGGTCTTTGTGTGTGAGTCTCTGGGTCTCTGTGTGTGAGACTATCACTCTCTTCGTGAGCCAATGGGTATCTATGTGAGTCGTTGAGTAACTTTCTGAGTCTATGGCTCTTTCTGTGAGTCTATGGGTCTCTGTGTGTGAGTTTCTGGGTCTGTGTGTGAGTCTCTTGGTCTCCACGTGAGTCTATGGGTCTTTATGTGTTGAGTCCATGGGTTTCTATGTGAGTCTATGGCTCTTTACGTGAGTCTCTGGGTCTCTATTTGAGTCTCTGGGTGTCTAACAGTTGAACCGAGATGAACCCACGATATATAAATAAATTAGGCACTAACAGTTAAACCGCAGCAGCGAATTACATGAACCGTGGACTACCCATTAACCGCGGGGGTCATTTAAATTTTACAGGCCGCAGTAAAACGACAAAGGTAGAAGTTCAGCCCTGCAAGTGCGTTGTCACGGCACGGTTCTCGATAAGGGGGGCCTCTCCCGTTATCTTATCTTACATTTATATATTGAGAAAGAGAACGTCTCATCTCAATGTGGTCTCTGGCAGAGGTTAAACGGCGGTAATGATAATGAAGTGATCACGATGGCAGGGGCAGTGCAAGGGCCGAGGAATGAGGTGACACTCAAGACTGCCCATAGAGCAGTGTTGAGTCTGTCGGGAGTGTTGAGTCTATGGGCAGTGTTGAGTCTGTGGGCAGTGTTGAGTCTATGGGCAGTGTTGAGTCTATGGGCAGTGTTGAATCTATGGTGCAGTGTTGAGTCTATGGGTAGTGCTGAGTCAATGGGCAGTGTTGAGTCTGTGGGCAGTGTTGAGTCTGTGGGCAGTGTTGAGTCTATGGGCAGTGTTGAGTCTGTGGGGCAGTGTTGAGTCTATGGTGTAGTGTTGAGTCTATGGCGCAGTGTTGAGTATATGGGCAGTGTTGAGTCTATGGGCAGTTTTGAGTATATGGGCAGTGTTGGGTCTATCGGCAGTGTTTAATATATGGGCAGTGTTGAGGAAATGGGCAGTGTTGAATCTATGGTGCAATGTTGAGTCTATGGAGAGTGTTGAGTCTATGGCCAGTGTTGGGACTACGGGCAGTTTTGAGTCTATGGGCAGTGTTGAGTCTATGGAAATTGTTTAGTCTATGGACAGTGTTGAGTCTATGGGTAGTTTAAGTCTGCAGTGTTGAGTCTATGGAAAGTGTTGAGTCTATGGAAAGTGTTGAGTCTATGGGCAGTGTTGAGTCTATGGAAAGTGTTGAGTCTATGGACAGTGTTGAGTCTATGGGTAGTTTAAGTCTGCAGTGTTGAGTATATGGAAAGTGTTGAGTCTATGGGCAGTGTTGAGTCTATGGAAAGTGTTGAGTCTATGGACAATGTTGAGTCTATGGGTAGTTTAAGTTTGCAGTGTTGAGTCTATGGAAAGTGTTGAGTCTATTGGCAGTGTTGAGTCTATGGGCAGTGTTGAGTCTATGGGCAGTGCTCGTCTATGGGTAGTGTTGAATGAATGTGCATTGTTGAGTCTCGAGTGTAGTGATGAGTCTATGGGCAGTGTTGAGTCTCTGGGCAGCGCCATAACGGGGGCCATCTTTCCCTTTGTGCGTATGTCTGGCGCTCGCTTAACAACACTTGCCCCAACAGGCGAGTGAAGGCTACGGTGGGGGGGGGGGAGATCGTTGCCTTTTGTGTGTGTGCGTGAGAGAGTGTCAGTGAGCGCGTGCATCAGGACGAATCGGGTTCATGCCGGATCTGCAACGCTGGCATTTCGACAGCACTCTGTGTGCCTCTCTTTGTTTTTGTGCGGGCGGGCGGGCGGTGGCGCAGCGGTTAGCGCCACGCCGTGCTGAGAATCCGAGAGACAACCACCCACCCCCCCCCCCGAATTCGATTCCCACTCACGGCCACCACCAACACCCAGTAACAAATTATCTCATCCCCTAGGTGGCGCGTGGCGTTGTTGAGTATGCTGCTGTTGATTGTTGTTATGATGATGATGATGGGACACTTAATGATGGCTAAGCAGCTGTTGACGATGCTGATAATGCTGTTGATGATTGGCCGCCATGCTCGCTAGGAGATGTTAACTACCTCGCCTGGTACGCAGGAAGTCGTGGGTTCCTTCCCAACCCTGACGCCTGCTGCTGTATATTTGGAGTTTGTGTGTCTCTCTCTCTCTAAGTTGAGAGATGTTAACTACCTCACCTGCTACGCAAGGAGTCGTGGGTTCGATCCCAACCCTGACGCCTGCTGCTGTATATTTGGAGTTTGCGTGTCTCTCTCTCCCCGTCGGGAGATGTTAACTACCTCGCCTGGTCTACAGCAGGAAGTAGTGGGTTCGATCCCAACCCTGACGCTTGCTGCTGTATATTTGGAGTTTGCGTGTCTCTCTCTCTAAGTTGAGAGATGTTAACTAGCTCGCCTGGTACGCAGGAAGTCGTGGGTTCGATCCCAACCCTGACGCCTGCTGTATATTTGGATTATGCATGTCTCTCTCTCCAAGTCGGGAGATGTTAACTACCTTGCCTGGTACCCAGGAAGTCGTGGGTTCGATCCCAACCTTGACGCCTGCTGCTCTATATTTGGAGTTTGCGTGTCTCTCTCTCCCCGTCGGGAGATGCTAACTCCCTCGCCTGGTACGCAGGAAGTCGTGGGTTGGATCCCAACCCTGACGCCTGCTGCTGTATATTTGGAGTTTGCGTGTCTCTCTCTACCCGTCCGGAGATGTTAACTACCTCGCCTGGTCTACAGCAGGAAGTCGTGGGTTCGATCCCGACTCCGTGGTCGCGTGGGTTTTCCCAGGTTTTTTTCCCCTTCACCTTTAGAAATGCGCGTTCAGAGTATTCGGCTGCTGCTATACAGATGTAATGTGAGGATATATCCGGCTCACTGACGTATCACAACTCGTCATGATGATTGGCTCTGCCGGTCCTGGTTTTTAGCCAATTTGGAGGAAGTCTAGGGGCGTGGCCCTGACGTAATGGAAAGGTGACAGCTGTAAGGATTGGTTCTGCTGGCTTTGGCCACAGCCAATGGGGAGATGAGTCAGGGGCGTGGTCCCGGGAGCTTACGAGGGGGCCTGGAATATTCCATGGAGGCTAACGAGGATTGGCGGAAACGTACCACGTGACCCGGGTATTAAATAGGGGTGGAGACGAACGACACGTGGTCAGAACGGGAACGAACAGAGGAAGGGGGCCACGCGGAAGCGGGGCTCCGGGTTGCCACATGGCAGTGCGTCTCTCTATCTGTCCCTCTCATGTCAGCAGCGTGTAGGAAAGCTGTAATACAAGTTGAATTAAAGACGGATTCCAGAAGTCGCCTCAAACGAGCATTATTACACATTTACCCCTCGATGATGATGACGACGATTGTATCAGCCACTTGGGTTCAGCTGCTATCATTCCTGACAGCCAGAGTCGCTTTTGCAAAGGAGCCACTGCCGGGCTGGTAAAATAAAATAAATAAAATGATGGCAATAATGGAGGCGAATCGATGATGGCTCAGGAGCCGATGCTGCTGATGATGTTGATGATGGTGGTGTGTAGGTAACAGCTCCATAATGGAGGCAATTGATGATGGTGGTGAGTAGGTAATAGTTCCATAATGGAGGCAATTGATGGTGGTGCTGTGTGTAGGTAATATCTCAATAATGGAGGCAATTGATGATGGCCTAGTAGACGCTGCTGATGATGATGTTGATGATGGTGGTGTGTAGGTAATAGTTCAGTCATGGAGGCAATTGATTATGGTTCAGTCGACGATGCTGATGATGTTGATGATGGTGGTGTGTAGGTGATAGCTCCACAATGGAGGCAATTGATGATGGTGGTGTGTAGGTAATAGCTCAATAATGGAGGCAAATTGATGATGGCCGAGTAGACGATGCTGATGATGATGTTGATGGTGGTGGTGTGTAGGTAATAATTCAGTCATGGAGGCAATTGATTATGGTTCAGTCGACGATGCTGATGATGTTGATGATGGTGGTGTGTAGGTAATAGCTCCATAATGCAGGCAAATCATGATGATGGTGTGTAGGTAATAGCTCAATAATGGAGGCAAATTGATGATGGCCGAGCAGACGATGCTGATGATGATGTTGATGATGGTGGTGTGTAGGTAATATTTCAGTCATGGAGGCGAATTAATTATGGCTCAGTAAACGATGCAGCTGGTGAGGAATGTAGGTAAAAGTTCACCACACACACACACGACCACACCACCCTCATGTCACCATGACCGCAAGTAGCCACGGGGCTCGCTCGTGACGCCCGATCATCCGACCGAGTCTGCCGACGGCTCGCGCTCTCTAGTTCCCTCTCTCTAGCGCTCTCTCTCTCTCTCCCCTCCCCTCCCCTTGACTCGCAGTAACCTCTCGTTTCTATTCTCCTCCCCTCCCTCCTCCCTCTCCTCCCCCTCCAGCCCTGCGTCGTCTCACGCAGCGCTCACGCCATCGGCTCGTCACGCATCGTCTGCCCCTGCCGCCCGGGTCTCAAGATAGCGATGTTGTGGTTAAGGGTGGAGGTGGTGGGGGGGATGGAGGGGGGCAGTGGTTAGCGCGCTACTGCAGAACGAACCCGGCGACCCCTATAAATGCGAGTCGAGAAGCACGCCTTCAGAGTTTTTCGATTATTTGGCTGCTGCTATAATTTTTTTTACCACGTGATGATGATCATCATCATGATGATGGCGATGATGATATCAGCCACGTGGTGATGATCATCATGATGATGATAATGATGATCATCATGATGATGGTGATGATATCAGACACGTGGTGATGATCATCATCATGATGATGATATCAACCACGTGGTGATGATCATCATGATGATGATAATCATGATGATGGCAATGATGATATCAGCCACGTGGTATAATCATGACGATGATGATAATGATAATGGCGATGACGATATGGTGATGATCATCATCATGATGATGATGATATCAGCGCGAGGTTGAGCTGCAATCATTTGTGATGAAAAATAAGCTACACGGCTCGCTGGGGACTTACGCCTGGTAAAATAACAACAATAGTTGAGTTTACTTCGCGTGTTTTCGTTAAGTGATGTGTTCACCTTCACCATACTTTGCACTACTATCGTATTTACGAGTATTGTGTTTGTTTAACACGAACGGCTTTCTGCGACCAAAATTATTCATACTGGTAGGAACCACCTGGTTCCACCAGCCCACAGGGGATTATTGTGTCCGTCCGTCCGTCGTGAATCCAAAAATGGGAGGGGTCGGGCTGGGTGGAGAGGGGAGGGTGGGGAGGGGCTGGGTGGGGAGGGGAGGGTGGGGACGGGCTGGGTGGGGAGGGGAGGGTGGGCAGGGGCTGGGTGGGGAGGGTGGGGCTGGGTGGGGGGTGGGAGGGGTGGGGCTGGGTGGGGAGGGGTTGGTCACCCCGTGGTGCCCTTATAAAACTCAACGTTTAACCTACTCACGCCGGCTTGTGCCCGCCCTCACAGTCGGCCATATTTGCGGAATACACCACGCCGCCGTTGACCCTGGCCATTGACCGAGCAACCCAACGTTCCTACCAGCTCCCTCCGCAGGAATGTGTTAAAAGTCGCTGTGGATTAGGTCGTGTGAGTCTAAATGTTGTGTCGTAACCCTCCACCACCAAACACAGCCAAGTGAGGTTGATCACGTAAACAAGGCGCCAATTCGTTTACGACTTCATCCCGCCGGTATGTTGGAGAGTAAACACCACTACAGCGTTTACAATTATAGTCTTAATTTTGGAGCTATCGTGACTGCAGGAATTATTCTTTGTTTCTTTCGGTTAAGTCACGTCTAAAGATAAAATAATAAATTAAACGTCGTAATATACTATTATTTTAATTTATTATTTTATCTTTAGACGTGACTTAACCGAAAGAAACAAAGTACAATTATAGTGTAGTGTGTAGTGTAGTGTTGTTGATGTTGCTGATGTTGTTGATGATGTTGTTTATATGTTGCTGATGTTGTTGATGATGTTATTGGTGTCGTTGTTGTTGATGATATTATTGCTGATGTTGCTGGTGATGTTGATGTTATTGATGTTTGTTGATGTTGTTGATGGTGTGGATTGTGTTGATGTCTGTCGATGTTTGTCGATGTTGTTGATGTTGTTGTTGATGTTGTTGTTGATGTTGATGTTATTGATTTTTGTTGATGATGCTGATGGTGTTGATTGTGTTGATGTTTGTCGATGTTGCTGATGTTCATGTTTTTTTATATTGTTGATGTTGTTGATATTGCTGATTATGTTGCTGTTGATGTTGCTGCTGATGCTATCGATGTTTGTTGATGTTGGTGGTGTTGATGTTGTTGATGATGCTGTTGCTGATGATGTTGCCGATGCTGTTGCTGATGATGTTGCTGATGATGCTGTTGCTGACGTCGTTGTTGTTGTTGATGTTGTTGTTGATGTTGTTGTTGATGTTGTTGTTGATGTTGTTGTTGATGTTTATGCCGCAAACAGGTGGCTGCGGTGCTCGTCCTCACATGAAGCTGCTCGGGCCGACAACCGCGACGAGGAGGAGAGGCGAGGATGAGGATGAGAGGTGAGGATCCGATTCTCCACCCGCTCCGGCTCGTTGCTCTCGACAAAAGGAGCGCACCGCTCTCCGTCTCAAATTCACCAACTCGGCAAACATCCCCCCCCCCACACCCTCCACCGGCCAATAATTCACTATGTAACACGATTATTTTCTTCCCGGGTAGTAAGTGTTATTCTCGAATTGCTTATGAATCAAAAATACGGAAAATGGCTGTCGTTCCCCCACAAACTTCGTTTTTGCGACCGGGACTTTCTGTGAAGGAATGACGCAAATGCACGCGTTTTCTCCCTGACAATAGGTGCATTTCAAAATATCAATGTCTTTATTCTTGGTTCTTTCGGTAAAGTCACGTAGAAGGGAAATAATAAAATAATAAAAATTTAACATTATAAAATAATATGAATATGCTAAATTCCTCTGTTGATATGTAAACTCCTTTATCACGACGCTCTCTTCCTCCCACCCAGCTGAAAATACGCTGCCAAGCTTAGCGGTGTTCATGGGATGCTGTCTTTCCGACAGCTCTGTTCTTCACCTGAGGAGGGCTGCTTGCGTTGTGGCCAAAACGTCGTGAGGGTTTTTATTATGTTTTATTTATATTATTTTATTATTTCCCTTCTACGTGACTTTACCGAAAGAACCAAGAATATGAATCCCTGCAGTCACGAAAGCTTTAAATCGAGAAATCAATGTCATGCTCACGAAAGCAAAGTGGGGAGGGGCTGGTCACCCCGTGGTGCCCTTATAAAACTCAACGTTTAACCTACTCACGCCGGCTTGTGCCCGCCCTCACAGTCGGCCATATTTGCGGAATACACCACGCCGCCGTTGACCCTGGCCATTGACCGAGCAACCCAACGTTCCTACCAGCTCCCTCCGCAGGAATGTGCTTTTTAGCAGGCAAGGCTCCACTGAGCTACTGTGTAGTCATTCTTTGTCAGAAGCGACCTGGCCACGAACGATCGCAGCTCAATCGATTTGATTATCGTCATCATTATCGTCGCGTGAGAATGCATAGCAGCAGCCGAATACTCCGAACGCGTGGCGATGTCGATTCTTAACGTGGAGGGGAAAGCCGGAGGACCCGGAGACAAAAATCCACACGACCACGGGGAGAGAGATACACGAAAATTACAAATAAACAACAGCAGGCTTCAGAGTCAGGATTTAACCCACGGCCTCTTGTATACCAGGCGGGGTAGTTAACATCTCCTAGCCACCGTGATGATGATGAGCGAGAGAGACGCGGACTCCACATTTCCAGCAGCAGGCATCGTCAGGGTCGGGATCGAACCCACGACCTCCTGCACACCAGGCGAGGTAGTCGACATCTCCTAGCCACCGTGATGATGATGATGAGAGAGAGAGACGCAGACTCCACATATACAGCAGCAGCAGGCATCGTCAGGGTCGGGTTCGAACCCACGACCTCCTGCATACCAGGCGAGGTAGTTAACATCTCCTAGCCACCGTGATGATGATGAGAGAGAGAGAGACGCAGACTCCACATAGACAACAGCAGCGGGCATCGTCAGGGTCGGGTTCGAACCCACGACCTCTTGCACACCAGGCGAGGTAGTTAACATATCCTAGCCACCGTGATGATGATGAGAGAGGGAGACGCAGACTCCACATATACAGCAGCAGCGGGCATCGTCAGGGTCGGGTTCTAACCCACGACCTCGTGCACACCAGGCGAGGTAGTCAACATCTCCTTGCCACCCGGGGGTGGGGGGGGGGTGCCCTCAATAATCACCAACCGTGTGCGGGAATCGAATTCGACTCCCCGCAAGTCAGGGGTCATCGCGTGCGCCCCCCCCACTAACCCCTTGGGGCCCTTCTCAAACTCGCACCGCGCGTTCCACGCTCGATCAACCTTCCACCCAGAGACAGCGAGCTCCCCCCGTACGTCAAGAGGTGGTCTGCCGATGTTTATACAAACACAGATAAGGCGGTTTCCACGTTGCTGTGTTGGTTGTTCTCCTGCACACCCTCCCCCCACCCCTGCTTCTCACCCTCCAACTGCCGGAGTGAAAGCCGTCGCTCATTTTTCCTTTTTTCTTCTTTATTTTTTTATCCATTTTTTTACGATCAGAGGAAACAAGAAGATGCTCGGTGTAGTCGGCACTTTGCTTCGTTCATCATTTAGTTTTTTTTGTTTTTTTTATGCTTTGCTTTATGTAAACCCCCCCCCCTCTCTGCCCCCTCTCTCTCTCTCGCTCTCCCTCTCTCTTTTTTTTCCGCTATTGTTTCTGAACCAGCAGCTCGCTCAGGGGGCCAGGTTCCATTTAGTACGTACGCATGGAGGTGGGCAAGGGAGTGGGGGGGTTAACCCAAATGCATACGCTTGCGTATGGGGGGGTCTACTGACAATGTACGTACGCATATGAAACGGTGAGGGGGGGGGGGGAAGCTTCGATAATTATTATTTATCTACATTGGCCTTCAAATGAGTCAGATAGTCCGGCGACGGATTATCTGTTTGCTTAAACACGTGAATATGATTAATCCTTGATCGTTTCTGCGTGGATTAAATATCGGCCGTTCTATAGGATTCGGGGGGGGCGGGGGGCGGGGGTTGCATTAGGCGTACGTACGCAGGTGGGGGGGTGTAAAAAATACGCGTGCGTACAGGGAGCGGGGAAAGGGGTCAAGTTTTTGCAGATTTTGGCGTGCGTTCTCAATGGATGGCCCCCCAGGTCCCTATCCTCAAGACGCCCTGTGTGCGGTGAGATGCACCGACGCACGGCGAGAACGCACCACGCGACACAATGAACAACGCCTCTCTGCTGCTGTACTGCCATCTACTGGCAGAGCAGTGGCGGGTATGGCTCCTGGTCGGCTCCCACCCACGGGGTAGAAGGGAAGGGAGCGAGATGGAACAGATGGAGATTAGTCTACACTCTCTGCTGCCATCTACTGGCAGAGTGGTGGCGGGCACGGCTACTCGTCGGCTCCCACCCACGGGGTAGAAGGGAAGGGAGCGAGATGGGACAGATGGAGATTAGTCCACACTTTCTGCTGCTGTGCTGTCATCTACTGGCAGAGGAGTGGGGGGCACGGATACTCGTCGGCTCCCACCCACGGGGTAGAAGGGAAGGGAGCGAGATGGGACAGATGGAGATTAGTCCACACTCTCTGCTGCTCTGCTGCCATCTACTGGAAGGGCAGTGGGGGTACGGCTCCTCGTCGGCTCCCACCAAGGCCGTAATTATAATAGATATTGGGGGGGGGACACATCCTCCCCCCAATATTAAAATATGCTAAATATGCCCCCCCATATTTTGCTATAAAAATTAATTGCTGGGTGGGGAGGGGTGGGTGGGGAGGGGCTGGGTGGGGCTGGGTGGGGGTGGGGCTGGGTGGGGAGGGTGGGGAGGGGCTGGGTGGAGAGGGTAGGGCTGGGTGGGGGGTGGGAGGGGTGGGGCTGGGTGGTGAGGGGCTGGTCACCCCGTGGTGCCCTTATAAAACTCAACGTTTAACCTACTCACGCCGGCTTGTGCCCGCCCTCACAGTCGGCCATATTTGCGGAATACACCACGCCGCCGTTGACCCTGGCCATTGACCGAGCAACCCAACGTTCCTACCAGCTCCCTCCGCAGGAATGTGTTTGTTGCTGCTGCTTCTGCTGACGATGTTGGTCGTGGTGGACTACCGCCCTCTGCTGGTGCGATAGTTGATGCTGCGCCCTGCTCGCCTGGGTACTGCGAGTCGCGGTCAACTCCGCAGACAATTTGAGGAGGGGCGTGGGGGAGAGACTTAAGGGGGTTGTTAAAACCGTTTTTTTTAGTAATCACTCGTAACCGATAACCGCTTGGACGTAAATCGGTTTACGCACATCCGAGGTATATGGCGACTAACACAACGCTGCGACTGTTGGGACGAAGGCACGGAGATGCTGCAAGCGGGTGGTTAAAACCGGTTTGGGGCCGTCCATAAATGACGTCACGCACCTAGGGGGGGGGGGGGTTGAGAAATGTGACGTCACATCAAAATGCGCAACTTTAAATAAATATAGACGACACATTCTACTTAATTAAATAGACTTCTTAATACATGTTTTCTCCTACAACATCAGAGTGCATCGCCACATTAACAACGCACTACAATGACAATAGTTTAAAGCGATTTGAAGCATGTTTTATTTTTTTTGGGGGGGGGGCAGAGGTTTGTGACGTCATATTTGAGGGGGGGGGTCTGACTTTTGTGACGCCGTGTGACGAGGGGGGGGGGGTTAAAAATCGTCCAAAATCGCGTGACGTCATTTATGGACGGCCCCTATGGTATAGTGTAGTGGAAGGCCTTCGCCATGCAGTCAACATTGGGGGGACCAAATCTTCTAGGGGGTCTGGGCCCCCCCCCCAGGAAAAAAAAACAAATTTGAAAACGATTTCCTGCCATTTCCTGCGTATAATATAAAAAAAATTCACTAACACGTGGGATGGACTTTTTTTTTACAATAATGTCTAATAGTGTATTGAATTACATTGCTCTGTTTTTGTGTATTTTTTAAAAAATCTTATCTTGTTTCATTGTATGTAATGACAGAGATTAGGGACCATAACCAACAACCGCTATTCGCCACTAAGTGGCGATGACGTCATGTGCACCTTGAGGCCACGTGAAGTGTCGAACGCCCGCTGGAAGGAGGTCACGGGGCAGACCCAGCAGGTGCCACGGGTCGACTGACTGAGATGACCATAACCACAATAATAAAAACAGACATCAATGCATTGTGAGATGAAGACAAGTCCAGATTCTGTGGCAAAGGTTTAGCAAATTGTTGCTTTTATTTACATATTTACAAGTAAACTTGGGTGGGCAGGAGGGACGTTTGCTCTGCTCTGCACTCCTCTCCTATCTTCTCTCCAGCCCACTCTCTCGTCCTCTTCTCTGGTCCTATCTTCTACTCTCTTCTCCAGCCATCTCTTTTCCTCTCCCCTGCTCTGCAGTCATTTCTGCTCCTTTCCTCTGCTCTCCTCTCCCATCCTCTCACCTCCTCTCCAGGCAATGACGAGCGTTTTGACTTGTCATTCTTCAAGCAAAGGGCCCAAAAGGCATTTTTGCGCTTATCGTTGACACCCATTAAAGATTGCCATATTCCATCAAGGTCCAGTCTGTCCAGTTTCTCCTCTGGTGCACGTGACACAGGGCCACATTATTCAGCCTCGAAGATCTAAACCATGCCTTAAGCCTCTTCAGGGCACTAAAACTTCATCCCAGGCACGACCAGCAGAAGTCTTACTAAAGCTTCCACATGATTGAAGAGACCTCTCACCTCTGGCACCATTTCTCTAATAACGCTAGCAACATCTGAGCTCATTATGAGACCTCCTTTGCCAGTAGCAAGACATAGTAGTAGGTTTTTACCCTTTATTGCCAACAAAACTGACACCTTTATACAAGGGATCATGTTTGCATTAACCACAACACTTGCGGTCAAAATGCAAAACAAAAACACAACTCTGATAATGTATGCACTGTCCTTGAAATTGATTGGTCCATACCCGAGACAGCTTTTCTTACAGCCTAGTCTCACATG
The DNA here is from genome assembly GCF_965212315.1 of Lampetra planeri. Lineage (NCBI taxonomy): Eukaryota > Metazoa > Chordata > Hyperoartia > Petromyzontiformes > Petromyzontidae > Lampetra > Lampetra planeri. The sequence goes on along the minus strand of NC_136154.1, from coordinate 5,441,867 downwards.
GTGTTGCACCTGCAGTAGTTTTGAATTTAATTCAGGAGACTCGTCCATCATCTTGTCCACGTCTCCGCATAGCAGCAATTCTTTTCAAGCTGCTGCTGCTTGTGGAATCCAGCTTGATCAAACACTCTCTATGAATTGAGTATGAACTGTGTCCAAGGCGTTGTAGAATTGGGCTCTGTACAAAGACTGGGCCTCCGGCTGGATATGGGCCGTAGCCTGAACGGTGTAACGCTCTGTAGGTTTGCGGATATGAGGCATCTGAATAGGTTGTAGGTCCAACTTTGTTGCCATAGCAGTTGCTTTTGCGAACAAAACATCAAAGTGATCCTCCGTTCGCTTACCCTGCATGCTTGTTTTGACATGGTTCACAGCCTCCAACATGCCTGAAACATATTCTCAGGTTTTTTCGGTAAAGTCACGTAGGTAAAACATTAAAAGTAATGAAAGTAAAATAAAACAAAACAAAAATAAAAATAAAATTCACGACGTTTCGGAGGCAACACAAGTCTCCGTCATCAGGTGGGACCGTCACAGCCAGATTAGCTGCATCAAGTGAAGCAATGATTCAAAATGTAATCCCTTATAAGCAAGTTGAAGGGGGGGAGGAGAGGGGGGGGGAGTTCATCAGAATGTGGTAGCCAATGAATGGAACGTATCGGGAGGGAGGGGGGTGGGAGGGGGAGGGAGCCAACAAAACATTTGGCGACGGCTTGGACGCGGCTGCTGCGCACGCCAACACAATGGGCAGAAAGGGGGGAGGGGAGGTCTGATACACATGATAGAACAAAGGAACGAAAATGCCCATGTTTATACCAATGCAGGCTGAAAAATGAAGAGAGTACTGTTAAAAATAACTGGGGATGTTAACACTCGGTGAAGTAAATTAAAATAGTGCCTGTCAGATAAGATGGTCCAAAAAGTGTAATTAAGTCTTTTTTGCGTGGTTAATAACATCTTTCCAGTGATTACTGAGTTTGTACCCATCATCACGGTTGAAATTATGTCTGTGTTTGTATATTTGTATGGCTTCGTGTACAAACCTTTGATGGTAGCCAGGAGGCTTGCAGAGAACCTTGGTCTCGGAAAAGACAATATCATGAGAGCCCGCCGAGTTGTAGCAATGATCGGCAACGGCCGAAGAATCAGTTCTGCCGTGTTTCAGATCTGACTTGTGCTCGCGGACACGATCAGCAACATGACGTTTTGTTTCTCCAATGTAGCAATCACCACAAATGCAACTCAATTTGTAGACTCCAGGATACTGTAAGTCAGGAACGACATCCTTCACAGATGGAATCAGATCACGGATTTTATGCACTGTGCTGAATCGGACTTGGATCTTATGTTTGTTTAGTCCGATTCAGCACAGTGCATAAAATCCGTGATCTGATTCCATCTGTGAAGGATGTCGTTCCTGACTTACAGTATCCTGGAGTCTACAAATTGAGTTGCATTTGTGGTGATTGCTACATTGGAGAAACAAAACGTCATGTTGCTGATCGTGTCCGCGAGCACAAGTCAGATCTGAAACACGGCAGAACTGATTCTTCGGCCGTTGCCGATCATTGCTACAACTCGGCGGGCTCTCATGATATTGTCTTTTCCGAGACCAAGGTTCTCTGCAAGCCTCCTGGCTACCATCAAAGGTTTGTACACGAAGCCATACAAATATACAAACACAGACATAATTTCAACCGTGATGATGGGTACAAAATCAGTAATCACTGGAAAGATGTTATTAACCACGCAAAAAAGACTTAATTACACTTTTTGGACCATCTTATCTGACAGGCACTATTTTAATTTACTTCACCGAGTGTTAACATCCCCAGTTATTTTTAACAGTACTCTCTTCATTTTTCAGCCTGCATTGGTATAAACATGGGCATTTTCGTTCCTTTGTTCTATCATGTGTATCAGACCTCCCCTCCCCCCTTTCTGCCCATTGTGTTGGCGTGCGCAGCAGCCGCTTCCAAGCCGTCGCCAAATGTTTTGTTGGCTCCCTCCCCCTCCCACCCCCCTCCCTCCCGATACGTTCCATTCATTGGCTACCACATTCTGATGAACTCCCCCCCCCTCTCCTCCCCCCCTTCAACTTGCTTATAAGGGATTACATTTTGAATCATTGCTTCACTTGATGCAGCTAATCTGGCTGTGACGGTCCCACCTGATGACGGAGACTTGTGTTGCCTCCGAAACGTCGTGAATTTTATTTTTATTTTTGTTTTGTTTTATTTTACTTTCATTACTTTTAATGTTTTACCTACGTGACTTTACCGAAAAAACCTGAGAATATGAATCATTGCAGTCACGAAAGCTTCAAATCTAGAATTAATGCCTGAAACAGTCTGTTTCCTAAGCTGCAGGGAGGTGTTCAGGCACTCCAAATCCCCCATCAGGTCTTCAGCCATTGCAAGGCCGAGCACAGTGTTCCCTTTTAGAAATGTTCCATGAAGACCATTGGCCTTAGTTGAAGTGTCAGATGAGCTGCACGATGCCATTTCTTCAAGGGATGTCAGCACTGACTCATACTGGCTGAAAACTGAGCGGATGGCAGGGGTGCAGATAGGTTTCAACGAGTTGAAACCATGCTCTGATTTTGCGATTTCCTGGAAAATCACCTTGAACTTGCCAGATTGATTAAAGAGGCCCCCCAATTAATGCACCAGATCCATTGATTGCACTGGTCAACACACTTTTTCTGGCATAAGGTATTCCAACGGTTTTAAGGTAATTTTGGGGTTCTGATTCCAAATCTGGCATCAGTTTTTGTCTATCACATCAGGTTTTTGAGATATCAAATATTGCATTTTCAATAAAAACTGCGGAAGAAAATTATCCTAAAAACACAGCACCATATTTTAACACTAAAGCAGTCACTGACTCGCAACAACTTGCAATCATAAGTGACAAAGATAATTTCGGGTAAAATCAATGAAAATGGGGTATGCCGATAGCATAAAATGAGATGTGATAGAGCAAATCTGAGATCAGATTTGGAATCAGCACCCTGAAATTAGTCTAAAACAGCTGCAAAAGTTCTGGCCAGAATTTTTTTTGTTGACCAGTGTTATCTTACTAGTGGAGAAGCTACACAGGCAGCATGCGTAACTAAGTTCACGCAGTGTGGACCACAGCGACAATACATCGCCAGCGGTTGTTCTTTCCTTCAAATGGCTTGCACCCCCTGCAATCGTCCAGCCATATTTGTGGCACCGTCATAGCTTTGTCCTCGAAGTTGGGACGGAGGAAGGCCTAGACGCATCATCACACCAAATGCCATCTTGGCTATATTTTGCCCTGTCGTTGTTGACACTTCGTAGAGTTCCAGGAATTCGTCCTTCGGTTGGAGATCTGCATCTACAAAGCACAAACATATTGAATCCTGCTCAACTCCTGATATATCCTGGGTGCCATTAATGATAGGTGCGAACTGGACCACTGGCATTGATGTTATTTCCGACACAATTTATTTGACGATTGTATTGTCCACCAGCTTCAAAATTTCGTTTTGCATTTGGGGACTGGTGAAATCAAAGTGACCTTTCAGCCAGGTGGTCAGCTCTGCATCGCCCTCTGCCTTGTACTTTAGAAGCTGGCTGAAATTCCCACTCTCCTTATCAACGCCTCGAAAATCCAGACCTTGCCGTGCCAAGTATTTCACATCCCCCAACAATCTTCATGAGATTTCTCCTCGCTTGTTGCCGCTGTCTTTCAAGCTCACGTGAAAGTTGCACATTAACAGGTTTTGGCTCCTGAATCCGAGTCATCGCAGCTAATTTGTGCCACTGGCTGTCTTTATGCGCACTAAATTTCCCCAGTGCCTTCATCCTATTTTGAAAGCCAGTCTTGACAAAAGCTGAATCTGCTTTTGACGCAAGCTTAGACTTTTGTGTTGCAAGTACAATAGAAACAGAGGACCCCCTTTAAGGAGGTGATGTAATAGAGCCAAGTATAATCTTTAAACCATTTCTCCTGAAAGTAGAGTGTCCTATTTGGTAGGGTTTGACTAGGTATGACATTAACATTTGGCTGATTTGGGCGAGGTCCAAGCTCATCCCCTCCCTGTCCTGCACCTTTATGTTTGCTTGTCTGTCTGCTCTCTCTCTCTGTCTGTCATTGTCTCAAACTCACTCTCCCTGCTTGATTGTATTATCTGAAATACACATGAGAAGCCATACTTTGAGGAATATCTCAGCTTAAATTAACATTAGGATTAGACTGTAGTGTATAGTAGTGTAGTGTATAGTGTAGTGTATAGTGCAATGTATAGTGTATAGCAAACCTGTCAACCACGTATCAGCACCCTAACCTATTGCAGACCAATTCAGACCATAATGTTCACCCAGTTTCCCTTATAAATCTCAACGTTCACCCTACAAAGTCCGATCATTAACGGCTGTACACCGCATGGACCTGAATACTCAATGTCCCCGTATAAGAATACGGGGTAAGCCATATGGGTTGAGAGGTATGGTATGGTGTAGTGTATAGTGTCGTGTATAGTGTCGTGTAATAGTAGTGTAGTGTATAGTGTAGTGTATAGTAGTGTATAGTAGTGTATAGTGTAGTGTATAGTGTACAGTGTAATGTATAGTAGTGTAGTGTATAGTGTAGTGTATAGTAGTGTAGTGTATAGTGTCGTGTATAGTAGTGTATAGTGTAGTGTACAGTGTAATGTATAGTGTAGTGTATAGTGTAGTTTATAGTGTAGTGTATAGTGTAGTTTATAGTAGTGTCGTGTATAGTAGTGTAGTGTATAGTGTAGTGTATAGTAGTGTATAGTGTAGGGTATAGTGTCGTGTATAGTAGTGTATAGTGTAGGGTACAGTGTAATGTATAGTAGTGTAGTGTATAGTGTAGTGCATAGTAGTGTAGTGTATAGTGTAGTGCATACCTGTCAACCCCTTATCAGTGCCCTCCCTTATCAGAGACCAATTCAGACCGTAATGGTCACCTAGTGCCCCTTATAAACCTCAGCGTTCATCCTACAAAGTCCCATCACAAACGGCTGTACGCCGCATGGACCTCAATGTACAAGAATACGGGGTAAACCACGTGGGTTGACAGCTATGCAATCGTCGCATTGGGTGTCATCACCATCATCATCATCGTCAACAATCAATCATTGCCGGGTGAATGGCGTCCTGGAAACAACAAACGCACCGACACGCGCTTTCATTTTCACGTTCAACTTTAATGCTGCATAACAAAGGCAAAGATCCCCCTCATCGGTATAGCCTCAACTTTCCTGTGGGGCAAGTGCCGCGAGCGAGCACCACCCGACGCAGAACGGCACGGTGGCACGCGCGGTGAATCGGCGTGCGGGAAGTGATGAACAACCACGCCCGGCCGCCTTTGTCTCTCCCCAGTGATGACGATGTTTACTAAACACCACCACCGCCGCCGAACGCACCAGGTGCTCGTTTGAGGCCTAGTCGACCTAGGGGAGTCCTAAGGAGCGGTTCAGATAAGCGCTATCACTGATGTCAGTGGTGGCCGTGAGCGGGGATCGAACTTGAGCGAGCGGGTTCGATAGCGCGGCGTGCTAACCACTGCGCCACCACTCCCCACCCCACACACACACAGAGGTATCGCAGTTCGAATCCCAGCGGTCGCTAGTTAACATCTCGCCACGGTGGCGAGGAGATGTGAACTACCTCGCCTGGGAGGCAGAAATTCGTGCGTTCGATCCCGACCCTGACGATGCCTGCTGCTGTATATTTGTGTGTGGCTGGGAGATGTTGACTACCTCGCCTGGTACACAGGAGGTCGTGGGTTCGATCCCGACCCTGACGATGCCTGCTGCTGTATATTTGTGTGCGGCTGGGAGATGTTGACTACCTCGCCTGGTACGCAGGAGGTCATGGTTTCGATCCTGACCCTGAAGATGCCTGCTGCTGTATATTTGTGTTTGGCTAGGAGATGTTGACTACCTCGCTTGGTACACAGGAGGTCGTGGGTTCGATCCTGACCCTGACGCCGATCTCGGGGGGGAAAGCCTCCGGGGCCGGTTCAGATGTTCGCTGCTCTCCACTGCCCTAGTTGTCGTTCGGGAATCGAGCCGGGATGTGAACTCGGGGCTCAAGTGAACTGCTCCATATTGATTCTAGATTTGAAGCTTTCGTGACTGTAAGGATTCATATTCTTAGGTTTTTTCGGTGAAGTCACGTCGGTAAAAAATAAAAATTAATAAAAGTAAAAATAAAATCACGACGTTTCGGAGGCAACACAAGCTTCCGTCTTCATGTGGAACCATCACAGCACGCTTGCTGTATCAAGTGCTATCGTGCTGTGACGATTCCACCTGAAGACGGAAGCTTGTGTTGCCTCCGAAACGTCGTGATTTTTATTTTATTTTTATTTTACTTTTATTAATTTAAAATTTTTACCTACGTGACTTTACCGAAAAAAACCTAAGAATATGCTCCATATTGCACAACCGCTCCCAAAGTGATGCACACAAAAGGAAAGATCCACTCCGCCGCCCACTCCGTATCGCCTCTTAACAGAATGTCGGGGCAAGTGTTGTTATGAGCGAGCAGCAGCACCTGTGAAGGCATCCGGCACTGTGGCACACAATGTGGTGGTGGGTGGCCAGCACTACGCCCTGCCGCCTTTGTCTCCCCCAGTGATGACGATGTTTACTACGCACCAGGCACTCATTTGAGGCTGAGACGGCCTAAGGGAGGGCCAGGACCCGGTACAGATAATCACAACCGTGGTTGGTGGCGGCCGTGGAAGGGAATTGAACTCGGCAGGCCTGGTTCGTAGCGCTGCGTGTTAACCACTGCACCACAACTCCCTATGTGATATGCAAACTCCCACATGCACATGGGTGCTAGACTTTAACCTTGACCAGGCTCTAACCTAAACCCTCTAACCCTTTGCAGCACCGGCCCATGGTAATAACTAAATGAACTTTTTTTATTTGACCAGGTAAGGCCCACTACTAAGCTGTGTAGATGCTTTTCAAAAAGGGCCTGGCTATCACGAATGATAGCTCAACGATTTAGCCGATATCATCATCATCGTCATCACGTGGAGATGTCAAGCAGCAGCCGAATACTATAGACGCGTGGTGACGTTGGTTCTGAATGTGGAGGGGAAAACCGGAGGACCCAGAAAAGAAATCCACTCGACCACAGGGTTGGGGTCGTGATAGGGGAAGTGATTGGGGTCATGATAAGAATTCGGGTAATGGTGGGGGTGGTGATGTTGACTACCTCGCCTGGTATACAGGAGGTTGTGGGTTCGATCCCGACCCTGGCGCCTGCTGCTGCATTTCTATTTCTCTCTCTCATCATCATCACGGTGGCTAGGAGATGTTGACTACCACGCCTGGTATACAGGAGGTTATGGGTTTAATCCCAACCCTGACGCCTGGTGCTGCATTTCTCTTTCTCTCTCTCATCATAATCATCATCACCATGGCTAGGAGATGTTGACTACCACGCCTGGTATACAGGAGGTTGTGGGTTCCGATCCCGACCCTGACGCCTGCTGCTGCATTTCTCTTTCTCTCTCTCATCATCATCATCACCATGGCTAGGAGATGTTGACTACCACGCCTGGTATACAGGAGGTTGTGGGTTCCGATCCCGACCCTGACGCCTGCTGCTGCATTTCTCTTTCTCTCTCTCATCATAACCATCATCACCATGGCTAGGAGATGTTGACTACCACGCCTGGTATACAGGAGGTTGTGGGTTCCGATCCCGACCCTGACGCCTGCTGCTGCATTTCTCTTTCTCTCTCTCATCATAATCATCATCACCATGGCTAGGAGATGTTGACTACCACGCCTGGTATACAGGAGGTTGTGGGTTCCGATCCCGACCCTGACGCCTGCTGCTGCATTTCTCTTTCTCTCTCTCATCATCATCATCATCACGGTGGCTAGGAGATGTTGACTACCTCGCCTGGTATACAGGAGGTTGTGGGTTCGATCCCAACCCTGACACTTGCTCTAAATTTCTCTCTCTCTCTCATCATCATCATCACCATGGCTAGGAGACGTTGACTACCTGGCCAGGTATACAGGAGGTTGTGGGTTCGATCCCAACCCTGACACTTGCTCTACATTTCTTTCTCTCTCTCATCATCATCATCATCACCGTGGCTAGGAGATGTTGACTACCTCCCCTTGTATACAGGAGGCTGTGGGTTCGATCCCGACCCTGAAGCCTGCTGTATATTTCTATCACTCTCTCCCCGTGGTTCGCGTGGATATTTCTCTGGGTCCTTCAGTTATTTCCACTCCACGTTTAGATGCGACGTCGCCACGCGTTTAAGAGTTATTTGTCTGCTGCAATGAATGTCCACGTGATGACGACGATGATATCAGCCGTTCATAAATGACGTCACGCGATTTTGTGAGATTATTGACCCTCCCCTCCTCGTCACACGGCGTCACAAAAAGTCAGACCCCCCCCCCCTCAAATATGACGTCACAAAGCTCTGCCCCTCCCCACCAACAAAAAAGTACAACATGCTTTAAATCGTTTTAAACTATTCTCATTGTAGTGCGTATTTAATGTGGCGCTGCACTCTGATGTTGTAGGAGAAAACATTGCTCAAAAAGTCGATTTAATTAAGTAGAACGTGTTGTCTATATTCATTTAAAGTTGCGCATTTTGATGCGACGTCACATTTCCCAAACACCCCCCCCCGCCCCTCGTCACACATCATCACAAATGTCTGACCCCCCCCGCACCCCCCTCTAGGTGCGTGACGTCATTTATGGACGGCCCCCTGAAAAATCAAAAGAGCCACGGGGCACATCAGTGGCGGGGGCATCCACACCCGGCCCAAACGAAAATAAGTCGTAGCTAGAAGCAGCCGACCCCTCGACGGCATCCCTGTAGGCACACGCGGGGGGAGGGGAGGGGGAGAGGGGGGAGCGCGGGGGGGGGTGGTGCGAACCGTCGGACTCGACAGCGCCCCCCTCCACCCAACCCATCGACCGGACGTTCTAAAGAGATGGGGGACAAGGGGAAGAAGACGGCTTTTGGGCTACGACGATTGGGCGGTCGACGATCGGGGAAGGGCCGTCGCCCCCATCCCTTCTCGCCATTAGTTTTCTCCTGCAAGAGAGGGGGGGGGGGGCAACGGATGGGGGGGGGGGTGCGGCTGGGGGTTAGAGATCCGTTGATACGAACGAACGATGCGTGCGTGCGTGCGTACACGTGTGTTGAGGCTATACGGGGGATCTTTGTCTTTGTGTGTGAGTGAGTGAGGGTGAGAGTTGGCAGAGTCGGTGGGGGGGGGGGGTGTACAGCTGGTGGTGCATCTACCGGTCATCTCAGTCCGGCAACCCATGGAACCTGCTGGGTCTGTCCCGTGACTTCCTTATTTTGCTGTCTTTTTTCTTGGATTTTCTGTTTGCACATCGTCACTTTAAGATGTATTCTTGTTTATGTTTTTGTTTTTTTGTTTGTTGCGGTTGCACCCGATTCAAGAGCCGAATGGCTCACATGGCTATACCTAATAAATGAACTAAAAAAAAATAAAAACTACTGTCAGAAGTGGGAGCCGTCGACACTTCACGTGGCCGCCTCAAAGTGCACGTGGCCTGGCACAAGCGTCGTGGTGACGTCACCGCTGCTTAGTGGCGAATGGCGGTTGTTGTTGTTGTGTGTCTGTGTGTGTGTGTGTCTGTGTGTGTGTGTGTCTGTGGGGAGCGGTAGTGTAGCGGTTAGCGCGCTGCACTACGAACCTGGCGACCCGGGTTCGATTCCCGCTCACGGCAAACACCAGTGACGATTATCTGAACCGGTCCTGGGCCTCCCCTAGGTCGACTCAGCCTCAAATGAGTACCTGGTGCGGTGTGTAAACATCGCCGTTAGGGAGACAAAGGCGGTCGGGCGTGGTGCTGGCCACCGCCCCCTCGTGTACCGTTCCGGCCTTCATAGGTGCTTGCTATAACAGCACTTGCCCCTACAGTCTGTTAAGGCTATATGGGGGATCTTTGTTTTATCTTCGTGTGTGTGTGGCTGTGTGTGTGTGTGGCTGTGTGTGTGTGTCTGTGTGTGAGTGGCTGTGTCTGTGTGTGTTGTAAACGTGTTTGGCACTGTATGGAGGCAACCGTGCGCTAATCGGAGGTGCGGGGGAAGGAAGGACAACAACTAAACACACCGGTCACTCACCACTCACTCACGAGTCACGGTAACCAGCCACCGCCACTCACCAGTCACGGCGAGCTTGCCCGAGCACGACGCCTCCCCGAGGTGGTTGGAGGCGACCGCCGAGTAGACGCCGCTGTCCTTGGCGGTGGCGAGCGCCACGTGCAGCGAGCACACGCCGTACGTGTCGCTGCACCAGACATTGGACGTTTCGCTCACCGGCTCGCCGTCGCACAGCCACGCGACGCGCGGCCGCGGGTTGCCGCTGACCGCGCAGCTCATCTTGACGTCGTTGCCCGGTGGAGCCACGTGGTCCTTGAGGGGCAGCACGAACTCGGGCGCGAATTCACGCTCCTTGTCCTGGTACTGGTTGAGTTTGACCTCGAAGAGGTCTGGCCACCGCCGCCGCCGCGGTGGATGATGATGATGATGGCGGCGGCGATGATGGAGAAGATGATGGCGGTGGTGATGGCGAAGATGATGGCGAAGATGATGGCGAAGATGATGGCGAAGATGATGGCGGCGATGATGTGAAGATGATGGAATTTGATGATGGCAAAGATGTTGGCGACGATGGCGGCCAAGATGATGGCGGTGATGATGGCGAAGATGATGGCGGCGATGATGGTGAAGATGATGGCGGCGATGATGGTGAAGATGATGGCGGCGATGATGGCGAAGATGATGGCGAAGATGATGGCGGCGATGATGGTGAAGATGATGGCGGCGATGATGGTGAAGATGATGGCGGCGATGATGGCGAAGATGATGGCGAAGATGATGGCGGCGATGATGGCGAAGATGATGGCGGCGATGATGGCGAAGATGATGGCGGCGATGATGGTGAAGATGATGGCGGCGATGATGGCGAAGATGATGGCGAAGATGATGGCGGCGATGATGGCGAAGATGATGGCGGCGATGATGGTGAAGATGATGGCGGCGATGATGGTGAAGATGATGGCGGCGATGATGGTGAAGATGATGGCGACGATGATGGCGAAGATGATGGCGGTGATGATGGTGAAGATGATGGGGGCGATGATGGCGAAGATGATGGCGACGATGATGGCGGCGATGATGGCGGCGATCGTGAAGATGATGGCGGCAATGATGGCAAAGATGATGGAGAAGATAATGGCGAAGATGATGGCGGTGATAATGGTGGCGATGATGGCATTGATGATGGCGTGGACAATGGCGAAGATGATGGCGGTGATGATGGCGAAGATGATGGCAGGAATGGCGATGATGGCAAAGATCATGGCGGTGATGATAGCAACGGGGGGGGGGGGGGGGGGGGGGAGGTGGCGAGAAGACGTTATTAAAGGTGTTATATATGGAGAGATCCGGAAATAATAAACCTTTGCCCCAAGATCTGCAGTCCTCTACATGTTAAGGTGGTATAGGCCAATTAGCATAGAGGGCAATGATTGACTCTTGTCCCACGATGACCGAGATGACCGAGATGCACCACCTGTGCTGTGCCTCCCCCCCCCCCCCCCCCCCTTTCTGGCACACAGTGTCACAACTACGCACGCACACAAAGAAAAATACAAAGATCCCCCGTATAGCCTTAACAGACTGTTGGGGCAAGTGCTGTTAGCAAGCACCTGCACACTCACACAGAGACCCACAGACTCACACAGAGACCCACAGACTCACACAAGGACGCACTTGCTGTTTGATATCCACTTGAAACTTTAGCTAACTCACTCACTCATCATCTCACTCAATTATTTACCCGCCGATTACCCACCAAAGTTTCCTGCATAGCCTTAACAGACTGTAGGGGCAAGTGCTGTAAGCGAGCACCTATGAAGGCCGGCACTGTGGCACACGAGGGGGTGGGTGGCTAGCACCACGCTAAGGCCGCCAGTGGCGATGTTTGCACACAGCACAAGGTACTCATTTAAGGCTGAGTCGACCTAGGGGAGGCCCAGGACCGGTTCAGATAATCGTCACTTGTGTTAGCCGTGAGCGGGAATCGAACCCGGGTCGCCAGGTTCATAGCGCAGCGCGCTAACCGCTACACTACCGCTCCCCACACGCGCACACACACATTCACACACACACACAGTGACACACACCTACGTACCCACCACACACACACACAGACACATCGACGCACGCGCACGGTGACGCAGGACTCACTCTTCTGCTTCGGCACCTGCCACGCATCCTTGCAGTCGGTGGGCTGGCTCACGCCGAGGTCGTTGCGCGCCATCACGCGGAAGAAATACTTGCGGCCCGGCACGAGGTTGGTGACGGTGTAGCGCGTGTGAGCCACGCGGTCCGACAGGATGAACCAGCTCATGGTGCTCGAGTCGCGCTTCATCACCACGTAGTAGACACGCTCCTCTGGGAGGTCGTCCGGCGACGGCTCCCACGTGAGCGTCACCGTCTGGCTGATCTCCTCCGCCAGGGTGATCTCGCCCGGAGGACGGGGAACGTCTGGCCAGTTGGTTGTGGGGGTGGGCGGGGGGGGGGAAGTCGAAGGGATGTGGGACACACGGGGACACACGGGGACGCACGTGGACACACGGGACGGTGAGTGAGACGGAGATGAGGCATGCGGCAGGACAAGGAAAATGCACACACATCGGCTTGAGCCAGTTGTAGCCATGGGATTATTTTGTCCGTGTACGTACGTGGAACTTCGTTCGCACTGTACGTGGCCAACCGCGTCAATTGGTGGTGTGGAGGAAGGGCAACGACACATAAACAACAACAAGTGGTTCTAAAGAAATTATTTTCAAGTATCAAGATGTTGAGTGATATAACATCACGGTTCAGTCTTTCTGGCATGAATGCAGGAGGTGTTAAGATGTTCGAACACCAAACAGATCCACCTATCGTCACTACAAGGCATCGTCATCAAGTCTGCATGATCCACAAATCGTGCTTTTGGTGCATGAAAACCAACATTCTGTGATTGTAATGACGCACGCATCGTCCTTGGGACTGATTGGCCTACACCAGAGCTACGCAAGCCGTGTCTCACCGGTGTTAAACCAGTGAACGATGCCATGAGGTGAACAACACGAGGGCAATGCAAATATCAAAGCATCAATGGCTCGGTTCGAGTGGTTGTAGTGAGCAAGTGAGAGAATAAGTGAGTGCTTGAGTGAGTGAGTGAAATAGCGAGTGAGTGAGTGAATATGCAATCGAGTGAGTGACTGAGTGAGTGAGTGTGTAAGTGAGTGGGCCAGTGAGTGTGTGAGTGAGTAGGTGCGTGTGTGAGTGAGTGAGCAAGTGAGCGTGTGAGTGATTGCTTGAGTAAGTGAATGAAATAGCGAGTGAGTGAGTGAGTGAATGTGCAAATGAGTGAGTGAATGAGTGAGTGAGTGTGTCAGTGAGTGGGTTAGTGAGTGTGTGAGTGAGTGGGTGCATGTGTGAGTGAGTGAGCAAGTGAGAGAGTGAGTGAGTGCTTGAGTAAGTGAGTGAAATAGCCAGTGAGTGAGTGAATGTTCAAACGAGTGAGTGACTGAGTGAGTGAGTGTGTCATTGAGTGGGCCAGTGAGTGTGTGAGTGAGTGGGTGCGTGTGTGAGTGAGTGAGCAAGTGAGAGAGTGATTGAGTGCTTGAGTGAGTGAAATAGCGAGTGAGTGAGTGAATGTGTAAACGAGTGAGTGTGTCAGTGAGTGGGCCAGTGAGTGTGTGAGTGAGCGGGTGCGTGCCTGAGTGAGTGAGTGAAATAGCGAGTGAGTGAGTGTGTGAGTGTTCGGTGCGACGCTCGTCAGCGCGATGATGCTCACCCGCGACCGTGACGCGGATCTTCATGGTCTCGGAGCCGGCCTCGTTGGCCAGATTCACGCTGTAGATGCCCGAGTCGGAGCGGTCCGCGCTGGAGATCACCATGTGGGTGCTGCCACCCTCCGTCGACACGTTGGCGCGGTCAGGCAGTGCCAGCGTGTTCTTCTGCCAGGTTACCGTGGGCGTGGGGATGCCCTGCAGGTGGGAAGGGAGGGTGGGATGTAGCATCAGGGTCAAGGGGCAGTTATCAACTGTGTGTGTTGATCTTAGTGTAATGTATAGTGTAGTGTACGGTGTAGTGTGTATAATGTTGAACCTCTTTCCCCCCCGTACATAGCCAACCACATTAATTAGAGGTGCGGGGGTGGGGGAAGGACAACAAACTAAACACAACAAGAACCACAAGCAGTTCTAAACAAATGAGCTCGTCAATCTAGATGATGTAGAAGTGCATCGTACCTCCCAGTGGCTTCCTCATATTAGAAGAAAATAACGTTCCAGACAGCCGCAGAAGCAGCACAATAAGGTGTTCAAAAACGGCCACGTGGTCAGTTTGATGCCCCTGTGATTGGCGTCTGTTTGGTGTTTGAACATCGTTACGCCCCCCTGTATTTCTGCCAGAAAGGCGAGAATCCCGTTGTTGCTTTCTCATTCAACATCTTGCTGCAGGCGAAATGCTTCAACTCGCTGCAGCTGCTTAACCCCAGCTTACTAATGCATGGGTGTGCGCATTGCCCTTGTACTGCTTCCCTTTTCGTGGCGGCCTCTAGTCTAGAAGTCTTGGGACAATAATGCCATGGAGGAAACTGTCTCTGGTGCAGGCTAATCACTTTCAAGGAGAGTGCGTACACTCACAAAGCACATTCATTGGCGTTTTTTTACCACACGTATGAACACATTGACACCCGCGGTATTGACGCCAGAAAGCATGAAAGCCCCATTGTATTTCGATTTAAAGCTTTCGTGACTGCAGGGATTCATCGTCTTGGTTCTTTCGGTAAAGTCACGTAGAAGAGAAATAATAAAATAATACAAATAAAAATAATAAAATAATATAGTAAAATAAAACAATAAAAATTATATAATATAATAAAAACATATTATGTAATTTTATTATGTTTTATTTGTATTATTTTATTATTTCCCTTCTACGTCACTTTACCGAAAGAACCAAGAAGATGGACCCCATCGTATTATCATTCAACATCTTGGTACTGGAAAAATAATTCCCGGAGCTGAGTGCCCTGTCGCTGCAACCAACGGGCGAGCGAGCGATCGATCAATCGATTGAAGGGAGCGGTGGTGCGTACCGAGAAGCGGACTGCCAGCCGCAGGGTCTCGCCAGCCTTGAGGAAGACGTAGCTCTGGTGGCGCGAGGTCAGGTGGAACCTGGGAGCGGCTGGGAGGGAGGGTAGCGGGGGACGGGTGGGTGGTGGAGAGTTATCAGCACCGAGGCAATTTGACATGTCTTTCATTTCCGTTTCGTCTCGTTTCTCAGTCCGCTTTTCCTATTGAGGATCGCAGTGGCAACGTTTTGAGTAGGGCGGTCCAGACCTCCCTTTCCCTGGCGACAGACTCCAGCAGTACATTACTATACACTATGCACTACTCTACTATACATTAGTATACACTGCTACAATATGCACTACTGTACACTACTATACATAACTATACACTACTACACTATTATACATTATACACTACTACACTATACATTATTCGACACTATACATTACTATACACTACTACTCTATATACTACTACACTATACACTACTATATACTACTACACTATATACTACTATACACTACTATACACAGGCTCTAGCTCTTCCTGGGAAATTCCCAGGCGTTCCCAGGCCAGTCGAGGGACGTAGTCCTGCCAGCATATCCTGGGCCAACCCTGGGGTCTTTGCCCAGTGGGAAGTGCCCGGTAGATTCCAGGGGAAATCTACTGGGAGCATCCTGGCCAGGTGCCCGATCCACCTCAACTGGCTCCTCTCGATCTGGAGGCAGAGCAGTGACTCGACTCTGAGGCTCTCCCGGATTACTGAGCTCCTCACCCGATCACGGAGAGTGAGCCCGGCAATTCTGCGGAGAAACCTAATTTTGGCCCCTTGTACCCGCGATCTCATCCTATCGGTCGTTACGCAAAGCTCATGGCCATCATAGGTGAGGATGGGAACATAGCTCGACCTGTAAACCCAGAGCTGTGTTCAAGAGCTCAGCTCCCGCTTTACTCCCATGTCAAAACATTTAAACGTTCTTCATATATATAGAACAGAAGCTAATAAAAATTATATTTAGATGTTAATAAAAGTTGTCTCAATGGGGGAAAAGTATTGAAATGAATGAATAGATAAAAAAGATATAGTTTGTTTTAAGGTTAAACTTCTTTTTGTAAAAATATAGGAAAATAAGAATATGTTAGCGTGGCAAATTTGCAAGTATAATGAAATATACAAATATAAATACAAGTAATTGTTGATATTGGTGTCTCCCGGGGGAGGGGAGGCGGCATTGCGAGCACGCACACGCGTACACAAAGACAACATCCCCCGTATAGCCTTTAACAGACTGTCGGGGCAAGTTCTGTTCGTGAGCAGCACATCTGAAGGCCCGAACGGCAAACGAGGGGGTGGGTGGCCAACACCATGGCCGACCGCATTTGTCTGGCCAGTGGCGATGTTTACGCACCGCACTAGGTACTCATTTTAGGCTGAGGCCAGGAGCGGATTAGCCAATCGTCAATGGGATTGGGCTTGAGGGGGAATCGAACTCGGGTCGCCGGGTTCGTAGCGAAGCGCTAACCGCTACAGTTCCGCTCCTGACAGACACACACACACTAATACACACACACACACGCGTGCGTACACACACTCAACACACACACTCCCAGCGTTGACGTGATGCCTCATTACAGCTGGCGGAGGATCGCTCCGACAAACTAAATGTCAAAGTCAGAGCCACTGCGCTGTGAGAGGAAAGCGTGTAAAGTTTGTATCTGTGTACTTTGTTGATATGTAAACCCAACAGTTTATCAGTTAAAAGCGTTACAAGGATAGGCATCCACACACACGGTAAAAATTTACTTTTATAGGTAAGATAATTATAATATTATTATAATATATTAGTATAATATAGTATTTCTAGATTTGAAGTTTTCGTGACTGCAAGGGTCCATACTCTTTGGTTTTTTCGGTAAAGTCACGTAGGTGAAAAATAAAATTAAAATAAATTAAATCACGACGTTTCGGAGGCAACACAAGCTTCCGTCTTCAGGTGGCACCGTCACAGCAAAATTACTTGATACAGTACGTGACTTTACCGAAAAAACCAAAGCGTATAATATAGTATGTTTTTGTTTGCCGATAAAAACGCCCTTAAATGTGTCGTTGTCTCACCAGGTGGTGGCATGGCCACCACGTACTTGTCCAGCTCCCTCGCCTCACCGACGCCGGCTTCATTCACGGCCCTGACACGGAAGAAGTAGCGGCCCTTCTCGCGCAGACCCGTGGCCGTGAAACGCGTGCCAGTCACCAGCTCCTTGCTGCAGCGCACCCATTCCCCACTATCCTCGGAGCGCATCTCCACCACGTAGCCCTGTGCCTCGCTGTTGCCGCCACTGCCACTGTTGCTGTCGGCCAGCGGGGGCTTCCACGCGAGCGAGACGCTGGAGTAGGTCGTCTCGGTCACCCACAGGTCCTCCAGCTTGCCCGGAGGGTCTGCCGGGTACGGAGGGGTGACAGTTGGAGGGGGTCGAGTGGATGGATGGGCTGACTGAGTTGGGGTGGGCGAGTGAGTGGGTGGGTGGATGGGTCGGTGGTGGAGTGAGTGGATGAATATTCAAGTCATTGAGTGGATGGGTCGGTGAGTGGGTGAATGGATGGGTAGGTGAGCAGGTGGGTGAGAAAGTTGATGAGTGGATGAATGGGTCGGTGAGTGGGTGATTGGGTGAGTGGGTAGGTGAAAGAGTGGATGGGTTGGTGAGTGTGTGAATGGGTGAGTGAGTCGGTGTGTAGGTGGGTGAGTGGGTGGGTGAGTGGATGCATCGGTGAGTGGGTCACGTTTCGGGCGTGATTTAATTTAGTTTTCATTTATTTTATTTTTAACCGACGTGACTTTACCGAAAAAAACAAAGAGTATGAATCCTTGCAGTCATGAAAGCTTCAAATCTAGAGTGAGTGGGTGCATGGGTGGGTGAGTGGGTAAATGGATGAGTGGGTGAGAGGGTGGGTGAGTGGGTGGATGGGTCGGTGAGTGGGTGAATGGGTGAGTGAGTGAGTCAATGGGTCGCTGGGTGGGTGACCTAGCAGGTGGGTGGGCATGTGCTCACAGATGGGGTCGCGTGCCAGCACAGGTATCGAGGTGCTGCTGGGCGTCCCTGGCCCGGCCGCGTTGACGGCCGTCACCTGGAACTCATATTCCACATCCTCCGCCAGCTTCCCGGCCTCCACCTCCGTCCCTGCACAACAACACACAAAGGTCCCCCGTGTAGCCTCAACACTACCGTCGAGGCAAGCCCTGTTCGCGAGCACCTCCTTAAAGCGGGTCTATGCCTGGTTAGTCGCACGGTGTTCTAACCTCTGCGCCACCGCTCCCAACTCTGTGCTACACGCAGACAGGCACAAACAGCCAGACCGCGTCTCCATGTCTCTGTAACCCTGTGTCTGTGTTTCTGTCACTCTGTGTCTCCACGTATTATGTGTCTCCCCGAATGTCCTCCCGTGTCCCCGTGTGTCTCCCCGCATGTCCCCCCGCGTGTCCCGGTGTGTCTCCCCTTGTCCCCATGTCTCCGTGTGTCTCCCCGCATGTCTCCCGTGTGTCTTTGTGTGTCTCCGCGTGTCCCCACGTGTCCCCGTGCATCTCCCCGCGTGTTCCCGCATGTCTCCACATGCCCCCCCGCATGTTCCTCCGCGTGTCCCCGCGTCTCCCCACGTGTCACCCCGCATGTCCCCGTGTGTCTCTCCTTGTCCCCGGTGTCTTCGTGTGTGTCCCCGTGTGTCTCCCCGCGTGTCCCCCTCGCCACTCCGTGTACCCTGCACGAGCTGCGTGTTGACGGGCACCCAAAGGGAGCTGCCCTTCTTCCTGCGCTCCACCATGTATCCCAAGATGGCCGACCCGCCGTCGCTCTGCGGAGGCTGCCAGCTGAGCGTCACCGAGGTTTTGGTGACGTTGCTCACGACGGGGGCAGAGGGGGACCCCGGGGGCACTGAGGAGGGGGTGGGGGGAGGTTTCAACGCACAGCAGTGAAGACCCAAAGGTGTGGGACAACAACTTCGTGGTGATGGTGAATGTGATGAAGGTGGTGGCAGTGGTGGTGATGGTGGTGATGATTATGATGGTGGTGGTGTTTTTGATGAAGGTGGTGATGGTAGTGATGATTGTGGTTGACACAGTAGTGGGCACAGGTGGTGCATCAACCAGTTATCTCAGTCAGTCGACCAGTGGCACCTGGGTCTGTCCCGCGACCTCCTGCCAGCGGGTGTTCAACACTTCACATAGCGTGGCACAAGCGCCATGGTGACGTCACCACCACTTAGTGGTGAATGGCGGTTGTTGTTGTTGTTGATGATTGTGGTGCTGTTGATATTTATGTAGGTGGTGATGGTGGTGCTGATGAAGGCTTTGGTAGTGGTGGTGATGGTTACAGTCGTTCGTGGTGCTGCTGATATTGATGAAGGTGGTGGTGGTGCTGCTGATGAAAGCATTGGTGGTGGCGATGATCATTCTTGGCGCACCGCTGACATTTCCGACGATGTATGCCAGGCCTCCATAGCCCCCCCACCCCCCACCTCACCCCCTCTCACCGTAGGGCTCCCCGGCGTAGACCTCGGCGGACTCCAGCGCCTCGCTAACCCCCTCCGTGTTGACGGCGCGGATGCGGAACTGGTACTGCTTGCCCTCCTCCACCTTGTCGTAGGAGAAGGAGGTCTCGCTGCTGTCCACCTCGCCCACCTTTATCCAGGAGGAACGACCGACCTGGCGCCTCTCCACCACGAAGCTGGTGACCGGCCGCCCGCCATTGTCCTTGGGTGCCTTCCACTTCATGGTCACGCACTGGCCTGTCCGCTCAGTGAACTCCACGGGGCCCTGCGGAGGCTTGGGCACGTCTGTCGCCGCAGCCGCCGACAGATAAAAATAAAATATTAAAGTGTAAAAACAACGAAGCCGTAAAAACTATGAAAATATAAAAAAACTACGAACTGTAAAACTATAAACTATTAAAAAAAACATGACCTATCAAAACGATAAACTATACAAACCATCATCTATAAAAACTATGAACTATAAAAACGATAAAACGATAAAAGCTATAAAAAGAAACTATTAAACTATAAAAACGATGAACTATAATAGCTATAACCAAAAACTATAAAACATAAAAAAAACTATCAACTTTAAAAGTTATAAAAGATATTAAACGAAAAAAGCTATAAAATAATAACTATTAAACTAGAAAAAACTACGAACTAGAAAAACTATATAAACCATAAAACTATTAAAATCGCTGAAATATAAAAACTATAAACTATAGAACAAAATTAAAAACTATCAAACGATAAAAGATATGAAACGATAAAAGCTATAAAATTATATATTTTTTTAATTAAACTATAAAAATATATAAAGGAAAACTATAACACAATTAAACTATAAAACATTAAACAATAAATCTATTAACTATAAAAAAACATGAACTATACAAACTATAAACAACTAAAGACTATGAAAACTGTTAAACTATAAAACAATTAAGCTCCCACTACTAAACTGTGTTGCTCTTTTTCAAAAGCGACACAAATAATAGCTCAACGAAGTGGCTTATCATGCGGAGGAGTGGAGGATTAGCGGAGTAGTAACGAAGGAGGAGCGGAGGAAGTATGGAGGAGCGCCCCCGCTCCGTTCCGTGGTCGCCCACTCTAAGTTGTTTATTAAGCAATGGCAGTTCATTGACAACCCCCTCCAGAACCACCACCGTAACCACCACCAGCACCATAACCACCAATACCAACACCCGTTATTCGCCACAAGTGACGGTGACATCACCACGGCGCCTATGCCAGGCCAGGTGGACTTTGAGGCCACGTGAAGTGTTTAAGGCTCGCTAACAGGAGGTCTATGGCCAGACTAAGCTGGTGCCATGGGTTTGCTGACTGACCACCACCTCCTACACTACCACCATCACCATAACCAGCACCAGCAGCAACATAAGCACAACCTTCACCACCTCCACCACTACCACCATCACCATTACCTACTCCACCACCACCTCCACCACGACCACCTCCACCCCAGTGGGTGTCTCGACTTAGCGTCCCTAGATCTCACCGATGACGTTGAGCTGCATGTCCACGCTGACAGAGCCGCAGGGACTCTTGAGTCGCAGCGTCACCACGCCGCTGTCCTCGCGCTGACAGTTGGCGCGGCAGAAGGAGGTCTGCGAGGAGGTGCGGTGGAGCGTGGTGCGGGCGTCCTCCTCCACCTCCAGGCCGTCCTTGAGCCACGTGATCTTGGGCACCGGCTTGCCCGTGAACGCGATGTCAATGAGCGCCGTCTGGCCCGCACGCACCGTGATGGGCTCGCGCATCAGGCGCTCCAGCAGGTCCGCGTCGATCTCGGGTGGGTCTGGGGTGGGGGGGGGGGGGGCGGTGTGGGGGGGGGGAAGGTGGGAAAACACGTGGGGAGGTGGGAGGAGATGGAGGAGCGAGGAGGAGGAGGGAGTAGGAAGGAAGGGAAGAAGGGGGAGGGCGAGGAGGTTGAAGGAGGGAGGAGGGAGATATAAACAGGGGTGATGGTAGGGGAGAGAAGAAGAGGTGGGGAGGAGAGGGGAAGGCAGGTGAACGCGTGGGGAGGTGGGAGGGGGAGGGAAAGAAGGGGGAGGGAGAAAGTTTGAGGATGATGAGTGAGGAGGAGGTGGAGGAGGCCGGGTTGGGGTGGAGGAGCGAGGAGGGGAGAAGGGGGAGGGGGACGGTGGAGGAGGTGGAGGAGGGTGGAGGGAAAGAAGGGGAAGGGAGTGGAGGTGGAAGAGGTTGGATGATGGGTTAACCCACAGAACGTCTTGTAACTCAGCAGCAGCATTGTCTCATTGTTACGCTGCGTGCTATAGGCCCCCTTACGAGCAATAGGCCCCCCCCTCCAGCCCCTCTCCCATACCGGCAACGTTGAGGTTTCCCTCCGTCTTGACCCCCTTGGCAGTGAAGGTGTAGCGGCCCATGTTCTTGTCCTGCGTGTTCTTGATGGTGATCTTGTGCACCGCTCCCTGCTTCACGATCTTCACGTTGTCATCCTGCTCGATCTACCGGGGGGAGAGGGGGGGGGCAGGGGTGGGGGGGTCCAGCAGGGTGGTGATTATGCTCTGGATAGTTCTGCAACTTGCTGATACTGTTGTTCTTCTTGGTTCTTTCGGTAAAGTCACGTAGAATGGAAATAATAAAATAATAAAAATAAAACATAATAAAATAATTCTCACGACGTTTCGGCCACAACGCAAGCAGCCGTCCTCAGGTGGAGAGCAGGTCTGTCGAGTAGACTCTGTCTAGACTTTGTCTACTCAACAGACCTGCTCTCCACCTGAGGACGGCTGCTTGCGTTGTGGCCGAAACGTCGTGAGAGTTATTTTATCACGTTTTATTTTTATTATTTTATTATTTCCATTCTACGTGACTTTACCGAAAGAACCAAGAAGATGAATCCCTGCAGTCACGAAAGCTTTAAATCGAAATGATACTGTTGTTGTTGACGACGACGATTATGACGATGGTGATGACGATGATGGCGATGATGGTGCTGATGGTGATGATGGTGATGATGGCGATGATGATGGTGGTGATGGTGGCGATGATGGCGATGATGGTGCTGATGACGATGATGGTGCTGATGGCGATGATGATGACGATGGTGATGACGATGATGACGATGATGGTGCTGATGGTGATACTGTTGTTGTTAACGACGACGATTATGACGATGGTGATGACGATGATGGCGATGATGGTGCTGATGGTGATACTGTTGTTGTTAACGACGACGATTATGACGATGGTGATGACGATGATGGCGATGATGGTGCTGATGGTGATACTGTTGTTGTTGACGACGACGATTATGACGATGGTGATGACGATGATGGCGATGATGGTGCTGATGGTGATGATGGTGATGATGGTGGTGATGGTGGCGATGATGGCGACGATGATGGCGATGATGGTGACGATGATGGTGGCGATGGTGGCGATGATGGCGATAATGTTGATAATGGTGACGATGATGATGGTGATGATGATGGCGATGTTGGTGATGGTGGCGATGATGGTGCTGATGGTGATAATGGTGGTGATGGTGATGACGGTGGGGATAGTGATGATGACGGTGTCCATGGCAATGATGATGACGGTAACCGTGGTGATGATGATGACGATGACCACGGCGATGATGATGATAATGATAACAATGGTCACCGTGGCAATGCAACCTTCCCCGGTGGCCACACTCACCACTTTGCCGTCGCACCTCCAGGTACCCTCCACCTTCTCATCATCCAGCACGACGGTGAACTCGGAGGGCTGCCCGGTGCGAACCTCCTGGTCCGACAGGCCACTCTGCAGCGTGGCCATGCGCTCTGCATGCACGCGCACGCAGACACGGACACAAGTCCCCCATTGTAGGCTCGACAGATCGACGGGGGCAAGGTAGAGACCCACAGACTCACACGGAGACCCAGAGACTCACACAAAGACCCACAGACTCACGTAGAGACCAACAGGCTCACACAGAGACACATATACACACAGAGACCCAGAGACTCGGACAGATCCACAGACTCACACATAGACCCACAGACCCACACATAGACCCACAGACTCACAGAGAGATCCACAAACTCACACAGTGACCCAAATACTCACATAGACACCCATAGACTCACACAGAGACCCATAGACTCACGTAGAGACCCACAGACTCACGCGGAGACCCATAGACTTACACATAGACCCACAGACTCACACAGAGATCCACGAACTCATACAGTGACCCACATACTCACATAGACACCCAGAGACTCACAGAGACCCACAAACTCACGCAGAGACCCACAGACTCACACAAAGACCCAGAGACTCGCACAGAGACCCAGAGACTCACACAGAGACCCACAGACTCACGTAGAGACCCACAGACTCACACAGCGACACATATACACACACAGAGACCCAGAGACTCAGACAGATCCACAGACACACACATAGACCCACAGACCCACATAGACACCCACATACTCACATAGAGACCCAGAGACTCACACAGAGACCCACAGACTCACACAGAGAATTACAGACTCACATAGAGACTCACATACTCACATAGAGACCCAGAGACTCACAGAGATCCACAGACTCGGTTAAAAATCCAGGCTCACATAGCGACCCACTCGCTGTGTATTATCCACTTGAAACTTTAACTCACTCACTCATCATCTCACTCAATTATTTACCCACCGCTTACCCACCAAAGATCCCCCGTATAGCCTTACAAGACAGTTGGGGCAAGTAGTCTTAGTGAGCAGCACCTATGAAGGCTACTGGCACTGTGGCACACGAGGGGGTGGGTGGCCAGCACCATGCCCAGCCGCCATTGTTTCCCGAGTGGCGATGTTTACTACATACAGCACCAGGTACTCATTTGCGGCTGAGTCGACCTAGGAGATACCCAGGGACCGGTTCAGATCATCTGTCACTGGGGTTGGTCGTGGCCGTGAGCTGGCGAATAAAACTCACGCCATTCGTCGCTAAGTGACGTTAACGTCACCATGGCGCATGTGCCAGGCCAGGTGCACTTTGAGGCCACGTGAAGTGTCGAAGGCACAGCCGACAGGAGGTCACGGGATAGATCCACGTGGTGCCATGGGTTGACCGACTGAGACGACTGGCGGATGGGCCAGCTGTAGCACCTACCCCCCGCCCTTCCCAAAGAGAAAGATTCCCTGTATAGCCTGTAACAGACTGTTGGGAGCAAGTGCTGTTAGCAGAGGAGCACCTATGAAGGCCGCAGCACGCGTGGGGGGGTGAATGAATCCCGACCGCCTTTGTCTCCCCGCACACCACACCAGGTACTAATCTGTGGCTGAATCGACCTAGGGGAGGCTCAGGACCGGGTCATAGAGCGGTGCACTAAGTACAACCCCCCCCCAAAAGAAAAGACAAAGACCCCCCATATAGGGGGAGGGGGAGTAGGTGGAAGAGGGAGGAGGAGGGGGAGAACGAGGAAGAGGAGAGGAGGAGGAGGGGGGATGAAGAGGGGCGGGAGGAGGAGGAGGAGGAGGGAGTAGAAGAGGAGGACGGTGGGAGGAGGGGAGGGGGGAGGGGGAGGTGGAGGGGTGCAGGAGGGGGAAGTGGATTTTGAGGAGAGAAGTAGGGGGCAGAGGAGATTGGCTGGAAGGGGTCGGCGGAGGAGGTGGGGGGAGAAGGGGGGGGGGAGAAAGTAGGAGGAGGGGCAGGTGCTGTTAGCGAGCACCAACACACACACGCATGGCTTTTCTCAGTGGGCCTTACACTTGGTTAAGAAAAAGCATTGTATCAGGGTTGAGGGGGGGGGGGGCACATGCCTCAGCCCCCCCACCCCAGTGCCAGCTCACCTTCGACGTGAACGTCAGCGGCGGACACGTACTCCTTGGTGTCACCCTCCTGCACCACCACAATGGAGTACTGGCCCGAGTCCTCCAACGTGGCGTCCTCGATCACCAGCTCCTGGTGCTTGCCGCTCGACACCACCTTGACCTTGCCACTGTCCAGCAGGTGCTGCGGGATGGGCTGCCCGTTCTTAAGCCACCTGTCCGGTGGTGGTGGTGGTTGTGAAGTTGGTGGTGGTTGTGAAGGTGGTCGTGGTGGAGGTAGTGGTGGAGGTGGTGGTGGAGGTAGTGGTGATGGTGGAGGTGGTGGAGGTGGTGGAGGTGGTGGTGGAGGTGGTCGTGGTGGAGGTGATTGTGGTGGAGGTAGTGGTGGTGGTGGAGGTGGTGGAGGTGGTGGAGGTGGTGGTGGAGGTGGTCGTGGTGGAGGTGATTGTGATGGAGGTAGTGGTGGAGGTAGTGGTGATGTTGGAGGTGGTGGAGGTTATTGTGGTGGAGGTTATTGTGGTGGAGGTTATTGTGGTGGAGGTTATTGTGGTGGAGGTAGTGGTGGTGGAGGTGGTGGAGGTAGTGGTGATGGTGGAGGTGGTGGAGGTGGTGGTGGTGGAGGTGGTCGTGGCGGAGGTGATTGTGGTGGAGGTATTGGTGGTGGTGGTGATGGTGGTGGTGGAGGTGATTGTGGTGGAGGTAGTAAAGGTGGTGGTGATGGATGTGGTGGAGGGTTGGGAGGAAGAAGAGGAGGGGAGGGGTGGTTAGTTGAGAGGTGAGCGGTCAGTGCCCTTCGCTACAAACCTGGTGACCCGAGTTCAAATCCCGCTAACGACCACCACTTGCCCCAATCATCTGTCCAAGCCTACACGGGTGACCTTTCTCTTTGGCTGTGGGTGGTAGGGCAGATGGGAGACGGTGAGGGGGTGGCTTGTGAGTGAAGTGAGTGATCGGGGGAGAAGATTAAGAGGGTCAACCTGGCCTCATCCTTTGATGCCATCAACAGCTACCAACACTATTACCACACAACCACCACCACCATCAGCACCGCCACTACCAGCACCACCACCACCATCAACACTAATGATAAAGATCCCCCATATACCCTGCACAGGCTATTGGGGCAAGTGCAGCTATGAAGGCCGGCACGGTACACAGGGAGTGGGTGGCCAGCACCACGCCCGACTGCCTTTGTCATGCCAGTGGCGATGTTTATACACCGCACCAGGTACTCAGTTGAGGCTTAGTCGACCTAGGGGAGGCACAGAACTGGTTCAGATAATGGTCACTGGTGTCGACCGTGAGCAGGAACCCTGAGCGGGAGTCGAACACGGGTCGCCGGGTTCATAGCACAGGGTAGAGCTTACCGCTACACTCCCGCTCCCCACTACCACCAGCACCAGCAACATTACCAGCTCCACCACCACTAGCACCACAACCAGCACAACCACCACCATCATCACCACCACTACTACACCACCCCACCCCAACCATCACCAGCAACATCTCCAGCACCCCCACCATCACAACCGCCATCACCACCACCCCAACCTTCACCAGCATCAGCAACATCACCAGCATCACAACCACTATCACCACCACCCCCACCATCACAACCACCAATCACCACCACCCCCACCATCACCACACCACCAACCCCACACCACCCCCACCAGCACAACCATCACCACCCCCAGCAGCAGCAGGAGGGGTTGTCCCGAGGTGTCACCTCACGGTGACGTCCTTGGTGGTGATCTCGCACTCGAGACGAGCGCCGCTCTTCTCCTTCACGCGCACCGTCTTCAGGTTGCTCGAGAACTTGATCGGCTCCTCTGTGAAGCAGAGGTGGTCGAGTCCGGGGTGTGGAGGTGTGGGGAGGGGAGAGAAACGTGGGTCATGAGCGGTGCCAAAACTTTGGGAAGCGCGGTGATGATGGGGGGTGGTGGTGTGGCCGCCCCCCCCCCCCCCAAGATATATTATAATTACGGCCTTGGAAGGTACCCTCCCCGTGGTGTCCGTGTGGTTGATATAATTTCATCTTTAAGCTATTTAAATTTTATCTTACCAGGTGAAAGGCCCTCTTGAGCTATGTAGCTGCTTTTTCAGAAGCGACACTGGCTATCACAAATCATAGCTGCTCAACCAAGTGGCTTATCCTCATCATCATCACGTGGAGATTAATAGCAGGAGCCAATTACTCCAAAACGCGTGACGTTGAATCCACGCGACCACGGGGAGAGAAATACCGCAGACTCCAAATATAGAGCAGCAGGCATCGTCAGGGTCGGGATCGAACCCACGACCTCCTGCATATCAGGCGAGCGAGTTAACATCTCCTAGTCACCGTGATCATAATGAGAGAGACGTAGACTCCAACTATACAACTCTACTCCAGCACCATCACCCCCCCTCCTCCCACAATCATCCTACCCCCGCCATCCCTCCCTCCCCCCATCGCCCCCCCCCTCCGTCCACGCACTATCGACGATGAGCTCGGCCGACGAGGTCTGGTCGCCGATGCAGACTCCGTAGGTGCCCTTGTCGCTAAGCCGCGCGTCCTTGATGATCAGCTGGTGGATTTTGCCCCCGTCTCGAGACACGATCTCCATCTTCGTGGGGGGCCCCGGGCGGTCAGGCGGTCGGCAGAAAGGCAAACAACAACAACAACAACCCCCCAAACGGGAAGATCCGTTCGGTTTAGAATTAGCGGTTAGATTCATAAAATAAATAAATAAGCGGCTACCGCGACAACCTCTAAATTTCAAGAGCTGCCCATGCGACGTTACTACGAGATGGCTGTCTGTCTTATCGCGCGCGTGTGTGTGTGTACGTTGAACTTCTTTCGCACCGTACGGAGCCAATCACGCTAATCGGAGGTGTGGGGGTGGGGAAGGACAACTAACAACAACAAGGAGCAATTCTACAGAAATGAGTTTGCCAATCTATCGGAAGGGAAGAGCATTCCAGACGGCCGCAGAAGTGCATCCGAAAGTGCCGCGTGATGCAGTGACCATCTTTGTTCGATGGTGAGCCAAAAGTGTAGTGTAGAGCGCTGTGTAGTGTATAGTGCAGTGTATAGTAGTGTTGTGTATAGTCATGTAGCGTATAGTGTAGTGTATAGTCATGTAGTGTATAGTGTAGTGTATAGTAGTGTGATGTGTAGTGTACTGAATAGTATTGTGTATAGTGTAGTGTATACTAATGTAGAGTGTAGTGTATAGTAGTGTATAGTGTAAGGGAAATGAGTTTATAGTGTAGTATATAGTAGTGTATAGTGTAGTGTATAGCAGTGTATAGTCATGTAGTGTATATAAGTGTATCGTCATGTAGTGTATAGTAGTGTGATGTGTAGTGTACTGCATAGTATTGTAGTGTAGAGTGTAGTGTATAGTAGTGTATAGTGTAGTGTATAATAGTGTATAGTGTAGTGTATACTAGTGTATAGTGTAGTGTATAGTGTAGTGTATAGTGTAGTGTATAATATAGTGTATATAGCGTCTGAAAACGCGCGATGCAGCGATCGCTGACCTTGTCGCTGCGCTTGATTGGCATGCCGTTGAAGGTCCACTTGAGGTCGCCCTGGCTTTTTGAGAGGGCCACTTCGAACATGGCGATCGTCTTCTCCTTGCAGTGCGCCGGACGCAGGTTGGACAGGATGCGGCACGGGTCGTCTGGAGCACGGACGGGCGGTGGGGGTGGTGGTGAGGGAGGGGTGGGGGGAGTGGCCGAGGGAAGGGGGGAGAAGGGTTCTCACTCCTCCACCCTGCTCCTTCTCCTCCTCTCTCCTCTCCACCTCATTCTTTTCTTCTTCCTGCTCCACCATCTCCTCCCCCACCTCGTCCACCTTTTCACGGATCACTTTGAGATCTCCTCCTCCCTCCTTCCTCCTCATCCCTCATCTCCCCTGTCCACCATCACCTCCCCCACCTCATATTCTTAGGTTTTTTCGGTAAAGTCACGTAGGTAAAACATCAAAATTAATGAAAATAAAATAAAATAAAAACAAAAATCACGACGTTTCGGAGGCAACACAAGTCTCCGTCATCAGGTGGGACCGTCACAGCCGAATTAGCTGCATCAAGTGAGGCAATGATTCAAGAAGTAATCCCTTATAAGCAAGTTGAAGGGGGGGGGGGAGCTCATCAGAATGTGGTAGCCAATGAATGGAAACGTATCGGGAGGGAGGGGGGCGGGGCTCAAAGACAGCACGGAGTGCTAAGTACAACGCATCGGGAGGGGGAGGGGCCAAAACAATGGACGACGGCTTGGACGCGGTTGCCGCTGCACACGTCAACACAATGTACAGAGAGGGGGGAGGGGAGGTCTGATACACATGATAGACAAAAGAACGAAAATGCCCATGTTTATACCAATGCTGGCTGAACAATGAAGAGAGCACTGCCAAAAAAAATTAACTGGGGATGTTAACACTCGGTAAAGTAAAGTAAAATAGTGCCTGTCAGATAAGATGGTCCAAAAAAGTGTAATTAAGTCTTTTTTGCGTGGTTGATAACATATTTCCAATGATTACTAAGTTTGTACCCATCATCACGGTTGAAATTATGTCTGTGTTTGTATATTTGTATGGCTTCGTGTACAAACCTTTGATGGTAGCCGGGAGGTTTGCAGAGAACCTTGGTCTCGGAAAAGACAATTTCATGAGAGCCCGCCGAGTTGTAGCAATGATCGGCAACGGCAGAAGAATCAGTTCTGCCGTGTTTCAGATCTGACTTGTGCTCGCGGACACGATCAGAAACATGACGTTTCGTTTCTCCAATGTAGCAATCACCACAAATGCAACTCAATTTGTAGACTCCAGGATACTGTAAGTCAGGAACGACATCCTTCACAGATGGAATCAGATCACGGATTTTATGCACTGTACTGAATTGGACTTGGATCTTATGTTTGTTTAGAATTTTGGAGATCTTTTTGGTCACGCCTGCTATGTATGGTAACGTGATGGTTTTGGTCGGAGCTTCAAGTGGCTGTTTCTGTGTGGTGGGAGAGACAGCTTGGCGGATAGTACGGTCAGAGTATCTGTTCATCCTGAGGGCCCGATGTACATGTCTTAATTCACCAGTCAGGTGGTGTTTGTCAGAAATGCCATGGGCTCTGTGGTATAGCGTTTTGATGAGAGAATTCTTTTTTTAGATGGGTAGTGGTGGGAATCCGGTTTCAAGTAGGAATCTGTGTGGGTGGCTTTCCTGTAGACAGAATGTCCCAAGGATCCGTCAGGCCTCCTCTCAAACAGAATATCCAAGAATGGTAGTTTACCGTCTTTCTCCACTTCCATGGTGAATCTGATGGATGGGTGTCTAGAATTGATGTCGTCCAAGAAGTGGTTCAATGCTGGGAGGCCATGTGGCCAGATGACGAAAGTGTCATCCACATATCTCTTCCACAGGGAAGGACGCAGGGTAGATGTCTGGATGGCGTCTGATTCAAACTTTTCCATGAACATGTTGGCTATAACTGGTGACAAAGGGGAGCCCATAGGGGTACCCTCATTCTCTTTGTAGAAGGTGCCATTCCAGGTAAAATAGGTGTTGGTGAGGCAATGCCTAACCAGCACAGGTGCATCAGAATTCAATCCATGTTTGACTAAGTCCTCAATTATTGTTAGGGTGTCTGGTACTGGGACTTTGGTAAACAAAGATACTACATCAAAGCTGACGAGGATGTCATCAGGAGATAGTACCTTGTCCTTAACCATAGAGACTAATTGGGTTGAGTTGAGTACTGCCGAAGAGGTCTTGCCTGTGAAAGGGAGCAGAGTATCTGATAGAAAACGGGCTAGTTTGCACGTAAGAGAGTTTATCGTCGACACAATGGGTCGTAGCGGGGTGCCTTCCTTATGGATTTTGGGAAGACCTTAGAGTCTGGGAGGTCTTGCCGCCGATGGTTTTAGAGAGGGACGTTTGCTTGGTTCGATTAGGGAAGTCGAACTCGTGATGATACTGTTGGTTTTCGTCGTTACCACCACCTCCTTCTCCACCACCTCCTTCTCCACCACCTCCTCCACCATCACCTCCCCTGCCTCCAACACCACCTCCTCCACCACCTCCTCCTCCACCACCTCCTCCTCCACCACTTCCTTCTCTCCCCTCTTCCCTGTCCTTCACCTCCTCCTCCACCACCTTCACCTCCACCACCACCTCCTCCTCCACCTCCTCCTCCACCTCCTCCATCATCACCTCCACTACCTCCTCCACCTCCTCCACCATCACCTCCCCTGCCTCCAACACTTCCTCCTCCACCGCCTCCTCCTCCACCACCTCCTCCACCACCTCCTCCACACCTCCTTCTCTCCCCTCTCCCCTGTCCTCCACATCCTCCTCCACCACCTCCTTCACCTCCACCACCACCTCCTCCACCTCCTCCACCACCTCCACCATCACCTCCACCACCTCCTCCACCACCATCTCTACCACCACCTCTCCCACCTCCTTCACCACCTCCTCCTCCACCACCTCCTCCACCACCTCATTCTCTCCCCCCTCCCCTGTCTTCCACCTCCTCTTCCACCACCTCCTTCACCTCCACCACCACCTCCACCACCTCCTCCACCTCCTCCACCATCACCTCCACCACCTCCTCCACCAACATCTCTACCACTACCTCTCCCACATCCTCCACCACCACATCCTACACCACCCTCCACCCTCGTTCTCACCGATCACTTTCAAGTTGGCAGTCCACGTCTTCTCGTTGGCCTCCACCGAGTAGGCGGCCTGGTCGCTGAGATCGGCGTTGGCGATCACCAATGTGTGTTTGCTGGAGAACTGCTTGTGCTCGTACTTCCCCGCACTCGCGGCCGTCATCAGCAGCTCCTTGTTCTGGTGCACCACCACCAAGGGGAGACGGCGGGTAGACGGGGGGCGGGGAGTGGAGAGAGAAGAGAGGGGGGGGCGGGGGAGGAGAGATGAGGGAAATTGGGGTGGGGGGTGATTGGAGTGATAAGGGAGAAAAGAGGGAGAGGGGAGGATATGGGGAAGATGTGGGGGAGATGGGGGAGGATGTGGGCAAGATTTGGGGGAGATGGGGGAGATGGGGGGGGGAGATGGGGGAGAGATGGTGGAGATGGGGGAGCGATGGGGGGGAGATGGTGAAGATGGGGGTGAGATGGGGGTGAGATGGAGGGAAGATGAGGGAGCGATGGGGGGGAGATGGGGGAGATAGAGCGGAGATTGGATGACAGAGATGTGAGAGAAGGGGTTGAGAAGGAGAGAGAGGGAGGGTGAGATGGGGGAAAAAGAGAGGAGCGGTAGATGGGGGGGGGAGGGAAGATGGGAGGCGATGGGTGAAGGGGGGAGTGGTGGGGGAGAGAGAGAGGACGTGCCGGTTCAAGGTGTAACCGGTGTGACGTCTGGCTCGACCTCTAGATCTGGGATGCGACTAACCTTAAACCAGCGGACGCGCTGGTGGTTGGGGTCCTTGAACTCGAGGTGGACCTCGAAGATGGCCTTCTCGCCCGTCTTCACCACCACGTCCACCATGTCCTTGAGCAGTGTCACCGTCTGCAATCACACGCGTACAAAGACAAAGATCCCCCGTATAGCCTTAACAGACTGTTGGGGAAGTGCTGTTAGCGAGCACCTATAAAGGCCAGCACGGCACACGAGGGGGTAGGTGGCCAACACCACGCCCGGCCGCCTTTGTCTCCCCAGTGGCGATGTTTACACATTGCACCAGGTATTAATTTGAGGCTGAGTCGACCTAGGGGAGGCCCAGGACCGGTTCAGATAATCGTCATCGCTGTTGGCTGTGAACGGGAATCGAACCCAGCTCGCCAGGTACGTAGCGCAGCACGCTAACCGCTACACTACCGCTAACGCGCGTACACACGCGAACACAGAGACGCACATACAACAAAAACAGCATTTCGCCACTAAGTGGCGGTGACATCACCACGACGCTTGTGCAAGGCTATGTGCACTTGAGGCCACATGAAATGTCGAATTCCCGCTGACAGGAGGCCATGGGGTAGAACCAGGTGCCACGGATCGACTGACTGAGATGACTGGTTGATGCACCACCTGCGCCCCCTACTGTCCAACTGGATGTGCTTTAGCCACCCGGTGCTTAGCTCGTTGTTGTGAGCGTCGATTCTCCGACCTCCGTTATTGTTGGAGGGCGACTGCCTTCAACTGCCCAGCAGCAGCGTCCTTTACGAGCCTCCGAATTAGAGGCCGATCTTGACACCGCTGGTACCAGTCTCCGGCAAATCCACAAAGCTCCACATCCTCCTCACTCCATCTCTTCTCTAGCCCGCGTCGTGCCCATTTAGCCCCCTCGATCCGGCCGAACAAAAGCTGTTTAGGCATGCGGTGGCTGGGCATGCGGGCTAAATGATCCAGTCAACGCAGCCTTGCCTACCAGAGGAGTTCACTGATGGGAATATGTCCAGATCTTTCAAGAAGTTGTGAGCTCCTCACACAATCCAGCCTGGTTAAACCCAGGATGGATCGTAGACACGCCAGCCTGAATGTTTCTAACCAGCGCAGATGTTCTATTAGAGGGCTCCACGTTTCACAAGCATAGAGAAGGAAGGGCATGACGGTGGATGAAGAGATCCGAAGTTTCGTGCTGAGTTACAGACCAGATAGCTGCACACAGCATTACGCAGCCGGTGAAAAGATTTATGCTGCCCAACTGATTCGACGTGAGATCTCTGTTGTCAAACCGGAGCTGTTCATAAGCACACTGCTCAGTTATCGGAAACGCTCCACTCCACAACTGCTCCATCACCACCACCACCACCACCATCATGACTACCACCACCATCATCACCACCATCACCTCTATCGCCTCCTCATGCTTCTTCTTCATCTGCTTGAGCTTCTTGAGCATGCCACGGAAGTCGGTGATGCCCAGCTCGAAGCACACACGCTCCAGGTCCTTCTTCTCAGTGTTCATCAGCAGCTCCATGATCTCCTTCTCCGTGAGGACTTTCACCTCCTTGGGTGGAGGTGGAGGCGGCAGCTTGGACCTGGAGGAGGATAGAGGAGGATGATAGAGGAGAATAGAGGAGGAGGAGAATAGAGGAGGATGATAATAGATCTATAGATGTAGGCCATCGTAGATAGATTATCGATCTATAGATGTAGACCTTCGTATACAGATTGTAAATATATAGATTTATTTTATACCTACGTGACTTTACCGAAAGAACCAAAGAGTATGGATTCCCGCAGTCAAGAAAGCTTCAAATCAATACATATAGATGTTGACCCTCATATATATATTATAGATATAGACGCCTTGTATTGGGGATTGGAGTTCCTGGCCCTCACCTTTTTTTCATCATCGACTTGAAGTCCACTGTTTTTTCCTGATCTGAAACGTTCACACAGAGAGGAAATGAAGGGTGAGGAGGTGGGGGAGGAGTAGAATGCTCTCCTGAAGACTTTCTCACAACCACCCACCCATCCACCCACTCACCCACCCAGCCACCCACTCACAGACTCATCGACCCACTTACTCACCCGTCCACTAACTCACCTGCCCACTCACCAATGCACCCAATAATCCACTCCACTCGCCCATCCACCCACCCACTCACTCATTCACTCACCCACCCAACACTCACCCATCCACCCACTCATCCACGTACCTACTCAACAAACCCACTCAGCCCACACACGCATCCACACATCCAGCCATCGACTCGCCCACCCACTTACTCTCAATGACGGTCAGGCTGAAGGTGCAGGTCGCCTCTGCGTAGGCGTTTGTGGCCACGCACTTGTACGTGTCCGTGTCGTCCATGGTGGCATTTTCGATCTGTACCCAACACACAAACAAAGGTCCTCCGTGTAGCCTTCATAGACTGGTGGAGCAAGTGCTGTTGGTAGCAAGAAGCAGCACCTATGGAGCCCGACACGGTGGCACACACAGAGGGAGTGGTGGGTGGCCACCAGCAGCACGCACCGCCCTGCCATGCAGTTGAGGTGTGGGGTGGGTGAGGTAGTGGCCGTACGTTTCGGGTGAGATGTGGGTGAGGTGGCCGTGCGGGTGAGGTGTTGATGAGGTGGTCGCTGTGCGGTTGAGGGGTGGGGAGGTGGCCGTGCAGTTGAGGTGTGTGTGAGGTAACTGTGTGGGTGAAGTGTGGGTGAGGTGGCCGTGCAGGTGTGGTGTGGGTGAGGTGGTGACCGTGCAGATGAGGTGTGGGTGAGGTGGCCGTGTAGGTGAGGTGTAGGTGAGGTGGTGGCTGTAAAGGTGAGGTGTGGGTGAGGTGGTGGTCATGCGGGTGAGAAGTGGGTCAGGCCAAGGCCGTGCAGGTGAGGTGTGGGTGAGGTGTTGTCCATGCGGGTGAGGTGTGGGTGAGGTGGTGGCCGTGCGGGTGAGGTGTGGGTGAGGTGTTGTCCGTGCGGGTGAGGTGTGGGTGAGGTGGTGGGCGTGCAGATGAGGTGTGAGTGAGGTGGTGGCTGTAAAGGTGAGGTGTGGGTGAGGTGGTGGGCGTGCAGGTGAGGTGGCCGTGCGGGTGAGATGTGGGTGAGGTGGCCGTGCGGGTGAGGTGTGGGTGAGGTGGCCGTTGTGGGTGAGTGAGGTGGACACCTGGAGCGAGTGCTCGCCCGTGATGGCATCGTATCGGTCGCGAAATCGCTCTCCGAACTCCTTGACGTCGTTCCCAGCTCCGCGCTTCCAGCAGACTTTGGGCTTGGGCTCCCCGGCAATCTTGGCCCTCATGAAGACGTTCTTACCTTGGGGGGGGGGGGAGGGGGATAGGGGGGGCGAGGGCCAAGAGAGTCTCACAACCCATCTTCGTGTGATCCATCCACCAACCCTCTCTGCTGCTGCCTCCACAGTTGCTGGGTGATTACAGACAGCCAACGCAGCAGCAGCAGCATAGCCACCACCAGCACCACGTGCAGTTTTATAGCCACCCCCACGTGCAGCACCATAGACACTAAAGACAAAGATCCCCCCGTATAGTCTTAAAAAACTGTTGGGCCAAGTGCTGTTAGCAAGTGGCAGCACCTATGAAGGCCGGCACGGCACACGAGGGATTTGGGTGGCCAGCACCATGCCCGGCCGCCTTTATCTCCCCAGCGGCGATGTTAACTCCACACCGCTCCAGGTACTCGTTTGAGGCTGAGTTGACCTAGGTGAGTCCCGGTACCAGTTCAGATAATCGCTATGACTGGTGTTAGGGGGCTGTGAGCATGAATCGAACTCGGGTGTCAGCCGAGTTCATAGCCCCGCACGCTGTATTTAATCTTGATTTTGAAGCTTTCGTGACTGCAGGAATCCATACTCTTGGTTCTTTCGGTAAAGTCACGTGGGTAGAAATAAAATAAATCACGACGTTTCAATCGCAACACAAGCGACCGTCATCAGGCGGAACCGATACAGCAGTACAGTTGTCTTTACCGAAAGAACCAAAACTCTTTGTATTTTATTTTATCAGGTGAGGCCCACTGAGCTATGTAACTTTTTTTTCAGAAGCGACCACAAAGTGGGCTTATCATGTGGAAATGTAAAGCATTCACGTACTCTAAACGCGTCATGTTGATTCTAAATGTGGAGGGAAAACCCAGAGGAACCCGGAGAAGAATCCATGCAACCACCACGGGGAGAGAGAAAGAGAGATGCAAACTCCAAATATAGAGCAGGCGTCAGGGTCGGGATCGAACCCACGACCTCCTGCATACTGGGCGACGTAGTTAACATCTCCTAGCCACCGTGATGATAATGAGAGAGACACAGACTCCCGATATACAGCATACATCAGGGTCGGGATCGAACCCACGACCTCCTGCATACCAGGCGAGGCAGTCAACATCTACTGTGGCACCCACGGTAACTATTGCTGCACCAACACCGCTCTCCCCCCCCCCAAGTGCCCCCCCCCTCCCCTGTAGCTAACCCTCGGGCACGTTGAGGGGAGGGGGTTTGATGGTGAACTCGGGCAGGCTGTCGCCCGGCTCCACGTTGGTGTTGAAGGTGACGAGCGAGACGGTGGACGTGGTGATGGACGACTTGCGCTTCACCGTGGAGCTCGTGCTGCTCGTGGAAGACGACTCTGGGTGCCACGGTGAGGAGCGGCGGCGAAGGGAGTTGAGGAGAGGCGAGGAGTGGAGGAGTGAGAAGTAGAGGAGTGGAGGAGTGAGGAGTGAGAAGCAGAGGAGTGAGGAGTGGATGATTGAGGAGGTGGTGTGAGGAGGGGTGCCGAGTGAGGGGTGAGGAGGGGGAGTTAGCAAAAAAACAACATCATCATTAGTAGTATAGGAGGAGATACAGCATCATCAGCAGCAGTAGTAGCATCAGCAACACCGCTGTGTGCACAAACAGCTGTTTAGCCAATGGGAAGGCTCCCCATGCCGTAGTGCCTACAAGAGTTCACTGCTCTCATATTTAAGGTTAACAGAGGCTAAAACGTGCAGGTTTTAAGAAAAAAGAACGAAAGTCATGAGACTACGTTTTGAGTAATGGAAAAATCATTACTGTGCCATGAACGGCATTACGTTACTTATTATTCTTCATGATGAAGGGCTATTGCGCGAAACGTCGCCAATTAAATATGTATTTTTTCTAATGGCGTTGGTATTACAATGGTCACGTTCCAGTGACGGGTAACGTCCCCGTGATTATGCTGACGTCACAATGTTTGCTGAATATGTGTCCTGACTTTTGGGCTGCCCTATATAACAATAACCCTATGTCTCCTGACTTTTGGGCCAACCTTGTTAATAACAATAACCCGATGCGTCCTCACTTTTGGGCCACCCTGGTTAATAACAATAACCCTATGTGTCCTGAAGTTTGGGCCACCCTGTATAATAACAATAACCCTTTGTGTCCTGACTTTTGGGCCACCCTGCATAATAACAATAACCCTATGTCTCCTCACTTTTGGGCCACCTTGTATAATAACAATAACCCTATGTGTCCTCACTTTTGGGCCACCCTGTATAAAAACAATAACCCTATGTGTCCTGACTTTTGGGCCACCCTCTATCGTAGCGCACGGCGTTGTTGTATTTCTAACCATGCTGGACAATCCCCGTGCTGCCCTTCCGTATGATTTTGGTCGTCTTGGTGGTGGTGGTCCTCATGGTCTCGAATCCGCCCTTGCGATTCCGGTCCATTGCGAAGGAGTGTGACGGTCTTCAGGAGAGCAGGGGACGAGGATGCGGAGGAGTTGGAGGAGTTGGAGGAGGATGAGCAGGTGGGAAGGAAGATGATGAGCGCTGTACGTGGGAGAGGGGAAGTTGCCGGGGGATAGATTATCACGGATGGATTGGGTCATTCTTATGCTCAACCACACTGAAAAGACATCGTTGTCATGTTCACCATCATCATCACATCATCATCTTCAACCACGACCAGAGGATGCCACCATCATCAGCAGCAAGGTGTTTATGAGTAAGCAGCATTGCTACTGTAGTCGGTGTGAGCTCACCTGTGATTAATCGCACGTATTATTGTACAATCTGTAGCATATGGGAACCTAATAAATCATTTTGCATAGCTGAAGGTAGCCAGATGCGTTTCATGATCAAAATTTAAGATCAGGAAAATGGTGATCAGGGATTGGATCCCGAGCCCCCACGTGCACAGTAGAGTACAATTTTAGATTTAGGGCTATTTTCTGCACCAGTAAGCTGCAGTCTACATTAGCTCCAATAATATATAACTTAAATTTGAATGTCAATCGACTGACAGGAACTCGGTAATGTTAATTGACTGTTGATTGAGTTCGTGGTGGTAACTAAATATGCATAGTTAAGACTTTGTTATTAAAGTTGATTTCCCATCTGCATAACATACACATCTCAAATATTAACACTGACACTCAATCCCATTGGCAGAGGAATTCAGTTGCGGTGTTGCCACATGGAGGATATCTCTGCTCGCTATCGCAGGTGCGAGATGTTCACTTATATTTTTATTAGTATTTTGTTCGCCGTTTTTTGCGAGGGAGAAATCGAACAAAAATAAGATGGCGTCGCGCCTCGTGGTGAGTTATTTAAATGCTTACGAGAGTGTGAGGTAACTTATTTATTTTAAATCAAATCCCACTCGAATGAATAGATACAATCGAGTTGCAAGACGATCATAGTGTTTTGGTGATGAAAGTTGTTTTGTAATAGTTTACAACGTTTGGCGTCACTGCGTTGCTTTGCGCTGTTCATGAGGAAGGCACAAAATGGCCGACTTAGACATTAAGTTTAACATTGAACTCATGGAGCGGGCGGCACGGGTGTGTTCTCAGAGGTTACATGACATAACAAAGAATAATTGTGGCACACGTTTATTGTAAGTAAAATAGGAATTATCTAATTTACATATTGTTAAGAAATTTGATGTTAAAACTGTTGGTTTTATTGCATTGCGCAATTTATGAGGATGGCACAAAATGGCCGACTTAGAGATTAAGTTTAACATTGAACTCATGGAGCGGGCGGCACGGGTGTGTTCTCAGAGGTTACATGACATAACAAAGAATAATTGTGGCACACGTTTATTGTAAGTAAAATAGGAATTATCTAATTTACATATTGTTAAGAAATTTGATGTTAAAACAGTTGGTTTTATTGCATTGCGCAATTTATGAGGATGGCACAAAAAGGCTGACTTAGAGATTAAGTTTAACATTGAGCTCATGGAGCGGGTGGCACGGGTTTTCTTTACAGAGGTTACATGATATAATAATTAATAATTGTTATATATGTGTATTGTCAGTTAAGTATGATTTCTCTAATTTACGTATTATAATTTAACGTAAACACATACCTGGAAAACCTTACGATTTACCCAGCTGTTTCAATACGACAACAAAAATATTTTATTTTTGTTTGTGTTTTTCCCTTGTGATGGGACTTTGTAGCATGAACGCTGAGATTTATAAGGACATGGGGTGACCAATAAGGTCTGGATTGGTCTGTAATAAGGTAGGCACTGATAAAGGGTTGACAGGTATGTGAACACCAGGGGGGGGGGATTGTCGTGAAACGGCGAAACTTTCGTTCAAAAGCCCTCTATGTATCTCTAAGGATCTCTATGGGTCTCTGTCTATAAGCATTCCTGTCAACCCCTGATTAGCGCCTACCTTATTACAGACCAAGTCAGACCTTATTGGTCACCCCGTGCACCTTATGAATCTCAACGTTAATCCTATGAAGGCCCATCACAACGGAGAAACACAAATAAACAGGCACATATTTTTTTTTGGCCCGCATTTAAACGGCTGTACGCCGTATGGACTTGAAAACTCAAATTTTCTGTACAAGAATAGGGGATAAACCATATGGGTTCACAGGTATGTGTTCAGCCGCTGTCAAGTCGTCCACCACTTGTCCGAAAGAAAAAACACAATGCAGAGTCACTACTCATCCTCTCCGAACTTTATATTATTTGTTTTATTGTTATTATCGTTGTTGTCTATTCAGACGACCTGTCCCTCTGACCTCAAAAGGATTCACGACTGGAGGGGACAGATCAGATGCCAGAATGTTCACTATCATGATCATCTTTACTGTCACCATCACCGAATGTCCATCATCATCACCACTACCTTCACCAAAATGTTCACGATCATGATCAATCTTTACTGTCACCATCACCGAATGTCCATCACCATCACCGCTACCATCACCATAATGTCCACATCATCATCTTTACCGTCACCATCACCCAATGTCCATTATCATCATAACCGCTACCATCACCAGAATGTTCACTACCATCATCATCATCATCATCACTATCACCTCAATCCCATCAGCACCCTATCAACATCAACACCATCAAAGCAACAACAATATCACCCATAACTGCAACATCACCATCACTGCAACATCTCCCATTACTGCAACATCACCTTCACTGCAACATCACCATCACTATAACATTACCATCACTACAACATCACCATCACTGCAACATCACCCATCACTGCAACATCACCATCACCAAAACATTACCATTACTGCAACATCACCATCACTGCAATATCACCATCACTATAACATCACCATCACTATAACATCACCATCGCTACAACATTATCCATCACTGCAACATCACTCATCACTGCAACATCACCATCACTGCAACATCACTTATCACTGCAACATCACTCATCACTGCAATATCACCATCACTGTAACATCACCATCCCTGCAACATCACCATCACTGCAACATCACCCATCACTACAAGATCACCATCACTGCAACATCACCCATCACTGCAACATCATTAATCACTGCAACATCACCATGAATGCAACATCACACATCACTGCAACATCACCCATCACTGCAACATCACCATCACTACAACATCACCCATCACTGCAACATCACCATCACTGCAACATCACCCATCACTGCAACATCACCCATTACTGCAACATCACCATCACTACAACATCATCATCACTACAATATCACCATCACTGCAACATCACCATCACTACAACATCACCATCATTACAACATCACCCATCACTGCAACATCACCATCACTGCAACATCACCATCACTGCAACATCACCATCACTGCAACATCACCCATTACTACAACATCACCATCACTACAACATCACCCATCACTGCAACATCACCCATCACTACAACATCACTCATCACTGCAACATCACCATCACTGCAACATCACTATCACTACAACATCACCATCACTGCAACATCACCATCACTGCAAACATATCATCAACAACACCGATCACAGCAACATCTCCGCTATTTGATTTTGTGTTTGCATTCAATCAACAAATTCCACTGCTGGATGATGGAAGGTCTGCCGAACACTGTATCAGCTGCGCTATTGTTGGGTCCACGGTGGGTAGGATGTTAACTCCCTCGCCTGGTATACAGGAGATCGTAGGTTCGATCCCGACCCTGACGCCTGCTGCTGTATTTTTGGGGTTTGCGTGTCGCTCTCTCTCTCATCCATCATCATCACGGTGGCTAGGAGATGTTAACTACCTCGCCTGGTATACAGGAGGACGTGGGTTCGATCCCGACCCCTGACGATGCCTGCTGCTTTTGTCTATGTGGAGTCTGCGTCTCTCTCTCTCTCTCATCATCATCACGGTGGCTATGATATGTTAATTACCTCGCCTGGTGTACAGGAGATCGTGGGTTCGATCCCGACCCTGACGCCTGCTGCTGTATTTTTGGATTTTGCGTGTCTCTCTCTCTAATCATCATCACGGTTACTAGGAGATGTTAACTACCTCGCCTGGTATGCAAGAGGTCATCGATTTTATTCCGACTTTGACGATGCCTGCTGATGTATATTTTGAGTTTGCGTGTCTCTCTCTCTCTAGTCATCACCACGGTGGCTAGGATATCTTAACTACCTCGTCTGGTATACAGGAGGTCGTGGGTTCGATGCTGACCCTGACGGCTGCTGTGCATTTCGAGTTTGCATGTTCTATCTATCTCGCCGTGATTGCGTGGATTTTTCTCCGGGCCCTCCTAATTTTTTCATCCACATTTAGAAACGTGCGGTTGGAGTATTTGGCTACTGCTATACATTTCGACGTGATACGCGACTTCGTTGAGCTATAATTTGTGAGTGACAGGCTCGAGGCCGGGTGCCACTCACTAACTCACTCACCCACCGACTCACCCACTCAAATCCCATCCCTTATCTAGCTCGTGCCACTCACTAACTCACCCAACCACCGACTCACTCACTCAAATCCCATCCCTCCTCTCGCCCGTGCCACTCACTAATACACTCACCCATCAGCCCATATATTTTCTAGTCTCTGCCTCTCACTCACCCACCCACTCACGCATCAGCCCTTCTCTTCTCTAGCCTGTGCCACTCGCCACCGTTCAACTCACCCACTCACTCACCCACTCATTCACTCACCTTCTCAGCCACTCACCCATCAGCCCTTCTCTTCTCTAGCCTGTGCCACTCGCCACCGTTCAACTCACCCACTCCCTCACCCACTCATTCACTCACCTTCTCAGCCACTCACCCATCAGCCCTTCTCTTCTCTAGCCTGTGCCACTCACCTGCGCTCTCTCTCCAAGACTCAACGACAATCGCCAGCAGGGAAGGCGACAGAGAGGCAGAGAAGCGATGCGAGGACAGACACTCGATGGTCGGGTGATGGTTGGTGGTGGTGCTGGAGGTGTCTCAAACCTCTGCGGCTACGCTACCAAAGGAACAGCAAGCCAACTGGAAGGTCGGAGGACTTGACGTGCCTCGTTCTGTCTGCACCACCGCCTCCGAACTCGATCCTCTCTTCTCGAGCCTCCAGCCCACCCACCCCCACACGCGCATCCAACGGACCCACCCCCTCACACCCACGCCAAAGACAAAGATCCCCCGTGTAGCCTTCACAGACATTTGGGGCAAGTGCTATTACTGTGGCACACACCGCGCCCGGCCGCCTTTGTCTCCCCAGTGGCGATGTTTACTACGAATCGCACCACGTACTTATTTCAGGCTGAGTCGACCTAGGGGAGGCCTAGGATCGGTTCAGATAATCATCACTGGTATTGGCCGTGAGCGGGAATCGAACTCGGGTATCCAGGTTCGTAGTGCAGCACGCTAACCACTACACATGCACACACACGTACACGTACACATACACACGTGAACACACACGTACACACACGTACACGTGCACACAC
Source organism: Lampetra planeri (assembly GCF_965212315.1). NCBI lineage: Eukaryota > Metazoa > Chordata > Hyperoartia > Petromyzontiformes > Petromyzontidae > Lampetra > Lampetra planeri. Next base: position 5,397,746 of record NC_136154.1, on the reverse strand, counting down.
ACACGTACACATACACACATACGTTCACACACACATACGTACACATACACACACACATACACACGTGCACACACACGTGTAGACACACCAGTGTACACACATACACGTTTACACCCACGTACACATACACATACACACACGTGCACATACACACACGTGCACACACATACACGTGCACACACACGTACACATACATACACACATACGTACACACACGTACACGTGCACACACATACGCGTTTGCACGGACCCGCATGCGCGGTCGACTCCCCAAACGCATTGGGATCGCTGTCTGCTCCCAAAGGTTCCCCTTGGCTCTGGCCATATAAGTCCCCCTTTCTGCCAAAGGAGATGACCGCGAGTGGCTAAATGTGAACCCGAGGTCTTCTCGCGGGACCAGGCCGACGACTGAGTTACTGGTTGCTTGCTGCGTCTGCAGGTCTGCGGATTGCCTGACGGCTAAGCGGTTTAAGGGACGAGACATCAGAGACGGGCAATCAACGTTGACCCCCCCCCCCCTAATCGGTCGTGTGTGTGATGTTGAACTTCCTTCGCACCGTACGTAATGAACCGTGCTCATCGGAGGTATCGGCACCGTCTCTCGCCAGTTGTGATCCAAACGATTTGTCGTCGCTTCGTCCAATCAACCATCATCACATCGTCTCCCACCATCACATCTACCATCATCACATCATCACATCACACATCATCCCATTATCCATCCCATCATCACATCATACATCTACTCTCATCACATCACATCATATATCATCACCACATTACATCACCACATCATCCATCTCCCATAATCACATCATCACATCATACCAACATTACATCATCACATCATCAAATTATCCATTCATTATCCCATCATCACATCATCCATCATCACATCATCCAATTATCCATTCATTATCCCATCATCACATCATCCATCATCTCATCATATCACATCATCCAGCACATTCACAATACCATCATCATACTATCATCCATCATCCCATCATCATATCATCCATTATATCTACCATCATCACATCACCCACATCACATCATCCATTATCACATCATCCATCATCACATCATCCATCACATCTACCATCATCAAATCGTCTATCATCACATTATCACATCATCCCAGTATCCATACCATCATCACATTATACATCTACTCTCATCACATCATCCCATCATTACATCATACATCATCCATCATCACCACATCACATCATCCCATCATTACATCATACATCATCCATCATCACCACATTATATCATCCGAACATTACATTATCACATAATACATTGTACCATCATCCCATCACGTCAACCCATTATCCATTCATGATCCAATCATCACATAATCCATCATCACATCATCCCATCATCATATTATCACATCATCCAGCACATTCACCATCCCATCATCATCACACCATCCATCATCACATTATCACATCATCCACCATCTCATCATCGCATAATCACATAATCCATCATCACGTGATCCTATCACATCATCATCAAATCATTACATCATTCATCATCAAATCATCCTATCATCCATCACATCATTCATCATCACATAATCCATCACATCATCACCACATTATCAAATCATCACATCATATTATCCTATCGTCCATCACATCATTCATCAACACTACATCATTCATCATCACATAATCCATCACATCATCACCACATTATCATTCATCATCACCACCACATCATCCATCTCCCATCATCGCATCATCCATCACATCATCCCAACATCACAGCATCCATGGATGACATTGCGAATAAAGTTCAACATACCGACGTAAAACTTGCCCCAACAAGACCCGTTGAGGCTATCCAGTTTCAGTTTCATTTATTTGGTATAGCCCTGTGAGCCATTCGGCTCTTGAAACGGGTGCAACCGCAACAAACAAAAACATGAACATGAAAACATCTTAAAGTGACTACGCGCAAACAAAAAAATCCAGGAAAAAAACAGCAAAGTCTTCCAAAAAAGCACCGTATATCAATGCTGTGTGCAAAAAATCCCAGTGGGATGCAAGTCAAACAATAACAACCGTAAGACAATTTAGATTAAAGTTATCAGTCTAACTCTGTACTACAACAAATATAGTTAAACCAAAACGTTTTTTAAATCACCAAAATAAAGCTATAAAAGCAATGCAACGGTGATATACGGGGGAGCTTTATCTTTGGAGGCGGGGTGCTGAGGTTAGGTAGGAGGAATGGTGGTGTTGGGGGGCTACTGGGCAGTGAGAGCAGCTGTGCCCAGCATGCGTTGCAGTCGGGCAGCGGCCGGCCGGTTGGTCGGTTGCGAGCGAGCGAGATGCTAAATTTAAGGAGCCATTTAGGGAGGGAGGAGCTCAGTGCTCGCCGATCCAGGATGCCTGGAGGGAGGTTCCAGTTTCCCCCAGGGCCGTCTCAAGGCAGGCGAGCCCCGTGTATTTACGGCTGCTGTTGCTCGGGCCGCCGTGTATGTGCCGTATGTTGAACTTTCGTGCGCACCGTACGCAGGCAAAGGCGCTCATCGGAGGTGCGCGGGGGGGGGACAAGGAATTTAAAATCTGTACACACCATGGAGATGGAGCGGACGAGTCGAGGCGCCACGGTGGCAAAGGAAGATCGTGGGTTCCATGCCGACCCCGACGCCTGCTGTACATTTGGAGTTTGCGTCTCTCTCCCCCCACCTCCCCGTGGTCGCGTGGATTTGTCTCCGGGTCCTTTTCACGGCGAGAATCAACATCACCACGCATTTGGAGTATTCGGCTGCTGTTATAAATGTCCACGTGATGATCATGATGATGATATCAGCCACATCGTTGAGCTATCATTTGTGGCCATGTGGCTTCTGATAACGAGCTACATAGCTCAGTGGGCCTCTTAGTTTGTTGTACTGCCCCTGCACCTACGATTAGCACGGTTGGCTATATATGATGCTATAGAAAGTCAACATACATAGTACTATGCTACCTACTACACTACTATACACTACACCATACATTACTATATACTGCACTGTACACTACACTATACACTGCACTGCTGTACACTACTAGACAATAGGTTATCCACGACACACTACACCACGATTCTAAATTGAGAACTAATTTCTTTAGAACGCTTCTTCTCGTTGCGTGTTAGTCTGTTGTCCTTACCCTACGTACAGTGCGAAAAAAGTTCAACATACAATATACATGAATGGTAAAATACATTTATACGTTTTATATCTTTTGGAGTCGATCTCTGCCACGCCGCCGCGAGAGGGTTCGCGACGACGCTCATCTGACCGGTGACCTAGGTTCAATTCCCGGTCAGGGCTAACATGACTTGGCCAGAGACGATATGGATCTCCAACCCCATAGTAGGGTAAGTGGCCGTACATAAATAATGTCACGCACCAAGGGGGGATCAGATATTTGTGCCGATGTGTGACAACACGTTCTACTTAATTAAATATACTTTTTAATACATCTTTCTCCTACAACATCCGAGCGCAGCGCCACATTAAATATGCACTACAATGATAATAATTTAAAGCGATTTGAAGCATGTTTTATATATTTGGGGGGGGGGGGGGGTAGAGCTTTGTGACGTCATATTTTAGGGGGATCTCACTTTTTATGACGCCGTGTGACTGGGGGGGGTCAAAATCATCCAAATTTGCGTGACGCCATTTATGGACGGCCCCTAACGAGAAGTGTGGTAGGTAGGCAGGAGAGGGGTGCCTTGCCCCCCCTGGTGACCAAAGCTATGAGTTGGGGAGGGGGGGGTCCTTGACACAACCATCGTGATGAGATTTGTATTCAACAACAGCAGCGGTGGGTCACAGAACAACAAACAACTTATTAAATTACGCCGTTCAAACGCATTTATTTTTTCACGAAAATTATTTCATTCACGTTCCACGTTTTTTTTCTTTAATTTTAACTCGAGCAGTAACGTTGAGTGAAGACCCCCTTGGAGGGCCCACGATGTCACTCGGCTGGTCTGGGAATTCCCCAGCGAATAGTCGTGTATAGTGGTGTAGTGTATAGTGTAGTTTATAGTAGTGGAGTGTATACGAGTGTATATTAGTGTCGTGTATAGTAGTGTAGTGTATAGTAGTGGAGTGTATAGTAGTGGAGTGTATAGTAGTGTAGTGTATAGTTGTGTATAGTAGTGTAGTGTATAGTAATGTAGTGTATAGTAGTGTATTGTATAGTAGTGTAGTGTATAGTAGTTTATACTAGTGTAGTGTATAGTAGTGTATTGTATAGTAGTGTAGTGTATAGTAGTGTAGTGTATAGTAGTGTAGTCTATAGTAGTGTAGTGTATATTAGTGTAGTGTATAGTAGTGTAGTGTATAGTAATGTAGTGTATAGTAGTGTAGTGTATAGTAGTGTAGTGTATAGCCGTCTAGTGTATAGTAGTCTAGTGTATAGTGTAGTGTATAGTGTAGTGTATAGTAGTGTAGTGTAAAGTAGTGTTGTGTATAATAGTGGAGTGTATAGTAGTGTAGTGTTTGATAGTGTAGTGTACAGTAGTGTAGTGTATAGTACTGTAGTGTATAGTAGTAGAGTGTATAGTAGTGTAGTGTTTGATAGTGTAGTATATAGTAGTGTAGTGTATAGTAGTGGAGTGTATAGTAGTGAAGTGCATAGTAGTGCCCTGTATAGTAGTGTGGTGTATAGTAGTGTGGTGTATAGTAGTGGAGTGTATAGTAGTGTAGTGTATAGTAGTGGGGTGTATAGTAGTGTAGTGTATGGTAGTGGAGTGTATAGTAGTGGAGTGTATAGTAGTGGAGTATATAGTAGTGGAGTGTATAGTAGTGTCGTGTATAGTAGTGTGGTGTATAGTAGTGTAGTGTATAGTAGTATAGTGTATAGTAGTGTATTGTATAGTAGTTTATAGTGTAGTGTATAGTGTATAGTAGTGTAGTGTATAGTGTAGTGTAGTGTATAGTAGTGTAGTGTATAGTAGTGTAGTGTGTAGTAGTGTAGTGTATGGTAGTGTATCGTGTAGTGGTGTATAGTAATGTATAGAAGTGTATGGTGTAGTAATGTAGAGTGTAGTAGTGTATAGTAATGTATAGTGTCGAGTAATGTATAGTGTAGTAGTGTATAATGTATAATATTGTAGTAGTGTATAGTTAGCTATAGTAGTGTACAGTAGTGCATATTGTAGCAGTGTATACTAATGTATAGTAGTGTAGTGTATTGTAATGTAGTGCTGGAGTCTGTCGCCATGGAAAGGGAGGTCTGGACCGCCTACTCAATCCTCACCAGGACAAGCGAATGGAGAAATGAACGAACGTTAAAGTATGAAAAAATAAGAATAGGTTTTACTCTTTCCGGCAATAAAACAGGTGTTACGATGTTCAAAGACAAAATAAAAACCTTTTGCAAGGAATCGTCTATAAATGCAGTTATAGTACCTTGTCTTTGTGCTATTCGCCTTTTGTAATTCTCTGATCTGACACCGGTGAGACTCGGCCCTAAATAAGGCTGTCTCTGGTGTAGGCCAATTAGTCTCAAAGGCAATGCATATATAATTATCAGAGCGTGTTCGCATGTTCACCGCAAGTACCGTTTGTGGTAAATTCAGTACTTGATTCCTTGCATAAGGTTGCTATTTGATGTCTAAACATCTTAATACCTGTTTTATTGCCAGAAAGGATACAACCCATTATTGGTTTTATACTTTTGTAGTTGTTAACGATTCAGAGACGGTTTCAAGGAGGCACCTTTTATTATTACACGCTTTCTATAAACTCACTGTCTGTTGTTGTAGTCGTATCTTCAAATCTTGTAACTTAATTTTAACCCACTTCCAAATGTGCTATCGACTGCAAACTTGTTATACTTATGTCATACTGATGACAATACTATATTCTATCATATAAAATAAATAACATTGTCCACGCTCAACTGACGTTGGCTGTAAATCACCATGGCAAGCCTCGGGGCCACTTCCTGGAGTCGTCGAGTTCTACCATTACTCGTACGGTACATTTCATTAAAGCGTGTAAAAAAAAGTATTTTTAAATATTACTTATTTATTAACACCTTTCACGGTCACGTCCACACACTCGCCACAGTTAATTAGCCTAGCCTGTACACAACCCTAACTGACTGAGATAGCAGTGACGATGGCGATGAGACGACAGCAAAGACGAGACCAGCATATTCCCAGAACCGGCAGCCTCGAGCTCCCTGCTCTCGGCTCCTTTTATTCTACCAGAGCGGCCTGGTTCCAGGGGCCTCCAGATGGGGTCCTCTGTAACCCTTACCCTAGTTCCCCCATCTGCCTATACTCTGTGCATTCCATCACCGGCGTGTGTACTATCTGTCCACCAGCTGGCGCTATGACACTACACTTTGATAGTGGTAAAAAAGGTCCCATTTCGCAGGGTAAAGTAAGCGGTAACTGTTGCTACCACTACTACAATAGAACTGTTTTGTGGCCGCATTTTTTCTGCATGACATAGCAGACACTTGCGGCGTTAAACGTTAGAGACGGCATGAGCCATTAAGACGCGATGTGGATTTTTATTGGGCAAGAGGAGGAGGCCCTCGATATATAACAAACTCTAAGTGCGACAGCGCGAAGAGACGAAGCACACAATATTGGGTGGCTTCCACCCTGACGATTGCCGCACCACCCCCTTGAGCTGATGTGATGTCGTCACTACTATGCCATTGTTCCCTCCCCACTTCATTGACCAACGTAGGGAAGTATGGTCCCACAGACCGCCCACCCTCGCCCCACATGACATACAGCAGCGTGGGGTAAGGAGGTGGCACAGCAAACGGACTGATCGCCATCTGTTTCTGTCTGCTGGGAAAGGGGTGAATAGAGCGTTTCACCGTTGCACAAGGCATGGAATTTCTCCGGGGTTGCTCCGGTATCCTCCTCCGCCACGTAAATAATAATAATAATTACAAAACACGGCTCGTCATCGTCCTTAATCAGCTGAAACTATATCGCAATATATATTGATACATATTAATAAATATATTAATAAATATGAATACACATGTTGAGGTGCAAATGACGACGCTGACACAGATCTTCGTAAGGGCTGATGCCAATGTTTATTAGGGGCTTACGCCTAGGAACTTCACAGGCTTATGCCTAACAGTTTTTAGAGGCTTAAGCCCAACAGTTATTACGGGCTATCCTATATCTCCCTGAGGGAAAGGTACTGGGAGGTCCCTATCACCCACCCAGGCTATTCAGGCTCCTCCCTCAGCACCGACCAAGGGATCAGCCTGGTTGGTCGGCCGGTTGAAGTAGCCACCCTAGCCTGGTGCTAATTTCCCCCTACCCTGGGTCCCGACTTCCAACCTCTCTCGTTCCCGGCCCCTGGTGTAGCGACGACCCCTTTCACGTCACGGGTCCCCGATTATATATCAGGGTGACAAGCCATCATCCCTCATACACCCCAGGATGACAGGTGACAAGCCGTCATCCCTCCTACACCTCAGGGTGACATGACATCATAAACTACTCCTCAACATCACCCGGGAGACAAGAGTATTCCTGTCTCCGGGGACTCTAATCTCAACGGCCAGCGCAGCCTGAGGGGTAGCAGGATTTGTGAACCAGGTGGAACCATGACAGACATTGTAGTCAAAGCCCGCACACTAGCGGCCAGAGGGCCCAACCCCGTGGGAGATGGTAGGAAATGCAAGCGGCCCCCCGACGGCATCTCCACGCACCATTGTTTGACCAGGATACGCACGGGCATCCGAGCCAAAAAATCGGTTTCCAAGAGCCATAGTACGGCCAAGGTCTTGGAGGCCAAAATGGGCCCTACCAATTCAATTTCACCAATCGCTACCGATGCGGCCCAAAATGCCGAGGCTGTCGCCATTGGTGGCCACGCAAGCCCCGAGAACCGGCCACAACAGCCCAACGCTGCGTGGCAGTATATGAAAAATGGCCTCTGAGACCATGGAGGTGGACGCACCAATGTCCACCGGGATCCGCACCTGGACCCCCTGCACGTGCCCCACAACTGCCGAGGACCCCGCCGCGGCGGCTACCACGCGGTGCGCGAGGGCCTTCCACTGGCGAGTCTGTCTGGGCCACCTAACCGACGGCCACGACCCCGCAGAACTCGAGCCCGAACTCTTAGAGATGATACCCTGAGGATGGACCCTAACCCGCTAGATGCGTGAGGTGGGGGGAGCGGCCGTACGATCGATGCGTCGCGACTTGCCTGTGGACCCGGAGGTCCCGCCGCTGGAGACCCGGTCGCAGGAGAGGAGGTCTTCATGAAGGCCCCAGGGGCATTGTTGCAGCCCCGCTCGAAGTGGCCCTGCTGGCCACAGCTGAAGCAGGTCGACTGCCCCGCAGCCTGCGGACGAGGGGGACTCGTCCGCCACCGCCTTTCCGGCCGGCGATCAGCAGCACCCCTCCCGCGTCGGTCGTAGACTGCCACGGTAGCGAGGGCGTCCATCCCCTGAGGTGCCGCCGCCGCTGCCGGCGTGGGAACTCCAACACATACTGCTACCGTGGGTGGTCGTCGCAGAGCGAGATGCGTTTGGATGTTCTGCGCGACAGCCAACGACGTGATTTTGGACTCCTTGGCAATGGACAACGCGATGCCCAGCTCCCCCACGAGGCCCAACATCCTCTCTAGGGCCAAGGGGTCCAGCGCCCTCCCCTCAAGGTCGGGGTACGCGGCCCGAGCCAGCGCCAGGAGGGAGCAGCGGAACGCCATGGGCCAATTTCAGTGCTGACGCACTGAAAACTTGAGCCGTGCACTAGATGGCGGCTGAAACACCGCGGCCATCTGTTGGTAGGTTGAATTCAACGTCGACCTGTCAGCCGATGCAATGGTTTAAAACGCCTGCAACGCCCTTGAATTGAGGCATGTTGGCAGCGCACGTAGTGCCTCCTCTGCGGGCCAGCGCACCAACTGTTAGGTCGCGTCAAAGCGTGCCTGAAATTCGAGCCAGTCGCCCCCCTTCACGGCGAACGGCATGACGGGGGGGGGCAACCGGCGCAGTCGCAGGTGAGCCAACCCCGCACCCAGCCCAGACTCACCTGCCGCGCCGCTCGCCGACGACTCCAAGGTCGCAGCCCCGGCACCGGGTTTGCCGGCAGCCCCGGCACTCGGCGAGGACATCACCGTGGGCGCGGCCGCGGCAAGCGCCACCACCGCGGCGTACCACAGGCCCGCGTTCGCGTCGGCGGCAACGTCCAGAGTGGCGGCGCCCATGGGCACGGCCATGACAGGTGTCATGGCGGCGGTGTCCGGCGTCGCACAAAAAATGGCGCCCGGTCCCGGCATCGCACCAACAATGGCGCCTGGTACCGGCGTCGCACAAAAAATGGCACCCGAGTGCCACGGCACGTCCACCAGCGAGTTTGCGGCAAGATCCATTTTGGTGGGCGACATGATGTCGGCGACTCCGCGATTTCGACCCGCCGAGTGTACGCAGTCTCCCACCTCGGCCAATGCGATGGCGAGCTGCGCCATCGTGAGCTGCAGCAGCTCCTCCGACCGCCGACTCCTCTAACTCCAACCCGTCCGTCTCTGCGGGGCACATCTCCGGGTCCCCCACCTCTGGGATTGTCGCCAGCTCTTCCTCGCCGGCGTCCTCATCGTCCAGATGCACCGCAGGCGTAGTTTTCCATCTCACGCCAGACTTTGACATTGCGGCGCGCTACAAAACCACTTCTAGCACTAGTTGTTTTGGTGCAAATGATGACGCTGACGCAGTTCTTCGATAAGGGCTGATGCCAAGGTTTATTAAGGGCTTATGCCTAGGAACGTAATAGGAGCTTACGCCTAGGAACTTAATAGGGGCTTACGCCTAACAGTGGACGGCTGGTATAGTTCTCCCCAGGGAAAGGGTACTGGGAGGTCCCTAGCACCCACCCAAGATATTCGGGCTCTTCCCTCAGCACCGACCGAGGGATCAGCCGACTCGGTCGGCCGGGTGAAGTAGCCGCCCTAGCCTGGTGCTAATTTCCCCCTACCTTGGGTCCCAACTCTTAACCTCTCTCGTTCCCGGCCCCTGACGATGACCCTGATCACGTCACCGGTCCCAGATTATATCCCAGCGTGACCTGACGTCATCCATTATCTTCCCCAGGGTGACATGACGTCATCCACTACTCCACTACAAATATGAATAAATATATTGATAAATATTACCTTAATAAATATCTCCATATAAATAAAGACCTTAATCTGTCTCAAAAACTCTAGGGTACTTCTCGAAAAGGTGGAAAGCTTCAATTTCATACACAGGTAGCTTTAAAAACACATATAACAGGGACACTCTGAAAGTCAGAGATTTTTCATTTAAGGTCCAAAAAACTGGATTTTAAGTGCCCCATAAACATGTTTGTGTGCGTGGTGTCATTCAGAAACTGTTCAATATATGATTGCGGTTTTTTTCGTTTTATATAGCGTTAAACAGATAATAAAATGAAAGTGAGAACCATTATTTTAGCATTTTTTTAAAATATTTTGGATTAAAGCAGTTTGAACGAAAAAACACGCATTTTATGATGTTCACATCTGAATAATTCGAAAAGCTCAAAGATAGGAGAGCTTCCCCTCATAGACTATCAAGTTCATTATTTCGTGTTCTTTCTAAAAAAAGAATATAATCTTTCAATTGAGCGCATTCCGATGGATATGCGTCTTTAAATATATCAAGTTGAATAAAGTTGTTAACATTTTTTGTTTTCTTATTGCAGAAAAGGACAAATTTTGGAGTTGTGTCTGATCGTAGATAAAAATAGAAAACATCATCAAGTTAATTCTTAAATGTATGGAAAATGTTTGCTTTATGAAGTAGTATCTTTTTTAAAATATTAAATACGAGCTGTACTCCCCGGCTTTGCCTGGGACTTGGATTCACCACGCCCGACGCATGTCTCCCCAGTGGCGACACACCACAGCAGTTACTCGTTTGCTGCTGAGTCGACCTAGGGGAGGCCCAGGACCGGTGAAATTAATCGTCACTGGTGGTGGCCGTGAGCGGGAATCGAATTCAGGTCGCCGGGTTCATAGCGCAGCACGCTCACCACTACACTAGAATGCGTTACGCTTCCGCACGTGCGGGTCACGTGACAGATGTGACGTCACAGCTCACTTGTCGTGCAAAAAATAGATGCATTATTGAGCTCCCCCCCCAAAAAAAAAAAGTGTATTTGTATATTTTTGCATGGTGTCCAGTCTGGAAAGTACCCACATGGTAAATTTCAGGTTTCTTGCATGTCGGGAAGTACGCTAAACATTTTGAACAGACACGCATATTTACAACTTTGCCTTTTATATATATGGAGATTTTTATTCCGCGTCCTCACATCATACATTGCAACACCTTGACATTCTGGACGGTATTACCAGTTTCTTCGATGTTATCAGTGACACTGGGCCCATGAGAGCAGAGGGAGGAATTTTCTTCGGGGGAGGGTTTGATCAGGTCACTGCCATTCTGGGCTCAGGTATTTAAGACTGTTCTAAGGTTTAGGTATATTCGTCTTCCTTTGTCTCTGAGCTCATAGCTCAGATGCTCCAGTGCTGAGATTGTGCCTAATGAATACAACCATTGAGTATGGGAGGGGGGTTCATGATACTTCCACTTCCTCTATATGGTTTTTCTGACTTCTATACTGAAAGTCCTTAACAAAACATCATGGGACCTCCTTTGTCAGTACCAAAATATGATAATAGGTTTTCCCCTTTTTTCTGGCAACAAAACAGGTGTTAAGATGTTAAAACACCAAACTGAAACCTTTTTACAAGGAATCATGTCTGCATTAACCACAATGCTTGTGGTCAGAATGCAAACAAAAAACATCCTTTGATAATATATGTATTGTCCTTGAAACGGATTGGTCCACACCAGAAACAGCTTCATTTTGAGCCTCGTCTCAAACGGTGTTAGACCAGAGGACGCCAAAAGGCATTGTTTGTATTCTGACCACATTCATTGTGGCTAATGCAGACATGATTACTTGTAAAAAGATTTATGTTTGGTGTTTTTACATCTTAACACCTGTTTTGTTGCCAGAAAAAAGTGGAAAAACCTATTATCTACAACAAAACGTAAAATTCTCGAGTCAGCCCCACTTCTCTTAGGCCCCACAGCGTAGTTTCTGCATTAATTGTACAGATGTATTGTTAATATTATTGAATACCCCCAATAGTTGGACATGACCATAAAGCATGTTCGTAATCGTGTATTACACCTGGAGGGCACCTCAGGCAGTCCGGAGACGAGCTGCACTCAACTTAGCCTTCTGCTGATTGGTCGTGTAGGCCCCGTGTAGAAATTTGAATTGGACAGTTCTCAGGGGGAGGGATCTGAACCCTTGGGAGGTGGAATTCAACATCTGGGTCCATGTCTTGTTGGGGATTGGCCGATTCACTATTTGCTTTCATAGCGCCAGAGTATCAAGTCGTCCACTATCTGTCCCTGAGAGCAGAAGCTGGTACGCCTCAGATAGTTTGCATCTCTCTTTAATGAACTAAAATCTTGATACAAATTAAAACCCAATGCGGCAGTGGCAGGACTCTCGAGAATAAGAGTCCCGTGACTTGGCGTGACTCTCTTGGATAGACAGATCAAGCAATTCATCATCATCGTTGTGTGTGTGTACGTTGAACTTCTTTTACATCGTACATAGCCAACCGCGCAAATTGCAAGTGCAGTGGGGGAAGGGACAACAAATTAAACACAACAACAACAAGCAGCAGTTCTAAATAAATTATTTCGACAATCTAAATGATGATGTAAAAGTGAGTAGCTCCCAGTGGCTTATAAATGTAATAAAAGACTTGACCACGATCTCTGGCTCAGTGTCCTTTATTCGGTCCGTACTGCGTTCCCACACGGCTGTCTCTCTTATTCTCTCTGTGCTGGTTCCGATGTCACCCCAGTCCACATCAGCAGCCCCGCTGCTGTTCTTGTCGCTCTTGCAGCCCCACAGCAGCTCCGCTGCTGTACTCTCACACAGCTCCCTTGGCTGTTCCTGCTGCAGCTCTGACAGCCTCGTGCTGTCTCCTCTTCTCGTCGCTCCTGCGACTCTTGGCAGCCACCCCGCTGCCCCTCACACACAGCCTTACTGCCTATCTCTATCTGCAGCTTTACACCTCCCAGTAGCTCCCTACTGTTCCCAGGGTTGGCTCCCGCTTCTGACGGTGCCCCCTCGGCTCGTACGCCCGCGTGGCCCCACACCTTTCCATTCACACCCCGACTGCCTTCTCCTTCCGGTTTACCCGCTTAAGGACCCCCTACCTTTCACCCACGTCACCTGGCTCCGCCTCCTCGTGACGTCACATCCGGAAGGTCGCTTTCGCCCGCATTACATAAACATCGGAAGGGAAGAGCGTTCCAGACGGCCATAGAAGCGCATCTGAAAGCGCCGCATGATGCAATGACCATCGTTTTCAATGGTTAGCCAGAAGTGTAGTGTATAGTGGGGTGTAGTGTATCGTGTAGTGTATATTAGTGTAGTGTATCGTAGTTTAGTATAGTAGTGTAGTGTATAGTGGTGTCGTGTACAGTAATGTATAGTGTGGTGTAGAGTATAGTTGTATAGTAGTGTAATCTATAGTAGTGTACTGTATAGCAGTGTAGTGTATAGTGTAGTGTACAGTGTAGTGAATATACTATCTGAAAGCACGTGATGCCGTGACCGTCTGGTTTATAACCGCGTCCTCTGTAGCCTCCCCCGTCCTCAACACACCACCCCTCTCCCGCCACCCCTCCACACCACTCCACCGCCTCTAACCCCCTACAGACCCTGAATCGTGGTGGAGAAGTCTCGCCCCTTTTTTAGGAAGGATGTTGGTATCCTGGGGGAAGATCATTCACTGTGTTCGGATATTTCGGGGAGATGACAGCCGGCAACTGCGGAGGGGAGGAGACTCCGTCAAATGACACCACTGCCCCCATATAATCTTATCTCTATAACAGACGGTTTTTTTTTAGTGGAGGGGGGGTGTTAGAGATTGCGAAAATATAAATGTATGTGTCATCAAACCAGCCGCCACCACCACCGCCACCACCCGACATGGCCAATGACTAAAGGTTTTGTCAAGTAAGCAAAAAAACGTGGCCTATGTAGTTAACTAGTTCAGCACTAACTGGTTGTGTGTTGAAGAGTAAACCCACAACAACATTTACGATTCGAATACTGTGTCGTTTCTCTGGCATTTACAGCCAGTCTGGGTTGGGCTGTGACGGGTTAAATGACTCATTTTATATTTACGCGATCTAACCCAAAAAAAACCTCTATTGGGAATAATATCAGTCGCCGAATCCTACGTGTTAAACAATCGTATTGGCCTTGGCGAGGGTTAACATTATATCCCTTCTCCCGTACAGATGGAAACACATGGAGATTAGTTCACTTTCTGTACTGCATAAAGCTGTTCACCAATCCCCGCAGTGGTGAGATGTCATCAAATAATAATATGGTTTCGTTTATCCTATAGACAGGGTGAAGTCGATGGGCAGTGTTAAGTTAAGTCTATGTGTAGTGTTCAGTCTATGGGCAGTGTTAAGTCGATGGACAGTGTTAAGTATATTTGTAGTGCTAAGTCTATGGTGCAGTATTAAGTCTATGGGCAGTGTTAAGTCGATGGGCGGTGTTAAGTTAAGTCTGTGTGTAGTGTTCAGTCTATGAGCAGTGTCAAGTCTATGGACAGTGTTGAGTCTACAGTATATGTAGTCTTAAGTCTATGGTCAATGTGTATATGGGCAGTGTTAAATCTACAGTCAATGTTACGTCTACAGGCAGTATTAAATCTACAGGCAGTATTAAGTGTATGGGCAGTGTTAAGTCTATGTTCAATATTAAGTCTACGTGCAGTATTAAATATACGGGTACTGTTAAGAATACGGGCAGAGGAAACCCACTCGCTTGCGCGAGGGAGCAACGCTCTATCCTCCCCCACCGTACACATTGAAACAGATGGCGATTAAGTCCACTCGCTGTACCTGCCTTCTCCAGGCGTAGCCAGAGGGGTGCGGCATCCCCCTCGTCGCCCAGGGAAAGGCAGCTTTGGCAACTTCTGTGTGCGATCCACCAACCCTCGCTGTCGTCTGCACAGAGCTGGATCGCAGGCTGCCACGAGCACAGCCACATTAATGTCCACTTACAAGCAGACGGCAAATGTTCATACACCCCAATGTTGTATTAAATATATTTGATTGCTTTTCTGTAACAATCTACGTCGCACCTACTGGCCCTAAGAGACAGCAGGAATTTGTAAGGGGAGACCATCACACAATCCTGGTAAGAGATAAGATCGGTATTTCTAGTCCAGTACGTAATGTTCGTCTCAGTTGACCCATGGGGGTTATGCTGTGGGACGGAACATGTGTCGGCAGTGAATATTTTAGCTCCAATTTGTGGTCAATCGCCTTCTATAAAACGGAAGTTTTTATTGTTACCAGGTAAGGCCACCACTGAGCTATGTAGCTTTTCTTCAGAAGCGACCTGGCTATCACAAATGATAGTTCAATAGGTAGAATACTTAAAAATGTTTGGTTTTGATTCTAAATTTGGAGGGAGGGGGGGGGAAATCGGAGGACCCGAAGATAAATACACGCAACCACCACGGGGATAGAGACGCAAACTACAAATATACAGCAGCAGGCGTTGTCAGGGTCGGAATCGAACTCACGACCTCCTGCATACCCGGCAAGGTAGTTAACATCTCCAAACCACCGTTAGTTATGATGGTGAGTGAAAGAGACTCGCAAACTCCAAATAGACAGCAGGCGTCAGGGTCAGGATCGAACCCACGTCCTTCATAGCAGGTGAGGTAATTAACATATCCTAGCCACCGTGATGATGATCGCTAGCCCCCGAGGTCCCTCCCGCCTCCATCCCCTATTTCGTTTACGTTACCCCACCTCCCTATTACCCGCTACGGTTTCGCCGGCATTCGAACGCGACGCCCCTACTGTTACAGCCTCGCGCCGCGCTCCCACGCTGCGAGCATACGTGCGCACAGCATCATCAATCAAACGCCACACTCCCCCTCTTTACACCGCTACGTACAGCTCTCGCACACTGCAAGCGTGTGCCCGTCTATAGCCCTGTGCGGCACGTTACCAATGCGCATCCGTATCCGCCACGTAACGAACGTATGCGCACTCACGCACACAGCTCTGCGCGGCACTCACTCAACACTGACCACTCCCGTTAGGATCGCGCACCTGTATTATACACGTCGTGAACGTGCGTGCACACACACATACAGCTCCACACGCGATACCCACTCTTGCGCCGCTCTGCGCCGCGCTGGCCGCTCACGTTATGATCGCGCACCTGGGGTACGCCGATTACGCACGCCGCGAGCTTACGCATACACAGTACCACACGCGTTCGCACTTATAACACGAGATCACACGAGGCCACGATCAGCCATTAATGATTTATTATCCGCTACCTGGAACTAGATGTTAAATCAGTGAGTCGACGAGGCTGGCCTACGCTGATACCTCTATACCTATTCCCGATTTATTTGCTATGATTCTAATTCACCTTCTTACTCACTGTTAAGTGTCCACGGCGGTCCGCTGATCCTTGTGGCAACAGCGTACCTCGGTGCGTCGCACGGACGTCCGGGTCGCTGGCTGGAGCTGCGTCTGGTCGCCTGGCGCTGGAGTAAGAGAGCCCTATACCTCGCTACGCTCCCTTTTTTATCCTAATTCCCGGACTCAGGCCCCTACCCCCTTCCCACGTACCGTGCGCCTTCGCTATGTTAATTAATCCCCTGTCCGCGCGGCGTAAACTCTAAACAATGGCTCGCGCCCCTCCTGCACGAGCACCGCGGCTCCGCGGCGCCTCCGCGGCGCTTTTGTTCTGCTAATCAATGAGCGACCTGCGCGGCGCAAATTCCAATCAATCCCTTTCTCACGCAGGCCCCCCCATTATTGCAGTTCATGCGGCGGCGTCCGTCACAAAGGTGCGCCGTGGGAATTTGTGCACGGCTCCCCGCGTGACCCCGCTCTCCCGATTGCTCATACTAACAGCCTTATCCTTTAACTCCCCTAACAATGGTGCCTGCGTGCTTCCTAATGATGCTCCTCCATCACAATGCTTATTCCCTCTGCCTGCCCCGTCGATACTTGCGTGTGTGGGGGGAAATGCGCCTCAACCGCGGTGGCCGAATGCCCCACGCCACGACCACACCATATTAAGGCGGGTCGCAGCGCCGCGGCGCAACGTAGCATGGGGGAGGTCATCCAATTCCCTGATCGCCGGAAACCGTGAAAGTTTAATCCCGATAAGGGCTTCTCGGATAAAAACCGGTCGGCCAGGTGACCTCCCCACGGAGCTCTATGGGGGGGGGGGGGAAATGCGTGCGGGTGTGTTCATGTGAGGTGAGGTGAGGGGGACGCGGGGTCGGCTCCGTCGCTTGGTGGTGGCGAGGTCGTAGGTGGGGCGCCTGCTGAACGGCTTCGTGGCGGCGGCATGACAAGAGACACGCAAACGACAAATATACAGTAGGCGTTAGGGTCGCCTACTGTATATTTGGTATTTTAAATGGAGCGACACACGGGTATATTTCAGGTATGGCATTGTATGCCTTAGGGGCCGTCCATAAATGACGTCACGCACCTAGGGGGAGAGGGTCAGACATTTGTGACGATGTGTGATGAGGGGTGAGAAATGTGACGTCACATCAAAATGCGCAACTTTAAATAAATATAGACAACACGTTCTACTTAATGAAATATATTTTTTGATACATTTTTCTCCTACAACATCAGAGTGCAGCGTCACATTAAATACGCACTACAATGACAATAGTTTAAAGCGATTTGAAGCATTTTTTTTTATTTTTGGGGGGGGCAGAGCTTTGTGACGTAATATTTGAAGGGGGGGGGGTCTGACTTTTTGTGACGCCGTGTGACGAGGGGGGGGGGGTCAAAAATCGTCCAAAATCGCGTGACGTCATTTATGGACGGCCCCTTACGTGCTTATATGGGCGCCACGACGGCAAGGAAATGTTAACTCCCCCGCTTGCTATGCAGGAAGTCGTGGGTTTAATTCCAACCCTGACGCCTGCTGTCTATTTCGAGTTTGCGTCTCTCTTTCATTCTCCCCGTGGTGGTCGCGTCGATTTTTCTCCGCGTCCTCCGGTTTTTCCCTCTCCATTCAGCAGAGGCGTAGCGAGGGGGGGGCAGGGGGGGTACATATGTCCCCGGGCGCCAAGGTAAAGGGGCGCCAAAACGAGGCTTGCAACGTTACATTATAACTTATTGCGGCGGGCGCGGCAGCCTGAAACTACTGCACAAATCTACACCTCAACCTAAAAGTTTATATATCCCGCCACACACAGCCTACATGTCATGAAATTACATTTTGGTACGCGCGCCTATTAAGAACTTACATGGAAGAACGTCCCAAACAACAGACAGGCGCAGTCTTTCAGCCTTAGTCAACAACGAATATGTGACAAAAATTACAGAGCATTGTTTGTCAACTGTGACAACCACAGCTTAAACTTAGCAGGAGTACACTCAGCTTAACAGGATCCACTTATCACATTTATTGGAACAGTCGAAAGTATATATTTGTTTTTCTCTCGTTCAACAATTCGTTGGGAAGAGTTAAAAAAAGCTGTGCCCATCACATTAAAGTGGGAGTCTGAAACACGCTGGAGTGCACGATCAGAAGCTGTTAAAGCTATCTATGAAGGACTGGATGAACTAGTAGGGCTGCTAGACAAATTATCGGAGGACGTAACTATGACGCCTGAAACCAGAAGTGATGCAGAACAGTTACATTCATGCGTATTAAATTTTAACTCAATAGTTTTATTACATTTTTGGAATGTCATTCTTGGAAAAATTGATCGTGTTCAGAAGCACTTACAGGATCCTACTATGAATTTCAAGGAAGCAGCATCTGATTTTGAATCTTTGGAGCATGAATTTGTCAAGCTTCGTGATGATTTGAGCCAAGTTGCTGTAGAAAACGCCAAAACAAGATGCACAGCATGGGGGATCGATGTGGACAGAAGAATTAGGCGACGTCGGAAGATGCCAGGAGAACTGGCAAAAGATGCAGGACTTTCAGCAGAAGAATAAATTGTGCGCGTTATGAAGAGTGTATTTTATCGAATTCAACAGGAGATGTCAACGCGGTTTTTACGACTAAAAGACCTGAACACAAAATTAGGATTTCTGCTGGACGTCAAAACTCTTCTATCCGACACAGATGTCGATGCAATTCGTCGAAATTGCACAGATTTTGGAAATTTCTATGACACCGACATCAATGGCCACGAACTTTTCAAAGAAATTGTAGATTGCAAAATGCTGCTCAGTAACCGGAATGAAGTTCTACCAGAAACTTCTTTGGATCTTCTTGGTTTTATTGTGTTTTATGGAGACGACATATTTCCGAATTTGCGAATTTCACTGCAAATTGTATTAACAATAGCAGTTTCAATTGCAAGCTGTGAGCGGTCGTTCAGCAAATTGAAACTTATTTTGTCGTATTTGCGTGCTTCAGTGGGACAAGATCGTCTCAGCGATCTTGCTCTTCTTAGCATTGAAAGAGAAACATTGAAAAAAACAGATTTTGATTACGTGATTGACCAGTTTACGACAGTGAAATCAAGAAAAATGTATCTTTTGTCGACTATGTCAACCAGTCTACGACAGTGACTGAGTGAGCCGTGTAATATAATTTCTATAAATTTGCTTCTTTAAATACAATGTTTCATTAAAATTAAAATTGTTATTCCTTATTCGATGTAATAGGAAAATGTGATTAAACGGGGGGGAGGGGGGGGCGCCAATTGTATGGTTCGTCCCCGGGCGCAAAATATGTTAGCTACGCCTCTGCCATTCAGCGTATTTTGCTGCAAAGAAAGTCCACGTGATGCTGATAGCAGCCACTTCAATTGTGATAGCCAGGGCACTTCTGAAAAAGAGCGACATATCTCACGGGTCCTTACCTGGTGAAATAAAAAAGAATTAGTTTAGATTAGCGCACCGCACTACGAATTCGACAGAGACCCAAGTTCAATTCCCACTCACGGCCACCAAAGTCAGTAACGATTTTCTGAACCGGTCCCGGGCCTCCCCTAGGTCGATTCAGCCTCAAATGAGTAGTGGGCCTTACATGGTAACGTAAAAATTTGTTTGGTTTGTATATGCTCGCCTGTTGCTACTTGCTCAACTGCCCGATGTCACCACGTACAGTGAGGGAACAAAGTATTTGATCCCCTGCTGATTTTGTACGTTTGCCCACTGAAAAAAGAAATGATCAGTCTATAATTTTATTGGTAGGTTTATTTGAACAGTGGGAGACAGAATAACAACACAATCCAAAAAAACGCATGTCAAAAATGTTATAAATTGATTTGCATTTTAATGAGGGAAATAAGTATTTGACCCCTCTGCAAAGCATGACTTAGTACTTGGTGGCAAAACCCTTGTTGGCAATCACAGAGGTCAGACGTTTCTTGTAGTTGGCCATCAAGTTTGCACACATCTCAGGAGGGATTTGGTCCCACTCCTCATTGCTGATCTTCTCCAAGTCATTACGGTTTCGAGGCTGACGTTTGGCAACTCGAACCTTCAGCTCCCTCCACAAATTTTGTATGGGATTAAGGTATGGAGACTGGCTAGGCCACTCCAGGACCTTAATGTGCTTCTTCTTGAGCCACTCCTTTGTTGCCTTGGCCGTGTGTTTTGGGTCATGCTGGAATACCCATCCATGACCCATTTTCAATGCCCTGGCTGAAGGAAGGAAATTCTCACCCAAGATTTGACGGTACATGGCCCCGTCCATTGTCCCTTTGATGCGGTGAAGTTGTCCTGTCCCCTTATCAGAAAATCACCCCCAAAGCATGTTTCCACCTCCATGTTTGACGGTGGGGATGGTAAAATTTCGATTTAAAGCTTTCGTGACTGCAGGGATTCATCTTCTTGGTTCTTTCGGTAAAGTCACGTAGAAGGGAAGTAATAAAAATATATTATTTTATTTTATTGTTTTATTTTTATTATTTTATTACTTCCCTTCTACGTGACTTTACCGAAAGAACCAAGAAGGTGGGGATGGTGTTCTTGGGGTCATAGGCAGCATTCCTCCTCCTCCAAACACGGCGAGTTGAGTTGATGCCAAAGAGCACCATTTTGGTCTCATCTGACCACAACACTTTCACCCAGTTGTTCTCTGAATCATTCAGATGTTCATTGGCAAACTTCAGACTGGCATGTATATGTGCTTTCTTGAGCAGGGGGACCTTGCGGGCGCTGCAGGATTTCAGTCCTTCACGGCGTAGTGTGTTACCAACTGTTTTCTTGGTGACTATGGTCCCAGCTGCCTTGAGATCATTGATAAGATCCGCCCGTGTAGTTCTGGGCTGATTCCTCACCGTTCTCATGATCATTGCAACTCCACGAGGTGAGATCTTGTATGGAGCCCCAGGCCAAGGGATATTGACAGTTCTTTTGTGTTTCTTCCATTTGCGAATAATCGCACCAACTGTTGTCACCTTCTCACCAAGCTGCTTGGCGATGGTCTTGTAGTCAATTCCAGCCTTGTGTAGGTCTACAATCTTGTCCCTGACATCCTTGGAGAGCTCTTTGGTCTTGGCCATGGTGGAGAGTTAGGAATCTGATTGATTGCTTCTGTGAAAAGGTGTCTTTTATACAGGTAACAAGCTGAGATTAGGAGCACTCCCTTTAAGAGTGTGCTCCTAATCTCAGCTCGTTACCTATATAAAAGATACCTGGGAGCCAGAAATCTTTCTGATTGAGAGGGGGTCAAATACTTATTTCCCTCATTAAAATGCGAATCAATTTATAACATTTTTGACATGCGTTTTTTCTGGATTTTGTTGTTGTTATTCTGTCTCTCACTGTTCAAATAAACCTACCATTAAAATTATAGACTGATCATTTATTTGTCAGTGGGCAAACGTACAAAATCAGCAGGGGATCAAATACTTTTTTCCCTCACTGTATGTTCTGAGACCGCGTTTTGGCTCAACGATATGTTTCGTTGGCCAGAAGAGGGGTTAAGTGGGGAAGTGGAGGCGTGCTTTGTCCTTTTTGGTGGCTCTGATCCGGTTGTGTACTTTGCATAGCACGTGGTGATGGTGGAGGAGGCACGGGGGGTGCCACTGAGAGACAAGGGCAAGAGAAATTTGCGGAATTGGAGACCGTTACACAAGTTGTCGACATCATGATTGTAAGTGTAATGTAGTAACTCGGCGGGAGACGACTTCACGGGTAGCACACTCCTTTATTGAATCAACTATATTTACACGGGTGACCAACACCCACTTAGCTACACGGGTGACCAACACCCACTTAGCTACACGGGTGACCAACACCCACTTAGCTACTCGGGTGACCAACACCCACTGGGTTACTCGGGTGACTAACACCCACTTAGCTACTCGGGCGACCAACGCCCACTTAGCTACTCGGGTGACCAACACCCACTGGGTTACTCGGGTGACCAACACCCACTCAGTTACTCGGGTGGCTAACACCAGCCCAACCCTACACAGTTCTCCGGGCTACACCGACACGGGCTCTCACGCCCCGTAGCCTCTCGGAACACACCCAGCCGGGGTGTCCGTCTCGACCCTGGGTCCCACAGTCCCGACCCACATGGGCGTCGGACCACGGGTCCCACAGTCTCGCCTTCGAGCCACACAGGGCCCCGGTCCCGATAAGGACGGCGGGACTAGGGGTCTCGGGCCCTACTCCTTCCACTCCGTCTTCAATCTTCAACTGGTTAAAACCACCACGAGTGCTCTCGCGCGTCACCCTTTATACCCCTCCTGCGGACGTCGCTGAGAGCACCTATCCCATTCGACCAATCACCGGGCGCTGGCTACGATCCTCTTTTCCCCACCTCGTGTCAGCGCGCCTCAACACCCACGCCGCGCCGCCCGTCATCCCTCACTCCCGGCGCGCGCGTCCACACCACGCCCACATCGCGTGCCCAACCCCGCACCCCGTGATCCATCACTGTCGGCGCACGTCAACACCACCACTACATCACCCCCTACCACATAGCTCGCAGCCGACCCGGCTGCTATAAAAATAACAACACTCCCTTATCCCCCATGTGTGCCCCGTAACACAACAACAACCATAACCACACAACACAACACGAACACCGCAGTCCGCAAAGATCAGCAAATGCCACTACAACAACAAGAACAATATGTACAATCCGGCGAGTGACAACAATAAATGTGTATGCGGAAAAAAATGTGTTTCTTCGACTCGTGCAGCGTCCCCTTCCTTCCGAGCGTCCCTTGAACGGGACATTTCCCCGGGAGAGGGGGAACACGGCGGCGAGCTCAGGTTCAAAAAGAGAGAGAGAATTTTTTTTTTTTTTTTTCACAAAAAGTGTCGTGTCCTAGCCCGAGTCCGCCTAGCCGGTCCGTCGTACGGCACCAGACGTGGTTGACCCCCCGGTGGTGCCGGCAGTTCAGGAAGGCACGGGCCAGGCATCGGGGATCCGCACGTGCCGAGGGGTTCCGGCTCCCGACGGTCAACAGCCGTCAAGCCCGAGACACCTGGGGGTGGGTCAGGTGGAGACACGTGAGGATCAGCCTGCGACACATCCCCCCCCGAGTCGACGGTCACGTCACACGCCTGGTCGCTACGGCACAAAGCGGGGTCACGCGGTGCCGCGTAGGGTTTCAGTCGGGAGGGGTGCACGTACCAACGGCGTTTTTCCCATTTAATCAGTACACTCTGGGGTCGTGCAACCCGCACAATTTCCACCGGTCCCCTCCATGGTCTCAACAATTTGGGGGACGTAGCCAGTGGTGCATGTGGGCAATGCAGCCAGGCCTTATCGCCTGGTTTCCAATCGTGCGTATGCACCCTCCGTGCATGCAACCTCTCGTTCGCGATCTGCCGAGACCGCGAATTCAATCTCGCAGCCTCTTGCGCTTCAGCCAATCTGGCGATATTAAACTTGATGTGGTCTGCCAATTTTGATTTTGCACGTGGCTGGGAAATCCCCAGCTGGACGTCCATGGCCGGATCGGCCTCCCGCCCATACATAAGAAAAAATGGGGAAAACCCCGTCGCCGCATGAGGGGCCATTCGATAGGCCGCGAGTACCCCCGGTACCTGTAAGTCCCAATCCACCTGATCGTCGCAGACCTGTTGGCACAGCATAGACATAATCGTCCTGTTCAGACGTTCAACCATTCCGTCAGTCTGCGGGTGGTACGGGGAGGTACGCACTTTCTTTGTACCCAACAGGTCGCACACCTCGCGCAACAAAACGCTCAAAAAATTCTTGCCTTGGTCCGTTAGCAAGCGTTCGGGGGCGCCTTTGTCCAAAACATAACCTTGGACAAAGGCGTCCGCCACCGCCGCAGCCGACTGGTTGGCGAGTGGCCATGCCATGGGCCAGCGGGTGAAATACTCAACGCCAACCAGCAGGAACTTATTTCCCCTAGGTGTAGCGGGAAAGGGCCCCAAGATGTCTAACGCAACCAATTCGTTTATGCGCGAAACCTGAATGGATTGCTGTGGTGGATTAGCCGCTATCGGTGGCGGTTTTCTTTGGGCGCACCCTACAAAACCTTAAGAATGTTCGCCACGTCGTTTCCCATCCCCGGCCAATAATAGTCTCGCTGGACTAGGGCGAGCGTTTTATGAAACCCCAGATGCATGAGTCGTTCATGGGCAGCCAGGACGACCCTACCCCGCATGGCAAGAGGCACAACGAGCGCGTGACGCCGGGACATGTTGTCCCACTTCATCAAGAGGCCCTGCCTGCACACCCAGGAACCGACCCGCGTTTCCCCCCCTTCGTAAGCGTCAACCTTCCGACGTAGCGTGAGTAGGGAGCTGTCGGCCATTTGGAGACGGCCCCACTCGATGAGAGGTAATGCTAACAGCGAGTCCCTCCCCGTGGGAGCGTCGACTCCCGTAGTGTGAGTGGCGGCGAGCACATCTACCCCGGGAACGGCGACAGGAGGTTTACACCGCGCCGATCCCAGCAGACATGCGCATTCCGTGCGCGGTGGCAACCGCGACAAGGCATCCGCATTCGAGTGGCGCAATCCCCTGCGGTAAATCGTCGTGAATTGGTAGTCCTGAAGGACCTCCAGCCATCGGGACAATTGGCCGGACGGCTGCGCCACCCGCATTGCGTATTGGAGAGCCGCGTGGTCCGTACGAACCGTAAAATGACGCCCGTAAAGATACGGCCTGAATTGCTGTATGAAAAATACAATCGCCAGCAATTCACGACGTGTCACGCAGTAGCGTTGTTCCGCGGGGGACAGGACTCTGCTACCGTAGGCGACCACCCGTTCGACTCCCCCGACCACCTGTGAGAGCACTCCCCCGATACCCGTGTCACTGGCATCCGTGTCGAGCAAAAACGGCTGCGTAAAATCGGGGTAACACAGGGGGGGAGCCTGCACCAAGGCGTCACGAAGGGAGCAGAACGCAGCCTCCTCCTCGGGCCCCCAGTGAAACCGCACACCTTTAGCCGTCAAAGCGTGTAGGGGCCTGGCTATGGTGGCAAACTGCTTAACAAACCGTCGGTAATAGGAGGCGAATCCTATGAAGCTGCGGACTTCAGTGACCGAGGTTGGCGTTGGCCATGAGCTGACGCATTTCGTCTTAGCAGGGTCTGTCGATATCCCTGTCCGACTAACTATATGGCCCAAGTACCTGACCGATTCCCGAAGCAGGTAACATTTAGCCGGTTTAAATTTAAGCTTGGCGGAACGCATCCTGAGGAACACCCCTCTTAACCGCTGGAGGTGTTCCTCAAAAGTCCGGCTGAAAACGATGATATCATCGAGATAGATCAAACAGGTGTCCCATTGGAGACCTGACAAAACCAATTCCATGAGCCTCTGGAACGTGGCGGGAGCGGAATGTAAGCCCATGGGCAAACGATTGAATTCAAATAGGCCACCCGGTGTCCGGAAAGCGGTTTTTGGTTTAGATTCGTTATCGAGGGGCAATTGCCAAAAACCCGAAAGCAAATCGAGCGTCGAAACAAACTGTGCTCCCGCCAAGGCATCCAGCGACTCATCCATTCTGGGGAGCGGATACGCATCGGCCATCGAGATTTTGTTTAGGCGGCGGAAATCGACACAGAAGCGCAAGGACCCGTCCTGTTTTTTAACAAGGACGATGGGAGCACCCCACGGACTGGAGGAGGGCGAAATGATGTCTGCCGCCAACATGTCATTAACCGCCGATTGCACATGCTCCTTTTCGGCTGGGCTGAGCCGAAAGGGATTCTGCCGAATGGGGGCCGCGTCCCCCGTAGCTATGTGGTGGCGCAAAAGGTCTGTGCAGCCAATATCATACTTGTGTCTGCTAAACACGTCAGCGAACTCAAGTAGCAAGCCCCGCAATGCCCCCAACTGCACACTGGACAAGTTACCAGACCCGGCACACAACGAGTCCAACCACTCAGTCCCCTCCTCGCTTTGAGGATGCGTATCGGTACCCGAATCCGCGTGAGCAACGAGCTGTTCCTCAACGGGTAGCGGCGCGGCGTGAGCCAGCACCGTTCCCTGTGCAATCACGGCCGGCCGCGACGCCGTATTCAGGACCATAACGAATGGCTCACTGTCCCCCCTCACCATGGTCTGAGCTACCGCCAAACCGAGGCCCCCTTGTGCCCTATTAGACGGCCCCAACAGAACTCCCTGTGCCCCCGCATCCACCCCGAGGGGTTTCCTCAACCGAAGGGGTACCAACATTTGCGATCCCGGGGGCACCCGTACAGTCCGAGTCGCCAACGCCTGCACCGTCGCACAAACCGTGCGTATCTTAGTAGGACTCGTCAAAAACGCAACCCGCCGACCCGATGGAAGCTCGATGCAGGCCTGATCTATGAGAATTTTGATGGGCATTTTAGACAGAAAGTCCGTGCCTAGCAAACAAGGAACGGCCAGCGATGATGATACAAAAATAGGACCCGCCAATTTGATATCGCCAATACAAATGGACGCCCGAATCTGGCCGATGATTCCCAAGGAACCCCCATTCGCCGCGTAAAATGGCACGTCTACTGGCAGAAGGGGTCGACATTGGGCGGGAAGAATGTTATAAATAAGGTCCGAAATGATAGTGGCCGACGCACCCGTATCCACAAGCACCCGGACCTCAACCCCGTCAATAAAGCCCGTTACCACGGACGACCCGGCCGACGAAGCCACCATCCTGTGGGCCAATTCGGACCATTGAACTGCATTCGGGCCGTGTACGAACCCCCCTCGCCGGACCGAACCCCCGGTGCCCATACGCGGGTCCCCCACCGCCCAGCGGCGACCCGAACGTGCCCCGTACGTGGACCGAGCGTGTGAGGTGCCGCGACTTGCCGGGTTTAGCTGGGACGGCTTGTGGCCCTGGTCCTCGTCCGGACGTGGTCCCCCGGTGCGCTGACGCCGAGCCCGGCACCCGGACGCGACGTGACCCCGAAGCCCGCAGTTGTAGCAGACGACGAGGGACGTCGTAGGTTTCGGTTGCTCCAGCTTGCGGGATGAGCGTGTGGGCGAACGACCCCCCGTCCGCCACTCCCCTGGTCTCGATACGGTGAAAGCCTCCTCCCGAGCCGCAGCAGGCTGAGGCTCGGCGACCGTGGCGGCCAGTGCCCCGTTCTCCGCCGATGCACAGATGACCGTCGGCTTTCGCTTGAGGACTTCGTAGGCGTGAATGCTCGTGGCGATCGCCAGGGAACAAATGTCCATCTCGTCTGCCACATTAATGGGGACTCCCAAGTTGTGAGCCAACGCCAGCAGCTGCTCCGTCACCATGGCGTCCTTCCCCTCCTTGTCCATGCGGGGAAAAGTTGCGTCCGCCAGGGCGAGCAGCGCCGTACGATAGGCGAGCGTTGTTTCTCCAACCACCTTTCGCCGATCGTAGAACTGGTGGCGACAGGTGGAGGGCGGCCCGAACACCTTTGCCATCAGGTGTAGTGCGGCCTGGAGCGTTGAGCGGGACGACCTTGCAGCAGATGTGAAGGCTGCAAGCGCGTCGTCGTCGAGCATCGCTGGCAACGCACGCAGGGCAGTGGTGTCGGACCACCCCGACATTTCCTGATGTGCGAGGAACCTTCGTTGGAAGGCTCCCCAGTCGCCCCCATCCGCCTTGAACGCCGACAGCGCGGGCAATCTTTGCTGGAGGACCCGATCGTCGTCGACTTCGGAGAGATTTTCCCGCGCCCCGCTGTGGTTGTGGAAAATGTCGGCTCCGTCTGCAGGCGCGAAATGGAGAGCTCCGGCGCGCGCTGATGACGCAGGCTGCGCTGAGTGGAGGTCTCCGGCCACGTGGTGTCCGTGCTTCCCGCCAATCGATGGCGGACCCTCAAAAACGGCGCCAACTTCAAAACTTTTGGCGCGAAGCGCCTTTTGGCGGGATCCCTCCAGCCTCGCTTTCTCCTCCAACCCCGCAGCCGTTTTTTCGCTCGCTGGAACGGAGATTTCCGCCAAGATAGCGGCGGCGGCGAGTAGCAACTCCGCCAAACGGGAGTGTGCGTCCTGTAGGCTGGTGTCGGAGGCGAGCGGAGCGTCGGCCATCACCGCGAAGTGCTGCATCGGCGGCAACTCCTCGTCCTCTCCTCCCGAGGTTGGTGTCCCCGGTACGCCGTCGTCTTCCCGACCTCGCTCGTGGGTACGGGTAGTCTTCCTAGTGTCCATTCTTCTTGAAGACAGGTTTACTTCTGACGCCAGTTGTAATGTAGTAACTCGGCGGGAGACGACTTCACGGGTAGCACACTCCTTTATTGAATCAACTATATTTACACGGGTGACCAACACCCACTTAGCTACACGGGTGACCAACACCCACTTAGCTACACGGGTGACCAACACCCACTTAGCAACTCGGGTGACCAACACCCACTGGGTTACTCGGGTGACTAACACCCACTTAGCTACTCGGGCGACCAACGCCCACTTAGCTACTCGGGTGACCAACACCCACTGGGTTACTCGGGTGACCAACACCCACTCAGTTACTCGGGTGGCTAACACCAGCCCAACCCTACACAGTTCTCCGGGCTACACCGACACGGGCTCTCACGCCCCGTAGCCTCTCGGAACACACCCAGCCGGGGTGTCCGTCTCGACCCTGGGTCCCACAGTCCCGACCCACATGGGCGTCGGACCACGGGTCCCACAGTCTCGCCTTCGAGCCACACAGGGCCCCGGTCCCGATAAGGACGGCGGGACTAGGGGTCTCGGGCCCTACTCCTTCCACTCCGTCTTCAATCTTCAACTGGTTAAAACCACCACGAGTGCTCTCGCGCGTCACCCTTTATACCCCTCCTGCGGACGTCGCTGAGAGCACCTATCCCATTCGACCAATCACCGGGCGCTGGCTACGATCCTCTTTTCCCCACCTCGTGTCAGCGCGCCTCAACACCCACGCCGCGCCGCCCGTCATCCCTCACTCCCGGCGCGCGCGTCCACACCACGCCCACATCGCGTGCCCAACCCCGCACCCCGTGATCCATCACTGTCGGCGCACGTCAACACCACCACTACATCACCCCCTACCACATAGCTCGCAGCCGACCCGGCTGCTATAAAAATAACAACACTCCCTTATCCCCCATGTGTGCCCCGTAACACAACAACAACCATAACCACACAACACAACACGAACACCGCAGTCCGCAAAGATCAGCAAATGCCACTACAACAACAAGAACAATATGTACAATCCGGCGAGTGACAACAATAAATGTGTATGCGGAAAAAAATGTGTTTCTTCGACTCGTGCAGCGTCCCCTTCCTTCCGAGCGTCCCTTGAACGGGACATTTCCCCGGGAGAGGGGGAACACGGCGGCGAGCTCAGGTTCGAAAAAGAGAGAGAGAAATTTTTTTTTTTTCACAAAAAGTGTCGTGTCCTAGCCCGAGTCCGCCTAGCCGGTCCGTCGTACGGCACCAGACGTGGTTGACCCCCCGGTGGTGCCGGCAGTTCAGGAAGGCATGGGCCAGGCATCGGGGATCCGCGCATGCCGCGGGGTTCCGGCTCCCGTCGGTCAACAGCCGTCAAGCCCGAGACACCTGGGGGTGGGTCAGGTGGAGACACGTGAGGATCAGCCTGCGACACATCCCCCCCCGAGTCGACGGTCACGTCACACGCCCGGTCGCTACGGCACAAAGCGGGGTCACGCGGTGCCGCGTAGGGTTTCAGTCGGGAGGGGTGCACGTACCAACGGCGTTTTTCCCATTTAATCAGTACACTCTGGGGTCGTGCAAGGAGGTGTTAAGATGTTCAAACACCGAAGAGACACACCAATTACAAGGGATCATCAAGTCTGCATTAGCCACACATCGCGCGTGTGGTAAAACATGCAAGTGGATGTGCTTTGATAATTAAAGCATGTTTTCCTTTTGGCGAGACACGGCCATATTGGAGGCTGTAGCTCTGGTGTAAGCCAATCATTGTCAAGGATAAGGCATACATTACTATCAGTATTACCAAACCAGTATTTGTTAACATGTTTTACCACAAGCATGATCGGTGGGGAATGCAGACTTGAGTGTCTTGGTGTCTTTTTGGTGTATGGACATGTTAACTTCCTGCTTGCATTATTGCTGGAAAGGTTAAAGCCAATGGTATGCTTACAATCATGATCAGTTTGACTTGTAGGCTTTCGCGACCAATGTTATTCATTATAAAGGTTGCTATGAGTTAGATCGCGTAAGTATAAGTGTGTTGTTGACCCGCCACCATCCAACACAGCCAATTAGTATGGTTTGCCAGAATTGTAGCAAAATCGTCCGATGATGCTGCTGGATGTAGTTTCCAGGGTAACGTCACAGTACTCCAATTGTAAATGCTTTAAATTTACTCTCCAACACACCAATGGGCTGAAGTAGTCACGAATTGGCACGTTTTATTTACGTTACAACCCCTTACTAATTGGCTGCATCGACTGGTGGCGGGTTAACGACACATTTATACTTACGCGATCTAACCCAAAACAAACCCCTCCATTTCGTACAATAATGATGTCTACAACTTGTGTAACAATCTCCATTCCGGTCCTTCATTTTTCTGTTGTCTGTCGGTGACATCTCGGAGAAAACAGCAAAATCATCATCACGTGCTATGCAAAGTATACAACAAGGAACTCTGCTGCCCATGTTGGCTCGCTTGGAATCTGGAGGCTCATTGATGTGTGACGGTGATTTCCTCACTTGCGGGTTGTGTCCGGATCAATCTGACCATTACTCGCTGCAAAGTATGCCTCCACTTTGTCCACTTAACCCCTCGTCTGGCCAACGAAACGCACCTTTGAGCGAAATCGCTGTCTCACGACATACGTGGTGACATCGGGCTGGCGAGCAAACGGCAACAGGCAAGCTTATACCCATCAATCCGGTACCTGCAGTATATCATTTAAAACAATATATATCACTTTTTACTCCATGTGTTGGCTACACTTAAATTACCCGATGTTTGACAGAAGCAAAATTGGGTGTATGGAGTGAGTCCACATTGCCGAACGTTTTTTTAGCTTTTGTTTAAACAAATATGAGCAGAGAGTAGAAGGTAAAAAAAGAAGGCTGAGTAGTATAAAAGTCCTAGACCGAGGAGAAACGTGCCACAGCCAATTACCAACTGGTCCTTCTTCCCTTCCAGCACCGGAAAAGCGTGGACATGGGCCGCTTGGCCCCGCCGTCCCGGCTTCTGTCTGGATCATCGCAGCTGCTGCTGCTGATGCTGACGCTCGGCACGGTAAGTTCGACACTGCTTGTGGGGCACCGGGGCGAAGGGGCTGGAATATGATTCGTTTCATAGGTTTAAGGCCGAGTTGGGGGGCGTGGGGGGACTGAAACGAGATTTGATTTGGGGAACATAAGGGTCAGCCTCGGATACCATAGTTTGCGTGACAGCTTGAGGATTTGTGGACTCTCGTTGTTCCGACTAACAAATGGGCATCCCTTTTAGTCGTTTGTTGGACGTTGAACTTCTGTCGCATCCGTGGAAGTCAACGAGGTGCTTATACCCAGGCACTATCGGGAGAAGGCGGTACAGCAACAAAGTATGTGGACTAATCTCCATTTGTTCCACACTCCCTACGATTCTACCTGTGGGTCGGTGTCGAGGAGCCGTATACCCTGGCAAGGAGAAGGCAGTATAGCAGCAAAGTATGTGGACTATCTGTTCGTCACTCCCTAACCTTGTACCTGTGAGTGGGCATCGACGAGGTGATTATACTGCTGGCTGTCCCAGCAGAAGGCAGCGCAGCAAGTGTAGTACTCCTAATCTGGTTCCATCTGTACAGTGGGGGGGGGGGGGGGGAGATAGAGCGTTGCCCCCTCGCGTAAGGTGTGGTGGTTTTTTACAGGTGCTACGGTTATCCTCTTACCCCACGTGGATAACGACTCATTATCGTTAATTAGCATCATACTTCTTCCTTCAAAATAATATTCTGAAGCAGAAGATTAGTGCCCTAGACACAGCAGTCACGTTTGCAAATGCGATTTGTAAATATGATTCTTATAAATGTATCGATCGTTTAATTTTAGCGTACAATTTAATTGAGCGACTGTGTGTTGTCTGGGTGTGGTCTGGGACTGTTTTTGCTGTGGTTTTACTGCCTTACCAAGCTGGGAAATGGATGCACTAAAGCAATTTGAACTTAAATATTTTTATTTCATTTAGGGGCGCTGTGGTACAATAAAATCAGACTGCGACGGAATCACTGATCTTTCTGATATTAGCCAATCAAATGAAGGGGGAGTGTGTCACATAATCACTCTCCAGAACCAATGAATTAGATTCTTTATAGGCATCCACTGCTAGATGAATGCCTCAACTCCCCGAACCGCCCCCCTCTAAGACTCCATCGGCATCATCAGCCAGGGTCTTTTCACTGCTGGATGAATCCCTCACTCCACTAGTCTTCTCCCCCACTCTAATGCGCAATCGGCATCATCAGCCAGGGTTTCTCCACTGCTGGATGAATCCCTCACTCATCAGCCAGGGTCTTTTCAATCATGAATAAAATTCCTCAATCCGTTAGCCTTCTCCACCTCCCCCCCTCTAATGCACCATCGGCGTGGCACTCGTCGATGAAAGAGCACGCTCTATGCCGCTCAGCCAGCGAGCCGAGTTCCACCATCGGGGCCGCCTCCTCGTCCATGGAGAGCACCCCGTGTATAGGACCGGCGCAGCAGACTGCTGCAGGTCTCCCACCCAGTAACCCAGCTCTGTTTTGACTCAATTGTCACTCCAACCATCAAACTGTCACTGTCAACGGCATCCATCACACGCAACACACCCCTATACTTTCTCAAACAATGTAACCTGTTCGTTTGATATTATCTCCACCTGTCACCTGGAGCTTAAACATAATTCTTAGAAATGCATCTAAAGTGCCAGAAAACGACTAATATTTATATTGTTTATTAGGTCGGGTGTTAAAACGGCTTGTGCATCAGATCTTATTTATTCATGATGTACTTACGAAAAAATCCGCAGATTACCTGCTGGATATCCTCTCTGTTTCAAAGTACAAATTTGACCTAAGGTCTTCGCTCATTTACCAGCTTCACATTCCCTATTGCCGTACAAATACTGGAGGAAGGGCCTTTGCTTTTGATGCCCCCAGGGTCTGGAATGCTATTGCCAATAAACTGCAACTTGAATCACTACCTATGAGATATTCACTCAAAACTGCTCTAGAGGAGTTGTACATCCCTTGCTGCCACTGCAATTTAGTGGCCTAAAATACAATGTTTCGCTCCGGATGATCACTGCAAAGTATGATCTGTGTTTTGATTTAGTGTGCTGATCTTAAAGGTGCATTGAAAAATGTTGATACTCCGACTGATGCTCCTGCTGTTGTGGAGTGACTCAAGCAGCCAGCTATGGCTGCAGAGTTTGGTAGTACATGTCGTTGACGTCGTTTATTGTGAAAATTCGGTCACAGTTCCTATGACCACTGTTTCATTGCTTTTATGGCTTTATTTTGGTGATTTTCGAAAAGTTTTTTGGTTTGGCCATATTTGTTTGTTGTAGTACAGAGTTAGACTGATGGCCTTAATCTAAGTTGTCTTGTGGTTGTTGTTGTTTGACTTGCATCCCACTGGGATTTTTGCACACAGTGTTGGTGTACGGTGCTTTTTCTGCAATAGTTTGCTGTCTTTTCTTGGATTTTCTGTTTGCACATAGTCTCTTTAAGATGTTTTCTTGTTCATGTTTTTTGTTTGTTGCGGTTGCACCCGATTCAAGAGCCGAATGGCTCACAGGGCTATACCTAATAAATGAACTTGAACTTGAAAACCAATCCTGCTTCCATTACCGCCACA
Source organism: Lampetra planeri (assembly GCF_965212315.1). Classification (NCBI taxonomy): domain Eukaryota; kingdom Metazoa; phylum Chordata; class Hyperoartia; order Petromyzontiformes; family Petromyzontidae; genus Lampetra; species Lampetra planeri. The sequence goes on along the minus strand of NC_136154.1, from coordinate 5,363,440 downwards.
TCTTCTCCATCACTCACCTTTGAGCCACAGCATCCACAGGCAATGCAGAGCGGCGTCTTGTGGGGACCAGGGGGAGCGGGCTGGGGCCGAGTATCCAGCCTCAGCAAACACTACCAAGCTGAGGCGTGTACACAATTAACATGGAGCCGTAGGCATTCGCGACCAATATTATCCACAATGAAGGGTTTTGCGTTAGATCGCATAAATATAAATGTCACCTTAAACCCGCCATTGTATGTTGATGAACTTTGAGCAGCCGATAATAGGTACTGCATATTCTCTGCATGGTCTTAGATTAATATAATGTACATACATTATGTATGTCGATTAACTGTGAATAACCCAAACCAATAATAGGTACAGTAAATTAACTGATTAACATGCTCCATTGTAACTTTTGCACCCGCTAAGCCCACAGTGGTGACATCACCTCCACTGATATATTTTAGACAGGTGAAACGTAGTCCAGGTAGTCCTCTACTTACGATGGAGATGCGTTACGACCGCCCCATCGTAAGTCAAAAATATCGTAAGTCGGACCATTGCAACTCGGGGACTATCTGTACTTGAATTGTAAATGTCGGTTTACACAACACACCGGTATTCTGAACTTGTAACTAATTGGCACGTTTTGTTGACGTGACAAACCTTACTGACTCTTTCAGGTGGTGGCGGGTTTAGCGACGCATTTATATTTATGCGATCTCACCCAAAAACATTTCTTAAGGTTGTACACAATTGTTTGGCATGTGTCATGATGGGTACTACAAGATCCGATTATGTCCATCCAGTGTTTGCTGAGTTCTATTGTCTTCTGGTTGCTGAACGAATATATTATAAAGTGACACTCACTGCACACAAAGTGCTTGCCACAAATGAACCACAATACCTTGCTAATCTCAAGGATCATAAACCATCGCACGACCTCCGGTCATCTTCGTTGCGGCTATTGGCTAGCCATCGGACAAAGACGGTTAGCACATCACATGCTTTTAGATGCGCTTCTAAGGCCGTCTGGAACGTTCTTCCTTACGATATTAGAAAGCCACTAGAGAAATGCACTTTTGAATCTCGATTGAAAACGTATTTCTTTAGAACTAATGGTAGGTTTTTACCCTTTTAACTGGTACAAAACTGACACCTTTATTCAAGGCATCATGTTTGCAATGACCACAACACAAGTAGTCAATAAAGCAAACAAAAAGAAGCAACTCTGATAAGGATAATAATATGCACTGTCATTGAAGTTGATTGGCCCACACCCGAGACGGCTTTCTTTAGAGCCTAGTCCCCATTGGTGTAGGGCCAGATGACACCAGAAGGCCCTACACCAATGGGGACTAGGCTCTAAAGAAAGCCGTCTCGGGTGTGGGCCAATCAACTTCAATGACAGTGCATATTATTATCCTTATCAGAGTTGCTTCTTTTTGTTTGCTTTATTGACTACTTGTGTTGTGGTCATTGCAAACATGATGCCTTGAATAAAGGTGTCAGTTTTGTACCAGTTAAAAGGGTAAAAACCTACCATTATATTTTGCCACTGGTAAAAGAGATCTCATAGTGTAAATTCTTTAGAACTGTTTTTTTCTGTAGTTTGTTGTCCTCTCGCACCTCCGATTAACACGGTTGGCTATGTACGGTGTGAAAGAAGTTCATCATACATACAAGACTGCCAGCTGAAAATTGAGTGCTGGCCTCCCAGCTGAATTCATTGGAGTGAATGTGCTGTGCAGAAATGGAATCGGTGGACTGTGTGTGTCAGAATTGTGTAGGGCCAAAGGCGGGAGTAAAGTTGTGACTTTAAGCCTTATGCATGTGTAGTGGTGATACGCGCTGGGTGTATACGTCGTGTGCCAGCGCGTATGTACGGGTGTGTGTGTGGTGACGCGCGCTGACGGGGAGGAGCAGGCGTCAGTGCGCGGGTGGGGGTAGTGCTGCTGATTGGCTGTGTGCCGGTGACGCGCCCAGAGGGAGTGATCGGGTAGCAGCGCGGTGTGATTGGTCGGGGAGTGGAAACACGCGCTGAGCGGAACCGGATCGTAGAGATAGCGCGTGGGGATTGGGTAACTGAGGAGCGGTGCCGACGTTGAGGTCCGCATCCGCTCCGTCTCCCGGGAAGAAGAGGTATATAAGGTGATGCACAGAGGAGCAGGGGGCAGAAGTGGAACCATCTAAGAATGAAGACGAAGGTGCAGAGATAGAGCCCGGAGAGGAGAGTAATGGAGAGTAGAGGAGAGTAAGGTATAAGTGTGTAGCCAGAGAGAGAGAACGGTCTACACGAGCTGAGTACTGTATAGTGTGTAGCCAGAGAGAGAGAACGGTCTACACGAGCTGAGTAATGTATAGTGTGTAGCCAGAGAGAGAGAACGGTCTACACGAGCTGAGTAATGTATAGTGTGTAGCCAGAGAGAGAGAACGGTCTACACGAGCTGAGTGATGTATAGTGTGTAGCCAGAGAGAGAGAAAGGTCTACACGAGCCGAGTATGCATACGGTGTAGCCAGAGAGAGAGAAAGGTCTACACGAGCCGAGTATGCATACGGTGTAGCCAGAGAGAGAGATGCAAAGTCTACACGAGGCGAGTGGAGAGTGTAGCAGAGGCGCAGAGTCTACACGAGACGAGAGAAGAGTGTAGCCGAGGCGCGGAGTCTACACGAGGCACAGGGAGCCAGCAGCACAGAATCTAAGAGAGTCAAGAGAAGCGTAGGGTGGAGAGAAGAGGTCACGAGTTGTACCGTTGTATGGTGACCGCATTGTGAAGAAGAGAGGCCACGCGTTGTATCGTTACAAGTCAAGATTTAATAAAAGAAGTGTGTTCCCGTCAAGGAGTTTCCTGCCGTCATTTTCCAATACTTCACATGTGGCTTTTTGTTTGTTTTTCTCTGCGGTGTGTGTTTGTCTTCATTTGCACTCACTGAAGCTTTTCACAAAATCAAGTTAAAGGAATAGACTAAATCGCGGCTATGATAACATCTAACGTTAGCGTAACATAAACATCGATGTTTACATAAACATCGCACATTGAAACAGTAGTTTTATATATTTGAACTGTAATGTAATCTTACCTATAAACGTAATTTGTGTCTGTCTGTCTGTGCACACGCCTTGCAACGCTTTTAACTGAAAAACTGTCGGGTTGACGTTTTAACAAAGTACACAGATATAACGCACAAAGCCCTCGGACGAAAAAGCGCTCTTTATTTTTCCCCCTCCATGAAATGTAAACTAATTAAATCACACTTTATAATATTCTTAGGTTTTTTCGGTAAAGTCACGTAGGTAAAAAATTAAAATGAATAAAAGTGAAATAAAAATAAAATAAAAATCACGATGTTTCGGAGGCAACACAAGCCTCCGTCTTGAGGTGGAACCGTCACAGCATGATAGCTGTATCAAGTAAGAGAAATTACAAGAAAACAGTCCTTGTATATATACTGGTTGAGGGTGGGAGGAGCCAAGGTAGGCCCTGAATATTATTATTGTAAGGTTCGGTGCGGCTGAAGCACGCTGTTAGGAATGAGCCTTTGTTGTGTAGACTGGTTGGACTGGGAGGTTCTAAGAGTTGTTAAGGTGTGGCTGATGTAAAGGTGCGGCTGCTGTGAATGGGACTGAGCCTTTGTTATGTAGATGAAACAGCCCTTTTGCTACGTTGCTGGGATTAATTCTAGATATGTGTGGTAAAACTTAAAGTAGGAAAACCAGTGTGTGAAAAAAAAGAAGAAACTATACGGTAACTGAAGAATAGTGCCTGTCAAATAAGATTGTCCATATATGTGTAGTTAAATATTTTTTTCATGGTTAGTAACATCTTTCCAATGATTACTAAGTTTGTACCCATCATCACGGTTGAAATTATGTCTGTGTTTGTATATTTGGATGGCTTCGTGTACAAACCTTTGATGGTAGCCAGGAGGTTTGCAGAGCACCTTGGTCTCGGAAAAGACAATTTCATGAGAGCCCACAGCATTGTAGCAATGATCGGCAATGGCGGAAGAATCAGTTTTGCCGTGTTTCAGATCTGACTTGTGCTCGCGGACACGATCAGAGATATGACGTTTCGTTTCTCCAATGTAGAAATCACCACAACTGCAACTCGGTTTGTAAACTCCAGGGTATTGTAAGTCAGGAATTACATATTTCACAGATGGAATTAGATCACGGATTTTATGTACTGTATTGAATCGGACTTGGATCTTATGTTTGTTTAAAATTTTGGAGATCTTTTTGGTCACGCCTGCTATGTATGGCAACATGATAGTTTTAATTGGAGTTTCAAGTGGCTATTTCTGTGTGGTGGGAGAAACAGCTTGGCGGATGGTGCGTTCAGAGTATCCGTTCATCCTGAGGGTCCGATGTACATGTCTTAATTCACTGGTCAGGTGGTGTTGGTCAGAAATGCCATGAGCTCTGTGGTATAGCGTTTTATGAGAGAATTATTTTGAGATGGGTGGTGGTGGAATCAGGTTTCAAGTAGGAATCTGTGTGGGTGGCTTTCCTGTAGACAGAATGTCCCAAGGATCCGTCAGGTCTCCTCTCAAACAGAATATCTAAGAATAGTAGTTTACCATCTTTCTCCACTTCCATGGTGAATCTGATGGATGGGTGTCTGGAATTGATGTCGTCCAAGAAGTGGTTCAATGCTGGGAGGCCATGTGGCCAAATGACAAAAGTGTCATCCACATACCTCTTCCACAGGGAAGGACGCAGGGTGGATGTCTGAATGACGTCTGATTCAAACTTTTCCATGAACATGTTGGCTATCACTGGTGACAAGGGGGAGCCCATAGGGGTACCCTCATTATGTTTGTAGAAGGTGCCATTCCAGGTAAAATATGTGTTGGTGAGGCAATGCCTAACCAGCGCAGGTACATCCGAATTCAATCCATGTTGGACCAAGTCCTCAATTATTGTTAGGGTGTCAGGTACTGGGACTTTGGTAAACAGAGATACTACATCAAAACTGACGAGGATATCATCAGGAGATAGTACCATGTCCTTGACCATAGAGACTAATTGGGTTGAGTTGAGTACTGCCGAAGAGGTCTTGCCTGTGAAGGGAAGCAGAGTATTTGATAGAAACCGGGCTAGTTTGTAGGTGGCAGAGTTGATCGTCGACACGATGGGTCGTAGCGGGGTGCCTTCTTTATGGATCTTGGGAAGACCATAGAGTCTGGGAGGTCTTGCCGCCGATGGTTTTAGAGAGGGACGTTTGGTTGGTTCGATTAGGGAAGTCAAACTCGTGATGATTTTGTTAGTTTTTGTCGTTAGGCTGTTAGTAGGATCGTTTTTAATTTTGGAGTAACTCCCATCATTAAGTAGGTCCAGGATTTTGTTGTTGTATGAATCTGTATCCATGATAACTGTGGCATTGCCCTTGTCTGCCGAGAGGATGACTATATCATCTCTCTTTTTTAGGTCCGCGAGTTCTGAGCGTTCGTTTTTGCTAATGTTACAAGTGGGTTTCTTAGCATTCTTAAGAATAGTGGCTATTTCAGATCTTGCTACATCCGCATGGATGTGTCCTATGCTTCTGAGGGCTACATCAATCTGAGAAATCACATCCTCTACTGGTATATATTTAGGGGTGACAGCGAAATTTAGTCCTTTGGCCAGTACCGTTTTCAGATTGTCAGAAATTAGGATGTTACTCTGATTAATAACGGTCTTGTTGACATCCAGCTTTGTGATGTGTGGCTCTGGTTTCTTCTTAGATAGGAGGTTGAATTTAGAAATCAAGTTAGCTTTGCATTTGGCTGACATTGAGTCAGCAGAAGCAGAAGTCATGTTGTCAACGTGGTTCCAATCGGAAGGGGACATTTTTTAATCCTTTATATTAAGTTCACTTGCTTGCTTGCTTGCGCAATTGCTTGCTTGCACGCTTACGACCGTGCAAACCTTTCGGTCGTTTTTTAACCCACTTCCTGTGATCCAATCGAGCTGACATTTTGCACACAGACTCGTTGTGCGTGACAATGTATTTTCGTGAAAAAAAATTCCCAAAATTTTACACTTTTTAGGAAAAAATAAATTATATTTAATTACCAATTGCTTAATGGTGGCAGGCATTCATCTGACCCATAGGTGGCAGCCATCTCAAGCCAGAGGACGAGAGGACTCTAGCCGCCACGCATATAAAGGTTTTATAGTGAAAAACTTTGTTTTTACGGGTTAATTTTTTTGTGTTAACATTAAATGTGTTTGTAAGAGAGTCTTGTCTAAATTATTCTCTCCGAGATTAGTGATAGGCAAGCTTTAAATAAAATCTGTTTAGAGTTCGGTGAGGACACAGCAGCAGATGTGAGTGTGAAAGCGATGGGTAATTACCTTGTTATCTCGGCATCTCTTGAGGAAGGCCAGCGTCTCGAGAAGCTGTGACTTCTTGTCTCATTGTATGTTAAAAACTCTAACAGATAGGTGGAATTCCTCCCCGTAGAGGGTATTAATTCTAGATTTTTTTTTAAATATTATTACGCTGATCCCAAAGCACGCATCTGCGCATGCGCGGAAACGCTAACTCGCGGTTGCCCCTAGCAACGCACACGAGTTCGCTCAGCGGCGACGGGAGCGAGGTTCTCCTTCGCGTAAAAAATGCGAATAAATAAATAGCATTTAAAAATATATTTTTTAAACACTCTTTAATGAAATGTACCGTACGAGTAATGGCAGAACTCCACGACTCCAGGAAGTGGCCCCGAAGCTTGCCATAACGTAAGGGACTGTGGTGATTTACAGCCAACATGAGTTGAGAGTGGACAATTACCGTATTTTCCCGCATATAGCCCGCATAGATCCCGCATAAATAGCGTTGGGTGTCAAACAAATTTCAGATAGCCCGCACCTCCATATACCCCGCATGCATTAATATCTTTAACGTCATTACCGCAGATTAATTCCATCATATTAATACGAAGTTTACATTTGTAATGCATTCCACTATCAATTGTTAACATTAAAATCATAACGTGCACAAAGAAAACAACTAACCGGAAACGAGTGAACTTAAAACAGTAAATAAGTAACAAAAGTAAATATCCAATAAATAAGTAACACATAACTGGTAGATAAGTAAGTAGAGTTTTAGTACTGGTAGATTGCGCACTGCGCAGACAATAGCGGCACTACGGTAACGCCCTTGCCTCGCCCCCCCCTCTCTCCCCCCCAGCTCTCCAGTCGCCAGTAAACAAAGTACGCCCACTTCAAACATTGTCGTTTTATTGTACAAACAATTCGAATAATTTAGAACGTGATAACATGTGCAATATTAGTGTGAGTGGTTTATTCAGCAGTGCTTTAGTCAAAGGTAAGTGTTGCTTAGTGGATAGTCCTACCATGAAAAAAATTAACGAGTTATGACATCTTCTTGGTTCTTTCGGTAAAGTCACGTAGAAGGGAAGTAATAAAATAATAAAAATAAAACATAATAAAACAATTCTCACGACGTTTCGGCCACAACGCAAGCAGCCGTCCTCAGGTGAAAACCAGGTCTGTCGAGGCGACAGCTTCGAGGCGACAGACGCTGTCGCCTCGACAGACCTGGTTTTCACCTGAGGACGGCTGCTTGCGTTGTGGCCGAAACGTTGTGAGAATTGTTTTATTATGGTTTATTTTTATTATTTTATTACTTCCCTTCTACGTGACTTTACCGAAAGAACCAAGAAGATGAATCCCTGCAGTCACGAAAGCTTTAAATCGAAATTTGAGTTATGACATGTCACACGTGTAAAATATTTTTGGGATAGCCCGCACCTCCATATACTCCGCAGGGTCTTGTTTTGTTTGTAAAAAGTGGTATACCCCGCGGATTATATGCGGGAAAATACGGTAGACCCAAGCCGAAACATAACATATGAAGACGAAACATACGTATACCAAGTTTGCAGTCGATACGACATTGGGAAGTGGGTTAAAATTTAGTTACAAGATTTGAGGATACGACAACAACAGAGTGAGTTTATAAAAGCGTGTAAAATAATGTTTTAAAATACATGTTTTTTTAATGATAGAATAGAGTATTGTTATCAGTATGACATAAGTATACCAAGTTTGCAGACGATACCACATTGGGAAGTGGGTAAAAATTGATTTACAAGATTTGAGGATACAACAGACAGTTAAATAAAAGCGTGCAAATAAACAAAAGCGTGTAAATAAAAATGAAAAAAGAGTGTACAGACACAGGAGCACAAAACTTAGGTAAATTCTGAACAGTGTGATGTCCTCTTCCCCCCCCCCAACCCCAATGATTGCAGTTAATCCTGTAGAGTCGGTAGATACTACTGTAGTAGTACCGAATTAGGTGCACACACACGCAGCTTGGAGGCAACACTATTTATTAAACGGTAAGTAATATAACACTGTACATAAGGTGGTAACCACCTTCCTCAACTCACTAACACTCTGGAACACGACACAGACTGGACCAGGCAGGCAACGGCCTGCCTGGCCCAGGACGACGACTCGGGACTTGACGACCGATGATGTCTTCACTTTGGAGTACAGTACAACAGCCGCCTCGCTCTGCGTTCACACCACGCTTATATTTGGTTTTGCGTCGCTGGCTCCGCCCCGGCGTGGCTGGCTCTCTTCAGGCCACGCCTCCCTTCCCAGGACACGCCTCACTTCCCCCACCTCTGGGAGGGTCCGGATCCCTCCACCACGTGACCCCCCAGGCACCCCCTTGGGGCCCCCAGCCTTCGTACGGGCCGACACAGTAGTGACCTTTCTCTGTCACTACATCACCCTCCCCTGTATAAACACACAGCCGTCCCGGGCTGTAACACAACTGTGAAACATCGAAAAGGTGTGCCTCCGAACCAACAACATCAATAAATGACCGGCGACCGATAAGAAATACAATCACGTAATATATACAGAATCGACGAGGGTAAAAGGGATCCGCATAGAAAACGGGGAATTAACAACAATTATACATGAAAACTGGCTAACCCACTTACGCTCCAGCACAGCCCCCCCCCCCCGTTAGAATCACGCATGCAATGACAGTCACCCGTTAGCACCCCCCCCGCCTTTCCGACGTGGCGTCACAACCAGTAGCACGCGTCGGCCATATCGGGGGGGGAATTTCCATGTTACCACCCCACCGCCTTTCCGACGCGGCGTCACAACCAGTAGCACGCATCGGCCATATCGGGGGGATTTTAACCCAGTCTCTCTCCAAGACTCGCATCGCAGCATATAGCTGTACCGACCGAGCTGAGACGACCCAGTCTCTCTCCAAGACTCACATCGCAGCATATAGCTGTACCGACCGAGCTGAGACGACCCAGTCTCTCTCCAAGACTCGCATCGCAGCATATAACTGTACCGACCGAGCTGAGACGACCCATCGTTCACTCATTGCACAACATGCACCCTAACAACTGATGGATACAGTCTCAACGTAACAGGACAACTCCACCTGAACCTTACGAATCTCCAGCCCACTGTTTCAACGCGCCTCGGAGGGTCTCAACCTCCGAGCTGTCAGGTCAAGCTGTCAGCCATAGCATGACAGGACCACACTCCCCGAGCCATGTGAGCGCACAGCCCACAAGGCTAGACAAGCCACAGAGTGTCTCGATCTCCGGGCTGTCAGGTCAAGCCGTCAGACACAGCATGACGGGACCACACTCTCCGGGCCATGTGAGCGCACAGCCCACTAGGCTAGACAAGCCACGGAGTGTCTCGATCTCCGGGCTGTCAGGTCAAGCCGTCAGCCATTGCATGACGGGACCACACTCTCCGAGCCATGTGAGCGCACAGCCCACTAGGCTAGACATACCACGGAGTGTTTCAATCTCCGGGCTGTCAGGTCAAGCCGTCAGACACAGCATGACGGGACCACACTCTCCGAGCCCTGTGAGCGCACAGCCCACTAGGCTAGACATACCACGGAGTGTTTCAATCTCCGGGCTGTCAGGTCAAGCCGTCAGCCATTGCATGACGGGACCACACTCTCAAAGCCATGTGAGCGCACAGCCCACTAGGCTAGACATGCCACGGAGTGTTTCAATCTCCGGGCTGTCAGGTCAAGCCGTCAGCCATTGCATGACGGGACCACAACGTTCATGTTAGACACGCAACACTCACTGGGCCATCCTGGTCAGGACCTGCGCCCCAAGATAGGTGACAGCCAGCAGCACAATTCCAAATCCCTGGCAGCATGTCACCATCGCAATTTAACACCATCACAACACATACAATTTGAATTATGATCCCCCACAGAACTGATCCAATGCCGAACAGGTACGCACAATTTGTGACGATCCCGAATATTCAATGGTCACAACAATACACCTCACATCCCGTATCCGTACACATCATCTCCGAGACTCGCATTGCAGCCTGCAGCTGTACCAACCGAGTGGAGAGAGCAACGCAATTTGACGGCAATTAACGGAAACGCACCCCCGATCCATATAGAACACAAGGAGCATTCCCGCACAAAAGACATCATCTGTGCAACAACGGACAGGAACCAACCAGTGAGTTTGAAACAAACCGAACCTGTCATTTCAAAATCCCCTTCAACATTAACCATGGGACTCAGGGCATTCGAATTTTGAGAGCAAAAAAACTATACACAAACCCCAAGAATCGCCGAATTGATTAATACAGTATATGCAGTATACGAAGTTCGTACAGTAAATCGTTTGGCGCAATGCTCCATCCAGTCCCCACATGGCAACACACACAATCAATACTCCAGACAATCTGTACATAGTAAATAATCACAAGCAAGTACCCAACAGTCCCTACACTGTTAACAATTCCAAGCAAAGCTCCATACGGTCTGTACCTTGGCAACAATGACGATCAAAGTTTCCTACAGTTACACGTGACAATCACGAGCGAAACTCCATACAGTATACACAATAACAATGGCGATTTCGCAACAAAACGATGTAACAACACGAGTCATTATCACGGCAACATACAGGATATCAACGGAGCTCGGGACACTAACAACGAATTAATCATTAACTACACCCAGAAGATACCGATCTCGACGCCGTATTTAACCGTCCGCGAGGAACACAAAACCGGAGAGTCAAACTGAAAAAGTCCCTCCCAGCAGTGTCTCCAACGTCGAAACCCTCTCTTCAATCACGGGCCCCTCTCGCTCTCACCACCGATGCCCTCCCCCGCTCTTCTTACTTCAATGTGGGGAGGGAGGCCCGTAATCACAGGGCTGCAGCGGCGCGCCGCCAGGCCGGCGCAGCACACAAGGCGCAAAAGGCGGGAACGCCAACACGTTGAAATGGCGGGAACCGCCGGCATGGTGCAAATGGCGGGAACGCCGGCGCTGTGAAACTGGCGAGAACGCCGCCGCAGTGAAATGGCAGGAACGCCGGCACCGCCGAAATGGCGCGAACGCCACAGCTCCGTCATCTTGCAATTTCGCCATCACTCACCAACACCCGGCCACTCCCTTGCCACCAGCAGCTGGTCGAGTTGACGAGCGACGTCGCTCCAACTCGCCGTCGATGGCGACCAGCCCGGGCTCGCAGCCTCCTCCCATGCAGGCTGCAGTCGCCCATCCCCCGGGGCACATCACCGGGGCCCCAGACTCCGTGGTCGTCGCAGGGAGAGGCCAGGTGCAACCCACACCGTCCATCCGCACCTCCGGTTGGGTCTTGCACTTCACTGCCAGCTTTTACACCATGGCAGCGAAGGGTACAGCTTCTTCAAATTAATCAGCGAAAGTTCGATGACCACTTCTACACCAAATGTAGTAGTACCGAATTAGGTGCACACACACGCAGCTTGTAGGCAACACTATTTATTAAACGGTAAGTAATATAACACTGTACATAAGGTGGTAACCACCTTCCTCAACTCACTAACACTCTGGAACACGACACAGACTGGACCAGGCAGGCAACGGCCTGCCTGGCCCAGGACGACGACTCGGGACTTGACGACCGATGATGTCTTCACTTTGGAGTACAGTACAACAGCCGCCTCGCTCTGCGTTCACACCACGCTTATATTTGGTTTTGCGTCGCTGGCTCCGCCCCGGCGTGGCTGGCTCTCTTCAGGCCACGCCTCCCTTCCCAGGACACGCCTCACTTCCCCCACCTCTGGGAGGGTCCGGATCCCTCCACCACGTGACCCCCCAGGCACCCCCTTGGGGCCCCCAGCCTTCGTACGGGCCGACACAGTAGTGACCTTTCTCTGTCACTACACTACTATAGAATCAGTAGATACTACTGTAATAAAGGACTGTCAGGCGATGTAAGTCTCCGTTCGTCCTTTATTCGGGTTTTTCACCTCCGCAACCCGCTGGCCTTCTCCTCGGACCAGCGTCGTCTCTCACGCGCCCCGCGCACTCTCTTCCTCCTCAGCTCTTCCACTCGTCCGTTCACCCCGCTGGTCCCGACAAGGGACCAGCGTCTCCTCTCGCGTGCCACGCACGCTCTGCTAGCCACTCCGCCAGCCCCGTGTGTCCCGCACACCCTGCTAGCCACTCCGCTAGCACACTCTGCAGCCACACCGCTGCTCCGTGTGCCCCGCACACTCTGCTAGCCACCCTGCTAGCCCCGTGTGCCCCGCACACTCTGCTGGCCACCCCACTGGCCCCGTGTGCCCCGCACACTCTACTAGCTACCCCGCTAGCCCCATCAGCCACGCGGCTGATGGCGCGGCGGCCACCCAACGTGGTCCCGCCTCTTCACTCCATCGACTGGCCCTGATCTCTTCCGGGCTCCCTCCTATAACCTCTCTCCCACGTGACCCTGACTCCTCCCTTCCGGATCATCACATCCGGCCTTCCCATTTACGCTCGCATTACACTACTGTAGAGTTAGTAGATACTAATATAGTCAGTAGATACCACTGTAGAGCTAGTAGATATTACTATAGAATCAGTAGATACTACTGTAGAGTTAGTAGATACTACTATAGAGTCAGTAGATACTACTGTAGAGTAAGTAGATACTGCTATAGAGGTTGTAGATACTACTGTAGAGTTAGTAGATATTACTATAGAGTCAGTAGATACTACTGTTGAGTTTGTAGATACTGCTATAGAGGCTGTAGATATTACTGTAGAGTTAGTAGATATTTCAATAGAGTCGGTAGATACTATTATAGGCTCGGTAGAAACTACTACAGTTAGTACATACTATTGTAGAGTCACTAAATACTACTACAGACGATAGAGTTGGTACATACTACTGTGGAGTCGATAGATATGACTATAGAGTAAGTAGTTACTACTGTAGAGTCAGTAGAAACTACTTCAGTCAGTACATACTATTGTAGAGTCACTAGATACTATTACAGACGATAGAGTCGGTACATACTACTGTGGAGTCGATAGATGCGACTATAGAGTCAGTAGTTACTACTGTAGAGTCGGTAGATACTACTATAGAGTCAATATATACTACTGTAGAGTCGGTAGATACTACTACAGTCAGTAGAGGCTACTGTAGACTCAGTTGATACTATAGAGTAAATAGAAACTACTGTAGAGTCGGTATATACTACTTCAGTAAATATATACTACTATAGACTCAGTAGCTACAACTGTATAGTCAATAGATACTACGACAGTCAGTAGATGCGACTATAGAGTCAGTAGCTACTGCTATAGAGTCAGCAGATACCACTATATAATTAGTAGTTACTACTATAATCAGTAGACACTACTCTAGAGTACTAATATAGTCATTAGATACTACTGTAGAGTCAGTAGATACTACTATAGAGTCGGTAGATACTACTATAGAGTCGGTAGATGCTACTATCGAGTCGGTATATGCTACTAGAGAGTCGGTGAATACTAATATAGTGTCAGCAGATACTATTATAGAGTTAGCAGTTACTACTATAGTCAGTGGATACTACTATACATTCAGTATATACTACTATAGAGTCGGTAGATACTACTGTAGAATCAGTAGATACTACTATAGAGTCAGTAGATACTACTGTAGAGTTAGTAGATACTTCTATAGAGGCTGTAGATACTACTGTAGAGTTAGTAGATACTACTATAGAGTCAGTAGATACTACTGTTGAGTTTGTAGATACTGCTATAGAGGCTGTAGATAGTACTGTAGAGTTAGTAGATATTTCAATACAGTCGGTAGATACTATTATAGGCTCGGTTGAAACTACTACAGTTAGTACATACTATTGCAGAGTCACTAAATACTACTACAGACGATAGAGTCGGTACATACTACTGTGGAGTCGATAGATTCGACTATAGAGTCAGTAGTTACTACTGTAAAGTCGGTAGATACTACTATAGAGTCAATATATACTACTGTAGAGTCGGTAGATACTACTACAGTCAGTAGAGAGTAATGTAGACTCAGTTGATTCTACTATAGAGTCAATACATACTACTGTAAGGTCGGTATATACTACTTCAGTAAATATATACTACTGTAGACTCAGTAGATACAACTGTATAATCAGTAGATACTACGACAGTCAGTAGATGCGACTATAGAGTCAGTAGCTACTGCTATAGAGTCAGCAGATACCACTATATAATTAGTAGTTACTACTATAATCAGTAGACACTACTCTAGAGTACTAATATAGTCATTAGATACTACTGTAGAGTCAGTAGGTACTACTATAGAGTCGGTAGATACTACAATAGAGTCGGTAGATGCTACTATAGAGTCGGTATATGCTACTAGAGAGTTGGTGAATACTAATATAGTGTCAGCAGAGACTACTATAGAGTTAGCAGTTACTACTATAGTCAGTGGATACTACTTTACATTCAGTATATACTACTATAGAGTCGGTATATACTACTGTAGAATCAGTAGATACTTCTACAGTCACTAGATACTATACAGTCAGTAGATCCTGCTATAGTCACTATATACTACTTTACTCAATAGATACTACTGTAAAGTCAGTAGATACAACTACAGTCAGCAGATACTACACTAGAGTCAGTAGATACTGATATAGTCAATATATACTACTATAGAGTCACTAGATACTACTGACTCTATTGTATATACAGGGGGGTAAAATATTTTTTTAGCGGGTGGGGGGGGGGGGGTGTCTACAATTTTTTGAAACCTTTTAGATCAACTATTACCCCCAACTTTATATTACTTTCTAATTCAGCACTTCTGCAAGCTTCTTATAATTTTGCTGATGGACAAATAGACAGACTAATGGAATGCCGTTTTTTCACAATAGTACGTATGTATTATGTTTTTAATAAAAGGCACGTTTTGAAAAAGATTTTTCCCCCGCACAAAGCCGGGTACTTCCTGCTAGTTTAAGATAAAATCGTACAATTTCAGGTTAGCTGCCCAAGCAACTTTGGGCTGGGTGCTAGATCGACTCAGCAAAATTCATCACAAGAAGCCTCGATTCACGAGCCACAACGACAATATTTGGCCATTGACACGCCCCTTCGACTAACACCACGCCCACTTTATTCCATCTTTGGGCAAATCTCGGATCGGTAATTTCGTCGGGTATTCGACTTTATCGCTCTATTACAGTGCCACGGTCGTTTGGGTGGTGTGACATTATCTTCCTCTCCTGTCGGTTCAATTCCCACCCTGCTGCATGCATATTTGAAGTTTGAATTTTCTACCCATGGTCATGTGGATTTTTTTCTCTGGGTCCTACGGTTTTTTCCTCCACTTTTATAAACATGCGTTTAGATTATTTAGATTATTGTGCTACTGTAAATGTCCATATGATAAGCCACTTCGTTGAGCTATCATTTCTGGATAGGTCGCTTTTGAAAAAGAAGCTAATATCCCAGTGGTCTTTACCTGGTAAAATAAGAAAAAGTTCATTTTTATTTGTAAAAAAAATTCTAAGTTATTTGATTACCTCTACTATGCTTTACACTCCTATTGTGTTTTTTTGTATTGTTTAGTGTTGTAACATTCTGACCCGCCCCTACTGGACATCTGTGAAAAAGATCTGTTAAGTTTATTGGATTCATCCAGAATAAATTAATATTCTGATCTGATTTTGATATACGTAAGCCTTCCATGACGAAATATTGAGTCATAATTAGTTTATTTTGGGTTTTAGATTGGTCGCCATGTAGATATAACGCCAGTTTTTTTTACTTTAACCCTTCACCACCCGACATCTGTGAAAAAGAGCTTTATATTTCATCGGATTCGTCCAGTACACATAAATATTCTTATTCTGATTTGCAACACAGATTCATATCGCTCTCAGCACCATTTATTTCACTTTTAACGACGACCGCCCCATTCAATTCTCTGTTAGGTATATATGGTGAACTTATTGCACACCGTACATAGCCAACCGTGCTAACCGAGAGGTGCTTCATCGACTGCACTACAATACCACCACACTGTTCATGGTAATAACCTTACCACTGAACTCTCACCACTTTTAGAACCACTTTAGCCCTCCGAGTACAAAAGCACATTCCTTGAGAAACAAAAATGTATTGTAGAATTGGAAAAAAAAATCTGACCTTAAAGTCCGCAGCCAGATCTGGAAGGATCACAATAAACCAAATTATTCAGCCTCAGACAGGTCCATATCTTGACTTAAAGCTTTCGTGACTGCAGGAATTCAAATTCTTTGGGTCTTTCAGTAAAGTCACGTAGATAAGTTCAAAGAAAAAAACTAAAAATAACAAAAAACTACGATGTTTCGATTGCAACACAAGCGTTCGTCATCAGGAAGAAACCTATCTACGTGACTTTGCCGAAATACCCAAAGAATAGGTCCGTACCTGATTTATTGTACTCTGCTCCCATCACAAATGGTGCTCTGTGGCAGGGCGGGTGTGAAAGTGCTTCCCCCTGCTGTGTAAAAGAGAGATCGCTTGAAGAGATATCGGAAGTAGCTCGGTGGTATCCGTTGCCGTTGGCTGCTCTGACACGAAGAGTTGCACTGGTCAGCAAAGTTCTAATTAGATGCTTAATTGATAATAGTTTTTTTACCCTTTTATCTGGCAACAAAACTGACACCTTTTTTACAAGGAGTCGTGTTTTCCTTGACCACAATACCTGCAGTCGGGTGTGGACCAATCAAGGACAGTGCATACATTATCAGAGTTATGTTATTTGTTTGCATTCCGACTGCAGGTATTGTGGTCAATGCAAACATGGCTCCTTATAAAAATAAAAGGTGTCAGTTTTGTTGCCAGATAAACGGGTAAAAAAACAATTATCACATTTTGTTACTGGCAAATGAGGTTCCAATGGTGTAGATGCTTAATTGTTGTAGCATGGTGCCGATGATAAACAATGGCAATAAATCTGATGGAAATTACAGTATTGTTCATAATCAATGTTTTTTGGGTGAGATCCCATAAGTATAAATGCGTCGTTAACCTCCCACCGCTTGACATAGCCAATTAGTAAAGTTTGACACTTACGCAAAACGTGCCTATTAGTTACTACTTAAGCACACTGGTGTGTTGGAGGATAAATCCATAACATTTACAATTAGAGTACTGTGAAATTTCGTTGGTGATTACAGCATCGATGTGATTTTTTGCCAAACTTTTTGCGGCAAACCTTACTAATTGGCTGTGTTGGGTGGTGGCGGGTTAACGACACATTTATGCTTACGTGATCTTACCCCAAAAAAACGTTATTATGAATAAGACAGTATTGGTGAGTAAATTCGTGATTAACAAGCTGACGTTACAATGATGCATGCAAAATTTTAATTGTGCGGTTGTTGTTGTTGCCCTAGGTTGCAAGAGTTGCAAATGGTTGTCAGATATCAGGTAAGCCCTGCAACCATTGATTGCCCTGTAAAACATAGCCTCGCCATTTCCTGTGCTCACGGTCAGCGAAACAAAATACATTTTGGGGAAAACGCGGAGGAGGATCCTAGAAATGGAGATATACAGAGACACGTTCAGACAAGATGCTAGCCAAACAGATAGGACACACACACAGATAAAAGTTGCGAGCCAAACAGATAACATACACACAGACGAGCCAAAGAGATAGAACACAAACACAGACAATATGCTAGCCAAACAGATAGGACACGCACAGAGCAGTAGCGTAACTATAAGCGAAAAACTGTTTGTTATTTACCAGGTAAGGCCCATTGAGCTATATCGCTCTTTTTCAGAAGTGACCTGGCTATCACAAATTATAGCTGAACGTGTAAATTTAAAGCAGCAGCAAAATACTCTAAATGCATTAATGTTGATCCTAAATGTGGAGGGAAAAACCGGAGGACCAGGTTCAAAAATACACACGCCCACGAGAAAAGATAATTCAAACTCCAAATATACAGGCGTCATGGTCGGGATGAAACCCACGACCTCACAATAGCAGGTGAGGAAGTTAATATATCCTAGCCACCATTGCGCCTAGCGTGGGGGGCAGGGGTCGCCTTGGCCCCCTGGTAGCCAAAGCTATGAGTTGGGGCCCTCTTGACAACCACAATGAGATTTGTTTTCGATAACAATGTCAATTGCGGTTTCTATATATTTCCATGAAAATGCTTTCACATTAGAACTCCGTTTCTGGGATATTTATTTCATTAGATACGCGACAATTATATTGTAAAGAGGCACTACGGAGCTGCAGTGAATGCATTTTGCAAAAACGGAGCGCCCCTACGGCGTTAAATATTTGAGACAACGTGAGTGTAATTACGATGTGGTTAGGACAAAAGGAGCTACGATATCGAATAGCCTCTATGTGCCACCGTGCGAAGAGACAATCACACTATTTGGGGCCCCACCTGATCGATTTCCGCACCCCCTGAGCTGATGTAGCTAATACGCCACTGACATGGAGACAATGAGAGAGGCAAGGAGATGGGCACTCAGACGCAGAAACAAAGATTCCCCGTATTAACTTAACAAACTGTTGGGGAAAGTGCTGTTAGCGAGTAGCAGCGCCTATGAAGGCCGGAATGGCACATGATGGGGTCGGTGATGAGGCTATCACCGTACCCAGCCGCCTTTGAGACAGGCCTAGAGAGACAGGCATAGGGTAAACGAGACAGACAGACGCAGAGGGACAACGACATAATGGGTGAGAGATGAACACAGAGAGGGCAGGCAAAGAATGAAAACAGCAGACATGGGAATAATCGGAGGCAAATAAGGGAGACAGAGGCACGCAGAGATAAACACAGAGATAAAGAGACACTGAGACCCTGAGAGATCCAGACGCAGCTAGACAAGAACATGAGCACAAGAGAGAAACAAGGAGACCTGAAGACAAGAACACAGCGCGAGCGATTCCTTAATGGTGCGAGATGCAGTTTAACATTTTCAATGAACTCCTTGTATTTATGATGGAGGAAGCATTGCCTTCGTGAAAAAATTGAGTTGTCCTAAGGTTGTCGTGGTGTGGAAAACCATGAGATATCGTTTCAGGTAAGGTCCAAGATTAGTGTCTAATCTGCTTTGTTAAACTGTTCTATCGCTATTGGTGTGCATAGCATTTAAAGTTAATGTCAAAACGAATATGTATTATTATTATTCGTGCTTTGCAAAATGTTCGCGGTTTTGTGATAATTGATTAACTTGATTATCAATTGTGTAACTGACAACATCTGCTTCATCGATTGTAAAGATCAAAGGTTAGACTCCTCATGGCTGACGTCGAACTGAAATTGAACAATAAATGGCATAAATTTAGACTTAAAACTTTTTTGACTGCAGGAATTCATATTCTTGGTTATTTTGGTAAAGTCACGTAGATAGAAAATAAAAATAAAAATTAAAAATTAAAAAATAAAATAAATTGAGAATAATAATAGCAAAAAACCCACGTCGTTTCGATCGCAACACAAAGTTTTTTTCCTCTCTGCCTGATGAAGACCGCTTGTGTTGCGATCGAAACGTCGTGGTTTTTTGCTTTTATTATTTTCAATTTATTTTTAATTTATTATTTTTATTTTCTATCTACGTGATTTTTCCGAAAGAACCAAGAAAATGTCAATGGCATCACACAAACGATGCACATTTAATTAAATATTTGTGGACAACTGATGCAATGCTGATCGTCGTATTGTTGAAATGTATTAACCTAACACGTTGGTTTCCGCAAGTCAATACGATTCATCATATATTTTTAGAGTGGGCTATGCAATTATGTGACCAAATTTGTGTCGTAAAAGCCGTCTACCACCCAACGCGGCCCATAAAAATGTTTTTGTCGCATGTTGTATAAGCATTTAAACGAGTGGGTGCTTTGCCGGTTCGCTGATGTAATCAGCATAATCAGGCAGTTTCAGGAATTGTGTAAACGGCCTAATGATGGTGGCTGTAACTATCAGCGAATCGGCGAACAATATCCAATAGTGAAATATTGCGACATTGGCTCTCCAACGCACCGTGGCAACTTCATTAAATTGGCCGTGTCGGTTGGAGGAGGGTTCATGGACGCAACATTTTACTCACGCAACGATATATCAATGACAAATCCCTGACGTCCACTGCTGGCTGAGGACACAGCGTTGGAGACGACAGATGGCCAGAACTTGTAAAAAATTGGTTCCAGTGCATTCGTTCGTTTCTCAGTCCGCTTGTCGTGGTGAGGGTCGTGGCGGTAGCGTCTTGAGTAGTAGCGGGCCAGACTTCCCTTTCCCTGGCGACATACTTCAGCACTACTATATACTGCATTACTATACACTACTATACACTGCACTACGATACACTCCTATACACTACTATACACTACTATGCACATACTCTAGCTCTTCCTGGGGAATTCCCAGGCGTTCTCAGGCCAGCAAATCGACGTAGTCCCACCAGCGTTTCTTGGGCCGGCCCCGGGGTTATAGTGCGGTTTTTTTCATCTTACAACGATTAGACACGGATGTGGGGAGTGGTGGCACAGTGGTTAGTGCACTGCGCTATGAACCCTGTGACCCGATTTATATTTCTGGCCATGAATATCATCCGTTTGACAGTGATAGCTGAACTGTTTCTGCCAAACCTTCCCCCTCCAAGCTCTATCTCCGACCCTTTCACCAATCCAGAATCATCAGAATATGTATTTATACTGGAGGAATCCATTGAGCTATGAAATTATTTTTCAGATGTCTGTGACACAGGGGTGGTGGCCTTTAAGCAGCAGAGGACTGACAAAAGACTGTTATTTGCCATTGTTATTGCTTTGTTTATTAAGATACTTGTGCATTCATTATAACTGAAGGAGTGCAGGTGATTGCGAGGAGTGAAACAACGATCACAGTCACGTGGACGGAGGACGGCGTGGACGCCACCAGCTACGTCTTAGAATTAACCGACCGAATCATACTCACATTCTCGTCCTTCACTGTCTATGGGAGTGCCTCCAACTTCACATTCACGGGGCTGGTGCCTAACAGATACTACAACATCAGCATAACTGTCAACTGCACTGGCGGAAGCAACGTCTCTTCCACCGTGTACGACAGCACATGTGAGTGACCTGCTGCGAGATGGCACTGCAATATTGAGTTTTGATTTCCTTATCACAATCTGTAAAAAAAAGTTTTTCGGGCTGGATGGCTGGCTTCCTTCCTGGCTGGCTAGCTGGCAGGGTGGGGGTGGGGGACATACAGATGGTTACGTAAAAAGGATGTGCCGGTTGATATTTATAAATTTAAAAAATTCCCCTCAATTGCATTTGGTAATCGAGTGGCCCTTTGAAGTCCTCCCATCGTCATCGAGTAACACCACCAGGCAGGTGAAAGTGGGTAGAACCGCTCCCCAACCAGCCCCTCCCGACCCACCCAGCTCCACCCTCCCCACCCGGCCCCTCCCCACCCTCCCCTCCCCTCCCCACCCAGCCTCTCCCTGCCCACCAAGCCCCTCCCTGCACGACGGACGGACACAATAATCCCATGTAGGCTGGTGGAACCAGGTGGTTCCTACCAGTATAAGTGTCGGATTCTGACTTCTCATAAGGAGCGTGCAACCTAGATCCCTCGCATGTAGTTTACAGTAGGGTTCGCGCTCCTATGAGAATCTAATGCTGCCGCTGATCTGTCGGGAGGCGGAGCTCAGACGATAATGTGAGTGATGGGGAGCGGCTGTAAATATAGATGAAGCTTCGCTCGCTCGCCCACTACTCACCTCCTGCTGTGCGGCCCGGTTCCTAACAGGCCGCGGACCACTACCGGTCCGCGACCCGAGGTTGGGGACCCCTGCGGTACACTACCGCCACAAACGCATACACAGCTGTCTGAACACCATACGGCCGGGGCCCTGCTGTTAGACGTGTCTGTGCAAACGTGTACGCACATTTGCATTACTCCCATATCATTCGTACCATCATATAATACTATGATATATTATAAAAGGTTTGGTGGCTAGCTGCCTGGCTAGCTGGAGGAAAGGGAGGGGTCATGTCCAAAAGCGGCACGTGGGGTACTAGTTTTCTTTAAGAAAATATTACAAACCAGTAGTTTGTAATATGGGGAACAAATTGTGATGACATCTCCGACCCTAGGAACAAATTTATAGGTTTTCTGACCATGTTGTGAGGTGTTGGGGGATGGGAAATCCCTCAAACAAGAAAACATAATCGGGGAAAGTGGATATGACCCTACTGGGACTACCGTGCCTCAAATATTGGAAGTAGTAGTCACAACCTGTGAACGGCTGGCTGAGGTGCCATCTGTTGAGGACGTACAGAAGGCGATCCACCTTTCCTCAGCTAACTGCTGAGGAAAGGTGGCGTTTGTGTGCAGACTGCCCTATATGACATCATTACAACACTCTGGACATCTGGACGGGTTCCACAGGATTGGATCGCCGTCCTGATAGCCCCCCGCTTTAATATGGAGGACTACACAGACTGTAACAACTACAGAGACATTAAATTGAACTTCCTTGTCCCCTAAGATAAACTGGCTTTAATATGGATGTACTGTACAAAAATATGTATCTGACATCAATTCTCATGACACATGACATCATGCAGCCTAGCAACGTTCCAGAAACATTCACGTGATAAATAAAGCAAAGGGCAATGTAACACTTTATTTTTTTGCTTTTGTTCCAAGTGTTGACCAATCGAAGTTGAGGACTCTCAGTGATTTGATTTACTCTGTTGCACCCTAAATGCATTTGCTATTCCCCACTGGTCGTTTTGCAGAACCACCCTGAAATGTGACGTACAGAACCACGATACATGGCCAATAAATATCTTTACGAAATCGATTGTAAGAACGTGTTAACGAAAACAAAAAAGACATGAATGCACTTCAAAGCGAAACGAAATGTAAACTGGGAAATCGAAATGTACCGAATAATGCTATATGTTGAAAAACAGTGAACATGTTGCTGATGTTATTAATCCACTTTCTAATGCTGTTTCTCAGTGCCACCCAAAGCCAATGTGACCATCACTGACAAGACAATGACAAGCATGAGCTTCTCGTGGGAGGTTTCTTCCTCCAGTTTGTACTACTATGCTCGCTTGGAAGACGATAACAACATAACCCAGTCCTCGTCTGTGCAGTCTCCGGGTAGCATCACATTCACCAATCTGATTCCTGACACAAACTACTATGCATATGTGGAGACGAGAAATCTTTATTGCTTCCAACGATCTGATTTGGTCATGGATAGAACCTGTAAGTATTTTCAAATCTGCAATTCAATGTCATCCCAATGTCATGAGCAAGGGCTTGAGGACGTGTAACAATCATTTCTGTTTACATGAACGTATTGGCTGTACACTGGCGGTGCACGGTATGTAACATAAGCACGTTTTTGGCAATTATTATTTAATTTCCCGCGATTCGCAAACCGCCGGTCGTGGTGGTGTGTCAAAATCACTTCTCGCGATGCCAAAGCGGTGGGAAGACAGAACATTAAGTGAGCAGGGCTGAACAGGAAGCTTCGAAGTCGGTTGCCATATAGCAGCGCCCAGCCTGATGACAATCGACTGCTCCGTGCTCCAAAAAGGCAAGACTGGACTCTTCGTGCCCTTAGAGACTTGGTCGGATGGTTCCTCGATTAATTTTCGGAATAATTTATTTGGCGGATGGTGTCATCAAAAGATTACGACTCGTGGTATCACCACTGCACGTTCGGAATGGGGGACGCGGCTGCTGAATCTGAGTGCAACTTCTGATGGAGAGTCCTGCAGCTCACTCAAGGGGAAACAGCAACATCGTCGGAACTATGAAAAATAAGAATAGGTTTTACGCTTTATAAGAATGAAACAGGAGGAGTTAAGATGTTCAAACACCAGATAGATTATAGCTTTTGCAAGGAATGAAGTCTGCATTACGCACACGTACTTGTGGCGAACATGCAAACAAACACGCTCTGACAATAATGACATCGTCAGGACTGTTTTATAAGGACCGGTGTATTACGCTGCAAATGGTGTGCCGCCAATACGTCCAAATATATATATATATAAACAAATATTTACTTATATATGAACACGACGTGGTACAGAACGTGCCTTCCTCTTCCTCCTCAGTCATTGTCTTGGCATCATTTGCATGCGAAGCATCATTTCACTCCATTGTCTTTTTCACTCGCCATCTCTTTGTCTATATTCTTTGGGTCTTTCGGTAAGTTAAAAGAAAATAGCAAAAAATAACAAAAAAACTACGACGTTTCGATCGCAACACAAGCGGTCGTCATCTGTTATTTTCTTTGAACCTATCTTCGTGACTTTACCGAAAGAGCAAAACAATATTAATTCCTGCAGTCACGAAAGCTTTAAGTCAAGATATATCTCTCTCTCACACACTCTATATTTAAATAAGCAACTGTCACACAAAGCGTATTCATATTAACACAACACATTTAAAATGAAATGTAAAAATCGCGTACTGTCAAATTAATACAAGCATAATTTACGGGGCTGGACTGGCACCCCCCCTCGCCCACCTTCACCACCGTTTTTCCTTGTGGGAAAATTACTCCTAGCTCAAAGCAAATGTCGGGAACGCAACCCCCCGCGTGAAGCGGGGGACTTGCTGTACGTTGGGAAAAACAAGGGTGCAACAACGTTGGAAGTTCTTCTACATCCTGAGCATTCATTCATGCACCGCATTTCCCAGGTCTGTACGACCTCAAAGACCCAAGGATCCTCTCTGTAGTATTGTCAGACTGTTGGAGAAAGTGCTGTCAAGAGAATAGCAGCACCTATGTAGCCCGGCACTGTGGCACACGAAGCAGGCGGGTGGCCAGCACCATACCTCCTTTGCCTCCCTCGTGGCGATGTTTTTACATCCATTTGAGTCGACCTACGGGAGGCCCGGGACCGGTTCAGATATTCGTCATAGTGTTGGTGGCCGTAAGCGGGAATCCAACTTGAGTCTCCGGACTCGAAGCGCAACGTAGCGCTTACCATTACAACTACTATCGCTGCTCTGTAGGACCGCTCCTACCTCTGCACCTGCACAACATCGACGGCAAAACGGCATCGTCTTACTCCACCAGCTTCTGAGACCTTGATCCATGCACGCAATTATTATTGATGTTCGCCAGGACGACTGCAATTCACTCGTTTGCGGTCTCCACATTGTATCTTATTTGACGGTTGCTGATGGATTTAGAATGCCCCTGCAAAGCTTCCTCACCCGTACATAAAAAAAAACGTCATATCACACCAGCACTCCGACTTTCACTCTACTGGCTTCCTGTCAGATCTCAGATCCACTTTTAAGATTGCAATGATTGCTTTTTTTAAACACGGTTTCATGCTCTTGTACCTCCATTCCTCTCTTCTCACATCTCACTATAACTTTTTGGGACGTTTTCACCACCCCAGCAATGAAGGCCTTCATCTTACAAAGCCCACAGTCATCAACCTTCATTTCCACGGTGGAGGTCGCTTCTGCTCTCGAATGTCTGGAATTGTCTCTCTCCCTTGAAACTCCTAACGCGTTGAGAGCTGCTTTCCTTGTTCAAGTCAAGACTTAAAGCCCTCTTTGTTTTCACAAGCACGGAGCTAAAACAATGTTTTTCCAAGTGAAGCATTTGCAGATGCGGTTGCATCTAGATGCTATATAAATTGCAATTGTATTGTAGTGTACAACAGCATAACTAAAAACAGAAAGAGCAGTCGCAAGCTCCGTCTGTTGTTTTTACACATCGTATTTGTTCTGCAATCACTTGCTCACCGAGTTTTTACCTCAAATGCCCTTCGTTATGCTGCCTCAACACATACTGTATGCGAGGTCCGACACATTTCGTTATTATTATGACGATCATTATGTTTAATGGATATTGTATGGGTTGATTATTTAAATGTCCTTTGCAACGGGTTTGCAGTGCAGCAAACGATTGTTGTACTGTACAGTAAGTTCTTGCTTAACATGTGTTGTCACACAACGCGGATGTGCGCCGTTATTATAACGCAGAACGCACGCCGTTATTATAACCTGGAATATGTGCCGTTATTATAACACGGAACATGCATCGTTATTAGAACATGGAATGTATGCCGTTATTATAATGTGGAAGGTGCACCGGTATTATGACGCGGATCGTGCGCCATTGTAATGCGGAATGTGAACCATTATAATGTGGAATGTGCACCGTTATTATAATGCGGATCTTGCGCCATTATTATAACGTGGAATGTGCACAGTTATTATAATGCGGATCTTGCGCCATTATTATAACGTGGAATGTGCACAGTTATTATAAAGCAAAACATACGCCGTTATAAAGCGGAATGTTCATTATTATAACGCGGAACATGCGCAATTACTATAACGAAGAACATGCGTCATTATAAAGCGGAACGCACACCATTGTTATAACGCAAAATGCACACCATTTTTATAACATGGAAAGCGCGCCGCTATAATGCGGAACGTGCGCCGTTGAAACGCGGAATGTGCACTGTTGTAAAGCGGAACGTGCGCCGTTATTATAACGCGGAACGTGCACCATTATTAGAACGCGCACCATTATTATAACATAGAACGTGCACCATTATTATAATGCGGAACGTGCGTCATAACGCAGAACACGTGCCATTATTATAACGTGGAATTTGCATCGTTATTATAATGCAGAACGCACACCATTGTAAAGCGGAACATACGCCATTGTAAAGCAGAACGTGCACAATTATAACGCGGAACGCATACCGTTATAACGCAGAACGTGCGCCATTGTAACGTGAATCGCGCACCATTGTAAAGCAGAACACACGCTGTTATAACGTGGAATGTACACTCTGAAAACACGGAATGCGCGCCGTTGTAAACCAGTTCCCGAGCGGTCGACGATGAACTACTTTCTGAGCTGCGCCATAAGTCATACAGTGCAGTGATATAGTACGCAGAACGATATGGTTGCGTGGCGTCATGCCATCACTTGTTCCCCCATGGGATGGCCTGCAAGTTGATTATTTTACAGTGTAAATGTGATTATTTAAACGATAATTCTTCACTTGACGTGGCTTTAGTTTAACGCAGCACTCTTCAGGGATGCATCCAGTGCATTAAGCAAGGGATCACTGTACTTCTATGCACCCCCACCCTCCAGTATTCACTGACTCGCACTGACCAGCGTTGTGAGGTATGGTCAAAGGGAAAATGTTGGTGTAACAATTTGTCATCAAAACCTGCAATTTTTTTTTCACAGTGCCAGCCAATGTCAATGTCAGCACCATTGCCAAGAATGCGACCACCATAACAGTGTCATGGAACATGTCCTCTGTTGACCTGTTCTACTATATCGCCTCCTTAAAAGAGCGTCAAGACGGACCAAATATCCAATCTCAGACCAGGACAACATTACCACAGAGCGTTACATTTACTGGTCTGGTGCCTGGAAGGAATTATTTTATTTTCGTGACAATCTACATCCCGGCAACAAATACTATATCAGTCACTTTCACGGAGAGAACATGTAAGTATGTCTCAAGTCATCGCCATCATGATGCCTGCCCCGTAATCATCCATAAATAGATATACACGGGATTATATAGACTGGGAGGGAAGGTGATGCAGAGGGAATAGTCTTCTATAATGCCGCAGATTGTTTTCATGACGCGAATTGCATATAACGGGATGAATGTATTAGGGAACACTTGTTTTTAATAACGTGGATGCGAATTGAATATAACGCGATAGAGTTAACGGATATACATCACGTGTGAGTAGAAATAATGGGTCGTACGGCTGCCTCGGCGTAGCATTGCACAAGGCATTGGGATGATGCTAGATATTTATAGATGCTCACCATGCAACAAAGTCTTTGTTAGGGCTGCGCATGCATCTCAAATGTTATAGTTGACTGATTTTTACCCCCCATATTATATATTATTTATTAACGCGATTTTTTCTTAACGCGCTATTCTTCAAGAACGAAAATACCACCGCGTTTGAGGAGAACAGGCTGTACTATTATTAATATGGGTGCAGAAGTGGCTAACAGGAGTTTTTTTGTTCGTGGACAATAATATAAAAACAGTGACAGGGGGCCACATTTTGACATGGGTGCTGCCATGGTGTAATACTTTAGTCCACGAGACTTAACAATCCAGAGGTCACCAGTTCAATTCCATCTTAAATGGCAGCAGTTAAACAATGGGCAGGTGTCTTTAACCCCCCCTCTCCCACCACTCCTGTCCTCAGTCTATCCAGTGGTGTGAGAAAAAAATGTAGGATGAAAACGTCACATCTTCCGTTGCTGCTGAAGTTATTAATGTAAACCACGCCTGTCACCGTTTCACAGTGCCCCCCAAACCTACTTTGTCCATCACTGCCAATACCATGACGAATATGACGGTGTCGTGGGCAACCCTTGCCTCTGACGTGGACTACTTCCTGGTCTACTTGAGAGAGACTGCAAACGGAACCTTAGTCAAAACCAATAATGTAACTTCCAGACCAACAACGTTCAATGAACTGGTTCCTGGGAGGAATTACTCTGTCTCCATAGAGGCTCACAGCGCGGATCTGTCCCAGCTATCAGATGTAGTCATGAGTAGAACCTGTAAGTAACTACAACTAAACCATCACACAAACTCTAGTCATCGACACAGCGGTGGCTTTTGGCTGATTGTTAAATGAGGTCCACCACATTGCACAGCACATTCCGATGCGCTTCTGCAGCCGTCTGGAATGCTCGTCATTCGGATATTAGGAAGCCACTGGAGCTATGCACTTTAAAATCAGCCAGATTGATGAACTGATTTCTTTAGAATGGCTTTTGGTATTTTGATTGTTGTCCTTCCTCCACACCTCCGATTAGCCCAGTTGGCTGCGTACGATGCGAAAGAAGTTCAAAATACATACTTGAGTCCAGTGCAATTTTTCAATTAAATGTAAATTCATTCTCTGTAGCCCCAAGAAACGTCAGTTCTCCTCCCTGCAGCAGCAACATCATCTCCATTTCTCCGGCTCCTCCCTTATTTAACTGATATTTTATCCATATCACAAATTGGAAATACGGTATTGTATCTGACGTGTTGCACGTTACTTTAGTAACTTTAGTTAACGATATACACGCACGCACTTGAACCGAGTCTTGTCAAACGTTGTTATTTGCTGTTGCAGTGCCTCCAAAAGTCGATGTCACCATCAGCTTTAGCAGCCCTAGTCCTACAGCCATGACGGTCTCATGGGTGGCTCCTATTTCAGACGTTGACTACTATGTGGTCTACTTAAGTGAAACGTACAACGCAACAGCAATGAAGAGCGTCATTTTGTCCTCCACCATTACAACAAAAGAATTTACCGATCTGATTCCTGATAGAAGTTATGATGCTTCTGTAACGGCGTACAGTGGCATCTACTACCAACCATCCACCATCATTACCAGAATGACCTGTGAGTTCTTGCCGGATTGTACATTCATTGTAATTACATTATAGACCTGCCATGTTAAGCAATTTCGAACAGGTATGAAGTTTTATTTCAGCATGAATTGTATCCAATAATGTACTTTTAAACTACCTAATTACGAACAAAGTAGGACATTTTAACACTTAAACTTTGACGACCAATATCCATAACATAAGTTTTGAGTGATATTGTGTAAATAGAATGTCGTTCAACCCGCCACCACCCGACAGATAATTATTAAGGTTTATCACTTAAACAAACATGTAAATTCGTTACTAGTGTAGAGGACAAGTTGCGGGCGTATCGTCACGCCCGCCTCCGTGGGCGATGACGTCAAGGGAAGTAACGTCATGCGCGCCTTTGGGCGGGATGATGTCATGTCCCACAAGTGTACTTAAAGCCGAGCCCGTGACGTAAGCGGGGTCGTAGCTGGAGTCTAGGGTCAGAGTAGGTTGGAACGGGGGGCCAGGGGCAAGGAGATAGGAAGAGAAAATAGCACAGCGCCAGGGCTGGAGGTGGCTCTGCTCCTCGGTCGGCCGTGTTGGCTGAAACCACGGCCGGCGCAGAAGAGGCAGCACGGGGCAGCCGGCTGTGACGGGAACCAGTGGGACCTAGCCCGGGACCCTTAACCCCTGGGAAGTTGTTCACCCTTTTGTGATCTTGGAGTTAACTCTAATAAACCTACGGCGGAAGCCCTTAATCTTAACCATCGTCTCTGAGTCGTCTGGAAACAACAACTGGTGTCAGAGTGCCTGCGCTGTCAAGGTCATGTCAAAATCGGCCGCGCGGCGCAATAACCTATCAATGGTACGATCGGATAACGAAGACGGCGTGGAGGTGGCTCCAGCAGCGACTGCGGAGTCTGGGGCCCCGGTGACGGCCCCCGGGGAGGAGACTCGGACAGAGCGGGAGGAGACGGCGGTCGGGGGTGCCAGTGTGCCGCCGCCGGAGGGAGAGGGCGCCGTCGGGGGGCAGCTGTAGCTGCTCCTCCAGGCGATGATGCAGCTCTCTGCCACTATTTCCGAGGTGGGAGCGTCATTCCACTACCCACTACTTTCGAATCTGGCGCCATTTTTCCGACGGGTGCGCCATGGGAGATGGTCGCCATTTCCGCTGCGACGACACAAGCGGGGGTCATTGTTGCTGCGACGTCCAAAGTCGGCACCGTACCAGCCGCGACACAGCTCTCCACCACGGGCACAGACACGGTCCCTCTTCACACCGCGCCTGTGAGGGGGGCCGCCGGTGACGCTGTAGTTCCACTCCACACTGCGCCCGCCGGGGGGGCCCCAGGTTAGGCCGCGTATATGGACCGGACCACGCCGCCGGGGTGGGCCGCTGCTGATGCCGCGGCTCCATCTGTCGCCGTGGATGCGGGAGTGGCTGCGAGTGCCGCCGCGGCTCCGCACCTCGCCATGCCAGCGAGCTTGACCACGGGTGCCATCACGTCCCCGCACCTCACCGTGCCTGCGGGCCGTGTCGCAGACGCCGCTATGGCTCCGTTCACCACCGCTGCGGCTCCGTACACAGCCGCGCCGCCGGCGGTGGCCGCTGCTGCTGCCAAGGGTGCCGTCACGGCCCTGAACCCCGCCGTGCTTGCGGGCTTTGCCGCAGGTGCTGCCGCGGCTCCGTGCCTCGCCGCACATGGGGGGTGGGCCATGGATGCCTCCGCGGCTTCGTACATCGCAGCCGCGGTTCTGCACCTCGCCACGCCGCCGTAGGTAGCCACAGCTGCTGTCGCGGGTGCTGCCACGGCTCCGCACCTCACCGTGCCGGCGAGCCTTGCCACTGGTTTCGTCGTGGCCCTGTACCTCGCCGTGCTTGCGGGCTTTGCCATGGATGCCGCTGTGGCTCCGCAACTCGCCGCGCACATGGAGTGGGCCTCGGCCACCGTCATGGCTCACTACACCGCCGCCGTGGCTCCGCACCTCGCCGCATCGCCGGGATGGGCTGCTGATGCCGCATCGGCTCTGCCCATTGCTACGGGCATTGGACTGGCCGCCGGCGATGCCGCGGCCTCACACCTCGCCGTGCCTGCGGGGTGGGCCGCGGGCGCCACCACGGCTTCGTATCTGCAAGGTGGTTCACGGGGGATGCTGCGCTTCCTCACCTCGCCGCATCTACGGCGTGGCCCATGGGGGCCACAACACCGCCGCCTTTCGCCGCATCGCCGGAGGTTGCCACTGCCCCAGCCGCGTCTCCGCACCTCGCCGTGCCGGCGGGAGTGGTCGCGGGGTCCGCCATAGCTGCGCACGCTGACACATGCTGACACATCTGTAAGGTGGGTCGTGGGCACTGCTGCGCCTCTTCACCTCGCCACATTTACGGTGTGGCCCATGGGGGCCGCAATGCCACCGCACCTCGGCGCGTCTCCAGTGTGGCCTACGGGGGCCACAATGCAGCCACCTCTGTTCGCGTCTCCGGTGTGTCCCATGGGTGCCGCAATGCAGCCGCCCCTCGCCGCGTCTCCGGCGTGGCCCGTCGGAACCACAACGCCGCCGCGCCATGCCACGCCTGCGGGGTGGCCCGCAAGGGGCCGTGGGGTTTCCACACCTTGCCGTTCCACGCGGCCATGGGCTGCACCGGATGCCCCACATTGCGCCATTCGTTGGGGGTGACTGGTTAGCCTTCCAGGACCGGTTCGACGCGGCGTACATGTTGGTTGGCTGGCCAATGGAGGAGGCATTGCGGGCCCTTCCGACCTGCTGGACGAGAGGGATCTGGAGGCCTTCAAGTCAATCCCACCGACCGATAAGGCTACGCTTCCAGCGCCATACATACAGATGGGCAACGTCTTCGAGCCGCCATCCAGTGCGCAGCTGAAGTTCTCGCTACGGCGGCGGAAGGAGGGGGAACTGCCATTGGCCTTCTGCTGTTCGCTCCTGGCCCTGGCGCAGGCCACATACCCTGACCTGGAGGGCAGGGAACTGGACTCGTTAGCCCTGGAAAGGCTCCTTGACCTGGCACGTGAGCTGGGGATCGCCTTGTCGATCAACAACGATCACCAGATCACGTCCTTGGCAGTGGCTGAGAACATTCAGGTGCACCTCTCCCTCTGCCATCAGCTCCGGATGGCGGCGTGCGCAGGGGTCCCAGCACCAAAGGGGGGAGCCGTCTCTCAGGGAGAGGACACCCTCGCAGCCCTGGCAATGCCTGATCGTCGCGGGTGGTGGGCGGGTGGTCGCCGTCCGGAGCAGCTGGGGCGGCCGGGTCCTTCCCATCAGCAGGACGCTGCCACTGTGGCCTGCTTCCACTGTGGTCAGCAGGGCCACATTGAGCGGAGCTGCTAGAATGCCCTGGGAGCCTTCAACCAGCCGTCTCCGGCCCCTCCCGGTCCCTCATCAGCATCGGGCCTCGGGCCCCAGGCGAGTCGCGACGCATCACCCGTGCTTGTGCCGTGGCGAATGGTGGCAGTTAGGGCATTTTGGGTCACATCATAGCATCGGTTCGGGTTGACGAGATTGAGTTGGCCGGGCCTATTTTGGTCTCCAAGACCTTGGCAGTCCCATGCCTCTTGGGGACCAACTTCTTGTCTAGAATGCCCATTCAAATTCTTGTTGATGAGGGCTGTGTGGAAATGCCATCGGGGAGGCAGTTGAATTTCCTGCAATCGCCTGCCATCCTGTCTCCCTTGGTCGCCAGCGTGCAGACCCTGAATAAAGCAGCAATGATCGTGTCGCCGGCCTCACAAATCCTGCTACCCCTTAGGTTGCTCAAACTGCTCAAAGTGGGCTCCACGGAGACGGGTATTCTCCTGTCCCCGTCGAGTTACTTTTCAAGGATGGAGGGATTAGTGGGCGCCTTGACAGCCGTGTCGGGGGGGCCAGGACCTTTTTTTGCAAGTCCTCAATTCAGGGCCAGCGCCGGTCAAAGTCCCGGTCAGCGCCGTCCTGGCGTATGCGCCCCCGGCTTTTCCACCCAAGAGCGATGCCCTGGATGGAGAGGTCGTGGCGGGCGTGATGCGCGTGGCTCTGACGCATCATGGATCGCCACGTTGTGCAACGAGAATGCCTCGTTGTTCCCCGAGGAACGTTAGTGACTCCGCGAACTCATCGAGAGGTTCACCGATGTGTTTAGCCAAAGTAAATTTGATCTGGGACACACTACTCTTTTGGAACACCACATAGATATGGGCAACTCGGCCCCTATTCGACTTAATTCCACCGCTTTAGCCCGGCAGAAAAATAGCATTTCCGCTCGGCATGTCGACAAGAAACACGCGCCTGGGGGTGGGATGATGTCATGTCCCGCAAGGGTACTTAAAGCGGAGCCTGTGACGTAAGCAGGGTCGTACCTGAAGTCCAGGGTCCGAGTAGGATGGAACGGGGGACCAGGGGCAAGGGGATAGGAAGAGAAAATAGCACTGAGCCAGGGCTGGAGGTGGCTGTGGTCCTTGGTCGGCCGTGTTGGCTGAACCCACGGTTCGGTGCAGATGAGGCAGCAGGGGGCAGCCGGCTGTGATGGGAACCAGTGGGACCTAGCCCGGGACCCCTAACCCCTGGAAAGTTGTTCACCCCTTTGTGTTCTTGGAGTTAACTCTAATAAACCTACAGCGCAAGCCCTTAACCTTAACCTTCGTCTCCGAGTCGTCTGGGACCTCTCAACACTAGTACAGCCAGTCCCCTGGTTACAGAAGGGTTAGGTTCCTGAGAACGATCCATAACCCAAATTTTCTGTATGGTGGCGAGTTTAACGACACATTCATATTTACACCATCTAATCCAAAAACCTGTAATATGCATCATAGGATATATTTACTACATGTTTGTTCATTCATTAATTTGTCAATCCGCTTGTCCTGTTGAGGGTCGCGGCAGCAGGGAGAAGGATGTCTGGACTGCCCTACTCAACAAGCTGTTTCATGTTTTATTTAAATATATTTAAAAGAATAGCTCAGTCGTGGAATAATATATATGTTAATCTTCTGTTATATAGTGATTGAAACGAACTTGAAGAATTTAACCCATTAGGCCCTGATGGAAAAGATATGAATTGTTCATGAAATACATTTGGAACAAAATAGATAAATTGTAGAAGATTTTTTTTAAACAAAGTAATTTCTTACAAATTGTTTGCATTCAAACTGAGAAATGTTGCAATTGATCAAATTTAATCCGTAGAAATAGCAAAAGTTAGTTTATAATACAATTCCATAACAAAACGATTAGAATATCAAAATATGTTCACCTGTCTTCACCACTTACACAATGAGTTTGTTATGTCTTCAATGGACCTTTTTCATTATTAGCTTTAATCATTGTAAACCACCTGAAACATTACATCCTTAAAATGTCGTGCTTGCATGTTGTCATTTCAGTGCCAAGTTACATCGTTTTAACCATCACTAGCAAGACTACCACGACCATGACATTGTCAATGACGACTTCTCTCCCATACTCGTTCTCCTACTTGGCCAACTTGACAGAGACTGTGAGTGGAAACTTGGTTACAATATCCCCGATTTACCCAACCATGGCAACATTTACTGGACTGGTTCCTGGAAGGAAGTACTCCGTGTATGTGGAGGGTTCCAATGGGTCCTTCTCATCTTGGTCATATATGGTCATCGTCAGAACTTGTAAGTACCAATGCGGTCATCTTCTCAGACAATATTAATAGACAGTAATCTGCGTGCTATTATATCACTATATGTAAATGCATTGTGTATCTTACACATTGTATTACTTAATTTGGTATTTAAAGCCTTACACCGTGCAATGCTGCCATTGTTTCGGCATTTTAAATAGATGCATGCACGAGTCACACGTTGGTCACATTCACGTGACCAACGTAGCCAACCGATTTAACACCATTGGCTACGTATGGTGCAAAAGAAGTTCAGCACATATACATACCGCAGTGATGAGGTCGTGTCTCCTCACCTGACCTCCGATAATAGCGACAAAAGCTCAGAGGCTCTGCTGGGATTAAACAGACCTCTTTAACAATGTCCTCATTAGAAAGCCCAGCACCTCGTTTGAAACAGGCTTGTGGGGCCTGAAACTAAACGGTGTTTCAAAATGTTAGTCCGTATTACTGTAAACTTTTGACATTATGGCTGGGTAGGCCACTCTGGAAAACTGGAAGGGATCATGGGCCTTCTTTATGCAAACTCTGGCGTGGAAAACTCTTAGCCCTTGCGCGATCAGAACATTTAGTCACAAGCACGGGTAAGGAGTGAGAGTTCAGAGTTGGACGGTCCTCACCCCCGTGGAGCTTTTTGTGGGGTATGCATGCAGAGAGGTCAGGGGGACGAGGCGGTGGTTGGGGTATGACCATCATTCCCCCCTCTCAGACAGCTGAGGAGGACAAGTCCACTTTTAATGTTAATTATTCCCCTACTTTCGTCCCAGATCTCTTATTCTCCCCTCACTATCTAATAATAACCGACACTCCCTCTCGTAGTGCACATGTATGGAGGTCAATGAGCCCAATCTCTTCCCCATCTATGGACCCAGGAGTTTTGAGGGCCTCAATCCACATAATTTTTGTACCTCCCCCAACCCTTGATGGGGTGTGTGGCATATACTGGACTCTTATTTTGTTGCAACAAAAAACTCGTACTTCTCTTATCAATACATATGTAGTGTAATAGCGCCGGTTTGTGGACAGCAGCAACTGTAGTGGACAGACAGTACAGACGCCGGTGAGCGGGAGCACAGCGTGTTGGCAGGGCAGAAGAACCGGAACAAGGGTCATGGAGGACCGCATCTGAAGGCCCCTGAAACCTGCTGGTTGGTTCGAGAAGGGAGGCGTCGTCAGTGCAGCACCAGAACGCGCTGATAGGATAAAAGTAGCCAAGAGCGGGAGCTCGAGGCTGCCGATTCTGGGTGTGAACTCGTCTCGTCGTTGCTTTTGTCTAATGTTGTACTGCCAGATAGTTGGTGGCTGTCTCAGTCAGCACCGTCAGTGTTCAACGGCTAGTGTTGTGTACAGGCTAGGCTAAGAGACTGTAGAGAGTGTACAGGCGAGACCATGAATGTTACTAAAAAAGAAGGTTCCTCCTTCAACCCTTGTCTTCGAATCACTCCACATAGTTGGATCAAAAAAGAAAGAGGGCATATACAAAATATATGGTGATCGTTGTATATAATGTGTTACATGCCACTTTATTGGCTTAAGTTAATGATGTAAGTAGTCTACTTGGTTCTTTCGGTAAAGTCACGTAGAATGGAAATAATAAATTAAAAACATAATAAAATAATTCTCACGACGTTTCGGCCACAACGCAAGCAGCCGTCCTCAGGTGAAGAACAGGTTTGTCGAGAAGACAGTCTGAATGACACACCCCAGGCTTGGAGCGTCTATTTAAGCTGGGTTGGAGGGGGGAGAGCGCCTTGACAAAATAATTTGCATAGCAAGAGGAATTTATCATATTCATGGGAAATGCAGATATGCGATTAGTACTACTTGTGAAATGCGTAGGTGGTGGGCGGGGGGTTTAAAGTCATATTATGCCCGTGCATTATGCGGGATTAGTCTTTGCAATTCATCTGTCCTAACCATGTTTATTTGACATTGCAGTTCCTCCACAAGTCAATGTTACCGTCATCGTCAACAGTCCTACAGCCATGACAGTCTCATGGGTGGCTCCGACTTCAGACGTGGACTATTACGTGGTCTACTTAAATGAAACCTACAATGCAGCAGCAGTGAAGAGCTTCATTTTGCCTTCCACCGTTACAACACAAGCATTTACTGATCTGGTCCCTGTTAGAAGTTATAACGCTTCTGTAACAGTATACAGTGGCATCAACTCCCAACCATCAGACATTGTCACGAATATAACCTGTAAGTATATGTATTGTTCATATTCAGATAATCATTTGGGTGAGCATCATAGACGAAACACATTTTAACGAGCAGCAGCCTTTACCATAAATAGAATCTAGGAATTTTATTAGAAGACATTTGTAAACAATCACAATGTCGTTTAAAAATAATTTGTTTTGAGCCACTTAAAAAATAAATGAATTCTAAATCCAAAGAGAAATACGTTATAATTAATTGCATTGATCCACACAGTTACGTATACTTTATAGAAATATATTAAACTAGCAGAAGTACCCGGCGTTGCCCGGGGGAAAATATATTTCTTAATAACCTTACATATATACACAGATACTAAGGTATTGTCAAAGCCCAGTGGGCTTTGACAATACTCACCACTCACGCTCACCACTCACCCTTACCACTCACCCTATCCCTCACCACTCACGCTTACCACTCACCCTCACCACCACCACTCACCCTCACCACTCACGCTCACCACTCACCCTCTCCCTCTCCACTCACCCTCACCACTCACCCTCACTAATCACCCTCACCACTAACCCTCACCACTCACCAACACCACTCACCCTCACCACTCAACCTCACCCTCACTTCTCACCACTCATCCTCACCAATCACTACTGACCAATCACCACTCACCCTCACCACTCTCCACTAACTCTCACTACTCACCCTCACTACTCACCCTCACCACTCATCCTAACTACTAACCACTTTCTCACCACTCACCCTCACCACTCACCCTCACCACTCACAACTCAC
The DNA here is from genome assembly GCF_965212315.1 of Lampetra planeri. NCBI lineage: Eukaryota > Metazoa > Chordata > Hyperoartia > Petromyzontiformes > Petromyzontidae > Lampetra > Lampetra planeri. Next base: position 5,325,143 of record NC_136154.1, on the reverse strand, counting down.
GCTCACCACTCACCCTCACTACTCACCACTCACGCTCACCCTCACCACTCACTAATCACCACTCACAACCGCCACTCACCCTCACTCTCACCACTCACCCTCATAACAACCACTCACCCTCACCACTCACCCCTCTCCGTCACCACTCACCCTCACCACTCACCCTCAACCTCACCAATCACCACTCACCTTCACTGCTCACCCTCACCACTCACCCTCACCACTCACGCTCACCAATCACGCTCACCCTCACCACTCACCCCTCACTAATCACCACTCACAACCGAGGGAGAGTGGTGAGGGTGAATGGTGAGAGTGAGTAGTGAGGGTGAGTTGGGAGGGTGAGTGGTGAGCGAGAGTGGTGAGGGTGAGTGGTGAGCGAGAGTGGTGAGTGGTGAGGGTGAGTTGTGAGGAAGAGTGGTGAGGAAGTGTGGTGAGGAAGAGTGGTGTGGGTGAGTGGTGAGGGTGAGTGGTGAGCGGTGAGGGTGAGCAGTGAGGGTGAGTGGTGAGAGAGAGGGGTGAGTGGTGAGGGTGAGTGGTGAGGCAGAGTGGTGAGTAGTGAGGATGATTGGTGAGGGTGAGTAGTGAGGGTGAGTGGTGAGGGAGAGGGGTGAGTGTGAGTGGTGTGGAAGAGTGGTGAGTAGTGAGGATGATTGGTGAGGGTGAGTGGTGAGGGTGAGTGGTGGGGGTGAGTGGTGAGGGTCAGTGGTGAGCGTGAGTGGTGAGGGAGAGGGGTGAGTGGTGAGGGAAAGGGGTGAGCGTGAGTGGTGAGATTGAGTGGTGAGTGGTGAGGGTGAGTAGTGAGGGTGAGTGGTGAGGGAGAGGGGTGAGTGTGAGTGGTGAGGAAGAGTGGTGAGTAGTGAGGATGATTGGTGAGGGTGAGTGGTGAGGGTGAGTGGTGGGGGTGAGTGGTGAGGGTCAGTGGTGAGCGTGAGTGGTGAGGGAGAGGGGTGAGTGGTGAGGGAAAGGGGTGAGCGTGAGTGGTGAGATTGAGTGGTGAGTGGTGAGGGTGAGTGGTGAGTAGTGATTAGTGAGGGGTGAGTGGTGAGGGTGAGCGTGAGGGGTGAGCAGTGAGGGAGAGTGGTGATTGGTGAGGGTGAGTGGTGAGGGCGAGTGGCGGTTGTGAGTGGTGATTAGTGAGGGGTGAGTGGTGAGGGTGAGCGTGAGTGGTGAGGGAGAAGGGTGAGTGGTTAGGGTGAGTGGTGAGGGAGAAGGGTGAGTAGTGAGAGTGAGTAGTGAGGGTGATTGATGAGCGGTGAGGGTGATTGGTGAGGGTGAGTGGTGAGGGTGAGTGGTGAGGGTGAGTGGTGAGGGTGAGTGGTGAGGGTGAGTGGTGAGGGAGAGGGGTGAGAAAGAGTGGTGGTGGTGAGTGGTGTGTGAGAGGGGTGAGTGATGAGGGTGAGTGGTGACGGAGAGGGGTGAGTGGTGAGTGGTGAGGGTGAGTGGTGAGCGTGAGTGGTGAGAGTGAGTGGTGAGGGTGAGTACTGAGTAGTGACGATGATTGGTGAGGGTGAGTGGTGAGCGTGAGTGGTGACGGAGAGGGGTGAGTGGTGAGGGTGAGTGGTGAAGGAGAGGGGTGAGTGGTGAGTGGTGAGCGTGAGTGGTGAGAGTCAGTGGTGAGTGGGGAGGGTGAGTGGTGAGTAGTGAGGATGATTGGTGAGGGTGAGTGGTGAGCGTGAGTGGTTAGGGGGAGGAGTGAGTGGTGATGGTGGGTGGTGAGGGAGAGGGGTGTGGGTGAGTGGTGAGGGTGAGTGGTGAGCGTGAGTGGTGAGGGAGAAGGGTGAGTGGTGAGGGAGATGGGTGAGTGGTGAGGGTGAATGGTGAGCGTAAATGATGAGGGAGAAGGGTGAGTGGTGAAGGTGAGTGGTGAGTGGTGCGGGTGATTTGTGAGCGTGAGTGGTGATGGTGAGTGGTGAGTAGTGAGGGTGTGGGAAAGGGGTGAGTGGTGAGTGGTGTGGTTGAGTGGTGAGCGTGAGTGGTGTGAGTGAGTGGTGAGTGGTGAGGGTGAGTGGTGAGGGTGAGTGGTGAGTAGTGAGGATGATTGGTGAGGGTGTGTGGTGAGCGTGAGTGGTTAGGGAGAGGGGTGAGTGGTGATGGTGAGTGGTGAGGGAGAGGGGTGAGTGGTGAGGGTGAGTGGTGAGGGTGAGTGGTGAGCGTGAGTGGTTAGTGAGAGGGGTGAGTGGTGATGGTGAGTGGTGAGGGACAGGGGTGAGCGTGAGTGGTGAGAGAGAGGGGTGAGTGGTGAGGGAGAGGGGTGAGTGTTGAGGGAGAGGGGTGAGTGGTGAAGGTGAGGGAGAGGGGTGAGTGGTGAGTGGTGAGGGAGAGGGGTGAGTGGTGAGTGGTGAGGGTGAGTGGTGAGGGAGAGGGGTGAGTGGTGAGGGTGAATGATGAGCGTGAGTGATGTGGGAGAAGGGTGAGTGGTGAGGGTGAGTGGTGAGGGAGAGGGGTGAGTGGTGAGGGTGAGTGGTGAGCGTGAGCAGTGATGTTGAGTGGTGAGTGGTGAGGGAGAGGGGTGAGTGGTGAGGTGGTGAGTGTGAGTGGTGAGTGTGAGTGGTGAGGGTGGGTAGTGAGAGTGAGTGGTGAGGGTGAATGGTGAGTGTGTGAGGGTGAGTGGTGAGGGTGAGTGGTGGTGGTGATGGTGAATAGTGAGAGTGAGTGGTGAGGGTGAGTGTTGTGGGTGAGTGGTGATTGGTGAGTGGCGAGGGAGAGGGGTGAGTGGTGAGTGGTGAGTGGTGAGGGTGAGTGGTGAGGCAGAGTAGTGAGGATGATTGGTGAGGGTGAGTAGTGAGGGTCAGTGGTGAGCGTGAGTGGTCAGGGAGAGGGGTGAGTGGTGAGGGAGAGGGGTGAGCGTGATTGGTGAGAGTGAGTGGGGAGTGGTGAGGGTGAGTGGTGAATCGTGAGAAGTGAGGATGATTGGTGAGGGTGAGTGGTGAGGGTGAGTCGTGGGGGTGAGTGGTGAGGGTGAGGGGTGAGTGGTGAGGGAGAGGGGTGAGTGGTGAAGGTGAGTGGTGAGGGAGAGTGGTGAGCATGACTGGTGAGGGAGAGGGGTGAGGGTGAGTGGTGAGGGAGAGGGGTGAGTGGTTATGGTGAATGGTGAGCGTAAATGATGAGGGAAAAGGGTGAGTGGTGAGGGTGAGTGGTGAGGGTGAGTGGTGAGCGTGAGTGGTGAGGGTGAGTGGTGAGTAGTGAGGGTGAGGAAGAGGGGTGAGTTGTGAGGTTGAGTGGTGAGCGTGAGTGGTGAGAGTGAGTGGTGAGTGGTGAGGGTGAGTGGTGAGGGTGAGTGGTGAGTAGTGAGGATGATTGGTGATGGTGAGTGGTGAGCGTGAGTGGTTAGGGAGAGGGGTGAGTGGTGATGGTGAGTGGTCAGGGAGAGGAGTGAGTGGTGAGGGTGAGTGGTGAGGGTGAGTGGTGAGCGTGAGTGGTTAGGTAGAGGGGTGAGTGGTGATGGTGAGTGGTGAGGGACAGGGGTGAGCATGAGTGGTGAGAGAGAGGGGTGAGTGGTGAGGGGTGAGTGGTGAGGGTGAGGGAGAGGGGTGAGGGTGAGTGGTGAGCATGAGTGGTGAGGGAGAGGGGTGAGTGGTGAGTGGTGAGAGAGACGGGTGAGTGGTGAGGGTGAGTAGTGAGGGAGAGGGGTGAGTGGTGAGGGTGAATGATCAGCGTGAGTGATGTGGAAGAAGGGTGAGTGGTGAGGGTGAGGGAGAGGGGTGAGAGGTGAGGGTGAGTGGTGAGCGTGAGTGGTGATGGTGAGTGGTGAGTAGTGAGGGTGAGTGGTGAGTGGTGAGGTGGTGAGTGTGAGTGGTGAGTGTGAGTGGTGAGGGTGAGGGTGAATGGTGAGTGGTGGTGGTGAGGCTGACTGTTGTGGGTGAGTGGTGGTGGTGAGGGTGAGTGTTGAGTGTGAGTGGTCAGGGTGAGTGGTGGTGGTGAGGGTGAGTAGTGAGAGTGAGTGGTGAGGTTGCGTGTTGTGGGTTAGTGGTGAGGGAGAGGGGTGAGAGTGAGTGGTGAGAGTGAGTGGGGAGTGGTGAGGGTGAGTGGTGAGTGGTGGGGGTGAGTGGTGAGGGTGAGGGTCAGTTGTGAGCGTGAGTGGTGAGGGAGAGGGGTGAGTGGTGAGGGAGAGGGGTGAGTGTGAGTGGTGAGAGTGAGTGGTGAGTGGTGAGGGTGAGTGGGGAGTCGTGAGTAGTGAAGTTGATTGGTGAGGGTGAGTGAGGGTCATTGGTGAGTGGTGAGGGCGAGTGGCGGTTGTGAGTGGTGTTTAGTGAGGGGTGAGTGGTGAGGGTGAGCGTGAGTGGTGAGTGGTGAGGGTGAGTGGTGAGGGCGAGTGGTGAGGGTGAGTGGTGAGGGTGAGCAGTGAGGGTGAGTGGTGATTGGTGAGGATGAGTGGTGAGGGCGAGTGGCGGTTGTGAGTGGTGATTAGTGAGGGGTGAGTGGTGAGGGTGAGCGGAGAGTGGTGAGTGGTAAGGGTGAGTGGTGCGGGTGAGTGGTGAGGGAGAGGGGTGAGTGGTGAGGGTGAGTGGTGAGGGAGAGGGGTGCGTGGTGAGGGTGAGTGGTGAGGATGAGTGGTGAGTAGTGAGGATGATTGGTGAGGGTGAGTAGTGAGGGTCAATGGTGAGCGTGAGTGGTGAGGGAGAGGGGTGAGTGGTGAGGGAGATGGGTGAGTGGTGAGGGAGAGAGGTGAGCGTGAGTGGTGAGAGTGAGTGGGGAGTGGTGAGGGTGAGTGGTGAGGAAGAGTGGTGAGTAGTGAGAATGATTGGTGAGGGTGAGTGGTGAGGGGGAGTGGTGAGTGGTGAGGGTGAGGGTCAGTGGTGATCGTGAGTGGTGAGGGAGAGGGGTGAGCGTGAGTGGTGAGAGTGAGTGGTGAGTCGTGAGTAGTGAAGATGATTGGTGAGGGTGAGTGAGGGTGAGTGGTGAGGGCGAGTGGCGGTTGTGAGTGGTGTTTAGTGAGGGGTGAGTGGTGAGGGTGAGCGTGAGTGGTGAGTGGTGAGGGTGAGTGGTGAGGGCGAGTGGTGATGGTGAGTGGTGAGCGGTGAGGGTGAGCAGTGAGGGTGAGTGGTGATTGGTGAGGGTGAGTGGTGAGGGCGAGTGGCAGTTGTGAGTGGTGATGAGTGAGGGATGAGTGGTGAGGGTGAGCGTGAGTGTTGAGGGTGAGTGGTGAGGGTGAGTGGTGAGGGTGAGTGGTGAGCGGTGAGGGTGATTGTTGAGGGTGAATGGTGAGGAGTGGTGGTAGTGAGTGGTGAGGGAGAGGGGTGAGTGGTGATGGTGAATGGTGATGGAGAGGGGTGAGTGGTGAGTAGTGAGGGTGAGTGATGAGCGTGAGTGGTGAGAGTGAGTGGTGAGAGTGAGTGGTGAGGGCGAGTGGTGAGGGTGAGTGGTGAGGGTGAGCAATGAGGGTGAGTGGTGATTGGTGAGGGTGAGTGGTGAGGGCGAGTGGCGGTTGTGAGTGGTGATTAGTGAGGGGTGAGTGGTGAGGGTGAACGGAGAGTGGTGAGTGGTGAGGTTGAGTGGTGAGGGTGAGTGGTGAGCGGTGAGGGTGATCGGTGAGGGTGAGTAGTGAGGGCGAGTGGTGAGGGTGAGTGGTGAGGGTGAGTGGTGAGGGAGAGGGGTGAGTGGTGAGGGTGAGTGGTAAGGGAGAGGGGTGAGTGGTGAGGGTGAGTGGTGAGGATAAGTGGTGAGTAGTGAGGATGATTGGTAAGGGTGAGTAGTGAGGGTCAGTGGTGAGCGTGAGTGGTGAGGGAGAGAGGTGAGTGGTGAGGGGTGAGTGGTGAGGGAGAGGGGTGAGCGTGAGTGGTGAGAGTGAGTGGAGAGTGGTGAGGGTGAGTGGTGAGGACGAGTGGTGAGTAGTGAGGATGATTGGTGAGGGTGAGTGGTGAGGGGGAGTGGTGAGGGTGAGTGGTGAGGGTGAGGGTCAGTGGTGATCGTGAGTGGTGAAAGAGAGGGGTGAGTGGTGAGGGAGAGGGGTGAGCGTGAGTGGTGAGAGTGAGTGGTGAGTCGTGAATAGTGAAGATGATTGGTGAGGGTGAGTGAGGGTGAGTGGTGAGTGGTGAGGGCGAGTGGCGGTTGTGAGTGGTGTTTAGTGAGGGGTGAGTGGTGAGGGTGAGCGGTGAGTGGTGAGGGTGAGTGGTGAGGGCGAGTGGTGATGGTGAGTGGTGAGCTGTGAGGGTGAGCAGTGAGGGTGAGTGGTGATTGGTGAGGGTGAGTGGTGAGGGCGAGTGGCGGTTGTGAGTGGTGATTAGTGAGGGATGAGTGGTGAGGGTGAGTGGTGAGGGCGAGTGGCGGTTGTGAGTGGTGATTAGTGAGTGTTGAGTGGTGAGGGTGAGTGGTGAGGGTGAGTGGTGAGCGGTGAGGGTGATTGGTGAGGGTGAGTGGTGAGGAGGAGTGGTGGTAGTGAGTGGTGAGGGAGAGGGGTGAGTGGTGAGGGTGAGTGGTGACGGAGAGGGGTGAGTGGTGAGGGTGAGTGATGAGCGTGAGTGGTGAGAGTGAGTTGTGAGAGTGAGTGGTGAGGGTGTGTGGTGAGGGTGAGTGGTGAGAAGTGAGGATGATTGGTGAGGGTGAGTGGTGAGCGTGAGTGGTGAGGGAGAGGGGTGAGTGGTTAGGGTGATTGGTGAGGGAGAGGAGTGAGTGGTTAGGGTGAGTGGTGAGGGAGAAGGGTGAGTGGTGAGTGGGTGAGGGTGAGTGGTGAGGGTGAATGATAAGTGGTGTGGATGATTGGTGAGGGTGATTGGTGAGGGAGAGTGGTGAGGGTGATTGGTGAGGGAGAGTGGTGAGGGTGAGTGGTGAGGGTGAGTGATGATGGAGAGGGGTGAGTGGTGAGGTTGAGTGGTTAGCGTGAGTGGTGAGAGTGAGTTGTGAGTGGTGAGGGTGAGTGGTGAGGGTGAGTGGTGAGTAGTGAGGATGATTGGTGAGGGTGAGTGGTGAGGGTGAGTGGTGAGGGAGAGGGGTGAGTGAATTTTAATTACACATTTGTATTTTCATTGATATGTAATGTTTTAAAGTTTTCAGAAGATTTAAAATGTATTTTTCCCCCGGGCAACGCTGGGTATATCGAGTTTATAGCACAAAGTGCTCGCCTGACACGTGTGGGGTGTCGAGGCCTAGTACCGTGCAGAGCCTCCGGCCTAGCCTAGATTGCCCACCCGGCCGAGGCTGGGTGCTGGGGCTGCCCCTTCCCCGCGCTAGAATAATATTGTCTAATCGCTATAATTGTATTATCTACAGACCCTATAATAGTAATTGCACACACTGGAGTGGGGGGGGGGAGTGAAGAGGACGTGAAACTTTGATGTATTTACCTCAGCGTCGCGTGTTAATGCGTGTACATATTTTTAACGGGAATTAAAAATGGCGTCCACCCCGCAGCGACGGCATTGCTGCCCGTTGCCAGGGGCAAACGTCCTGGTCGGCGTCTCGCGCATGCGCAACGGCGTGCTTCGTCACGCGCCGGTCGGCAATCTAACCTATATAATTCATTTTTTGTCTGTCTGTCTATCTGTCTGTCTGTCTATCTGTCTGTCCGTCCGTCCGTCTGCGTACGCTCCCTTGCGGGGGATGTAGCTCTCGGACCGTGGGGTTCGCCGAGATTAAATTTTGCAGGTGGGCACGCCCCCGGCCCCGCGGTAAACTTAGGCATTTCCGATTTTTCGTCTCTAAACTTTAAATCGGACCGATTATCGATTTAGTGCGATTTCTCGTTAATGATTTATTTAAATCTTTATTTATTTATTTAATGTCGCCGGACCACGGCGGTTGCCCCTGGCAATGGGTAGCAACAACTTCGCTGCGGGGTGGACGCCATTTTTAATTCCTGTAAAAAATATGCGCACGCATTAACACGCGACTCTGAGGTAAATTCATCAAAGTTTCACGTCCTCTTCACTCCACCCCCACCCCAATGTGTGCAATTACTATTATAGGGTCGGTAGATAATAAAATTATAGCGATTAGACAGTATTATTGTTGCGCGGGGGGGGTGTAACGGCCCTAGTACCCAGCCTCAGCCGAGTGGGCAATCTAGGCGAGGCCGGAGGCTCTGCACGGTACTAGGCCTCGACACGAAACTCTGTCAGGCGACGACTTTGTGGTATAAACTCGATATACCCAGCGTTGCCCGGGGGAAAAATACATTTTAAATCTTCTGAAAACTTTTAAAAAATAACATACCAATGAAAATACAACTGTGTAATTAAAACTCTAAAACCGACCGCGCCAAGAATCGATTCTCTGAATCGCGAAAAGGAATCGAAGGTTGTAGATTCATTTAGAATCGCCTTATTTCCGTTTAATATAAGTTGGTTATAGAGTTGATATAAACTGCTACAAATGGGAAATATCCGGCGTTGACCGGGGCTAAAATATAATTAAAAACTCCTGAAAACTTTAAAGCATAACATAACAATGAAAATAAAACTCTGTAATTAAAAATGGAAATCTCCTATGCGCCAGGAATCGATTCTTTGAATAGCGCAAAGGAATCATCGAAGGTTGTAGATTTCTTTAGGATCGCCCTTAACATGTGGTGAGGGAGAGGAGTGGTGAGGGAGAGGAGTGGTGAGGGAGAGGAGTGGTGAGGGAGAGGAGTGGTGAGGGAGAGGAGTGGTGAGGGAGAGGAGTGGTGAGGGAGAGGAGTGGTGAGGGAGAGGAGTGGTGAGGGAGAGGAGTGGTGAGGGAGAGGAGTGGTGAGGGAGAGGAGTGGTGAGGGAGAGGAGTGGTGAGGGAGAGGAGTGGTGAGGGAGAGTGGTAAGTGGTGAGGGTGAGTGGTAAGTGGTGAGGGTGAGTGGTGAGGGTGAGGTTGAGTGGTAAGTGGTGAGGGTGAGTGGTGAGGGTGAGGTTGAGTGGTGAGGGTGAGTGGTGATTGGTGAGGGTGAGGGTGAGTGGGGAGGGTGAGTGGCGGTTGTTAGTGGTGATTAGTGAGGGGTGAGGGTGAGCGTGAGTGGTGAGGGTGAGGTTGAGTGGTGAGCAGTGAGGGTGAGTGGTGATTGGTGAGGGTGTGATTGGTGAGGATGAGTGGTGAGGGTGAGTAGTGAGGGTGAGTGGTTGTTGTGAGGGTGAGTGGTTGTTGTGAGGGTGAGTGGTGAGGGTGAGTGGTAAGAGTGAGTGGTGAGGGTGAGTGACGGTTGTGAGAGGTGATTAGTGAGTGGTGAGGGTGAGTGGTGAGGGTTAGTGGTGAGCATGAGTGGTGAGGGTGGGTGTTGAGTGTGAGTGGTGAGGGTGAGTGGTGATTGTTGAGGGTGTGATTGGTGAGGATGAGTGGTGAGTAGTGAGGGTGAGTGGTGAGGGTGAGTGGTGAGTGGTGAGGGTGAGTGGCGGTTGTGAGTGGTGATTAGTGAGGGGTGAGTGGTGAGGGTGAGCGTGAGTGGTTAGGGTGAGTGGTGAGGGTGAGCGGTGAGGGTGAGCAGTGAGGGTGAGTGGTGATTGGTGAGGGTGTGATTGGTGAAGATGAGTGGTGAGTGGTCAGGGTGAGTGGTGAGGGTGAGTGGTGAGCGGTGAGGGTGAGTGTTGAGGGTGAGTGGTGAGTGGTTAGGGTGAGTAGTGAGGGTGAGTGGTGAGCGTGAGTGGTGAGCGTGACTGGTGAGGGAGAGTGGTGAGGGAGAGTGGTGAGGGAGAGTGGTGAGGGAGAGTGGTGAGGGAGAGTAGTGAGTAGTGAGGGTGAGTGGTAAGTGGTGAGGGTGAGTGGTGATTGGTGAGGGTGAGTGGTGAGGGAGAGTGGTGAGGGAGAGTGGTGAGGGAGAGTGGTGAGGGAGAGTGGTGAGGGTGAGTAGTGAGTGGTGAGGGTGAGTGGTAAGTGGTGAGGGTGAGTGGTGATTGGTGAGGGTGAGTGGTGAGGGTGAGTGGGGAGGGTGAGTGGCGGTTGTTAGTGGTGATTAGTGAGAGGTGAGTGGTGAGGGTGAGCGTGAGTGGTGAGGTTTAGTGGTGAGCAGTGAGGATGAGTGGTGATTGGTGAGGGTGTGATTGGTGAGGATGAGTGGTGAGGGTGAGTAGTGAGGGTGAGTGGTTGTTGTGAGGGTGAGTGGTTGTTCTGAGGGTGCGTGGTGAGGGTGAGTGGTAAGAGTGAGTGGTGAGGGTGAGTGACGGTTGTGAGAGGTGATTAGTGAGTGGTGAGGGTGAGTGGTGAGGGTTAGTGGTGAGGGTGAGTGGCGGTTGTGAGTGGTGATTAGTGAGGGGTGAGTGGTGAGGGTGAGCATGAGTGGTGAGGGTGAGTGGTGAGGGTGAGCGGTGAGGGTGAGCAGTGAGGGTGAGTGGTGATTGGTGAGGATGTGATTGGTGAGGATGAGTGGTGAGTGGTCAGGGTGAGTGGTGAGCGGTGAGGGTGAGTGTTGAGGGTGAGTGTTGAGGGTGAGTGGTGAGCGGTGAGGGTGAGTGTTGAGGGTGAGTGGTGAGTAGTGAGGGTGAGTGGTGAGCGTGACTGGTGAGTGGTGAGGGTGAGTGGTGAGGGAGAATAATGAGGGAAAGTGGTGAGGGTGAATGGTGAGGGTGAGTGGTGAGGGTGAATGGTGAGGGTGAGTGGTGAGGGTGAGTGGTGATTGGTGAGGGTGAGTGGTGAGGGTGAGTGGGGAGGGTGAGTGGCAGTTGTGAGTGGTGATTAGTGAGAGGTGAGTGGTGAGGGTGAGCGTGAGTGGTGAGGGTGAGGTTGAGTGGTGAGTGGTGAGGGTGAGCAGTGAGGGTGAGTGGTGATTGGTGAGGGTGCGATTGGTGAGGATGAGTAGTGAGGGTGAGTGGTTGTTGTAAGGGTGAGTGGTGAGGGTGAGTGATGAAGGTGAGTGGTAAGAGTGAGTGGTGAGGGTGAGTGACGGTTGTGAGAGGTGATTAGTGAGTGGTGAGGGTGAGTGGTGAGGGTTAGTGGTGAGGGTGAGTGTTGAGCGTGAGTGGTGAGGGTGAGTGGTGATTGTTGAGGGTGTGATTGGTGAGGATGAGTGGTGAGTGGTCAGGGTGAGTGGTGAGGGTGAGTGGTGAGGGTGAGTGGTGAGAGGTGAGGGTGAGTGTTGAGGGTGAGTGGTGAGTAGTGAGGGTGAGTGGTGAGCGTGACTGGTGAGTGGTGAGGGAGAGTGGTGAGGGAGAGTGGTGAGGGTGAATGGTGAGGGTGAGTGGTGAGTGGTGAGGGTGAGTAGCAAGTGGTGAGGTTGAGTGGTGATTGGTGAGGGTGTGATTGGTGAGTATTAGTGGTGAGTGGTGAGGGTGAGTAGTGAGGGTGAGTGCTGAGCGGTGAGGGTGAGTGGTTGTTGTGAGGGTGAGTGGTGAGAGTGAGTGGTGAGGGTGAGTTGTGAGGGTGAGTGGTGATTGTTGAGGGTGTGATTGGTGAGGATGAGTGGTGAGTAGTGAGGGTGAGTGGTGACGGTGAGTGGTGAGGGTGAGTGTTGAGGGTGAGTGGTGAGTGGTGAGGGTGAGTGGCGGTTATGAGTGGTGATTAGTGAGGAGTGAGTGGTGAGGGTGAGCGTGAGTGGTGAGGGTGAGCAGTGCGGGTGAGTGGTGATTGGTGAGGGTATGATTGGTGAGGATGAGTGGTGAGTGGTCAGGGTGAGTGGTGAGGGTGAGTGGTGAGGGTGAGTGGTGAGGGTGAGTGCTGAGTGGTGAGGGTGAGTGGTGAGAGAGTGGTTAGTTTTGAGGGTGAGTGGTGAGGTTGAGTGGTGAGGGTTAGTGGAGAGTGGTGAGTGGTGATTGGTCAGTGGTGATTGGTGAGGATGAATGGTGAGTAGTGAGGGTGAAGTTGAGTGGTGAGGGTGAGTGGTGGTTGTGACGGTGAGTGGTGAGGGTGAGTGGTGAGGGTGAGTGGTGAGGCTGAATGGTGAGGGTGAATGGTGAGAGTGAGTGGTGAGTGGTTAGGGAGAGTGGTGAGTGAGAGTGCTGAGGGTTAGTGGTGAGGGTTAGTGGTGAGAGTGAGTGGTGAGGGTGAGTGGTGATTGGTGAGTGGTGAGGGTGAGTGGTGAGGGTGAGTGGTGAGGGTGAGTGGTGAGGGAGATTGGTGAGGGAGGTTGGTGAGTGGTGAGTTGTGAGGGTGAATGGTGAATAGTGAGTGGGAGTGGTGAGTGGTGAGGATGAGTGGTAAGGGTGAGTTGTGAGTGGTGAATGGTGAGGGTGAATGATGAGTACAGTCAATGTGCACTGCTGTTATCATACCAGGTACCACCACCACAATATGTACTCCTCTCATCATAGCAGATACCACCACAGCAGTATGCACTGCTGTAATCATAGCAGGTTCCACCACAATATGCACTGCTGTCATCATAACAGGTACCAACACAGCAGTATGCACTGCTGTAGTGATAGCAGGTACGACCTCAGTCAGTATACACTGCTGTAGCGATAGTAGATACTGCTATCGAGTTGGTAGATACCGCTATAGTAAATACTAAAACAGTCAGTATATACCGCTACAGTCAGTCAATACTGCTACAGTCAGTATATACTACTATACAGTCAGTACATACTACCACGGTGAGTAGCTACTAGAGTCAGTAGATACTATTATAGAGTGAGTAGATACTGCTATAGATTTTGTAGTTACTACTATAGTCAGTGGATACAACTATAGAGTCAGCAGATACTATACAGTTAGTCGTTACGAGTATATAGTCGGTAGATACTACTGTAGGCCCAGTAAATACTACTATGGTCAGTAGTTATTACAGTCACTAAATACTACTACACAGTCAGTAGCTACTACTGGCTCAGTAGATACTACGGTACAGTCAGTAGATACTACTACAGAGTCAATAGATATCACTTCCTCTGTTGTATGTAAGGTGTTGTTAGTATATATACCTACGAGGGGTAAAGATATTTTTTTTGAGGGGGGGGGGGGGAGACCGCAATTTTCGGAAACCTTTTGACATCAACTATTTACCCCACACTTTCTACAACTTTTTGGACTTGTGAAAGCCTCTTATATATTTGTTGGTGGAGAAATGTACAAACAGCCCACCGGGCTTTGACAATACCTTAGTATCTGTGTATATATATGTAAGGTTTTTAAAAAATATATTTTTCACCCGGGCAAAGCCGGGTACTTCCGCTAGTAGTAAATAAATAAATAAAGAAAAATCGCACTAAATCGATAATCGAACCGATTTAAAGGCGATGGACGAAAAATCGGAAATACCTAAGTTCTCCGCGGGGCCGGGGGCGTGCCCATCGGCAAAACATTTTCATCCTAAACCCCACGGCCCAAGCGCCAAATCCCTCGCAAGCGAGCATACACAGAGGGACAGACAGACAGACAAAAAGTGACGTTTATAGGTAAGATACATGTCGACTTCTTCTGGGTTAACACAAATATATTGACCGATGCCAACTGTGTCTATGTCCCTAAACCTCAAATATATAACTAAGAATAATAGTTAAAAAATACCATCATGTAGCAATTTATACGAATTTGAAATACAACCGGAACACGTTAGAGCATTATAATCAGCAGCTTTTGAAGGCACACCTACATGATGATTAAGTAATAAAAACAACATTCCAATATGTCACAATAGGATGTTAATGAAACGTAGATCAAAGGTGTCAGTTTTGTTGCCAGATAAAAGGGTAAAAAAACTATAATATTTTGCTACTGGCAAATGAGGTTCCAATGGTGTAAATTCTTACCCCGAGCTCTCATACTCTGATGGTGCATTGTCTTTGAGTTGTGCGCCTGTTGGTGTCATCTGGTCCAACACCATGTGAGACTAGGCTCACATGGTGTTGGACCAGATGTGTTATGTTTTTTGTTTGCATTCCGACTGCATGTATTGTGGTCAATGCAAACATGACTCCTTGTAAAAAATGTCAGTTTTTTTGCCAGATAAAAGGGTAAAAAACAATTATCAAGGGTCAACCTGGTCTATAAACTGGCAAGCACAAGCTGGGAAGTATCAGCACCAGTGCTAAGGACATCAACTATGGCCTTTGTGTACTCTGTAACCGTGTACTGTGCACAAATGGACCAGAAGTTGTCACACTCGACTTGCTGTTGTTCAACTGAACACCTCAATGTGGTGTATCATTGGAACCCTGAAGTGGTCCCCAACAACCTGGCTGCACGTGCTGCTATATATGCCTTCCCCACCCATCCACCGCAAAGCTGCAATCATGCAGGGAGTCCTTCACATCGAGGAAAGTCGCCTTGCCATTCATCAGCACATCACTAACGTCCCTCGTCATTACTTGAAGTCACACAAGCCCATTTGAACCAATGTGCTTCTCCATATACAATGCAGGTTCAACCCCGGTGAATCATGGAGAGCTGAATGGAGTTCAAAATCACTCACAAATACCCTGTGAATGACTTAATGCAGAATATCCATGAGTTTGATGTTCCACAAAGCTCATGGTCCACTCTAAGCCGTATCTGCACAAACCGTGGCAGAAAATGCGGATCTGATTCACAAATGGAAAAAAAAACTGCCCAGTGTGCGATTGTGGTCAATAAGAACAGACACAGTACAACATATAACGACACAATGCCCGATCAACAAATACGAAGGAGACATCACAGCGATATATTCCGCTGCTCCTGACGTGGTTATCTGGCTTGACAACCTGAATGCGAAATTGTAGTTGTTGCTCTGCATCTAAATTAGCCATATGGAAGAATTTCACACCTGCCCTTGTATGTATGTTGAACTTCATTTGCACCATATGTAGCCAACCGTGCTAATCAGAGTTACGAGGGAAGGACAACGAACTAACACACAAAGAGCAGTTCTAAAGAAATAGGACTTCAACCTGCATGTAAAAGTGCATAGGTCCAGTGGCTTCCTAATATTGGAAGATCGTTTCAGACGGCTGCAGACGCGCATCTGAAAGCCAACAATCTTGACCATCAATCAGAATCAGAAAGGGTTTTATTTTTTTATTTTTTTTTCAAAAATTTTAATCGCCATGTTAGTTTGCACAAACAAGGAATTCACTATGGTGGGACGGTGCATACATTGAACAAGTAGGAATCTTAACTTATATAAAAGGTATACACTCTAACTATACTAACGTTACAAAGTATAAGTAATACTAAAGGGCTAAAATCTTTAAAATTATGAATAAGTAGACCTTATGAAATGCGAAATGTAAAATGTTAATTAGCCGTATTAAACAATCTTAAAATACAAAAATACAAATAAGATTACACGTTGTAAGTATGTAAAGGTGTAATTATGTAGATAAAATGTTATAGTAAGTGTGACAGTCATTTTAAGTGTAAAAGTCATTTTAAGCCCTTGGCCTTGTTGAGGAGGCCAACAGCGGATGGGAAAAAACTGTTTTTATGACGTGAGGTTTTGGTCTTGATGGACCGCAGCCTTCTGCCGGAGGGGAGTAGCTGGAACAGAGAGTATCCAAGGTGCGAGGAATCGTCCGCAAACTTCCTCGCTCGCCTCAGGGTCCTCAAAGTGTGCAGGTCCTCAAGGGTTGGTAGATTACAGCCAATCACCTTCTCAGCAGTGCGGATGATACGCTGCAGTCTGCTCTTGTCCTTGGCAGTGGCAGCAGCGTACCAGACGGTGATGGAGGAGGTGAGGATGGACTCAATGATGGCTGTATAGAAGTGCACCATCATTGTCTTTGGCAGATTAAATTTCTTCAGCTGCCGTAGGAAGTACATTCTCTGTTGAGCTCTCTTGATAAGGGAGCTGATGTTCCGTTCCCACTTGAGGTCCTGGGAGAGAATAGTGCCCAGGAAGCGGAAGGACTCAACATTGGTGACTGGGGAGTCGCACAGGGTGATGGGGGTGAGTGGGGCTGTATTCTTCCTGAAGTCCACAACCATCTCCACGGTCTTAAGAGCATTAAGCTCCAGGTTGTTCTGGCTACACCAGGTCACCAGGTTGTCAGCTTCCCTCCTATAGTCAGACTCATCCCCATCAGAGATTAGCCCAATGAGGGTGGTGTCGTCCGCAAACTTCAAGAGTTTGACGGACTGGTGACTGGAGGTGCAGCTGTTGGTGTACAGGGTGAATAGCAGAGGGGAAAGGACGCAGCCCTGAGGAGATCCGGTGCTGATTGACCTGGAGGCAGAAACTTGTGATTCGCCATGAAAGTTCGAACAGACAAGGAATTTACTTAGGCAGGAAGGTGCATACATTCAACATATAGGAATCTTAAATCTTAAATAAGTGGTTTACAAGTCTAACTATACTAAAGGTACAAAGTCTAACTAATACTAAGGAGCTAAAGTATGTATAAATTGAATAAAATAGAATCAAAAATATGCAATGGCTCTAATATACAATATAAAATTACAAATATGCAAATAGGGTAACATAGTGCAAATATGGCAGGGTGTCATTGTGCAGATATTGTGCTGAAGTCAGTTTGAGCGTTAAAGTCAGTTTGAGCCCCTGGCCTTGTTGAAGAGGCCAGCAAAGGATGGGAAGAAACTGTTTTTGTGGCGTGAGGTTTTGGTCCTGATCGACCGCAGCCTTCTGCCGGAGGGGAGTAGCTGGAACAGAGAGTGTCCAGGGTGGGAGGAGTCAGCCACAATCTTCCTCGCTCGCCTCAGGGTCCTCGAGGTGTACAGGTCTTCGAGGGTAGGCAGATTGCAGCCAATCACTTTCTCAGCAGTGCGGATGATACGCTGCAGTATGCTCTTGTTCTTGGCAGTGGTAGCAGCGTGATGGGGGTGAGTGTGGCTGTATTCTTCCTGAAGTCCACAAGCATCTCCATTGTCTTGAGAGCATTAAGCTCTAAGTTGTTCTGGCTACACCAGGTCACCAGGTTGTCAGCTTCCCACCTATAGTCAGACTCATCCAAATTAATACGACTCCTCTCAGTCATATGGGTAAACATATATCAATACCTCATCATGATGGCCAGTAGATACTCGTTTTAACATGTTGCCTAGCGATCAAGATGCAGTGCCTTTAACTCGAATATTCAGCCACACGTATTCTGACATCATAATTAATAGGCACATGATCATGCAATGATTATTGCATCACACTGCATGCATTGTAAAGTGAGTTTGAGAAACGATTATTTTATATTCGTGTTGCGTCGTAGAACCACGCAGCGACGGAACTTCTTGTAAGGGCGTTCGCCATTTATTAACATGGGTTAAACACTCGGCTCACACCAGGGGTAGGTGTTCTCTATACTCGGTCCTTCCCGTGGACTCCCAAGCTCTCCTCATCCTAACCTCGGCTATGTCTCGGGCTCTCTCACTCGAGCTGGGACGGGGGTTAATCCAACACTATCCGGTCACGGGCGGGTGAGACCTTCTTCAGCCGATCCACACTCTGGGCTCCCACAACGACCCCGCCTTCGTCACCGGGTCCCCCTTAAGTACCACTTGGGCCGCTCCTCCCCTTCACTGGGACCCGCCCCTGTTCTCGAAGGTGTCTCCTTACAGCGCTCATGACATGACGTCATCACACTACTCCTCTACATTCGTATAAATTGTGTGTACAGGAATTATTCCATGTGACCTCTACAGCCAATAGGAGTTTATTCAATACATTCACAAATAACATTGTAAAAAAAAATCCATTAATTATTAAACGGAATCATTACCTCGAATTGGGACAATTTAGTACACCGCATGGTAGGCGAAACGTTACATAACTGTATCACTTTGTGTGTGTGTGTTTAAATTAGATATGACAATTCGGCTGGCTGGGAGTAACACCACATGTCGGGGCCGGGTGGAGGTGTTCCACAATGGCGAGTGGGGAACAGTTTGTGACGACTTCTGGAGTCCGCAAGATGCCATGGTCGTGTGTCGTCAACTGGGTTGTGGCCTCAATGGTGTTGCCATGTCAAATGCTTACTTTGAATTGGGCAGTGACCCTATCTGGCTCGACGATGTTCGGTGCTCTGGTTACGAGACTCAGCTCTCCGACTGTCGTCATCTTCCCTGGGGGGATAACAACTGCATCCACTATGAAGATGCCTCCGTCATCTGCTCGCAAGGTTACTTAAGCAGAAGTGTTTTGGTCAATATGTCTGTGTGCCCTGTGGTCTTGCTGTTGCATGCCCAAGCTATTCATGTTCTTTGCAGGCAAGAAATGTATTGATTAATTTATTTTTCATTATTCGCCTTAATCATTGTAAAATAACAAAAACATGTGTTGCACACTCGAAATTAAGGACGTGGGCAGGTCCTCCAAATCGAGGGCAAACACATTTGTTATGGTAATCTGTAAAATGCTTCAGCACGTGTTACAGAAATTCTCAACCCAGTCGCCATTACTCAATAACAGTTTGCCTTAAACTCATCTTTGTCTTTAATCAAAACCTTTACACTTGACTTTTCGAATATTACATTAATCCTAAGTTGTATGTCTATCTATACCATCTACTTATATTGATATCTTACACCCATTATCTGTACTGAAAGTACTATATACGTACTTTACTTGTCATCATTGTACAACTTACTTCTGTACACGTGTTCTATTCTTAATAGCATTGCAAGTAGTCATACTTGAGGTGCATGGGCATGGTTATAGAATAAACAGTATTAGGGTTATATCAATTTACCAGTATTAACTACAGCTCCAACTCTATGTGCACAAAGAGACAGGATACGCAGCGTAGTATTATGCTTTTGGAATTACCAGATACTCTGGTATTAATAAACTATGCTACACATTTTACTCATCAGAAATGGTTAGGATTCTTTCCCCAGTATTTGTTAAGAAACACATCCTTTCCAGCTTGTCATTGCCCTGTGGAATTCAGCTCTTCGGTACTTAATAATCGCCCTACCAAAATGCTTGAAACCTTTTGCTCGCCACTTTTGTTTAATGTTTAATCTTAAGCAATAACCCCTTAAATTTCGATTTAAAGCTTTCGTGACTGCAGGGATTCATCTTCTTGGTTCTTTCGGTAAAGTCACGTAGAAGGGAAGTAATAAAATAATAAAAATAAAACATAATAAAATAATTCTCAAAATATCTGTACCTTATATAAGGTTCAGATATTTTGCTGTGACGGTTTCACCTGAAGACGAAAGCTTGTGTTGCCTCCGAAACGTCGTGAGAATTATTTTATTATGTTTAATTTTTATTATTTTATTACTTCCCTTCTACGTGACTTTACCGAAAGAACCAAGAAGAAAAAACAGTAACCCCTTTTTAACATATTAAACACAACACTTACAAAACAAATATTAAACAACTTAACAAACATATGATCACCGCTCATATTTTGTCTGAATCACCCATGTTGTAGTTGGTCTCCAGTAGCAAACAACAGTTATCCCTTGTGCTACCGGGCTCCTTCTCACGATGGTAGGTTAGCCCAACTTGTCATAGGTGAGTGTCTTTGGCTGTCTTCTCTCTATTTGAGGGTGGCGTCTCCTGTTGTGATGACTATTCTCATCCTCTTCATCATTCTGTTCTAAGTCCCTTTGAGATTCACTTGATGGATTCAATTGCTGTTCTTCATTATTTACAGCTAAATCGGTTTCACTGTATTCTAAAGCCTTCAGCAAGATATGTCCCTCAGTTGTTTAAGTTAACTGATATTCACTCTCTGAATCTGTCTCACTGCTCTCTGTACCAGTTGGTGATACATATTCCTTGGTTACTACGAATTACTGTTGTTCACCTTCTGTCTTATGTGAGTGGAATTCTTCAGATTCTGGATTCAATTGTGACTTTGTGTCCTGATCAGTTTTTGGTCAACTATAGAAAGCTCAATTTCTTTTTCCGTTTCCAACTTACTGTCTGTTGGTTCCTGCATGTCTTTACATTGGCCTCTTGTCCTTGTTTGGTGAGTTTTATTTATTTATTTATTACTCAAACAGCACTGATCATGCATGCATTGTCCTTGAAATTGATTGGTCCACACCAGAGATAGCTTTCCTTAGAGCCTATTCTCATACGGTGTTCGACCAGATGACGCCAAAAGTGCATATGAGACTAGGCTCTAACGAAAGCTGTCTCTGGTGTGGACCAATCAGTTTCAAGGACAATGCATAAATTATCAGTGTTGTTTTTGGTTTTCATTCTGACTGCAAGTATTGTGGTTAATGTGAACATGATTCCTTGCAAAAGGTTTCAGTTTTATCGCCAGGAAAAAGGGAAAAAACCCTATTATTATTTATTTAACCATCAAAATCAACATTTGGGTCCTTTACCTGTAAAATGCAACAGCACGTGTGTTACACACATAAATTCTCGACCGAGTCACCATTAACCACGTGACTGTTGTACAGGTCAGGTTACTGAATGACCCTGTCAGCCACCTACAAACCCGACTCAGTATCGCATGGTGGTGTACACACGTGCATTGATGTACTCCACAGCACATGAGGACATTCACAAGACTACACTTTATTCCACTGCTGCACGAGGAAATAATTAAAAGTGTTGCATTCCTATTGTGCCACACATGCCAATAAAATGTCTTGCTTGCATGTGGCAATTTCAGTGTCAAGTTACATCGTTTTAACCATCACCAGCAAGACCACCACGACGATGACAGTCTCAGGAATGACTGATCTCCCAAACTTGTTCTCTTACTGGGCCTACTTGAGAGAGACTGCGAGTGGACACTTGGTTACAACATTCCAGATTTACTCAAACGTGACAACATTTACTGACCTGGTTCCTGGAAGGAACTACTCTGTGTCTGTGGAGGCTGTTGATGGGTCATTCTCATATTGGTCAGGTGTGGTAATGGACAGAACTTGTAAGTACCGTTGTGGTCAACTGTTCAGACTAGATTAATATAGACAGCAATCTGTGTATGCTACTATATATCACAAGTGCATTGCCTATATTACACATTGTATTACTTAATTTAGTATTGAAAACGTTTCACCACCACATGATGCTGCCATTGTTTGCAATTGGTCTTTCTCATTTGCTTTAATCATTGTAAAATAACTCAAACATGCCATTCAAATGGTTTGCTTGCATGTGGCCATTTCAGTGTCAAGTTACATCGTTTTAACCATCACCAGCAAGACTACCACGACCATGACAGTCTCAGTAACGACGTATCTCCCAGACTCGTTCTCCTACTGGGCCGACTTGAGAGAAACTGCGAGTGGAAACTTGGTTACAACATTCCAAATTTACTCAAACGTGATAACATTTACTGACCTGGTTCCTGGAAGGAACTACTCCGTGTCTGTGGAGGCTTCTGATGGGTCTGTCTCATATTGGTCAGATGTAGTAATGGACATAACTTGTAAGTACCGTTGTGGTCAACTGTTCAGACTATATTAATATAGACAGTAATTTGTGTATGCTACTATATATCACAAGTGCTTTGCGTATATTAAACGTTGTATTACTTTATTATTCAAAACGGTTCACCACCACATGTTGCTGCCATTGTTTGCAATTGGTATTTCTCATTATTCGCTTCAACCATTGTAAAATATCTAAAACATGCTATTAAAATGTCTTGCTTGCATGTGGCCATATCAGTGTCAAGTGACATCGTTTTAACCATCACCAGCAAGACTACCACGACCATGACAGTCTCAGTAACGACGTATCTCCCAGACTCGTACTCCTACTGGGCCTACTTGAGAGAAACTGCGAGTGGAAACTTGGTTACAACATTCCAAATTTACTCAAACGGGACAACATTTACTGACCTGGTTCCTGGAAGGAACTACTCTGTGTCTGTGCAGGCTTATGATGGGTCTGTCTCATATTGGTCAGATGTGGTAATGGACATAACTTGTAAGTACCGTTGTGGTCAACTGTTCAGACTATATTAATATAGACAGTAATTTGTGTATGATACTATATATCACAAGTGCATTGCGTATATTGAACGTTGTATTACTTTAGTATTCAAAACGTTTCACCACCACATGATGCTGCCATTGTTTGCAATTGGTATTTCTCATTATTCGCTTCAGCCATTGTAAAATAACTAAAACATGCTATTAAAATGTCTTGCTTGCATGTGGCCATTTCAGTGTCAAGTGACATCATTTTAACCATCACCAGCAAGACTACCACGACCATGACAGTCTCAGGAACGACCGATCTCCTAGACTCGTTCTCCTACTGGGCCTACTTGAGAGAGACTGAGAGTGGAAACTTGGTTACAACATTCCATATTTACTCAAACTTGACAACATTTACTGGCCTGGTTCCTGGAATGAACTACTCCGTATCTGTGGAGGCTACCAATGGGTACTTCTCATATTGGTCAAATGTGGTCATGGACATAACTTGTAAGCACCTATACAATCTGTTGATCGGACTATTTTAATTTAGACAGTAATGTGTGTATGCTACTATATATCACAAGAGCAGTGTGTTTAATACACGTGGTATTACTTAATTTGGTATTGAAAACGTTTTACCACCATGTAATGCTGCCATTGCCCCTGCATTTAAAATACACATACACGATTCACATTGGTCTTGTTGACAGGCCACTATTCTCTTTTGGTATAAGCAGGCCAAAAACATGTGGAAGGATGTAATTCTAAGTGATTTAAAGTAGGCAGACGTAATTTTGATCCCCGTAATAATTTGATATTTATTTACACTGCTAAGGCGCCTTGCACCTGGAGGTCAGAAGGGGCTGCACAAAACACACACACGTGCAGGCTCAACCCAACAAAATCCAATCTCAAACTAAAAGATTCAAGGAATATAATTTTTATTCTTGGTTCTTTCGGTAAAGTCACGTAGAAGGGAAGTAATAAGATAATAAAAAATAAATAAAAATAAAACTAAATAAAATAATTCTCACGACGTTTCGGCCACAACGCAAGCAGCCGTCCTTGAAGGATCTCAAAGTTATGTGGAAACCCTCCCCGTAGAGGCGGTTAAATTTCGATTTAAAGCTTTCGTGACTGTAGGGATTCATCTTCTTGGTTCTTTCGGTAAAGTCACGTGGAAGGGAAATAATAAAATAATAAAAAAAAAAATACAAATAAAACAATAAAATAATTCTCATGACGTTTCGGCCACAACGCAAGCAGCCGTCCTCAGGTGAAAACCAGGTCTGTCGAGGCGACAGCGTCTTAGAGTCGCGGCATCTCTTCAGAAAGGTGAGAGACTCGATTAGCTGAGCCTTCTTATCCCGGAGCTTGTTGAAGGATCTCAAAGGTACGTGGAAACCCTCCCCGTAGAGGCGGTTAAATTTCGATTTAAAGCTTTCGTGACTGCAGTCCGCCTCTACGGGGAGGGTTTCCACATAACTTTGAGATCCTTCAACAAGCTCCGGGATAAGAAGGCTCAGCTAATCGAGTCTCTCACCTTTCTGAAGAGATGCCGCGACTCCAAGACGCTGTCGCCTCGACAGACCTGGTTTTCAACTGAGGACGGCTGCTTGCGGTGTGGCCGAAACGTCGTGAGAATTATTTTATTATGTTTTAATTTTATTTATTTGTATTATTTTATTACTTCCCTTCTACGTGACTTTACCGAAAGAACCAAGAAGATGAATCCCTGCAGTCACGAAAGCTTTAAATCGAAATATATATTTTCTTTAAAATATGTGCCTTTTAAGGCACGATATAAATAAAGCTAGGGAGTCAGCATCGTGAACGACCAGGGGATGTGAACTCACAGCCAGGGGGCCATACGAGAAAAGGCCCGGTTATCTATCATCATACAGGGATGTAACATCAGCACGCACAACGATAAACTAGTTTTATTGTACCAGGTAAGGCCCACTGAGCTATGTAGCTCTTTTCAGAAGCGGCCTGGCGATCATAAATGATAGCAAAAACGAAGTGGCTTATCATCATGTGGAAATTTATAGCAGCCAAATACTCTAAACTCATGACTTTTAAATCTGGAGGGAAAAACCAGAAGACCCAGAGCAGAGGTGGACTGGTAAGCACGCACACCGAGGGGAATCGGGCCCAATGTTGGCACGCCCGTATTGCCAATGGAGTCGACAATTTTAGGCACCAACCGTGTCTCACATGCACGCACATGCTCATAACTGAGAGCCTGCAAGTGTCAGTTTTTTTGTGCCACTGTGTTTGAATTAAATGGGTTTGATTAATAGTCATTGGTAATATCAGCAAGAGTTACATCTTCACCAATCCTGCATCCCCTCCCCCCTAACTACCCCATTCACCAACTTTTCCCCCTCCCCCAGATCCAGCATCTGTCAGAGACTTTTCTTGCTTCACGTATTCCTCGGAGAATATATCCTGCAGTTGGTCTCTCCCCGACGGTGTATGGAGCGTGCTGTACCTGCAAGTGATCAACGGCAGTAAACCATTGCAGATCGTAGGCGTCTTCAATGACAATTTCACAGTCATTACAAAGTATTCTTTGAATGAAACAATTACGGAGCCTCAGGGAAATGGAAGAACAAATTTAACATTTGCTATGCTTGGACGTCTGAAGCCGAATACTGAATACTTAGTCAATATCACCACTTTCTCGGAATATGTGCACAGTCAAACTCTACAAGGAAAAGCACGGACCGACGTAAGCGGTGAGTTCATACATTTTGATTGGCACATGATTGGTTGTGATTGTTGAGTTGTGTACCAAATGTGTGAATAAATCAATCATAAATGTGTGCAATGCATATTGGAGACAATCGGGTGGTCTGTTCTGGTAGCAGGGGGTTCATGTCCAAGCACCCATCCACCCACACCAACCTGTATCAGTCATTTAAAATTCTTAACCGTTTCCTAACTTTCTGACATGCCAGTAACAATCGTGTTGTGCATGGTGTTTTTTTTTATAAACAGTTCAAAGTTGTCATCGTACACACCCAACAACTTAAGTTCAGGTTTGGGCTTTGCTTTACTCAACTGTACCTCAAATGACGACCTGGTTAAGTGTTTAAACATCAGAATTTGTTTTTTTTCTGCACCTCCGATTTAGCATGATTGGCTACGTACGGTACAAAAGAAGTTCACCTTACGTACCGCACTGCAGAGGGAAAAAGGTGGCCAGTTCTGGGAGTGGCCTTATCAACTCTCTTGCGAGCGGTGCTATCCTTTAAATGGCTGCTCATTAATAGCACTTGCCCTGACGACTGGCTGTTCAAAAACGGCTACGATGGATTTTTGTTTAAGCCTCACTTGTTACGTTGGAGCAGTGGTCACCGTATTGAGGGTGCTGCGCTATCCCCCCCCCCACCCCATGCATTTGCTGACTATGGTAAATATCCGTATCTGAACTGTTGCTAGCTCCTCCAGCCCCTGCTTCGTTATCCCACACTGACCAGCATGGGAA
The DNA here is from genome assembly GCF_965212315.1 of Lampetra planeri. Taxonomy (NCBI): domain Eukaryota; kingdom Metazoa; phylum Chordata; class Hyperoartia; order Petromyzontiformes; family Petromyzontidae; genus Lampetra; species Lampetra planeri. The sequence continues at coordinate 5,300,046 of NC_136154.1, read as the reverse complement.
AGTATGATCAAGCAATGTCTATGCCTTCGTCCAGTAGTGGATTAACAAATAGCTCTAAGTTACGACAGTCTGTGTACCTATGCTCATTTCCAAAACTGTCATGCTCATGTGGGTAGCTCCTCCACCCGTTCCGGAGACGGTGAACATCACGACAGTGCAGAACCAGGTGACACCGAACAGCCTAACCATCTCATTCAGCTGCAGCTGGTTCCAGAACACAAACGGTGACCTCAAGTACTACACGATCATCGTCAAACAGTCCGATGGTAACGCAATGGACATGCCATGAAAACGGCTCGGTCACTTCATTCATGCACGACTAAAATGATTGTTAACTTTATTACCAGGGGGAATGAGATGAAACATTCGAGTGCTTGCTAAGTATACGAGAAGTAGCGGCATCAATATCTGATTCTTCCACAATTTTATTTTTTATACAAGCCTTGGTAGCTTTGCATGTCTGTAATCCACAATAGTGGAGGCGAGTGTTGGTGAATCATTCCGTATGGTGAAACACCCGACCCATTAACGTCGTGGTCCTGTACCCTCGCTGGCCAGGAGAAGGCATCTATATAGAATGGTCTTGCTCTACGTAGGTTTTCTCTGGGTACTTGTTTCCTCCTGGATGTAAACACTCATTAATTGACTGATTAAACCTTCATAATCAGAGGACTGTAGAGCTAACCTGGGATGGTAGAGAAGGGGAGTCGAGGTCTGAATTTGATGCCAGCTGACTTCCTGGCTGCTGCTGCATTTCTGTCTTGCCTGTGCTTCTTCCTTGCACCTCTGAGTCATTCTCCATCATCTTCTTGGTTCTTTCGGTAAAGTCACGTTGAATGGAAATAATAAATTGATAAAAATAAAACATAATAAAATAATTCTCACGACGTTTCGGCCACAACGCAAGCAGCCGCCCTCAGGTGAAGAACATGTATGTCGAGAAGACAGAGTCTGTCTTCTCGACAGACCTGTTCTTCACCTGACAGAGTCTGTCTTCTCGACAGACCTGTTCTTCACCTGAGGACGGCTGCTTGCGTTGTGGCCGTAACGTCGTGAGAATAATTTTATTATGTTGTATTTTTATTATTTTATTATTTTCATTCTACGTGACTTTACCGAAAGAACCAAGAAGATGAATCCCTGCAGTCACGAAAGCTTTAAATTGAAATTCATTCTCTATCTTCAAGTTGAAATTGTTACGGTAACGAAACCCGTAGTATATACATATTTAGAATCTAAAGTGCAAATTTTCACGTGCAATTTAGATCCACGTATATAGAGTATTCCTTTGAGGATTCATTTTGGAAACTTTACGTGCAACTTTTTACGAATGCATGTAAAAAAGGAATCCACCGATGGATGGATTCACTCTGTCCGATCACACAGGAACCAACAGCGAGAGTCCAGAGAAGAGGTGGCCTCTGAGCACGTATTCAGAATATGCGAGTGGCAGCACGAACGTGTACCAGGTGGACGATCGTGTCTATCCCTCCGAGTGCTCCAACCTCAACTCCATCGTCAGTGTCCAAATTGGCACTGGCAGAACGAGTGGAAGCTTCCCCAATGGCCCCTTAAAGCAAAACACTGCCTACAGGTATGTTACCTGCCCGCGTGCATTTTTCCGTGAGCTTATTTCAACGAATTAAAACCCTACTGAAATGTTTACGCGATGTTTTTGAAAGGAAGGTGTCATCACGTGCTCACAATGGCAGGAGTGTTGACAAGGCCTACCTAGAACACATTTGTAAATTGGAGACGTTAAACCGATGCAGTTTCTCTCGATCTGACAGCTGCCTATCAGAATCAGAAAGGGTTTTATTCGCAATGAAAGTTCGCACAGACAAGGAATTTACTTTGGCAGGAAGGTGCATACATTCAACATATAGGAATCCAAAATTTTAAATAAGTGGTGTACAAGTCTAACTATACTAAAGGTACAAAGTCTAACTAATACTAAGGAGCTAAAGTATGTAAAAATATGAATAAAATAAAATATAAAATATACAATAGCTATAATATGCAATATAAAATTACAAAAATTTAAATAAGGTAAGAGTGCAAATATTGCAAGGTGTCATTGTGCAGATATAGTGTTAAAGTCATTTTGAGCATTGGCCTTGTTGAAGAGGCCAGCAACAGATGGGAAGAAACTGTTTTTGTGACGTGAGGTTTTGGTCCTGATGGACCGCAGCCTTCTGCCGGAGGGGAGTAGCTGGAACAGAGAGTGTCCAGAGTGGGAGGAATCGGCCACAATCTTCCTCGCTCGCCTCAGGGTCCTCGAGGTGTACAGGTCCTCGGGGGTAGGCAGATTGCAGCCAATCACCTTCTCAGTAGTGCGGATGATACGCTGCAGTCTGCTCTTGTCCTTGGCAGTGGTAGCAGCATACCAGATGGTGATGGAGGAGGTGAGGATGGACTCAATAATGGCTGTGTAGAAGTGCACCATCATTGTCTTTGGCAGGTCGAATTTATTCAGCTGCCGTAGGAAGTACATCCTCTGTTGTGCACTCTTTATGAGGGAGCTGATGTTCAGTTCCCACTTGAGATCCTGGGAGAGGAAAGTGCCCAGGAAACGGAAGGACTCCAAAGTGTTGACTGGGGAGTCGCACAGGGTGATGTGAGTGAGTTGGGCTGTATTCTTCCTGAAGTCCACAACCATCTCCACGGTCTTAAGAGCATTAAGCTCTAAGTTATTCTGGCTACACCAGGTCACCAGGTTGTCAGCATCCCACCTATAGTCAGACTCATCCCCACCAGAGATGAGCCCAATGAGGGTGGTGTCGTCCGCAATCGTCAAGAGTTTGATGGACAGATGACTGGAGGTGCAGCTGTTGGTGTACAGGGAAAATAGCAGAGGGGGAATGACGCACCCCTGAGGAGATCGGGTGCTGATGGACCGGGAGTCAGAGACTTCTGTCCCTAGCCTAACGCATTGCTTCCTGTCAGACAGGAAGTCTGTGATCCACCTGCAGGTGGAGTCGGGCACGTTTAGCTGGGAGAGCTTGTCCTGACGCATGGCAGGGATGATGGTATTGAAAGCAGAGCTGAAGTCCACAAACAGTATCCTGGCGTAGGTTGCTGGGGAGTCCAGGTGCTGTAGGGTGACGTGGAGGGCCATGTTAACTGCGTCGTCCACAGATCTGTTGGCTCTGTAGGCAAACTGCAGGGGGTCCAGGAGAGGGTCTGTGATGGCTTTGAGATGTGCCAGTACCAGGCACTCAAAACACTTCATTACAACAGAGGTTAGGGCGACAGGTCTGTAATCTTTAAGTTCTGTTAGCCTTGGCTTTTTGGGCACAGGGATGATAGTGGAGGACTTGAGACAGGCTGATACATGGCATGTGTCCAGTGAGGTGTTGAAGATGTTGGTGAACACCGGAGACAGCTGGTCAGCGCAGTGCTTGAGGGTCGCCGGAGAGACAGTCTGGCCCGGCTGCTTTGCGGGGGTTCTGCCTCTTGAAAAGTCTGTTAACCTCTCCCTCCTGAATTGAGAGAGTCATCTCTGTAGTGGGGGGAGGGGGAGGCCTCTTGGGTGGGAAGGGGTAGTTCAGGACAGTCCAAATATCTTTCAAAGCTAGAGTATAACTTGTTCAGGTCGTTGGCCAGGCGGGAGCCATTAGTGGTGTGGGGGGCTCTGGGCTTGTAGTTGGTGATCTGCCTGAGCCCTCTCTAGACAGAAGGAGAGTCGTTAGCAGAGAACTGATGTTTTAGTCTTTTTGAATACAGTCGTTTAGCCTCTTTCACCGCCTTGCTAAACCTGTTCTTCGACTCTTTGAATCTGTCTCTATCCCCACTCCTAAACGCTTCCTCTTTCTCCAACCTCAACCTTCTGAGATTTACTGAAAACCAGGGTATGTTGTTGTTAAAGTACACCCTGGTGCGTGTTGGAATACAGCAGTCCTCACAGAAGCTGATGTACGACGTCACAGCCTCTGTGAGTTCATCCAGGCTATTGGTAGCAGTCGTGAACATATCCCAGTCAGTACAATCCAAGCACGCCCGCAGATTCCCCATAGCCTCACTGGTCAACTGTTTAGATATCCTCACAGCAGGTTTACAGAGCTTTAGTTTCTGCCTGTATGCAGGAATCAGGTGGACCATGGCATGGTCAGAGTGTCCCAATGCTGCTCGGGGGACGGCGTGGTAGGCTCTACTGACTGTAGTGTAGCAGTGATCCAGAGTGTTCCCTTCGCTGGTAGGGTATTTCATGAATTGTCTGTATTTAGGGAGTTCATGGCTGAGATTACCTTTGTTAAAATCGCCGAGTACGATAACCAGAGAATCAGGATTTTCTAGCTCCACACTCAGAATCTGGTCGGCGAGCATGCGTTGGGCCTCTTTAACATGAGGACCCGGCGGCAAAAAAACTCCGACCAAAAGAGCGACGCGAACTCGCGAGGCGAGTAAAAAGGTTTACAGTTTATAAAAATGATTCCAGGTCGGGAGAACAATGTTGCAGAATCACTGTTACATCTACACACAAGCCACTGTTAGTGTAAAAACAAATACCACCGCCCCTCGTCTTGCCGAAGAGTGCTATGTCCCGATCCGATCTTACGAGTTGGAAGTCTGCCAGTTGTAACGCAGTATCCGGGATCAAATCACACAGCCATGTCTCCGTGAAGCAAAAGACAGAAGATGCAAGAAAGTCTCTGTTTTTCACCATCAGTAGCTGAAGTTCGTCCATTTTGTTGCACAGTGAACGTACGTTTGAGAGGAAAAAGCTTGGAAGCACTGTTCGGATCCCGCGTCTGCGTAGCCGTACTAGAGCCCCCGACCGTTTACCCCTTCGGCGGCGTTTCGCTGCTTGAACAAAGCCTAGCACGGCTTTGACTAGAATGCCCACTAATTCTGCCGCTGGAAGCAGAAAAGTGGGAAATAAATCCACACGAGTTGTTTCCCTGATGTTTAAAGTTCGTCTCTTGTTAGAGAACTCCGAAAAACTTGGCAGAACACTGAATAAACAGACAAAACAAGACAAAACAGGTAGCACCAACTGGCCGAGGCTGCCATCAATGGTGCCATCTTGCTCTTTCAGAGTATTTTCTACACTGCTCTGCTGCTAAAGAGTGCACCTAGCCTGGTACAAGTGCCATGTTTTAAAGTTGCAATGACAAGCCTTATAATAGGCCAACGGAGAAGGTATGACCTCTTGTATACACCACCCATGGATCCATATTTCCTCACCCATCAGTTGTGTAAACTCCTGCCCTCATTCTCGTGTCGTTCTTCCACCTTGTCCATTGCCACCATTCAGGATCAGTTTCCGCGTCTACACGTACCTTCCAAACGCACGCTCCGTCCGCGCTGGAGGGGTAGCCATCTACACGGACACACGTTTCTCTCTACCACTCATGACATTATCCAGTAAGTATTCCGATTTACTGCCATTCAGCATAAGAGCATATCCAGCTCGTGCACATGTGTATGTATGTTGAACTTATTTCGCACCATACATAGCCAACTGTGATAATTGGAGGTGTGGGAAAGGACAATAAACTAAACAGAAATATCAGTTACAAAGAAAAGAGTTTTCAATTCATGATTTAAAAGTGCATAGGTCCTATGGCGTTCCGGATGGCCGCAGAAGCACAATGGAAGCACCGTGTGATGCTCTGACCATCTTTGTTAGACATCTATCCAAAAGCCGCTGCTGCTGTGATGATGACCGGAATTTGTGTGATGATGCTTTATGCTTCTTGATGAGATCTGTGAGGTATCTAGGTTATCTTCCTGGTTCTTTCGGTAAAGTCACGTAGAAGGGAAGTAATAAAATAATAAAAATAAAATATAATAAAATAATTCTCACGACGTATCGGCCACATTGCAAGCAGCCATCCTCAGGTGAAGAATGAAACACCACCAAGCTTGGAGCGTATATTTAAGCTGGGTTGGAGGGGGGGAGGTGCTCTTCTTCCCACCTCCCAATGCTGTCTTGACCTCGTTTCACCACACGTGGGAGTTGCGTGGCCACGTTTCACCCCACTGGTCGGTGCACGTTGGTTCATGACGGTAGAGGCCAGGACGGGTTCAGACATCAGTCACCCCTGAAATGAATTGTGACTGGGAATTTAACTCGGGAAACCAGGTTCATTGAGCACTGCATTCATCAGTATGAACAGCAAAAGTGTGCACAAAATTTTGACCATCTACAATACGCATTTTTAAATGTAATTGTTTTCTCGAAGCTCTGTTATTTATTGTTTGGGCTGGCACGGTTCCAGTTCCAGAAAGGCCATTGCCGCTATTCTGAAGCGTTTTGCAAAACTGAGAAACCTGAGCAGTGGGCAGGTAGAAGCTTATTTTGTCTTAACGTAATTTATATAGCGCTGTATGGAGAATTAGGAATTTGAATGTAATAGTGGAGATAAGGTGAATAAAAAAGACGAGACGAAGCTATGAGCAAATCTGTGATGATTTCCTCAATTACGTTAAGGCAAAATTGATGTGGGCGAATGATGATGAATGAATGTATTGCATGAATGAGGGAATGAGCGGGGAGCCTTGTCATGAGAATATAAAGAGGAAGCAGGAATGGTGGTGGTTATGAGGGGAAGATTAAGGAGTCGTGCGGTGAGCTATGGAACAATACGTGAGTTTTTGAGGAGAAGAAACGAGCGAGCGAAGATAATTGCTTAATGTTGAGGGGGGAGTTTGTTCCAGTGAAGGGGGGGGGGAGAGTAGTTGGGTGCGCCAGGACCAGGTAGAGTAGGTGGGTGAGTCAGGACCAGGTAGAGTAGGTGGTGAGTCAGGACCAGGTAGAGAAGCTGGGTGAGTCAGGATCAGGGATCGGGTCTATGCTGACGAGTGGGTTAGATCACAAAAATATAAATGTGTGTCGTTAAACCCGCTAAAACCCGACAGCCAATTCTTAAAGTTTAATTATGACTGTTGCCTGATGAGGCTAGTTGTAATGTAGTACTGAATTGTAAATGTTATGGGTTTACTCTCCAACACACAACCGGTTAGTGCTGAACTAGTAACTAATTGGCACATTTGTTACGTGATTGGCTGTGTTGGGTGGTGTTGCGTTTAACAACGCATTTGTATTTACGCGATATAACCCAATATAACCCAAAAAAACCCTCTTATGGAGAAATATGTAAATCCTATTGGTGTTGACACATCACTGATGTCGCCCTTCTCTCCTTTCCCCTCCCTATCAGGCTCGGGAAACATCATTGGCCCTGTGGTGGGAGGTGTGGTGGGAGGTGTGCTGGGAGCATTTGTGATCATTGTTGGAGGGGTCTTACTCTACATACGCCGGAAGCAGCTGTACGTTTTGAGCGCACACACACAGCACAGCTGCCAACCTCACATTCACCGCGATATCAACTTTGGTCACAGATGTACATGAACAACCCTTCGTCTCCACCATTGGAACCTCATTTGCCAGTAGAAAATGGTGTAAATGATTACCCCGAGCTCTCATACTCTGATGGTGCATTGTCTTTGAGTTGTGCGGCTTTTGACGTCATCTGGTCCAACACCATGTGAGACTAGGCTCTAAGCCTAAGGAAAGCGGTCTCGGGTGTGGAACAATCAACTTCAAGGGCAGTGCATATGTAATCCGGGCGTAAACGGCCTCGCGGATATGACGTCACGGGGGGAGGAGTTAGGTCACGTGAGAGAGAGGGATGAGGTCTTAAGGGAGAGATACCGGAAGAGACGGGAGAGAGTTGGAGAGAGAGATAGAGTGAGGCCACGCAGGGCGGAGGTTGGAGAGTGGCGAGATCGCCACACACACAGTAAGACTCGGCACCGTCGGCCAGCGGGGACCGAGCACGGAGGAACGGGGAGCAGCGGTGGGGCTGCAGTGAGGGCAGCCGGAGGCCTGCACGAGGGAACCAGCAGCGGAGCTGCATCGGAGTGGAGAGAGGCTACGGGAGCGACGGCAGCATCGAGCTGCCAAGCGGAGAAGCTCTGAGCGCGGGCCGTGTGGGACAATTTGTAAAGAACCCGAATAAAGGACAACGGAGACAGACACAGTGAACGAGTCCTTTATTACACTGGTGTCAGAAGTGAAACGGCATGTCAAAACAACTCAGAAGAAAGAATATTCCTGCGCCATCATCTGCTACATCATATGACGACGACGACCTTCCTCAGGCGGTAGACCTGCCTGCGATGGAGGAGGAGATCCATGCTGGAATGAGTACGGGTCCGGGAGTCCAAGATGTTGCCGCGTCGGTGGACCCGTCTGCACCGGAGGACGCGGACTTGCGATGGAGACAGATGGCGGCGCAGCTGGAGACACTGAAAATCGTGCTGGCGCAATTGTGTGAGCTCGTCACGCCGAGGACGGTGTTGGGGAGAGCCGATGGTGGTCCGCAGGTTGCTGCCTTGCCTGCGCTGTCGGCGCCATCGGCCACGCGGCACGAAAACGCCATCTTGGGCGTGGCAGGAAAAGAACGGCAGGAAGCCGCCATCTTGCGCTCTCCGCGGCGGGAGGCCGCCATCTTGAACACGTTGCGATGCGACGCCATTTTGAATATACCGCCTGATGAGTCATCGGCTGAGGACGGCGCAACAAGGAGTCGCAGTCATCTCACAACCGTTAAAGAATTCTCCATCGGTGGCGATTGGAGTGCTTTCGCCTGCAGATTTTTGGTGGCGGTACGCTCTGCAAGGTGGACTGACGCTGAGGCATTGGAGGTTCTACCGACTCTTCTCGATGACGAGTCGGTGAGATTCTTCCGTTCTATAAAGGCCGAGAAGAAAAAAACATTGAGAGGAGTTTTCGACGAGATGGCAGATGCATACGAGCCACCGGATGATGCTCATCGCCGGTTTGTTCAACGCCAGCGAGCACCCGAGGAGTCACCGGTGGCATACAGGGGTGCAGTATTGGAGTTGGCCATGGCCACATACCCGGAGACGGAGCCTGACCTGCTCGAACCTCTCATTTTGGGTAAGATGTTCGAGCTGTCCCGGGATTTGGGGATTCCTATGCCGGTGTGTGGCCACGAAAATCTGACATCCCGGGCGGCCGCTAAATGTCTGGATGCCCAGTTCAACCTGCGCCGTTGGAAACAAGTCACGGCGTGGACGGGGGGGCCCATCGTCCAAGGAGGTGCCGTGGGTTGGGATCCCAAGAAGGCGGTGTACGTTCCTGACGGGGGGGGGGGGCCCGCAGGAGCTGACAGCCGCCTTTGCTCGGTGGTCGGGCCGCAGTAGGCCGAGTCCGCGATCTGCGCCGCCGACACGGGAGCGTCGGGACGGGGGGCCTGCGGCGCGGCGCAACGACATCGACTGCTTCCGCTGCGGTCGTAAGGGCCATTACGCCAGGGACTGCTGGGCCCGTGTCCCAGGTCCGCCCCAGCAGGAGGCCTCGACAGCGGACGCGCCGCGGAAGGATCCTCCAGGACAGGCAAGTCGGTGCGCACCAGACACCCGGCAAGGCTTGACACCTCACTCATCACCGTTGTCGGGCGATCCGGGTGTTGTTAATAACGGGAGGCCATCGACTGGGCCATGTCGCTCGGTAATGCAGTGGCGTAAATTGGCACGGCGGGTCGTCGCGGCCGCTACTGGTTCGTCCGCTGTACCTGGTTCTATACAAGGGGTGGACGTGCGTATTTTAGTGGATTCCGGAGCGTCCGCGACCATTATATCGGATGTAATTTTCCATCTGTTGGGCATCCCACCAGAGGCCGTGCGTCCGGTTTACGATTCCTGCGTCGCTGCGAATGGGGGTTACATGGGCATTGTGGGCCAGGTGGAGGCTAAAATATCTATCGGGGGAGTGTCGGCCTCGGGAATTGTGTTAATCTCGAGGTCCTTTGCAGTTCCTTGTTTGTTGGGAACTGATTTTCTGGCCAAGATGCCCATTCTAATTAGAATTAATGAAAGCTGCATTGAATTACCGGGTGGCCGTAAAATTACATTTCTGCCGTCGCCCTGGGGGCGACCTGCTCCGGTCGCCCAGGTGCAGGTGCTGTCCGAGGTATCTGTTGACATTCCACCTGGCTCACAGATGCTTATCCCTTTGCGATATCGGAAGCCTGTGCCTGGTCATCAAGGTGCAATTGGGGTTTTGTTGTCGCCGTCCGCCACCATAACAGGCGGATCGGCGCTCGTCGGGGCGCAAACTATTGTCCGGCCGGACCAGCAGCCATTTCTGCAGGTGCTTAATGCGAGTACCGAAAATGTGTGTGTGCCGGCTGGTACGGTTGTGGCACATGCCACTACGGCATTTACGGCACAGGATTATCTGGGCAGCCAGGGCATGGTTGCTGGGGTTTCAGGCCCTGGGGCTGCAGATAATCGCTGGATCGCCGAATTATGTGGGGAAAATCCTTCCCTTTCCGGGGAACAACGTTGCGCGATTCGTAAATTATTATTGAGTTATTTTGACGTGTTTAGCTCCGACGATTTGGACTTGGGACACACCTCGTTGCTTTACCATCATATTGACAAAGGGGACGCTGCCCCTATTCGGTTGAACTCACATCGGATGAGTCTGGCTGAGCGGGATCACGTTCGAGGAGCAGTGGATGACATGTTGGCTGCGGACATAATATCTCCATCTAACAGCCCATGGGGCGCGCCTGTTGTTTTGGTTAAGAAGAAAGACGGCAAATTGCGATTTTGTGTAGATTTCCGGAAATTAAATAAAGTGTCTGTGGCAGATGCGTACCCCCTGCCGCGTATGGACGACTCCCTCGATTCCTTGTCGGGGGCGAAGTTCTTTTCAATGCTAGATCTCTCTTCGGGATTCTGGCAGCTTCCCCTTGACGAGCCCTCGCGGGAGAAGACTGCTTTCCGTACGCCGCAGGGGTTATTCCAATTTAATTGTCTTCCGATGGGGTTGAATGCTGCCCCTGCCACATTTCAAAGGTTGATGGAGCTGGTATTAACGGGGTTGCAGTGGGAGACATGTCTGATATATTTAGACGATATTATCGTCTTCAGCCGCACATTTGACGAGCATTTACTGCGGTTGGAGGCTGTGTTCACCAGGATGTGTTCCGCTAATTTGAAATTTAAGCCTAAGAAATGTCACCTACTGCAACGGTCCGTGCGTTACTTGGGGCATATCGTGAGTGCGGACGGGGTGGCCACGGATCCGGACAAAACAGCGTGCGTCCGTGACTGGCCAACCCCGGGCCACGGTGGGGGATGTGCATCGATTTTTGGGGTTTGCCTCATATTATCGGAGGTTTGTTCCGAATTTTGCAATGATCGCGAGGCCCTTGCACCTCCTTACGGGTAAAGGACGGAAATTTGCTTGGGGACCGCCAGAAGAGGCGGCGTTTCAAGGCCTGCGCGATCTATTGGCTACGGCGCCGACGTTGGATTATCCAGATTTTGATCACCCCTTCATTCTGGATACGGACGCGAGTGACACGGGCATTGGGGTGGTGTTGTCTCAGTCCAAAGGTGGTGTGGAGCGCGTGGTGGCGTACGGTAGCCGGGTTTTGTCTCCCGCAGAAACCCGCTACTGCGTCACTCGCAAGGAACTTTTGGCTATTGTTTTTTTTCTCCGCCAATTTCGACCGTATCTATACGGTCGTTCGTTTATTGTACGCACGGATCATGCGGCCTTGCAGTATGCTCTTAAGATCGACCAACCATCCGGCCAGTTGGCGCATTGGTTGGACACGCTGCAAGAATTTTCCTTCCAAATTCACCATCGGAAGGGGGTGCGTCACGCGAATGCGGACGCGCTTTCTATGTTGCCACAGCGATCCCCTTGCGCGTGCGCGTCTGGGACGCATAGATGTATGCCGATTCAGCATCCCCCTCAGCCTGTTGCGTTGGCAGTCGAAGTGCCTGATGCTCCAATGGCCCCTTGACCGGCTGATGGGATTTTGAATCTTCCAAGGGCTGTGTGGATTCGGGAACAAATGTTGGACAATTCATTGGTGACTTTACGGAAGCGGCCTGCGAAGGAGGGTGGGGGACCGGGTACGGGGGGTGTGCTGGAAACCGCTCTCCGCGATGGTCTGCTGATGTGGAGGGAAGGGTTACAGGAACGCTGGCGTCTGGTTGTACCGGCATCCTTGCGGTACGAAATGATTAGGACTCTGCATTGCGACACGCTCTTACATCTGGGGGTGCAGAAGACCCTATTGACGTTGCAGCGAGATTACTTTTGGCACGGCATGACAAGAGATGTCGTCGGTCACGTTCGCGCGTGTCCCGATTGTGCCCGGCGAAAGCGACGAAAATATCCATATCTGCCGCCGATACAGTCTATTCAGGTGTCTCGAGTTAATGAATTGGTGGCGTTAGATATTTTGGGACCCTTCCCGCCATCCGCTAAGGGTAATAAATACTTGCTGGTTGGGGTGGAGTACCTCTCCCGCTGGCCGATGGCCTGGCCGTTGCCCGACCAGTCGGCGTCGTCTATTACAGACGCCTTTCTATTTGGGTACGTTATGGACAAGGGGGCGCCGGAGAGGCTCCTCACAGACCAAGGCCGGAATCTTTCTTCTAAATTGTTGGGGGAAGTGTGTGCGGCTCTTGGAACTATGAAAATACGGACATCTCCCTACCACCCACAAACGGATGGTATGGTCGAACGGTTAAATCGGACTTTGTCCGCCATGTTGTTTCACACGGTGAGTGAAAAACAATCAGATTGGGATTTGCATATCCCTGGGGTACTTTCGGCATACCGGATGATGCCGCATGCGGCTACAGGATATTCGCCGTTTTTCCTTATGTACGGTCGTGAAAACGTGCCGCCGATGGATGTGCAGTTGGGAACTGGAGTGAGGGGACCTGCTAAGCCTCTTCTTGATTACATTCAGGACACCGTTCGCCGTGTTACTGAGGCGCGGGAAGGGGCCCGCACGGCTACGGCCAAAGCCCAGGCCCGGAACGAGCGGTGTGCTCGACGCTCTAAGGGGGAGTGCCCTTGGAAGGTGAGGGACCTGGCCTGGCTCCATTGCCCACAGGTGTGGCCAGGTACCTCTCCTAAATTACATAAACCATGGCAAGGGCCGGTTCGCCTCATCGAGGTTCCCAACCCACAGTCGGCGCATGTTCGGTTTGGATCTCGGCGTTGGTTCGTTCACACGTCTCGCTTGAAACCATATGTGGCCCCTCGACCTGATGCGTCATCTCCTGATGTTGCCTTGCCGGGGTCTGTTGCTGCCGACTCACCCTTGCCTGTGCCTATTGACCTTGCAAGAGCGCCTGTCGTGCCTGTTACAGACAAGCCGGCCGTGACACCGCAGGAGACAGGGGGCTCTGCTCGGGGTGTGCCTACCACGGCTGCGGGAACTCCGAGCCACGCAGCCCTTCCGACCCCGCCGCAGACACGATTGCGGGACACCTCCGACGCTGGGCCTTCAGGGATACGGGACCGGGACGTTGGCGGGCCTCCAATAGCGACAGAAGGACCTCATCCTGTCGCTCCTAAAACCCCGTCATGTTCCCGGTCTGCAGGAGGGCCGCTGCCCGTCCGGGACGGGCCAGCGACCCGCACGCGGTCGAAATCCCTTACAATTTGTTGAATTTTACTCTTGTGTTCTTGTTATATTTATTGTATGCTTCGTTGTCCTTGCATGTGTGATGGTTGTGTTCGCTCGCATTACTTGTTGTCGTTATTGTTCAGCCGAGGTCGGCTGGATTTTCTCTACGGGGGAGGGTGGTGTAATGCGGGCGTAAACGGCCTCGCGGATATGACGTCACGGGGGGAGGAGTTAGGTCACGTGAGAGAGAGGGATGAGGTCTTAAGGGAGAGATACCGGAAGAGACGGGAGAGAGTTGGAGAGAGAGATAGAGTGAGGCCACGCAGGGCGGAGGTTGGAGAGTGGCGAGATCGCCACACACACAGTAAGACTCGGCACCGTCGGCCAGCGGGGACCGAGCACGGAGGAATGGGGAGCAGCGGTGGGGCTGCAGTGAGGGCAGCCGGAGGCCTGCACGGGGAAACCAGCAGCGGAGCTGCATCGGAGTGGAGAGAGGCTACGGGAGCGACGGCAGCATCGAGCTGCCAAGCGGAGAGGCTCTGAGCGCGGGCCGTGTGGGACAAGTTGTAAAGAACCCGAATAAAGGACAATGGAGACAGACACAGTGAACGAGTCCTTTATTACACATACATTATCAGAGTTATGTTTTTTGTTTGCATTATGACTGCAGGTATTGTGGTCTATGCAAACATGACTCCTCGTAAAAAAGGTGGCAGTTTTGTTGCCAGATAGAAGTGTAAAAAAACAATTATCATATTTTTTACTGGCAAATGAGGTTCCAATGGTGTAAACTCTGCTTTCCTCAAGAAATAGACTTCTAAAGTTCTGGTAATACTGTGTCTTTTGATAGTGTGTATGATGTTTCGTCACGAGACAAATTATCTATTAGAATTTTTCGCAGAGTAGTGCATCACCCTGTGTTAGAAAACGGTCTTGGGGAAGCGGATATCGCACAACTACATGCAAAATTCCTCAAAGTTAAGTGAGTCACTTAACTTCAGTCATCTTTACAGTGGCTTTTGGCTAAACCATTGAACAAAGATGGTCACTGTATTGCATGCTATTGCATGCACTTCTGCGGCCGTCTGGAACGTCCTTCCGATATTTGGAAGCCACTGGAACTATGCACTTTTAAATCATCTTGTCTGACAAACTAATTCATTTGAACTGCTTTGTGTTTAGTTTTGTGTCCTTCCCCCGCACCGCTAATTAGCACGGTTGTCTACGTATGGTGCGAAGTAATTTCAACATACATCTAGACATATGTAATAAAAGACTTGACCACGATCTCTGGCTCAGTGTCCTTTATTTGGTCCGTACTGCATTCCCACACGGCTGTCTCTCTTATACTCTCAGTGCTGGTTCCGATGTCACTCCAGTCACCATCAGCAGCCCCGCTGCTGTTCTTTGTCGCTCTTGCAGCCCCACAGCAGCTCCGCTGCTGTTACTCACTCTCAGCCCCCTTGGCTGTAATCGCTGCTGCTCTTCTCGCTCTTGCTTACTCCGCAGCGCTCTGACAGACTCGTGCTGTCTCTCTCTCTTGTGTCGCTCCTGCGACTCTCTGCAGCCACACCGCTGCCTCTAACACACAGCCTTCCTGGCTGTACTCTTCTCTCTCTTCGTCGCTCCTGCGACTCTCTGCAGCCACACCGCTGCCTCTAACACACAGCCTTCCTGGCTGTACTCTGGGGTCGGCTCCCGCTCGCCGGCGGTGCCCCCCTCCTCTCATTCGCCCTCGTGGCCTCACCCTTTTCCATTCACAACCCGACTGACTTCTCTTTCCGGTTTACCCACTTAAGGACCCCAACCTTTCACCCACGTCACCTGGCTCCGCCTCCTTGTGACGTCACATCCGGAAGGTCGCTTTCGCCCGCATTACACCACCCTCCCCCATAGAAAAAACCCAGCCGACCTCGGCTGAACAATACCAAAGCGTAATGCGGTGAACCGACCTTCCCCCTTAAAGGACACTAAGCATGTAATATAACAACAAGAACAACAACAGCACAAAGCACAACAACGCACATCCGCATGTCGTACACGACAGCCACCCGGCCCCAGGGTAGTGGAGATGATGTAATTCCGGGCCGCTTAAGAAAACCCCAATAATTACCCAAATAACCGCAATGGACGCCCCAGTATTTACATTTTTATTATTTACACGTGAAAACAACAACAACAAAAAAATTTCTGCTCTTACCCACCAGCAGTCCTCCCTTGAGGACCAGCACAGACCTCAGACGTACACAGCATGTACCCACAGTCACTCTCAACAACCCAACAACCCCTAATCGCACACCCTCGCGTGGAGAGAGCCACGCTCCCCAGCGGTAATGTTTAATTCGCCGTAACCCTCACCGTGGTCGTCAACCCACGGCAACATCCATTTACCATACTCTCAGCTAGTGCCATTTCGGGGATGAGCAGCACTCGGCCATGCTCCTCCCTTACTATCCCATCAGCGATGGACACACACCAGCCTTGCCAAAAATAATGACGTTGCAACGTCAACAAAGTCTTCTGCACCCCTAAATGCAATAGTGTGTCACAATGGAGAGTTCTCATCAACTCGAATCGCAAGGACGTTGGTAGCACCACACGCCAGCTTTCCTGGAACCCTTCTCGCCACATAAGCAGACCATCTCGGAGAGCGGTTCGCGGCCCCACAGCCGTACTCGGACTCCCATTGTCCCTCATAGACCGCTTCCGCATGGACAACAACAACTCATCCATCATTTGTTCCCGAATCCAGACAGACCGCGGCAGATTCAAAACCCCGTCAGTCGGTCCCGGTTCCATCGGAGTATCCGACTTCTCGACGGCCAACGTAAGCGGCTGAGGGGGGTTTAGAATCGGCGAACACCTATGCGTCCCCGACGCACATTTACAAGGGGCGCGCCCTGGTAATCTGGAAAGTGCGTCAGCGTTCGCATGGCGCACTCCCTTCCGATGTTGAATTTGGAAGGAAAATGCCTGTAGCGTGTCCAACCAACGTGCCCACTGTCCCGATGGCTAGTCCATTTTAAGTGCATATTGCAAGGCCGCATGATCCGTACGCACAATAAAAGAACGACCGTAAAGGTACGGTCGAAATTGCCGTAGGAAAAACCAACCGCCAAAAGTTCTCTACGAGTGACACAGTAGCGTGTTTCCGCAGGCGACAAGACTCGGCTACCATACGCCACGACGCGCTCTACGCCCCCTTTAGACTGTGATAATACCGCCCCATTACCTGTGTCACTCGCGTCCGTATCAAGAATGAAAGGGCGATCAAAACGGGATAATCCAATGTCGGAGCCGTAGCCAATAGATCACGCAGACTCCGAAAGGCCGCCTCTTCCGGCTGTCCCCAAACAAATTTCCGTCCTTTACCCGTAAGGAGATGCAAGGGCCTCGCAATCGTCGCAAAACCCGGCACAAATCTTCGGTAATACGAGGCAAATCCCAAAAACCGCCGAACATCCCCCACGGTGGCCGGAGTCGGCCAATCCCGGACGCACGCCGTCTTTTCCGTATCCGTGGACACCCCCTCAGCACTCACAATGTGCCCCAGATAACGGACGGACCGTTGCAGTAGGTGGCATTTCTTTGGTTTAAATTTTAAATTCGCAGAGCGCATCCTCGTGAACACTGTCTCCAGCCGTGTTAAATGTTCCTCAAATGTGCGGCTGAAGACAATGATATCGTCCAAATATATAAGACACGTCTGCCACTGCAACCCCGTCAAACGAGCTCCATCAATCTTTGAAATGCGCTTCATAGCCAAGGGAAGATCAATCCCTCGGCAAGGCCAGATATCAACGACCCCCCCCACGGGGTAATGTTCTCTTATAGAGACAATAACGCCCTAACCCAAAACCCGTGAGCCCCCGGCACACCAGGTTCAGTCTGCCACCGCACAATTGAACCATGACTCCCCGAGCCATATGAGCACACGGCCCATTAGTTTAAGACATACCACGGAGGTTTCGCCTCCGGGCTGTCAGGTCAGCCATCAGCCAAAGGCCGACGTGACCACCACTCGTGCATCACCCAATCAACAATGGCAGGCATAACAGATGGAATATTTGCCCCACCGAGGTTTTTCCCGCGCGCTCAAAATGGCGGCCCCCTTCGCCCAGCGCGTTCGCGCAATATCTCGCGCGCACTCAAAATGGCGGCCCTTTCCGCAAAGCGCATCGACGCCATACCCCGCGTGTGCGCAAAATGGCGGCCCAACGTGCGAACACGTGGCCAGTTTTCTCCATTCGTGCACCCCAGCTTCCCTTTGCTGGGGGTCACAAATTGCTTCCCCCGTCTTATTGTAACAATCCCAACAACGATAGACGCACAGCCCCAGCTTGCTGCGCGCAGCAGTCATATCGGGGAATTTTTAACCAATATTTTACCAACCACATTGGTTACACAACCCAACTCGCAAAGCAACTCGTGGCTGCATGCGACCAACCGAATACGCGACGCAACTTGGCGCCAATTTACGGTCCCATTAGCATTAACCTTTGAGACACCCACAACGGCGTCATCACGCACCCTCAAAGCGCGCTCTCTCTCTGACAAAGTGCCGTTACCCATAATATACACAAAATCGCGTGTACATAACATCCATACGACCAAATAACAGGGTCCCCCTCGAATTTGTTACCAATTTCCAAACAGGTACGCACAATTAATAACATCCCAACCCCAATAGTCAATCAATGCATCGCACCCCATAACCGTACAGAACGGTGTAACAGCACATACAGTCAGCATATCGCGATCACACGCGCACATTTAAGCACAATAGCAAGCCGATCTGCAGGTAACCAACACACCATTAATCCAGTCGTAACATTGCAGCAACAACACAAATATTCTCTCTCTTGCAACAACCACATCGCACATAGCACCTCGCAGCACAATACACCCAAAAAAATATATATATATTTTTCAATTAAGCCCATCGCACAAGGTAACCCACGAGATGATACAGCGCAAGATACCCGACGCTCCCGAGTTAATAATTAACTTCGCCATCAATATAACAACTCCACACCGCAGCGCACACACACAATTTAACACTCAGCAAGCACAGCATACTCTCCGTCCATTCTCAACACACGTACACACTTTAATTGACACCGAGCAACAAGCAGATAGCGCGTTCATCGTTATTACACACACATACCCACAGTCCGAACCGCGCTCCGCACAATCGAGTCATGAGAGAAAACAAAATCGCCCCCACCCGGCCCTCGAAAGATGGGTGAGGTGTGTGTAAAGGCCGGTTGCGTATCGTTACGACCCGCCCGGGGCTGCAGCAAGAAGAGGACGGCAGGGCGGCAACTTGAGTCGTCTCGCAGAACTCGTTCGGCGACTTGACTGCTCCGTTGTCACGCACCCGAGCCAGGACGGGAGAGCTCCCGCCCCAGCAGCTGTAGCGTCGTCGTCCTCTCCTCGCAGCTCCCCCTCGCAAAACAGCAGCTCACAGCAGGCTGCTCTCCCCGCGGCACCTCCAGATGGCAGCGCAAGGCTGCCTCTCCGCCGCGATGTTGAAGATGGCAGCGTCTCCCCGCCGCGGTGAAGACAAGATGGCGGCTTCCCGCCGTTTCTCCCCTGCCACGCCCAAGATGGCGTCTTCGTGCCGCGTGGCAGATGGCGCTGGCAGCGCAGGCAAGGCGTCGGCCTGCAGACCACCATCGGCTCTCCCCACTGCCGTCGTCGGCGTGGTGAGCTCACACGGTTTCGCCAGCACGATTTTCCAGGTCTCCAGCTGCGCCATCTGTCTCAATCGTAAGTCGGATGATGTAGCAGATGATGGCACAGGAATATTCTTTCTTCCGAGCCGTCTTGACAAGCCGTTTCACTTCTGACACCAGTGTAATGAACGACTGGACCACGATCTCCGGCTCAGTGTCCTTTATTTGGTCCGTACTGCATTCCCACACGGCTGTCTCTCTTATACTCTCAGTGCTGGTTCTGATGTCACTCCAGTCACCATCAGCAGCCCCGCTGCTGTTCTTTGTCGCTCTTGCAGCCCCACAGCAGCTCCGCTGCTGTTACTCACTCTCAGCCCCCTTGGCTGTAATCGCTGCTGCTCTTCTCGCTCTTGCTTACTCCGCAGCGCTCTGACAGACTCGTGCTGTCTCTCTCTCTTGTGTCGCTCCTGCGACTCTCTGCAGCCACACCGCTGCCTCTAACACACAGCCTTCCTGGCTGTACTCTTCTCTCTCTTCGTCGCTCCTGCGACTCTCTGCAGCCACACCGCTGCCTCTAACACACAGCCTTCCTGGCTGTACTCTGGGGTCGGCTCCCGCTCGCCGGCGGTGCCCCCCTCCTCTCATTCGCCCTCGTGGCCTCACCCTTTTCCATTCACAACCCGACTGACTTCTCTTTCCGGTTTACCCACTTAAGGACCCCAACCTTTCACCCACGTCACCTGGCTCCGCCTCCTTGTGACGTCACATCCGGAAGGTCGCTTTCGCCCGCATTACACATACAACAGGGGGCAGCAGATTCCAACTCACCCTGCAACGGAAAGTGTAATATTCATCACATTGCATTCAAACCAATTATTTGTATTGTATGTTTGTGATACTGCATTGCCAGTATTTCATAGGCATAAAAGGGAAAAAAATAGATAACGTTTGGGTAATGGACCTTCACCTACGTGTTATATAGAACATCATTGACCAAAATATCATCTAGGATATTTTACGTGTATATTTTTTTTCTTTTAGGACAGATTTAGACTTTTGAGTTATTATCAGAGCTGGAATTTTTCAAAATTAAGTGCAGAAGCAAATTCATGACTTGGGTTTCTGTGCAGCCATTGTTGACTGGGTTGAGCCCAGTTTAAAACACAGGCATCTGCCCAGATAAATAAACCCGGGCACTCCGTTAGGTCTTAGACCTATCGCTGCTTCTGTCATTCCATTCATCTGTGTCTGTCCACCTAGTAGTCAGCCTATTGGTTAAATATGTTCTCAACATGTGCCTCTTTCTACAGAAATTGTTTCAAGAAACCAGATTCCACACAGCAAACTGGGCAAGTATTCATTCCTCTAATCTGCTTGTCTCATCCATTAAAATAGCTGTCCCTCACCATGTCTCATAGTTCTGGGGATGCATATCTTCTCTGAGTTCCAATGTCGAGGCATTGGATGATGAGTGACCAAGCGACATTCCCTAGAGCCCTCAGACTATGGGACTCTCTTCCACGAGATATCAGTATCTCTGTGCACATGGTGACGAGATGTTCACTACCTCTCCTGGTATACAGGAGGTCGTGGGTTCGATGCCGACCCTGACGCCTGTTGTATATTTGAAGTTTGTATGCTCTCCCCGTGGTCAAGTGGATTTTTCTTTGAGTACTCAGGTTTTCCCCTCCACATTTGGAAACATGCGTTGGAAGTATTTGGCTGCTATACATTTCCACATGATAAGCTACTTTATTGAGCTTTCATTCGTGGGAAGGTTACTTCTAAAAAATACATCTATTTCTCAGTGGGACTTAGCTGGTAAAATAAAAATCTTTATAGTTTCTACACTTCCATTGATGCAATTATGAGTTTATTCAGAAAGTGGGTTAACATTTTTTTCATGAGTCTTCTTCCGTGTCTTATGCCGCATTTGAGATGATCGACATGTTTTGTAATAAAAACAAAAAGTGTGATACTGTACAAAACTAATTATGTTTGAGTAGTGGGCATATAAATAATAATTCAAATTAATAATGCGAATTCCATCCTAGTATCCCAATGCGTAACGCATGAAAAGCAGGAAACAGACACATAACCAGGGAAACCAACCAAACTAAAGAGGGAAGGCCAGTTTAAAGAGATGGCTTTTCAAAGCAGACTTAAATATCCAAAATACAGGTTTGTTTTCGGTTAAATTACGTAAATATATAAATGTGTCGTTAAAACCACCACCACCCAACACAGCCAATTAGTAAGGTTTGTTACATAAACAGAACATGCCAATTCGTTACAACATTTACAATCTGAGTATGACAGTTCGCCAGTAATTACAACGAGCTTCATCAGGCGACATCCAGATTTGTGGAGAAATCCTGTTTCGTTCCATAAATAGAGGGGTAGATGTGATGACATCACTTGTGAGTTCTTCTTGAGTGAAGTGGGGGAGGGGGGGGTAATGAATGCAAAAAAATTACAATGGATATGCATTGCCAGTTGGGTTATTCATATGATAATCAAAGTACATTATGCATGCACATTATGCAAGCCCATTGTTCTTGTACTTACTGTCGATTGTGTGCACTAAAAGAGCAGTATCTGTTATTATCTGTTCATCAGTAATACCCACTGAAGTATGGTGGCCTGCATAGGCATGCACTTAAACAATGTATTATTTGATAATTTGCTTCCAAACCGCACTAAGCCTGTAGCTATCTGTAAGGTTACAATAATTTAGATTTTTTTCAATTTCGATATATTATCTAATTAGTCTTGGCCAGTAGTAACTAGTTTTTCACAAAAACTTCAACATTATCAAAATCAATTGAGTGTCCTTGTTGGCACGCATGTTCTACTCTTTCGTTCCGTAAATAGAGGGAGGGGTAGATGTGATGACATCACTTGTGGGAAGTGGGGGGGGGGATATAAATAACAATGGGTATCCATTGCCAGTTGGGTTATTGATATGGTAATCAACGTACTTTATGTATGCACATTATGCAAGCCTGCCCAGTACATTGCTCTGCCCAATATATTGCTCGGAATCCCAACCAGTAAGGTGTTGAAGTAGTCGAGTTGAGATAACACAAAAGCATGGACCTCTTCAGGTCAGCAGGTGACAGGAAGCAATACATTTTGGCAATATTTCTAGGTGGAAGAAGGAAATTTTAACCACCTTAGATATATGTGCTTCAAGAGACAATGCTTGGTCAAATTGAACACCAAGGTTTCTGACCTGTCATGTGGGACTGATCTCGTGACCAAACAACAACAAAGATGCAGAGGGAAGCCGATGAATATGGCTTCGGTCTTGTCAATATTTGGTAGCAAAATGTTTGATGCAACCATGAATTCACTACTGTTAGTGATGCAGAGTCTGGTCATAATCAGATATAAATTTGAGTATCATCTGCATTGCAATGGTAGGATAAGGGAAGATGTTGAAGCAGAATACCCACTGATGCCATGTAGATGCAAAAAAGTGATGGGCCAAGCACAGATTTAAGCAGAACACCACAGAGAACCGTTCTAATTGGTGACTTGCAACCATACTTTGTGGGGAAATGCTAATGTTTATTTAAGTAAGAATGGAACCACAACAAAGCTATGCCAGAGGTCCCCATTGAAACTTCCAGTTGCTCAAGGAGAACCCCAGGATCAAGAGTTAAATGGTGCGCTCAGATATAGAAAAATGAGGAGGCTGACAAAGCCTTTATCTGTTGATGAAAGTAAATAATTGACCACCCTTAACAGAGTAGTCGCAGTGCTATGAGCTGGCCTGAACCCCGATTGAAAGTGGTCAAATATATCGTTTGAGGCCAGATGCAGATGTAAACAAGTGACCACAGCTCGTTCCAGAATTTTAGACAAATGCAGAAGGTTTAATATTGGGCGAAATTTTTCCAGTAGCTCATGATCAAGACCCAGCATTTTTAAAAGTGGGGTGACCGCAGCCATCTTAAAAATGTCAGGAACTGTGCCGGTTTTAAGGGAACTTTCACAGTTGCTATTGCGGGAAACTCAGTCAACAATGTCCCCTTCAACTGAGCTGGAGGTAAGTAGGAAAGAGAGGGAAGAGAGCGAAAGTAAGTATCATGAAATAACCGCTGAATTTGGATGCAGAAATCAGCAGAGGAGTGGGAGATTACATTTGGTTCCTATTTCAAAAGTGTATTGATACAGGAAAATAAGGTCTGATGATTGTTATCCCTATTTGCAATACAACCAGCAATGTAGGAGGATTTCGTCAAGGCAATGTTGTTATGGTAAGTAATAAACTGTTCTTTAAATATGTTATGAATAGTGAGGCTGGACTTCCTCCAAGCACGTTCTGCTTTACGGACAGAAGATAATTGTGCCTTCAATGTTGCAGTGTACCCTGGCAAAGGGCGATTATAAGATATCCAACAGGTTCTGAGGGGTGACATATGATCCAGGATATAGTTGAGGAGCTTCTTCACCGGAAAGCTCACTCTCATCAGCTCGTGGAGAACTCGATATGGCTTCTGTGAGAGAGGCCGTGGTGATAGATATTATTTTGCCAAATGAAATTCTATTTTTAATGGACGAACCAGGTGGTGTTAAAGATATATCAAAGAGGACCAAAGAGTGGTCTGACACTCCAAGTTCCATCACAGTCAGTACATCCACCAGACTGTGTTGGCTTTTTGACATGCTGGATGAAAAAGAGTCAATGAAGGCCAAAAAGTCCCCGTCTTGATGTCTGGATGGTGTATCAACATGAACATTTTTGTCACCAATTATGGGAATTTGTTCAGAATGAGCACACACGACTGAGAGGAACAGAGAACTCTGAATGGAATGTGGAAATACATCTTGAAGGGCAATAAAGTAATATTATTAATTCCCAGGTGGGTACAAATTGGCCTCTGGTCTATTGCTAGGATGACTGGAACATTGGCAATGGGACAGGTTTTACAATTGCAGAATTTGCATTAAATAAAGCCAAGCCACCACCTCTACCTGATGACTGTGGTTTCTCACAAAAAGAGAAACCAGATGGAGTTGCCTCGTTCTGTGAAAAAGACAAGAGGCATTTATCAGGCCTCAGTCAGACATAGGTAGTTAAGACAGTGGTCTGTCAAAAGTGTGTTTATTACAAACGCCTTACATGAGATATAACGTACATTAATTAATGCAGACCCCAACGGGCAATGAATGGAAGACATACCAATGGAAATGGTAGGGCTATGACAAACAGATCCGATGTTGTGACCTGATTTGCGAGTGAACTGGTGATTTTGCTACGACCAGCCCGATTATGAACATAGGGCGATCGCCTGAGAATAACCAGGGAATGACTGTCAGGACAACTGAGCATAACGAGATCGAAAAACAGTGCAAACTCAATAATACATATCTAGGGTACAGAGGCATCGTAATATCAGACTGCTGTCATCATGTACATCATTCTACTAGAGATGTTTGTAAACAGATAAGGCAGAAATTAGCACAGCCAGTGTGGAATCCAGAAGATGAAGGGCCACAGCCATACAAAACAATATCGGAGTGGGTCACAAGCAGCAGAAATTGGACAACCGACGCAGACCCAAAAAAAAACACAAAACCACAGAGTTCTAGAATCTGAAGAAATTGCTGTGGCTACCCAGTAAACAATCCAGATAGGACAATGGGTGGCAAAAATTTCAACCACGTGATGCAACACCTGTGACTTTGTTGATTGACAGAACATGACAACCAAGCAGCTCTGAGCTGACCAGACAGTCACTGTAGGGGGAGTCACTGGGGCCAATGGCATCCAATGCCGCATCCAGGCCTAGGCAGGCCATAGAATGATGGCTGCAGCAAGCACAGCTAAAGCAGGCAATGTTACAGCCATACAAAAACAGGGCCCTAGCTTAACCACCCAGCAAACGCCAACACAGATGTAGCAGTTAAAACAGCAGGCCATCAGCACGATGAGCAAACAGCCTGGAGGCCAAATCCCGGGTGGAGACAGTACTGGTGGTGGAGGCAGCAGCTACAGACGTGCCAGAACGTTATCTTGCCCCGACGGTGCCAGATGGCTCAAACAAAGCCAGGCAGCCACATAATGATGGTCAGCCAACGTGGTGACCTGGCAGTCACCACAGCCAATCCAGAACCGAAGCCCGGGCTGGACAGGTGAGAGGAGGCAGAAGCAGTGTAGACCACAACAAGCCCCACCACGTCCTGGATGGTGTCAAATGGCAGCCACCGCCGGTAATGTAGCAGTAGGCACGCCAGCCGAATCGCTGACAGTAGATGCTAATGGTCAATGTCATAACAGGCCAGGCCAACGAGGCAGACAACCGCAGGGCCACCTCGCTCGGAGATGCGCCGCTGTGGTTGCCTCCCAAAGTGATTGTTACAGCTGGGATGGCCACAGATGCACCGGCCACACCAGTGCCCGTGGAGAAACAGATGAAAAAGAATAGCTGCATCAACAGCCGCAACGACAGTCACAGACACCACAACCAACCCAAAACCATAGCCCCAGTCGACAGCGGCAACAGCGCCCGGGACAACGACAAGTCGGTAGAAAATAAAGAAGAACATAAAACCCTACACTCCCTGCGTGCTTCTGTGAATGTGTTATGAGATATGTGCATGTGTTGACATGTCATTTAGTGTCCATGTGATTGGTTTAACATGTAAGTGCGTGAGTGTTGTGTACGCAAAAACAAAATGTTAATGTATGTGTACCAGTGTAAAGGAGTGTGCTATAGTCTTATTGTGTATAAGCACACGCTGATAGAATGCTCTCCAACAGCCTGTATAGGCTATATGGGGAAATCCAACGTGTTTTGTAAGGAATGTACAAGTGTTCATGTGTACATACAGTATATGTTAAGCCTGGTTGAATGTAAGGATACAGGTGTTAGTGGGTGTTTAATGCGTAAGCAATAGTTAATGCATATGCTTTCGAGTGCAAAAGTGTGTTTTAATGCTTGAGTGCAGGTGATAATGATTGTGTGATATTAAAGCACATTATGTGTTATAATGTGAAGTGTATTTAATGTATGCTTGAAATTACAGTGCATATGTGAAGGTGAGTATATTCATGTGTGATGTTAGTGTAATGTATGGATATCTGTATGGCTCGTGACAAGAATAGGCTGCATGTGCCGATACTAACAGGAAGGCCACGCAGCTGAATGGTGATTAAACGTAAAAAATGCAACCTAATAAGAATAACAACTGTTTACTTAAGAACCAAAGGGAACCAAAGAGTAAAGAAAATAAAGATGAAAGAAAGACACCGTGGAAGCGGGAGTGGCAGCCAGCTCTGACCTTCCCCACTTCCTACAAAATATCAAGAATCCTCAGCATGGTTTGGTGTCACTTTGCCAACTTGCAGTGGCCCGCAGTCATTATTAATTACAGAGGAGGGTGAAGTTATTAATATCCTTCGCATTGTTGTTCGCATTGTTAAATTATTTCTAGCATGAGCGGTGGAATTATTCACGTGGTGGTGTCTTCAGACGTGAAGACGCTGGCTCACCTAAGGCATATGGATGCTGCTGGATGCTTCTAGATGCCACCCACGCACCTCAGTCTTTGTTCAGCCTGCGTACCCATCTCATGTGTTATCGCGGACTGTGCTTTACCCCTATATTATATTATTTATCATAACGCGATTTTTCCATAACACTGTGTTCTTCATGAACACAACAATCGTGTTTATAGGAGAACATACCGCGTGTATGTTTAACTTATTTCACAACGTACGTAGCCAACCGTGCTCATCGGAGGTGTGGGATGCAAATAATGGACTGTGCTTGAGATATTGAGCATTGGATGTGTCTTAGAGTGGTTGTAGTCAGGACTGAAAATGAGTAAGAAGTTAGTGGGGGAACTCGTACATTAATCCCTCGACCCCACAAGATCTGAGGACGAGGTGCGGGGGAAGGACAACAAACTAACACAAACAGCAGTTCTAAAAGACATTCGCTTGTCAATGCAGATTATTTAAAAGTTCATAGCTCCAGTGGTTTCCAAAGCAATGTGATTTTTTAGATAGCAATTTTGGAAACACTAAAATGGTCTAGAAATATTTAATTCTGCAAGTCACAGTTGGAGGCCAGGAGTTTCAATTGATATAAACTGTCTTAGTTGATACCTTTCGACAAACGAAGAACACGGTGTAATGTTTTTCTGAAGTGAATAATGAAGTACTGTGATTATATTCCTAAGGTAAAAAACTAAAACATTTAATCTCAACGGGCATGGAGTGACAAGAGCAATGGTTAGTGCAGTTGTGCTTTGAGATCGGTAGTATCAGTTTTCGCTACCTTTGTGATATTAATACTTTTTGCAGATTGCCTGCACGTGGTAATCAAAAAATACTCACTGATCCATTTTTATGCCATGTTCTTCTTAAAGCGAAAGAAAATGGGGCGAGCTTCCGGCTGTACCAGGTGGCATGAAAAAGAATGTTTGTGATGCAAGTCACAAGGTTGAAAATGAATACATGGCTGCTGATGACTGCATTTATGAAGATCTGGACAATAGGTACGTGGTCAAACAACAATTGCATCAATTGACACATTATTTGCTATGAGTATAGGTAATCCAATTTTACACGAGTGACAATCATGCTCACCATGGGTGTAAGCATATAGTTCATGCAATGCATAATTATATGGGTAACATAATTATATGTGTATAATAAGAATCATTTACAGTTTTCAAAATGAATAGAAAATACAAATTTCTTGAAGCTACAATCAAAATGTGACCTTATGTTAATCGTATCACATTCTGATTCAGGCTTAGTCGATTGAAACATCTAAATCGAATTCAACTCGATTTGGTAGCAGGCCTTTCATATCTCACTCTTCCAAAATGCACAAAAAACAAGTGAAAAATACGTCACTATTGAAGTTAATACTCTTTGGTTCTTTCGGTAACAGACCATGCTTTTTAAAACAGTCTGCCTCAGCAGCAGACTATGCTTTCCCATCTGATGATGGACGCTTGTGTTGGGCCCAAAACGTCGTGATTAATTTTATTTTATACCTACGTGACTTTTTCGAAAGAACCAAAGAGTATGGATTCCTGCAGTCACGAAAGCTTAAAATCCTTATTGAAGTTAAATCACTTTCAAAACGCAAAGACGTAGAACTATTTAAAAAACATGAAAAAGTATGTTTACATGCCCTAATGTTTAGGAGCCCAAAAGAGCATGAGTTTGAGACGCACTGATCAGTTTTACAAAGTAATTTTAATTCTTACTTTTTAGTAGTATATATGTTGTCTTTTACATGTAATTACTAAATGTGCTATTATTTTTAATGTTAAGTTCGTAACAGTCTGCGCTGCTCTCCAGTTTCCCAGATGAAAAATGGGTTAAGTTTTGCTGGCTCAACAAACGCTTCTATACAAATCGAGCGTTTTGCTTCATATTTTATAGTCTAACGTTATATTTAGGCATATCCTTCATTATGATTTACCAGCAGAATCTCGGCCACGGTTTAAAATTCCAAATAAAAAATATCTGAATAGCGAGTTAGCAGCGCTGGTTCGACTATATTTGTATAGGATTTCATCATCTCTGTTGCCTTTCTAAATGCAACAATTAATTTACGTCAGATCAGAATCACAGAAAATTGTTAAAATAACTTTCATTAAAAATAAAATTTCTGATGGTTTCGATTTTTAATGCACGTTATTATTATTCGCTATTATCATAGTTCTTGATTGTATTGGCATTTCGGGAGCAGTCATTGATATTATTATCAGCTTTCTATTTCGCTTAGATTGTATCTATACTCGTGAGTGGCACACAACAAGAGGTTATTATTACGTTACATGTGGATTGGTTCATCGTGCTCAAACGTTTTATTTTCATCTTATTTAAGTGAACACCAAGAGGACCACCACTCATGTGCAGAGTCAAAGACGGGAAAAGATGATGCCAAGACCGTGGGCAGTTCCGATCCCACCTATATCGCCCCCGACAATGTATACGTCAACGTGAAATAGCCATTCAAGTCACTCACCACCTCCTTCTGTTCGATATAAAAAAGAAACAGATCCTCTACATAGTTTAATAACATGAATAAGACCTTTCCTGTGCTGGGTTCATGCCAAGGTAATTTTTTACTCGTTCTCAAGGTTAATTCATTCGTACCAGGTACACATTTATCAGGTGTGATATTGTCATAATGCTCCCCAGCGGGCAGGCATTGCACTTCGAGAACAAAAATTGCTCTTGCAAACACTGCTCTGCCGTTTTGCAGCTGCGCCTATAGATCTGTAAGTGTATGGAGTATCTGTACTGGTCTAAGGGTACCGATGCAAGTTTAATGGTCTCAGTGGAAATCTATAAGTGTCTTCTTCGAATGGCTGATGTAGGTGTAGAGTAACAACTAAAATTTTACGTTGAGGTGGTTGAGCCAGATGATTGTGTCAGATGTAGTGGATTGTACTGCTCTGATGATGCTCCCCCATTCGTATTTGTGAATTGGGCATTAAAGAGTCATTCCTTCTGTGGCCTACTCTGGGTGATCCCAGGCACACACTACCGAAGATATTTATTTTCAATTGTGCTTTAAGTAACCACTTCTGCCATTGTTTGGGTGGATTCGATTTGGGTTTGTGCCCATATTCTTCGTGGAAGATCAAAGCCATGGATCGTCTGCCTCGGGTCTTGAATCTGGGTAAAGGTAGAGGACAGGTGGCCTGGACAAAACAAATCCATGGATAATGCCAAATATAACACATCGGGCGATGAAATATATGTATTACTTACCTACATAGTCTATACGGGGGTGAATCTATAGAGTGCGTTAATCTGTTATTATTCTTTGTTAAGATTATCGGTTTCATGTCAGACTCATTTGTCGCCACATGGTGACGACCGAGTCATGGACACGCAGGATGGGAGGATCAGTAATAATTAAACTTGCAAGTAATCGATCATTTTTCACAATCACGAGAAATGCTAAACCCAAATCTTCTGCAAATTTCGCGTTAAAACTCATACATATTATCCATTGGATGTGTAATGGTACTCTTGTAACATCAATGGCGCGCCACGGTGGGGAGATGTTAAATACCTTACCGGGTATACAGGTGGTCGTGAGATCGATCCCGACCCTTGCGTGTTTTTTCCGTGGTTACGTGGATTTTTTTCCGAGTCCTCCGATTTTGCCCTCCACATTTAGAATCGACATCACACATTTAGAGTATTTGCCTGCTACAAATGTCCACGTGATAAGCCATTACGTTGAGCTATCATTTGTGATAACCAGATCGCTTCTTAAAAATATATATTTCGCTCAGTGGGCCTTGTCTGGCAAAATAAAATAGTTTAGTTTAAGGATCATCATGTACTTTACTTGTATTTACCATGCAATTAATATGTATCGATATAATACAGCTGGTTCAAAATTAACCTGTAGGTTTAGTTCTATAAAATGTTATAGTAAAGGGAAGTAAATGAAACACTTTAATTTTATAGGCATTAATTTGTCCCATTAAAATTGTGACTTAATGTCTGAATTTTATACTTCTTTATGACGGGTATTTGGCTATAATCAGGATCATCTGCTTTCATGTCCTCAAACTTTATTGACATCCGCATCAATTTCCTTTTTGTGAGTTCTAGCTACTAGCAAATTGTTGTTAATCAGAAAATTCACTCTACGAGTCCGTTATAAACAGTACATGAGACGTAGTTTGATGTAATCTTAGAAATACAGGAAACCTCCTCTACACATTTTTTTAAATACAAAAAAAAACGTTAAAAGAATATGTAAACACTCGACAATGTTAATAATATTTTACATTTGCAATACTTCCTGTTTAATGCTTGGGTTGATGTTGGTAACATGAGAGGAAAGGAGGGAGTGTCGTATTACATAATCGGAAACTCTATACTACAGGAGGAATCCGATAATATATAAGGCACTTTTTCACAGACGTCCAATAGGGGGCGGGTAAGAACGTTACAACAAGCAATGCAAAAAACACAATAGGAGTGGAAAGTATAGGAAAGATAAACAGAACTGTAAACCAAACTCCAATTGTTCCATATACGAGCTTGCAGATTGCCATTCTATTCAAGACAGTAATCCAACCTCCCCACAATGGGCAAAGGATTTTTTGTGTAAGCAGACGGGTTCTCATCAGGCGATGTCATTTAACGCACAAGTTTCCACAGGGTGCAACTCATTGCTCGAATGTTTCAAATCAGTCATCTGTTATTATTTTATGACTACTTCCATGGAATGAACAGTGCTCGTTATTCTTGAACCAACTTCAAATAAAGTGTATAACCTACCGCAAAACTATTGTAAGAAACTTGTGTTTTTTTAATATAGTCCATTTAGTGTAAAAAGCACTTGCTCATACAAAACACACCGATACATCAAACACGTGCACATATACACACGGTGCAATATAAACGTGGTGGGTTGAGGTATATGATGAAGACTATAATAGGCGTTACCCTTTCTGGCATTTTAACGGGTGTGAAAATGTTCAAACACCAAATAGACACCTGTTGCAAGGCATCAAGTCGTGCATTACCCACACATACTTGTGGCAAAACATACAAACATGCTCTGATAATAACATATGCTTTATGTTTGAAACGGCGAGGGAAGGCAAGAGGGGGAGAGAGGACGGAGCTTAACCGAAGTGGGGACAAGTTGTTCTCGGGCCAATGGGTAGCGCAGTGAATGAGAGTCCCAGAGCGGCCAGGAGTACCTTGGAGACCTCCCTGGAAATACTCTTGAACTTGGCAGCTGTGAGTGAACATTTCTAGAGCGCTACTGCTCACTTTTTGGCTGATAAAAAGACTACAAGGCCTTAGCCACACTCGAGTGCTGCACTTGATTTCAGCCACTTGAGCAGTAGCGGGCCGTGTATTTTACACCTAGGCCTTCAGTGGTATCCTCCTGCAATTAAACCACCTTCGAACAACCTCACCATGACACTAGGGCTATAGGCAATCGTCATTCGACGTAACCACCCCATATTCGCAGTGACAGTAACATTTATCGAGTGGAATAAAGTGATTTAACACGAGGCTAAACATCTATGAGAGTTACAATACACTAATTGCAGAGACATAAATTCATGGTGACTGAAACCATCAAGGATGTACCACTATTATGCAGTATGACAGGATGCTGCATCACAAATAGACATCGCATAGCCCAAATCAATGTCATTACCAAAGAAACAAGAACACACTCACAACAACCAGTCACATTTACTCATACGACCACCAAGCAAGCAAAAATTATGTAAACACAAATGACACAATCAGGATTCAACAGGCTTCCCCACAAACAAACATCGAAATCACATCTAAAAATCTACACGTTTAAATGACTATTAGATTTTTATTAATAAATCTTAGATGATGCTACCTTACGTGCTAGCTAGTTTTACTTCAGTTAGCTAACTGGCCCTCTGATCACGCCACATGAAAAATGCTACCGTAGGCGTCTAGGCCAGTGCGGTGGCTCCGGCGTGTCTAAAAATACGCCCAACATGGCAAACTCTAAATCTGATTGGTTCAAGAATATGACAATCAACAAGATCGTCCGCATTTGCTTCAACAGCAATAGGGGATTCACTCGACATTCTGAAGGCCTCTCTCACTCTCTGTTAATGTTAGGAACGCCATCCCCCACACCTCGGACAAAGGTTTTTAGGCCAAGTTAGTCCAAGTTGGAGGCCTGAATATGTGTTTTCCTAATGTCCGAGGTTGAATGTTGATCGAATAAGTGGCGTTCCCCAGCAGAAGAATGCAAATGGCTGCACCCAAGCCCATGGGAATGACCGCTTCTCACCTGGTAGCAATTCAAAAGTTGATTGAAAGTTAGAAGGCGGTTGAGGGAGGCGGGGAAAGGGTGGAAGGGGAGAGTCGAGGTCCCGTGATTGTCACTAGCAAATCTCGTACGCCCCCTCCCCTATCGGTAGCGATTCAGGGTGCTAGGGCCAAGGGTGCACGTTAACTAGGAATGGGGAGGCACAGGGCATGAACGGGACAGTCTGGAGGAGGGCACGCTGGAAAGTGGCTATGTGTGGACGAATAAGAAGGCGAAGAGTTCCTCGAGAATGCTCACCTTCTGGTTTCCAGTGCCACCACGCTGTGCACACCAGGGCGAGTCACCCAAGAATATTTGTCTATGCCCAGCCAAAACAGAGGTAAGAAATTCAAATGTTACGCAGTCTGTGTCGTCTTGGTCTTCATATTGTTGTTGGTGCATTGTGGGTGTGCAGGTGACTGCAAAACAACCCCCTACCTCTTAATTCTAGATTTGAAGCTTTCGTGACTGCAAGGATTCATACTCTTAGTTATTTCGGTAAAGTCACGTAGGTAAAAAATGAAATTAATAAAAAATAAAACAATAAAAATTACGACGTTTCGGAGGCAACACAAGTCTCCGTCATCAGGTGAGACCGTCACAGCCAGATTTGCTGCATCAAGTGAGGCAAGGATGCAAGAAGTAATCCCTTAAATGCAAGTTGAGGGGGGAGGAGAGGGGGGGCTCATCAGAATGTGGTAGAATGTATGGAATGTATTGGTAGGGAGGGGGGCGGGGCTAAAAGAAGGCACGAAGTGCTACGTAGAACGTATCGGGAGGGGGAGGGGTCAAAAGAATGCACGAAGTGGTACACGAGAGTCGGCGACGTGGACGTGGTTGTGCGCAAGCAACTATTGTTGCACACGCCAACGTATTGGACGGAGAGGGGGAGGGGAGGCCAAAAGAGAGTGTGGGGTGCAAGTGTACGTGGACATGTGTATGCACAAGCACCTGTTGATACACATGATAGAAAAGAACGAAAATGCCCATGTTTATACCAGTGCTGGCTGAACAATAAAGAGAGTACTGTTAAACACTAGGGATGTTAACACTCGGTAAAGTAAAGTAAAATAGTGCCTGTCAGATAAGATGGTCCAAAAATGTGTAATTAAGTCTTTTTTTTTTGCATGGTTGATAACATCTTTCCAATGATTACTAAGTTTGTACCCATCATCACAGTTGAAATTATGTCTGTGTTTGTAAATCTGAATGGCTTCGTGTACAAACCTTTGATGGTAGCCAGAAGGTTTGCAGAGCACCTTGGTCTCGGAAAAGACAATTTCATGAGAGTCCACAGCGTTGTAGCAAAAGCAAAGTTTGTGGGGAATAATAACCATTTTCTATACTTTTTAGGCATTCGCAATTAGAAAACAACACTACCCAGGAACAAAAATCGTGTTACATAGTGTAATGTAGCTACAAAGCCACTGATAATGTAGTTACTATGCCACTGATAATGCAGCTACTACACCACTAATGTGGTCACTATGCCACTGATGATGTAGCTCCTACGCTACTGATAATGTAGCTGCTACGCCACTAATGTAGTGACTATACCACTGATGATGGAGCTCCTACGCCACTGATAATATGGCTACTACGTCACTAATAATGTAGTCACCATGCCACTGATAATGCATTTACTACGCCATTGATAATGTGGCTACTACGCCACTGATAATGTAGTCACCATGCCACTGATAATGTGGTTACTACGCCACTGATAAGGCAGCTACTACGCCACTAATGTAGTCACTATGCCACTATTAATGCAGCTACTATGCCACTAATCATGTAGTCATTATGCCACTGAAAATGTAGCTACTACGCCACTATTAATGTAGTTACTACGCCACTGGGCCTACCAACTCGTCTGGGTTGCCCATCACTGGTCTAGTCACCCGAGCTTGGCCTCTGACATTTGGGCGTCTGCTTCACCACCTTTCCCAGCTCCTATCTCCCCGCTCCCGCCCAATACATTTATTTGGCAACACCCACTCTGTGTGAGTGACATTATGGGGATATTTTCACGTCTTGCCTTTTAAGCCCATGGTGTGTGTGTTCATGATTAATACACCAGCAGGATTAACCTGGGTGGATGTTGGGGCTTGAAATGGTCACCATTTGTGACAGTTCAACATCACGCTTCAATATTTTAACATTCAGTCTTCTCATTAACCAACATTTAACAAATCAACTCAGGATATTTGATAGATTATGGATGAAAGATTTGTATTTGGCAAGAATGTTAAAAAGTTGATTCTTTCAGCATCAGTGTTCCCTTGTAGTATATTGTTATCATCCGTGCTATCAATATAACTATCCCAAATGGTATTGTCTATGCTGTACGCCACCTGGGAACACAACAAGACCAAATCGTGTACACGCATGGATCAAGCAAACACTCCGGTGCTCAATTTCACTCGGCAAGTATTTAATTTGCGATAATAACAGCAGCGCTCACAAGCGGCAAGCGTTAACATCCTTAGGCTGTGACGAAACAATTGGGCTTGGGATAGTGGGCTCTGCCGTGGTGGATATATGTTATATCTCCCGTCTGGTATGCAGGAGGTTTTGTGGTCCGATCCTAACCCTAGCAATACCTGCTGTATATTTTAAGTTTGCGTGATTCCACTGGATCTCGTGAAATTTTCTCCGGGTTCTCCGGGTTTTCCCTCCATGTTCAGAAACAAGCGTTTGGAGTATTTCGCTGCCTTGAGATATCATTTGTGGCCAGGTCACTTCTGAAAAGGCGACATAGCTCAGTAGGCCTTATCTGGTAAAATAAAAACAAAGTTTGGTTCTAATTTAGTTTGTACAGTTGGTAATACAACCAAACTCGGGTTTTAATTTAAGTCATCGCTTTTAGGTATGACAGAGTGTGTATGCTACTTAATTCTACTGTGAATTGTAGCTTTTGTGATCGGCTTGCCGACAAAACGTGTGTGCCAAACGAATATGCACGGTACGTCCTTAAGTGTTGTGCAGCGTTCATTTCGTTCGGTACTTGCGAGTTCAATGTCAGGAGGTGACCCTGATGTGCAACTATGAACCGTGCTTGGCCGAGCGTAACCGAGGAATGTCCGTGCGTCATATTGTGAGCGTCACTGAGCGCCACTGCGAGCTGTGATGGCCATTCATCCGTGAACACAGATGGGAATCAGAGAGGCCAACTGCTGCCATTGTAGAGTGGTTGTAGTCGTCATGCAGGCTTACCAAGCATCACTACTTGTTTTGACAAACGAGGTATGAGTGGTATTACACTGGTGTCTGCAACGCCTTCCGAATTTCTCATCCGTGACTTCCGTCCATCAACGAACCGTCGTCTCACTTCGAACCATGCCCACGTTGTGGTATGGTTTGCGCGCATTCACGTTGGTCAGACGGAGTATTAAATTCACACTGTCTGCTCGCACTGTTGTATCAAGCGTAGTGCTGAGTGCTCATCTGAAATAGCGGTTGATATTTTGCTGGTATGGCACCATGGTGGCCGAGATGTTAACTTCCTCGCCTGGTATACAGGTGGTTGTGGGTTCAATATCGACCCTGACACCTGTATATTTGGAGTTTGCATTTCTCTCTCCCCGTGGTCGTGTGTATTTTTTTCCGGGTCCTCCGGATTTTCCTTCCACATTTAGAAGCATGCGTTTAGTGTATTTGTTGCTATAAATTTCCGTGTGATACACAAATGCATTGAGCTATCATTTGTGGTAGCCAGTTCTCTTCGGAAAAATAACTAGACAGCTCATTAGGCTTTACCTGGTAAAATACAACATAGTAAAAATAAAACATAACATAGTTATGAAATCACCAACATTCAAAGCAACTTTGGTGTCTTATGTTACTCAATTCTTAATGTTTCCTGCTGATAAGATATGTGATCTTCTTGGACCACGAGGTCTTTAAAATAATTGTTTTTAAATACAAATATATATCGCCCTTTGACGTGACTTGTTGCTTAATGAATATTTAATTTTCTTGATGATGATCAATTATGAAGACCTCTCCACTCGACAAAATGTGGTTCTATATTTTATTTGGCTAAATTCGAGCACTCCGCTTTTCAGGGTGCGGTGTGGACCAGATTTTTTTGAAGGTATCTCAGAGTCAGTCTCACGATATATCCACTTCCATGGACCATTCTATAATGCGTGGGGGGTTGGGGGAAGATTACGTACTGCAGTGTGAAAATTCGAAAAATGTGTAGTTCTTGATGACGTGACACCAACCAACGAAAGCAAGGTGAGTCACAATAGAAGGAGAGACTCAAGGAGCCAGAAAAAAAGGACTCCAACCTCCAGTTCATACGCCCAATAGTAGTAATTTCCAGCCATCACCATCTTTGAAATCTGAACAGGGCTTGTGAAGTTAACAGTGATGTGGACTCCAACCGTGTAAAGATCGAAGGCCCAAGAGCCTGAACAAATGTTGTACAAAATGAACAAGGTTTATTCGTCAACTTTAACGCGTGCCATTCTTAACATAATTAACATTACGCGAAATAAACTAATATAGTTTTTTCCCCTTTCTGTGAATAAAACAATTGTTACGATGTTCAAAAATACCAAATATATAAATTTTGCAAGGAATCAAGTCTGTATTAACCACACGTACTTAAGGTGAACATGCAACAAACATGCTCTGATAATATCCGCATTGTCTTTGAAACTGATTGGCCTACACCAGAGACAGTCTTCTTTATGGCCTTGTCTCAGAAAAGGTAAAACTTATTCTTATTTTTCATACTTGATACTGGCAAAAGGTCCCATGATAAAGTTGCTTGCCCCAAGCGATGAATGCCTTTGTACTGTTCGCCCTATGGCGTTCTCTGTTCTGACACTGGTGATGAGACTAGGCCAGAATGAAGGCTGATGTCTCTGGTGTAGGCCAATCAGTTTCAAAGACAATGCATATCTTATCAGAGCATGTCTGATTGCATGTTCACCACACAAGTACATTTGGTTAATGCATGCCACAACTCCCCAAACACACACACAAGTTGTATGTAGTGTTTCATGTACTGTATGGAATATTGCACACTGGGACACGCCGAATAATGTTGTAAGCAGAATATAATCGCGTGCCAGGATAATCGATTATCAAGTGTATAGAGTTTTGGACACATTTCGAAAATTAAATGGCTCTTCTTGTGGCTTTGCTTGCGGACCCACTGACTACTTAAAGCGTTGCAGCTACACGTTGTCCAAACTTTGACAGCGTTGCTGATGTTGCCGCCCACACTGCATTCCACCCTCTCGAACACTGACGCTGATCGTTTCATCGTTGTTGGAGTAGAACATCACTTTCCCAAACAACGTCTCCTGTTGAAACAAAAACCACAACGGTAAAATCATAGGGTTAATCGTGGGCACGGTCACGCGTTTGTCACCATCTTTTGCCTTTTGTCAACCAGTGGTTGAAGCTTTCGGTAAGGTGTCGCCATTCCTCACCATCCTGCGATGATAAAAAAAAACTACTTTCCTAGCTCTATCTCTTCGATGGATGGTCTCCATAGACACATTTCTACGTATGCATGTCTAGTGTCAACGATTTTATGGGGCATGTTCTTTATTAACAACTTCCATGGTCTCGTCCACACACTCTCCACAGTAGCATAACCTAGCCTGTACACAACACTAGCCATCTTACACTGATGGCGCTGACTGAGATAGCCAACTGCTATCCTTTGTAGCGCAATATCTAGCGGAGATCATTAGCAACGATGGCGACGAGACGACAGCAACAAAAAGACGAGTCTATTCCCAGAACCGACAGCCCTGAGCCTCCACTCAGCTCCTTTTATGCTACCAGCGTGGCCTGGCTCCACCCTGACCGCGCCTCCCTTCTCGAACCCGCTAGCAGGTTCAAGAGGCCTTCAGATGGGGTCCTCCATGACCCTTACCATAGTTCCCCCCTCTGCCTACACCCCGTGCACACTCTCACCAGTGTGTGTACTATCTGTCCACAGCAATTGCTGCTGCTGTCCACCAGCCGGCATTATGACACTACATGACCCTCCCCCCTTTGATAAAGCATTCCCAGCTGATACACAGCAATGCAACCGGGTGGACAGGCAGAGCAACTCCCACAACCGAGGAACATAACAAAACACCAACAAAAAGAATACAACAACCAAAAAAATAGTCACGACACTCCCGCGAACCAACAACCCAACAATAGCTCCACCTGAGCACCTCCATGAACCGATAACACAACCGCCGTGACACTCGGTGCGTGGCACAAGCAAAAAAAACCCCATCAACAACAACTTCAACAACAACAAAGCACGCAGCACTACACAACCCCTTTTCAGTGCCCATTAACCTTTAACATGCCATTTTTCCCCGATCAACAGGACAAGAGTCCGCTTTACTGGACATTGCTCACTTGAACCTAGTCCTTGACACCGGTCCCCCGCCTTGGGCAGGATCCTGTACTTCTGTGGGGCTTTGAGGAACAAAAATGGCCTAAAGGTTGC
This sequence comes from Lampetra planeri, assembly GCF_965212315.1. Lineage (NCBI taxonomy): Eukaryota > Metazoa > Chordata > Hyperoartia > Petromyzontiformes > Petromyzontidae > Lampetra > Lampetra planeri. The sequence goes on along the minus strand of NC_136154.1, from coordinate 5,260,637 downwards.
GGCTCCTCCCTGGATTCAACATAGCAGCACATGACCGGGCTTCAGCCTCCAATCCCTCACACACGGCGACCTCGGAATATATTTTGTAATCAGAGAATTGGATCCTGTGGGGCTTGAGGAGCAGAGGCAAGTTTGATGAAGGCTGTCGTTAGTGCTATCGACGTTGGGTTAACATCCCGACATTCTCTTGCGATGTGGCCCGGCCGACCGCTGGCGGCCGTGTGACTCCAGGGCAGAAAAGTCTGCCCTTCTTGCCAACTCCGACCCATCGACCCTTCCGCGCTGCCCATAGCTGTACACCGCAGCCACCATCTCCACTTCCTGGCATGTAGGTCAGGATAACCCTCAACTCCTGCACCAATGACACCAACCTTTCTACTGCTAAGGATTTGAGCGCCGTCCGGTTCATGTGCAGATACGCCTCTTGCACCGATGCCAGCAAAGTGCTATGACAAGCGAGATGCTACTGGGCCTCCCCCGCTTCCTACTTTTGGTGTTGTATGGCGGGTCAAAGACTGCTGCAATTTGGGCATATGCCTGCCTGAGAGTTGATCGATCACCTTCCGGGATGGCCTGGAACACCGCCAACGCATCGTCGTCGAGGGCCATCGGTAGGGCTCGCAGGGCCTCCCCTTTCGTTCATCTGATGGACAACCAAGCTGCTTTGAAGCGATGACGGAAGGCCATCCAATCGCCTCCAGCCACCACGAACTCTTCAACGGGCGGCAGCCGTAGTGGTCTGTACGCAGCTCCTCGTATCACCGCCTTAGCATCGTCCTGCGTCCCACTCCAAATGGTGTCCGCCAGCCACGCCATGCCCTCCATGGTCTCCACCACAGGAATCACCACTGCAGGCGACAGCTCCGATGCCCCCCGCTGCCCACGCCAAATGGCACCCACTGGCCACGCCATGCTTTCCGTGGGCAAAATGGCACCCCGCAACCTCGTGGTCACCGCCGCAGGAATCGCCGCTGAAGGTGGCAGCTCCGTCGAGCCCCGCAGCCCATTGCAAATGGCACCCACCAGCCCCGCCATGCCCTCAGCAGGCGAAATGGTGGCCAGCAACCATGTGGTCTCCACCGCAGAAATCGCCATTGCAGATGGCAGCTCCAGCAAGCCCTGTGGCCCACTCTGCCATCCACCGACTCCGGAGAATTGGCACTCCACTCCTGCTGATCCGCAGTCACTGCTCCATCACTAGAAATTCCAGTGCCGCCTCGTTCAGCCATGTGTAATGCGGGCGTAAACGGCCTCGCGGATATGACGTAACAGGGGGGAGGAGTTGGGTCACGTGGGGAGATGGGAGAGCTCTTAAGGGCAGGAACCGGAAGAGACAGGAGGAGAGTGTAAGAATAATAACGGGAGGAGGCCACGCAGGGCAGGGTGTGGAAGGTGGTGTGATTACCACAGGACGGACTCGGCACCATTGGCCAGCGGTGTCCGGCACGGGAAGAGACGGAGAGCCGCAGTGGGGCTGCGGAGAGAGAGCAGCGGAGAGGCTGCAGACCGGGCATAGAGGCTGAGAGGAAAGCCAGCAGCGGAGCTGCATCAGGAACCAGGGAAAGGCTACGTGAGCGACGGCAGCAGACGAGCTGCCGGGCGGGAGATGGAGAAAGCTCTGAGCGAGGCGCCGTGCTGGGCGAAGTTGTACGAACCCAAATAAAGGACAACGGAGACAGACACAGTGGAAGAGTCCTTTATTACACTGGTGTCAGAAGTTAAACGGCATGTCAAAACAGCTCAGAAGAAAGAATATCCCTGCACCATCGTCTGCTACATCTTCCGACGACGACGACCTTCCTCAGGCAGTGGACCTGCCTGCGATGGAGGAAGACATCTGAGCGGGAACGAGTGCTGGTCCGGGAGTGCAAGAGGTCGCCGCGTCGGAAGATCCGCCCGCACCGGAGGACGCTGACCGACGGTGGGAGCAGATGGCGGCACAGCTGGAGACCTTGAAGAACGTATTGGCGCAACTGTGCGACCTCGTCACACCGGCGACGGCGTCGGGGAGGCTCGGGGGTGATCGGCAGGCCGCGGCCTTGCCTGCGCTGCCAGCGCCCTCTGCCACGCGGCACGAAGACGCCATCTTGGGCGTGGCAGGGGAAGAACCGCGGGAAGTCACCATCTGCGCCCTCCGCGGCGGGGGGCTGCCATCTTGGACACGCGGCGGTGCGACGCCTTTTTGAATATGCCACGCGACGAGTCGCCTGCGGAGGACGGCGCAGCGAGGAGCCAAAGCCGTCACTTGACAACCATCAAAGAATTTTCCATCGGTGGCGACTGGAGTGCTTTCGCCTGCAGATTTTTAGCAGCGGTGCGCTTCGCCAGGTGGACCGACGCGGAGGCCCTGGAAGTTTTGCCAACTCTTCTCGACGACGAGTCGGTCCGATTCTTCCGTTCCATTAAGGCCGAGAAAAAGAAGACGTTGAAAGGGGTTTTTGACGAGATGGCGGATGCTTACGAGCCACCTGATGATGCTCATCGCCAATTCGTTCAACGCCAGCGGGCACCTGAAGAGTCGCCGGTGGCATACAGGGGTGCTGTCTTGGAATTGGCCATGGCCGCATACCCAGAGACGGAGCCTGACCTACTGGAACCCCTGATTTTGGGCAAGATGCTCGAGCTGTCCAGGGATTTGGGGATCCCTATGCCGGTGTGTGGCCATGAGAAGCTGACATCCCGGGCAGCCGCAAAGTGTCTGGATGCCCAGTTTAATCTACGCCGCTGGAAGCAAGTGACAGCGTGGACGGGGGGGGCCCATCGTCGAAGGAGGTGCCGTGGGTTGGGATCCCAAGAAGGCGGTGTACGTTCCTGACGGGGGGGGGGCCGCAGGAGCTGACAGCCGCCTCTGCGCAGTGGTCAGCCCGCGGTGGACCGGGACCACGATCTGCGCCGCCGATGCGAGAGCGTCGGGATGGGGGGACTGCGGTGCGTCGTAACGACGTCGAGTGCTTCCGCTGCGGTCGTAAGGGCCATTACACCAGGGACTGCTGGGCCCGTATCCCAGGACCGCCCCAGCAGGAGGCCTCGACAGCAGAGGTGCCGCGGAAGGACCCTCCTGGACAGGCAAGTCGGTGCGCACCAGACACCCGGCAAGGCTTGACACCTCATTCATCACCATTGCCGCGCGATCCGGGTGTTGTTACTAACGGGAGGCCACCGACTGGGCCATGTCGCTCGGTAACGCAGTGGCGTAAATTGGCACGGCGGGTTGTCGCGGCCGCTACCGGTTCGTCCACTGTACCGGGTTCTATACAGGGGGTTGACGTGCGCATTTTAGTGGACTCCGGTGCGTCCGTGACCATTATTTCTGATGTCATTTTCCATCTGTTGGACATCCCGCCGGAGGCCGTGCGTCCGGTTTACGATTCCTGCGTTGCGGTGAACGGGGGTAGTATGGGCATTGTGGGCCAGGTGGACGCTAATATTTCCATCGGGGGAGTGTCGGCCTCAGAATTGTGTTAATCTCGAGGTCCCTTGCGGTTCCGTGTTTATTGGGGACTAATTTTCTGGCCAAAATGCCCATTCTGATAAGAGTTAATCAAAATTGTATCGAATTAACGGGGGGTCGAAAAATAACATTTCTTCCCTCGCCCTGGGGCGACCTGCTCCGGTCTGCCAGGTGCAGGCACTGTCCGAGGTATCTGTTGACATTCCACCTGGCTCACAGATGCTTATCCCCTTGCGATATCGGAAACCTGTGCCTGGTCGGGAGGGAGCAACTGGGGTTTTGTTGTCGCCGTCCGCTACAATAACGGGCGGATCGGCGCTTGTGGGGGCGCAAACTATTATCCGGCCGGACCAGCAGCCATTTTTGCAGGTGCTAAATGGGAGTACAGAAAATGTTTGCGTGCCGGCTGGAACAGTCGTGGCACATGCCACTACAGCGTTTACGGCCCAGGAATATCTGGGCTGCCGGGATATGGTTGCCGGAGTTTCGGGCCCTGCGGCCCCAGATGACTGCTGGATCGCCGAATTATGCGGGGAAAATTCTTCCCTTTCCGGGGAACAGCGTTCCGCACTTCGCGCGCTATTGTTAAGCTATTCCGATGTGTTTAGCTCCGACGATCTGGACTTGGGACGCACCTCCCTGCTTTCCCATCATATTGACACAGGGGACGCTGCGCCCATTCGGTTGAACTCGCATCGGATGAGTCCGGCGGAGTGAGACCATGTTCGAGGAGCAGTGGATGACATGTTGGCTGCGGACATAATATCTCCATCTAACAGCCCATGGGGCGCGCCTGTTGTCTTGGTTAAAAAGAAAGATGGGAAATTGCGATTTTGTGTTGATTTTCGCAAATTGAATAAGATATCCGTGGCGGATGCGTACCCCCTGCCGCGTAAGGACGATTCCCTCGATGCCTTGTCGGGGGCGAAGTTCTTTTCGACGCTGGATCTCTCATCGGGATTCTAGCAGCTTCCCCTCTATGAGTCCTCACGGGAAAAGACTGCTTTCCGTACGCCGCAGGGGTTATTTCAATTTAATTGTCTTCCGATGGGCTTGAATGCTGCGCCCGCCACATTTTAGAGGTTAATGGAATTGGTATTAACGGGATTGCAGTGGGAGACATGTCTAATATATTTAGACGATATTATCGTCTTCAGATGCACATTTGACGAACATTTACTGAGGTTGGAGGCGGTGTTCGGCAGAATGCGCTCCCCCAATCTGAAATTTAAACCTAAGAAATGTTACCTACTGCAACGGTCCGTACGCTATTTGGGACATATAGTCAGTGCAGACGGGGTTGCCACGGATCCGGAGAAGACGGCGTGCGTCCGTGACTGGCCAACCCCGGCTACGGTGGGGGATGTGCGTCGTTTTTTGGGGTTTGCCTCATATTATCGTAGATTCGTTCCCAATTTCGCAACGATCGCGAGGCCTCTGCACCTCCTTATGGGTAAAGGACGGAAATTTGGTTGGGGACCGCCGGAGGAGGCGGCGTTTAAAGGCCTGCACGATCGGTTGGCCACGGCTCCGACGTTGGACTATCCCGATTTTGATCAACCCTTCATTCTGGATACGGATGCGAGTGACACGGGCATTGGGGCAGTGCTGTCACAGTCCAAAGGCAGTGTGGAGCGTGTGGTGGCATACGGTAGCCGGGTTCTGTCCCCCGCCGAAACCCGCTACTGCGTCACTCGCCGGGAACTTTTGGCTATTGTTTTTTTTCTCCGCCAATTTCGACCGTATCTCTACGGCCGTTCGTTTATTGTGCACACGGATCATGCGGCTTTACAATATGCTCTGAAGGTGGACCAACCATCTGGCCAGCTGGCACGATGGTTGGACACGCTGCAGGAGTTTTCCTTCCAAATTCAACATCGGAAGGGGGTGCGCGTCAGGCGAACGCGGACGCGCTCTCTAGGTTGCCGCAGCGATCCCCTTGCGCGTGCGCGTCGGGGATGCATAGGTGTACGCCGATCCAGCAGCCCCCTCGGCCTGTTGCGTTGGCGGTCGAGGTGCCTGAGGCTCCGGTGGGGCCGGGACCAGCCGATGGGATTTTGAACCTTCCACGGGCTGTATGGATTCGTGAACAAATGCTGGACGAATCATTGGGGACCCTGCGGAGTCGGGCTGCGAAAGGGGGGGGGGGACCGGTTTCCGGGGGAATGCCAGGGACCGCTCTCCGCGACGGACTGCTGATGTGGAGGGAGGGATTACAGGAACGCTGGCGTCTTGTTGTACCGGCGTCATTGCGGTACGAACTGATTAGGACTCTGCATTGCGACACGCTATTACACCTGGGGGTGCAGAAGACCTTATTGACGTTGCAGCGAGATTACTTTTGGTACGGCATGACGACGGATGTCGTCGGGCACGTTCGCGCGTGTCCTGAATGTGCCCGGCGGAAGCCGCCTAAACACACGTATGTGCCGCCAATACAGTCTATTCAAGTGTCTCGGGTTAACGAGTTAGTGGCGTTGGATATTTTGGGACCTTTCCTGCCATCCGCTAAGGGTAATAAATACTTGTTAGTTGGGGTGGAGTACCTCTCCCGCTGGCCGATGGCCTGGCCCTTGCCTGACCAGTCGGCGGCGTCCATTATGGACGCCTTTCTATTCGGATACGTCATGGACAAGGGGGCGCCGGAGAGGCTGCTCACGGATCAGGGCCGAAATTTTTCTTCAAAATTGTTGGGGGAGTTGTGTGCGGCTCTGGGAACTAAAAAGATCCGGACATCTCCCTACCACCCGCAGACGGATGGCATGGTTGAACGGCTAAATCGGACTCTGTCCGCCATGCTGTGTCACACGGTTAATGAAAAACAAGCGGATTGGGATTTGCATATCCCTGGGGTACTCTCGGCATACCAGATGACGCCTCATGCGTCTACAGGATATTCACCGTTTTTTCTTATGTACGGCCGCGAAAACGTGCCGCCGATGGATGTGCAGTTGGGAACTGGGGTGAGGGGACCTATTAAGCCTCTCCCTGATTACATTCAGGACGCGGTTCGCCGCGTCACTGAGGCGCGGGAGGGGGCCCGCATGGCTACGGCCAAAACCCAGGCCCGAAACGAACGGTGCGCTCGACGCTCGGGAGGGAAGTGCCCCTGGAAGGTGGGGGACATGGCCTGGCTGCATTGCCCGCAGGTGAGGGCAGGGACCTCCCCTAAATTGCATAAACCATGGCAAGGGCCTGTTAGGCTCATCGAGGTTCCCAACCTGCAGTCCGCACGTGTTCGGTTCGGATCTCGGCGCTGGTAAGTCCATACGTCTTGCTTGAAACCATACGTGGCCCCTCGAACGGATGCGTCATCTCCTGATGTTGCCTTGCCGGTGTCTGTTGCTGCCGACGCACCCTTGCCTGTGCCTGTTGACCCTGCAAGAGCGCCTGTCGTGCCTTCTACAGACAAACCGGCCGTGACACTGCAGGAGACAGGGGACTCTGCCCTCGGTGGGCCTACCACGGCTGCGGGGACACCGAGCCATGCCGCCCTTCCAACCCCACCACAGACATGCTTGCGGGACACCCCGGACTCTGGTCCTTCGGGGAAACGGGACCTTGCCGTTGGCGGGCCTCCAATAGCGACGGGCGATGTTGATCCTGTCGCTCCTAAAACCCCGTCACGTTCTCGGTCTACAGGGGGCCCGCCGCTCATCCGGGACGGGCCGGCGACCCGCACGCGGTCGAAGTCCCTTACTTTTCGTTAATTGATGTTGTTCATGTTCTTGTTATTATTGTTATATTCGTTGCGTTCTCCGTTGTCCATTCATGTCTGGTGGTTGGTGGTCGCTCGCATTACTTGTTCTTGTTTCAGCCGAGGACGGCTGGAATTTTCTCCACGGGGGAGGGTGGTGTAATGCGGGCGTAAACGGCCTCGCGGATATGACGTAACAGGGGGGAGGAGTTTGGTCACGTGGGGAGATGGGAGAGCTCTTAAGGGCAGGAACCGGAAGAGACAGGAGGAGAGTGTAAGAATAATAACGCGAGGAGGCCACGCAGGGCAGGGTGTGGAAGGTGGCGTGATTACCACAGGATGGACTCGGCGCCGTTGGCCAGCGGTGTCCGGGCATGGGAAGAGACGGAGAGCCGCAGTGGGGCTGCGGAGAGAGAGCAGCGGAGAGGCTGCAGACCGGGCGGAGAGGCTGAGAGGAAAGCCAGCAGCGGAGCTGCATCGGGAACCAAGGAAAGGCTACGTGAGCGACGGCAGCAGACGAGCTGCTGGGCGGGAGGTGGAGAAAGCTCTGAGCGAGGCGCCGTGCGGGGCGAAGTTGTACGAACCCAAATAAAGGACAACGGAGACAGACACAGTGGAAGAGTCCTTTATTACACATGGATACGCTACCTGGCCCAGTGATATCAACATGCTGTGATACGCGATAGACGTCTCGGTGTTCTCCCACTTTCGCTGCAGGAACTTTCTCTGCGTATTCGATGGGGAATCAAAAACAGTCGCCATTTCACCATACACTTCTGATAGCGAAGCCCTTTACTCCTCCGGCACAGCTCGGAACACTGCAAGGGCGTCGTTTTCAAGGGCGGTAGGCAGGGCTCTGTGTTTCCTCTTCCAACCATCCGATGGCTTGATACGCTGCCTCGAACCTTCAGGGGAAGGCACCCCAGTTGCCTCCTGCCGCTACAAATTATTTTAGAGGCATCATCTACCGCGGGCGGTCAGTTACACTTTCCAACGCCTCCGGAGCTGTATTTTCTTCAGCCACCATTTTGTTACCTTGTGAAATGGCGGCCATCGGTTGAGCGGTTTTCACTGAGGTGACTCCCACCATGCTCTTCGCCATTTCTCCTCTCGCCGCAGCTGCGGCAAGCTATACAGTGAGCTGTGAGACCACTGCTAACAGCCGATCCAGCCATCCCGTTACCTCGTCAAATTCCTCGATTATTTGTTTCTGTCGGCCGGCCCCCTCTCTCCTCGTTACCACCGTTGCTCCCTCTTCACCGGTGGGGTTATTCACCGGGTCCCCACCAACTGGGGCTTGCTGGAAGGGGGTCTCTTCCCCGTCCGAAGTCGTTGTCGGCGAGTTATCCTTGCAATCATGCCATGGCATGATGACACCCCACTTCTGGCACTGGTTGTAATTACGACTTGACACACTTCTCTTGAAATTGCACTTTATTGAAGACACGTTCATTTGACATCAGGCAGATACCCCATTGCAACAGCCCCGAGTCTCTCGTGCATCTCCCTTCTATACCAACTGAGACCACGCCCCCCTTCTCGATCATTCTCGCCGACTCTGGACGCTCGCTCTACCGGCAGATTCAACCGTTTTCTTCTGTTACCTGGCCGCGCTCCCTTTTCGAACATTCTCGTAGCCACCAGTCCCTTCGCACTCACAACTATTACCCCTGTCATTACCTCCCGTGGCCACTAGCCCCTTCACACCACATGCAGGCTCTATTGTCATTCCACATACAACATAGAATGCTCCTGATCTTGTAAAATCTCAAAAGCAAAATACAAAGGTTAAGCCATGCGCGTTGATGGCTGGGAGGGGGGGGAATATTTGACCAGATTGCACCATTTTGGTCAATGTGGGTTGTTGAAGGCGAGACACATAAAAGTACAATACAACAATGGATGTTGCTGCACTGGACTGTAGTCGGCTGGTCATCGCATAGTTCCAAGTCCATAATGTACTATATGCCGCCTATGGTCACCCATGTACGAGCACGAGCCAGGCTCAAACCTTAGCTTCCGCGATCTGACATATTTTAAATGCGATTTGTTCAGAGGATTCATTATGAATTCGTGATTAATGAATCATCCAACCACCTCCGATTAGCACGGTTGGCTACGTACGGCGTGAAAGAAGTTTAACATACGTACGTGCACACATTACATCTGGAATAATAAGGCTGACCAGCCCTACGTATCTACGCTATGGCTAATGCACTTTCCTCCACTTCTTTGGATGTCCGCGGAATATTTTCGTGTTCACACCAAAAACGTCCATTTACCACGACTGGTGTAACATCTGGAATGCCGCGCTCAAGTGTTCTAAGACGATTGTGAGGGGACATGGCACAAGTATTTTAAAGGGACCCGCCCTCCCCCCTGTCTTCCCCCGTGTTCGTCACCTGGTACCTCAGCCACTTTGGCCCTTGGGTCTCAGTGCAGGTGCACTGCTGCCAGCTACATAACTCACTGTCAGATTAAATGGAACGTCCGTCCCCTCCCCCCGTCCCCTCAGTGGGAGTGGGCGACCATTTAGCCTCAAACTCCCTGCTCCCTGCCCTTGAGCTTGTGGCTTAAATGCTCACGGTTCCCTCGAGGGCTAGGGAAGGGTTGTTATGCCACCAATTCTAGCAGGGAGGTTAATTGCTTTTTCGCTAGAATGGTCTATCGAGCAGTAACATATAAACGCATTGGAGTGGTTCTACAACGTACAGTATAATTTGTTAGTTTTGAATTTAAGCTATATTTGATCGATAGTATCCTAACAGCATTTTATCAAGTAAAGTAGACCAGTTTCAACATGACGTGATTCAGAATTTATAGCAAGGACACCCGCCCCCCCCCCCGAAAGGTGTTTTGATGCCTGGGGCGAAATGTCAGACGAGGCCATTTCTCTCCCCCAGCAAGTTGGCTGAAGAGGCATACTAAACAAATCAGGGACATGGGTCCCCTTTATTTGTCTGCAACTTCGAATGCCACCGGATTGCGTGGTGTTTAAGAATTTTTCTTAATAAGAAATGTAGAGCATTCTCAGGCAGCCCTTTCGTTTAGAAGGCAGCGATTCCTAATACTTCGTTATTGAAACGTTATTAAACCAACAAGGATATAATTTCTCTGTTTGCATTGTAGTGCAATAATCACCTAGAATATGTTTAATGTATCTGTAACTTTATTGTTCCATGGATGTTTAAAAAATACTTGTTATTTTCTGTTTTTTTTACACAGCTCGATAGTCACTCATGTCATTGTGAAGAATGTAACACAATGCATCAGCAGGAACTATTCTTCATTCTCATATCTGTGTCCCCACACGAATATAAAATAATAAAAAATTGCCACACCTCCTTCTGGAGATTATTAAAATTCACGACAACAACGTGAATGTGATTTTATCTTAGGTATTTTTCCATAACCGTTCGTTATCAAGTTTATATGCTTAACCCAGATCTCATGGCACTAATGTATGGATAAGTGGATATTAATAAAACATGCAACTAGTCGTATTCAAAACTTCGTGACTCTGTGCTCTATTGTCATGCAACAATAGATTGCCATGTAGTACCACGATGGTTAAGATTATTCATATAGCGTATTTGTCATTTTGAACGTTTAAACTCTCCAAGCACAAAGGGTTTGTTAATCCCAACAGTCGTTGAAACAGCAAGGGACATTCTTGTCTCTTTGCCCTGTACAGTATTTGCCTTCGGGTGGGCAGTGGTTTATGGTGTTTTGCCACTAGTGCTCTCTTACGTATCCTGTTCTGCTTTGTCCTTTGGAGGCGCTAATGTCAGACGCCTTCCGTGAATTTCTCTCAGAAATTTCCCTGGGTCACTCCTTGCCCACGCGAGGGTTATTTCCTCTATGGTCTGTCATTAATTTGTCCCCCGTCTGCTTCATGAGTTAGGTTAATTCCTGGGAAGCAAACTATACTGCGGCTTCACAAGACCATCCTCAGCTCTGGTGATTATCACCATGCCATCTGATGAAAATATCTTGTATTCTGTTTCCCTGCTTCTCATTCTGCTGCTGTTTGGCATTGTCATCGTGTTTTTCAACTTTCGGCATGCAGGAAACGCATATATGTCTACCAGGAAGTGTGAAATGCAAAATAAACAAGAAATATAAAATCGAATTTTGGAACATTGCATAAGTCAATACATTCCTGTCGATTTTTTTCACAACCAAATGCAAGTTTGGGCAAGGTAGAAAAACAACAACAAGAGTCCTAAACTACACTAAGACAACACACAGCAGTAGTCCCTCAATAACACTGCACAATAACATTGAACTATCGATACACGGGTAAGGATCAAAGTTACAAACCACATTTTTAAATGTGGTTGTATCCGGAACCAATCTTCTCTGGGTCGGAGAGCGCTCACTGAGGAAAGTGATTATGCTGCCATCAAGAGGAAGCTCGAATAAAGGTGAGTGAAAGCAACTTGTGAGTTCTGGTCTTGAGAGGCACCGTGAATGGGTCTCTTCGATGGCCGTTGGAAAAGGTGTATTGGTAATAGCGGCGATATGGACAATGATTAACACATTCATACGCATTCGCCACCAATATTAACCATTAAGGTTTGTTTGAGGGGTTAAATGGCGTGAATATAAATGTTTGATGGAGAATAAACCGTTGTAAATGGTGTTGTGGGTTTACTCTCCAGCACACAACCGGTTAGTATAAAACTAGGAGCAAATTGACCCCTTTTGTTTACATGAAAACCCCTCTAATTGGGTATGTCGAGTGGTGGTGGCTCTTTAGCGACACATATTTATCTTTACCCGAACTAACCTTAAAAAACCCATCAATTATGGTTATGGACAATAACAGGTTTGCCGTCATAGTGGTCTGTCATGCAGTGCGCATCGTGGAGGACTTTGTAACATTTAGGGCACAATGAAAAACATAAGAATACGTTTTACCCTTTCTGGCAATTAAAACAGAAGGTATTAAAATGTTCATACACCAAGCGCCTCTTGCAAGACATCAAATCTGCATGAACCACACGTAATTGTGCCCAAACATGCAAACAAACATGCTCTGACAATAATATACGCATTGTCTTTGAAACTGATGGGCCTACACCAGAGACACCCTTCTTTATGGCCTTGACTCATGCATGTTTGACCAGAGAACAATGGCAAAAGACGAACAGTACAAAGGCAATGCAAGTATCAAATTATTAAAAGCTTGGGTTGAGCAGTTATATATATGCAACCTGTTTCCCGTTTCAGAATGATAGAAAAAAATAAGAATAGGCTTACACAATGATTGTGTTAGGGAATGCATGTTTTTATAACGTGGATGCGATTCGGATATATTACACGATCGAGCAAACGGAACTACGTCGCAGCGCCAGTAGGAACAAGCGGTCGTACGTACGACTGCCTCGGCGTAGCATCGCAAGAGGAAATGGGATGCTGCTGGATTATTCTAGACATTACCCACCACGCGCCTCAGTCTTTGTTCGGACTGTGTTACGCACCTTATGCATTATCGCGGATTGTGCTTTACCCGCCTATATTATATATGATTTAGTAACACGATTCTTTAATAATGCTGTGTTCTTCAGAAACGCAACTACAACCACTTTATAGGAGAACAGAAACTGCTTTATTACCCTCTTTGCAGGGGGCGGGTTCTCCAGAAGCTCCCTCTAGTGCAGGCCTGTTTTGCCACCAGTCTGAGCGAGAAATTGCAGGCCTGCGCTTTCGTCCTCTCGTAAGAGGACACAAATTGTGAAAGTTTTTAAAATTATGAACCGGTTTTTTGCGTTCAGTCGTCCCAAATACCCCAAAAATGTCACTAGACGAGTTAGACTCAAGCTTATACAAATCCTTCCGCCGATTTCTCATGTGGACAAATTTGCCTATACGGTATTGTGTATGTACGTATGTGTGTGCGGTGACGATTATTTGAACCGGTCCTCACCTCGGTCGATTTAGCTTCACATGAATACCTGGTGTGTTAACATCGTTACTGGGGAGACAAAGGCGGCCGGGCATCGTGCTGGCCACCCATCCCCTCGTGTGCCCTGCCGACTTTCATAGGTGCTTTTCGCTAACAGCACTTTCCCGCTATAGTATGTTAAGGCTATACAGGGGACCTTTGTCTTGTGTATGGTATGGGGAGCGGTAGTATAGCGGTTAGCGTGCTGACCCACGAACCCAGCGACCAAAGTTCGATTCCCACTCTGGGAATCGTCCCTGGTGTTGGCCGATGAGTTCGATTCCCACTCATCGGCCAACACCAGTGACGATTATCTTAACCGGTCGTGAGACTCTAGGTCGATTCAGCCATAAATGAGTACCTGGTGTGATCTGTAAAATCATCGTCATTGGTGAGACAAAGGCGGTTGCTATCATCATAGGTGCTCGCTGACACCACGTGCCCCAGCAAGTTATTAAAGGCTACACGAAGCTTTCGTGACTGCAGCAGTTCCACTGTTGGATTATTTTTTCTGACTGAGGACGACTGTTTGTGTTGCAATCGAAACGTCGTGATATTTTATTTTTTATATTCTTGGTTCTTTCGGTGACTTTAACGAATATAACCAAGAATATGAATCCCTGCAGTCACGAAAGCTTTAAATAAATATATATATTTTTTCTACCTACGTGACTTTACCGAAAGAACCAAAGAGTATGCCACTGAGTCTTCATGTTCTGCAGATGTAGATGCTAATTCCCTTTGGTGCTCGTGTTTCCTCTCTTGAACAATTTACCAAGAGATGTCTGCAGTCGCTCTTCTTCTCTTCATAAATCAACTTGTAACAGGCAATAGTATAGTGAATAGCTGCCAACACCTTAGTAAACATTTCAGTGTTTGGGTTCTGAGATTCAAAACTAACCAGTGCTTGATATCAAACAACCACCGCCATTTGTGCTTGTTGAACTCTCGGTCCAAACGGGCAACTGGACAGAATAACAGGTTGGTTCGTATCTCTGAAAGTTCATAAGTCGAATGTTCGTAACTATAGGAGTCCATTGAACGCGATTTGAGCGAATGGAACGATATCGCGTGAGTAGGAATAAGCGGTCGTAAAGCTGCCTCGGCTTAGCATCACAAAAAGGTATTAGAGTGCTGCTGGATGATTCTCGATGCTACACACGTGCCGTAGTCTTTGTTAAGCCTGAGTACACATTTCACGTGTTATCGAGGACTGCTTTACCCGATATTATATATTTAAAATAACGCGATGTTTCCATAACGTGGTATTCAGTAATGCAACTACTCCAGCATTATAGGAGAACAGAATGTATGTATGTTTAACTTTGTTAGCACCGTACGAAGCCAACCATGGTAATCGGAGGTGCGGGGGAAGGACAACAAACTAAACGGACTAACAGTTTTGTACAAAGGTAATCAAGGTTATTTCATTTAGAGGATCAATATCACGAATATTACCCAGTTGGAAATCAGCAGTGTTCCTTCTATGACGAAAAATCATCAACCCTGGATTTATACACTGCTGTAAGAAGGCCTTCCAGAGTCGTCTATATCTCAGTCTTGAGTTCTAACAATCCATTTACCACCTGCACATAAGGCGGATGTCCTAATGGAGGTCTTCTTTGCCGGCAACTTCATTGTTAGTCTGGAGAACCGGCCACGCTGCATTATAACGATGACGTACCCTGCGCATGTGAATATTAATACTTCCTCAATGCTCTCCAATTCAGTGCAAGTCTTAACCCCCCACCTCAAAACTTCAGCAATGCCAGAGGTGCTTTGACAGCCGTCATAACTGACCGAATGCTGGCCTACCCCAGTTGAGTATTTTTTTTGCCTGAAGGCACTTTTCGGCATTCTTCTTTCCGTAAAGAGGATAAAGCTACCTCATGATCAACCGCAGACCCACTTATAGCCAAGTTCTCAATGTGGTGTCCAACACAAGTGAGGAGGTCGGTGAGGTGAGCATGCACTGGTGCAGTATTACAATTTCATGTTTAGTTCAAAATGCAATGTGCTAACGTAGATATTTGTAGTTATGCAGCTTATGTAGTTATTCGTAGTTATAAATAGCACTGAAGATTTAACTAAACATTTGTGCCGTGTTTACCACTTTTAACTCGTCTATAAGAGCACCATCATGCACCTGTCCGAGAAACGCTTCCATATAAAGCCAAGTGTAATTCTGTTTCGTAGAGTGTCAAGTATCATTTTATTTAGCTTGCTAAATATTACATATACTCCCAACTATTAACATTTACACCAACAAAATAAGATAAAACTTGGCGCATTGTGCGAAACATCTTAACATTACATGAAGGTTTAAAAACACGCTTTGTTAAGTTGTACGTTTTATAAACATTTCGAATATGTGTAGCTTAAAAATTGTAAGTTAATTACTTTAATGAAAAATACTAAGTCAATCTTTTGATCTAAGTTCCAGAAATCAACCATACCAATCCACGTTTATCACTGTTTTCCAAGGTTAATTGTCACAACTTTAGATGGTTGCTGGTGACGACTTAAAATCAAGACCTATCTTCTTTAATTGTAGATTATATATATATATACACACACACAAACACGATGAAGGCAATATCAAGTATTCTCGTACATTGTAAAAAAAACTAGCTTACAAAAAATTGTCTCGATCAAATAACTGCACTCGCACTGTTTATTTGAAATTTGTTCATGTTGTTTCACCTTATTGAAGTCTTGAATTGAACGTATTCACCTGGATCGAGCTATAAGGACAGAACACTCCACAGCTCATCGTCATTCTGTTATCCAATTATCAGGGTTGGTTGCGTACGGTGCAAACGAAGTTCACATACAATATACACTACACACCACATTTACGCACAACACTACATTATACATTACACCACTACTGCAATGAGAACCAATTTCTTTAGAACTGCTGGTTGCTGTGTTTAGTTTGTCCTTCCCCCGAACCTCCGATTAGTGTGGTTGGCTATTGTACTGTCTGAAAGAAGTTCAACATGCATACTTGTGTGTCCTTTCTCACTTCCAGCAAAAGTTTTGCCCAAAACCGTTTGGACATGGGCCGCGTGGTGCCAACTTCCCGGCTTTTGTCCGGATCAATGCAGCTGCTACTGACGGTGCTGATGCTGGCCACGGTAAACTGAACAAGGGTCAAAGCGTCCCAAGACTTGAATAGTCTGAGACTCATTTGTTTGGAGGTTTGGTTGAGTGACTGATAGGGATGCTACCGCTATGTAAATGGTTAGCCTACTGGGCTTGCAATGCACACCTCGAAGATTTGATCTCCTGGCGCTGGCAATTTTAACACCGACCGTTTCTTGCACGATGGTAGCCCATATCAGCGCTCATTCAGGCTCAATTCTGCTTTGCTACCGAGATACACTACTGTCCCATCCGGTCCTCTATGCTCCCAGTCTCTACCGTCCCTTCCTGTACCACCCTTGCCACCCTGCATGCAGTCTCGCTCTTTCCTTCTCCCTTCTCTCTCTCCTCCACTGAAACGAACTCCCACTGCAGTACACAGAGCATCATCTTCACGAACCGGCTTCTGTTCTTCCCTTAAAACAACCCCCCCATCTCTTCGCCGCTATTCCATCTTGCTACTGCTAATCCATGCCCCAGCTTACAACCAGGCCTACCCCAACCCTTATCACTACCCCTGCCACTACCCCAACCCACTATAACTACCCCTAACACTACCGCTATTACTACCCCTTACCCCTAGCACTATCCAGCCCTATCACTATCCCTACATTATCCCTTCTGTTGTATGTGGAGGTTCTCACAGTATGTATCATTTATTTTAATAGATTATCGCAAGCTCGTGTCTCGGGGGGTTCTCTTGCATAAATAAGACCTTCTCCACTGGTTACCAGGTTCATACATCTGTAGTGTGCCAATTCACATACACTAGTAGGAGGTACTTTTATTCCGGCCTTTACAGCTTTAGGGGATAACCACACACCGGGTCGGGACAGCCAACATGCTTCCAGACCCACAACTCGAAGAGGGTGAAGATCACAACGACGATGGCACGACTAGTTCCACTCCAGATCACAGCAACCCTGATTGAGTCGGAGCTCGCCTTATAACCTGAACAGTGTGCCCAGGCTCCGCCCTCGGCCCTGCAACCCTCTGGATCCCCAGAGGGCTCCGTGCCTTGCCAACAGGTGCAACTGGTAGAACGGGCTGTTACCCCTAATTCTATTGTCTATCAATCTCCCAGCGGCACACGCTACAGTGACTCATTCCACGTCACTACATCACCCCCTCCGCCCCACGAAAAAACCAGCTGTCCCCGTTGACCTCCAAACGTCCCATAGCAGGACGACGAACACCGCAATATCCACGCAACGTTCGAATTCTCTCCCGTACATAAAAAACGTGGAGAATCCGGTAGAGGCAAGAGGGGACATTCTATAGGCCACAAGAACTCCTGGAACGTGTAGGTCCCAATTGGACTGCCTCGTTGACACAATATGGACGTTCAGTAAGTGTCCTATGTAAACACTCTACCATCCTGTCTATCTGGGATGTTAGGGCGAGGTTCGAATTTTCTTCATACCCAACAAATTACATACCACTTGCAATAATTTTGAAGAAAAATTTCGGCCCTGGTCCATGAGTCGTCGTTCCGGGGCACCCTTATCCAATACATAATCATGCAAGAACGCATCCATAATGGACGCCGCTGAATGATCTGGTAGAGGCCATGCAACCGGCCACCATGACAGATACTCTAAACCGACCAGCAACAATTTATTTCCGCTTGGAGTGATGGGAAATGGCCCGAGGATGTTGAGGCCAACGAGCTCGTTTACATGGGACACCCCAATGGACTGCAGCGGTGGTCGGGTCAGTCTCAGCAGAGGCTTTCGGCAGGCACATTCTACACATAACTTGATCATGTTGTGAATGGCCACTGTTATCTTGGGCCAAAAGAAGTCCCGCTTCAACGTAGACAACGTTTTCTGCACCCCAAGGTGCATCAATCGCACATGGTCAGCTCTCATTACTCTACCCTGCAGAGCAGTTGGCACCACGATACCGTACCTCTGTATCCCAGCGCAATAAGTAGCCCATCTCGAAGAACCATGGGAGACATACCCCCTGGACCCTTCCAATCACTTGGTGCATAAACACGGCACTGTAACTTTAGTAAGAAGGAATCCTCCGCTTGGAAGCACCATTGACCATCGTGTGAAAGGATTCTTTGCTTTGCTACTCTCCCATTGACATATTTCGTTGCTTCCTCTTAGTATCTTTTACACGACGGTCAATGGTACAGTGTATAATAACAAATAGTATAACATTTATATGCTTAATACAATGTACAAAGTAATATATAGTATCGTAATTGTATAGTGAATATATAGCAGTGTGATATACATTAGGGTGGGTAGAATAATACATAGTGTAATATTACAATGTATAAGGTATAGGGTGGTTTTTAGCAATACAGTATATAATTTAATGTTGGGTTTGTCTATGTCAGTATATAGTACGGTGTCGACTCGTGTGATGTAAGAGAATAAAGTTTAGATGTAAGCATATTATATAATTTTACGACGTAGAATTGTAATGTATTACTTACTGTTAGTAACTCAGCTTATTGTAGAGTATAGTTAGTATACTGATGATACTATGTAGTTTATACTTTAGTTGTTGACGTGTTGGTTTTAGTTACTGCAGCTACATACTATTAACACTCCTTCCCTTTATTAATGCTACCCCTCCCTTTGATGCTGCTAATCCTGCATAATGCACGGGCATAATTAGTACTATTCACATTCCTGCATTTCCCATATCCCCTCCCTTTGATGCTGCTAGTCCTGCATAATGCACGGGCATATGTAGTCCTAATCACATTCCTGCATTTACCATAAATATGCTAAATTCCTCTTGATATGCAAATTCCTTTGTGAAGGCGCCACTTCCCCCCCCTTCCAACCCAGCTTATATATATGCTCCAAGCTCGTGTGCTGTTTCATTCAAACGCTGTCGCCTCGACAGACCTGGTTTTCACCTGAGGACGGCTGCTTGCGTTGTGGCCGAAACGTCGTGAGAATTATTTTATTATGTTTTATTTTTATTATTTTATTACTTCCCTTCTACGTGACTTTACCGAAAGAACCAAGAAGATGAATCCCTGCAGTCACGAAAGCTTTAAATCGATATTAAACAGAATCTGGTTCACGAACATGGCAGGAACCAATTGTTTAAGGTTTTCAATTGCAAAAAAAAATCAGCTTCACAGCCAGATGAAAGAGTAATGTGACGTATTGTTGTTTTTTTCGGTAATAAAAATAAAAGAAAAATATTTTAAATATATAAAAACATATTTAAAAAAACACGACGTGTCGATCACTTGTGTTGTGATCGAAACGTCGTGGTTTTAGTTAATTTTTATTTTAGTTTTTATATATTTTTATATTTTATTACCGAAAGAACCAAGAATAAGTCTACATTACAGACTGCCAATACGCTCACTCAGGTTAAGAACCAGGCTCAGTCTAAATTATAGACTGCCAGTACGCTCATTCAGTTTAATAATCATTGCTACAGTCTACATTATAGACTGCCAGTACACTTTACAAACTTAACAACCAGGCTACAGTCTACATTATAGACTGCCAGTACACTCACTCCGATTAAGAACCTGGCTACAGTCTACATTACTGTTTTTTTTATCTACGTAACTTTACCGAATGAACCAAAGAATATGAATTTCTGCAGTCACAAAACAAAAAAATGAACTTAGTGAATGCAATGAGAGAAACACAGACGAACATACGATGGAAATTACTGCCCGAGATCTCAAGATAAGACCGATGTGAAACACAGATGCTATCTCTGCTACATATGTACAATCCGAACCTGAAACTGAAAACAATATTGGGAACATTATTTTGCGTGGTCAGATGATGTTTAAACCTGAGTTTCTGTTAGCGACACAAGGTGGGCTTTAATTGTGTAAACGTCATGATGTTAAAAATTAAGATGTAATAAAACTCTGATTCATGGAAATGGGAGCCTTCATTTTAGCTGCAGTTTAGAAATTAACGTTATTTTTAAGATAACATAGTTTTACTGTAGATTTGAAGTTTAAGTGACTGCAGGGATCCATACTCTTTGGTTCTTCGGTAAAGTCACGTAGGTATAAAATATAGAATAAATGAAATCACGACGTTTCGATTGCAACACAAGCAATCATCATCAGGTGTGAAAACTACAGCAATACATTTTTTAGATGAAATTTTTTAGCTGAAAAATGTATTGCTCTAGTTTTCACACCTGATGATGATTGCTTGTGTTGCAATCAAAACGTCGTGATTTAATTTATTTTATATTTTATACCTACGTTACTTTACCGAAAGAACCAAACAGTATAGTTTTACTTATTAGATTAAAAAGGAACACAACAGATAAGTAGTCACCTGTTTTATTGCCACATATTTCATGTGGAAATAGCTCTTTGGTATTCTTTTCTGCGAGTTGTTCTTTGACACGATGGGTTGAACTGCTCTCTGAAAGCTCTGAATGGATACGGAGACTCGTGAGACGATGCCGGTAACACAATCGGGATTCAATTGCGAAAACTATGAAGTGATAATAATTGTGAATTCAACGAGGTACAATGTTGTTGTGATGTAAGATACATTTCATCGTGTGATTTTTTTTTTCCTAGGTCACAAGAGTTGCAAATGGTTGTTCGATATCAGGTATGCTCTAAATTAGTTGCACTAAAAATCATGATTCAAACGTTTCCTCTGCACTATTTTGGAGGGGGTTGGGTAGGGTACAGGTGTACTATGGCGGGTGAGGTATGGGATACATGGGCAGAGAGGCACACAGCAACAAGAAGAGAAAGGCACATATAGTTATAGACAAACACAAAGAGACATACATATATGTATGTAAAGTAAGGGCTCAAAGTACGTGGTGGGGGTTAGGTTCTGTGTATCCCCACGTAAGCCCGAATTTGCATAAGTTGTGGTACTCCTATACGAGTGTAGATATAAAATGTAAGGTATATACAATTAATATAATGCAAATACATGTGTAGTGGAATAGAGCTAGCTGCTGGAGAAAAATGGGACCTGCGGTGTACAGCAGTACTGACGTCAGCAGGCTACGATAGACATGAGAGGGGGACATCTAGGAAAAAGGTCACAGAGTGGGGCCCATCGGGAAATCCTCGGGAACCCGCTAGTAGATTCCAGAGAGGGGGCGTGGCCAGGGTGGAGCGAGGCCACGCTGAGAGTATAATAGGGGCCCCTGTGAGAGACCTCGGGGCTGTCGTTGGAGTGGAATCCCTGATGTGCTGTTCGAGATCGTCGCCTTTGTCGCTGTAGTTTCGTTGCCATCGTCGCTGTCGCCTTCACTCGATATTGTGCTGCTAGATAGTTGTTGGCTGTCTTGGTTCAGTGCAGTTAGTGTTAGACGGTTAGTGTTTTGTATAGGCTAGCAACCCACGTATCGTTGTGTATAGGTGGGTGACTGTAGAGTGTGAACCCATGTAGGTGTGTATAATCCGAAAGTTCTCGTTAAATAAAAGAGGTGCCTCCAAGTCTCATTGTCTCCGAGTTAGTCACTACATTTGGCGTTAAAAGTGCTAAGAAAAAGAAATTTCGTCATGTCAAAAGTGGGGAAAAGGAAGAACTCACCGGTAGTGTTCTCGGAAGACGAGGACCACGGGGACATCATCCCCTCGACAGCCCCGGGATCTGGGACCCCGGTCATCTGTCCCGAGGCTGCAGCACCTGCAGAGCTGTTGGTGGATGGCTCACCTTCCACCGCCGCACCAGCGCGGGAACTGGCGAGTTTCTCGCCCACGCAAGCGGCCGCCATTTCACCCACCACGGGCGCGGCGCAGCAAGTGGCTGCCATATTGTTGGCATAGCAGGAACTGGTTCCCGCCAAATTCAAGATGCCATCTGCGGCTTCCACGGGAGTGCCTGCCTACCCTCCGTGAGTTGGTGGGGGCAGGAGGCAATGTGATGGTGTTTCAGCGCCACTTCGGGGCGGCCTGTGCATTGATCGGGTGGTCTGATGAGGAGGCTCTGCGACTCTGCCTCAGGCATGCGCTCGGCCGCCATTTTCAATGCCCGCTGACGGTTTGTGCTGCGGAGGTGGGGGGAGGCCGAGACACCTCTTGCCTTCTAAAGCGCGCTGCTGGCCTTGGCGAGGGCGTCTTTTCATCAGAGGCAAGCCAGACTAGGCAAGTCGTCCTTCGAGTGGCCACTGCCATGAGCCAGGCTGTGGCTTTCAGCTGATCTGCGTTTCTTCCAGAAGCTGTGTTTCTGCACGGAGGGGGGGGGGTATGATGTAGTGGCATAGTGCTGGCTGCTGGCGAAAAAGGGGAACTACGGTGTACAGCAGTACTGACGTCAGCAGGCTATGATAGACATGAGAGGGGGACATCTAGGGGAAAGGTCATAAAGGGGGGCCCATCGAGAAGCCTCAGGAACCTGCTAGTAGATTCCAGAAAGGGGGCGTGGCCGGGCTGAGCGAGGCCATGCTCGGGGCTGTCGTTGGAGTGGGATCTCTGTCATGTTGTTCAAGATTGTCGCCATCATTGCTGTTGTCTCGTCGCCATCGTCGCTGTCGTCTTCACTCAATATTGCGCTGCTAGATAGTTGTTGGCTGTCTTGGTTCAGCGCCGTCAGTGTTAGACTGTTAGTATTTGTATAGGCTAGCAACCCACGCAGCGTTGTGTATAGGTGAGCGACTATAGAGTGTGTACCCATGTAGGGTCTGTATAATCCGATGGTGCTCATTAAAAAAAGAAGTACCTCCAAGTTAAATCGTCTCCAAGTTAGTCACTCCACATTTTTTTTTATAGAGTACAGAACTGTACAGTAAATGATTCACTAATAATCGGTAGCATCCAGATCAGATAGAACACAATTTTTTTGGACTAATTTTTTGAGCGAGCGATACAGATATATGCCCTCAAATACATGTTCGCGTGATGGCGGGGATGATTTGACTCGCTTCCTGCCCCATGCGTGTCACACTAGTACAAGTCACAAGTGTCAGAATGAATCGGGGTCGGTCACGTATGAGTGGATCTGCGTACTCTTAAGCCTGTGTATTCTGAGACCTGTATGTTGAACTTTATTCGCACCTACGTAGCCAACCATGCTTATCGACGTGCAGGGGAAGGAGAGAGTCGACATAGAGACAGAGACGGATATGATGGGACGGACTGGAGAGACAGACATGCAGGCACAGAGTCAAAGAAACAACCACAGAGAAACAGAGACAAGAAGATATACAGAGACACACGCGAATAGACAAAGCAAAACAAAGCACAGAGAGATACACATAGAGGTCACAAGAAGTGTTGAAGCTTCACTGGCAGGAGGTCGTGGGACAGACCCAGCAACTATGGGAGGTTTGCTTGAGGATGTATGTATGTTGAACTTCTTTGCGGATGCACCACCTGTGACCCCACCCCCCTCCAACTGCGAACTTGCTGTTATTTAGCCATCTGGTCCTTTACTCATTGTGAGTATTACTCCTCTGCCTTGCATTGTTTTTGGAGAGCGACTGTCTACAATTCCGTAGTAGTATTCTTCATGAGTTTCTTCCACAGAAGCCGATTTTGGCAACCCTCCACTCCCTGCACAACTACCCCTTCACTCATGGGGAAAGTTGTGGGGTAGAGTATAGTCTGTTCTTCTGTAACGTGTGCTGTTTTCATAACGCGAATTGGATATATTGCGATTAACGTGTAATGACAGTGCAGAGCGATAGCGGGACAGTGTGGCTCCCCGGGACCATGGGTACTAATGGACGAGCTATTAATGAGATGGGAGCCAATGGCGAGGAAGGACTAGTTAATGAGGATTCATGAGCCGGGATCCAATGGCGGGGAAGTGTGAGAAGGACGTGAGTGGCAGGGCCAGGTGCGGTGAGGAGGATTGAGGTTTAGGGTGTGACCGGAGTGGGCGAGCATAAATAGCAGCATGAGCGAGGCTTGGGGCTGCTTGTTGTGGGGAACTGCCATCGCCATCCCCTTTGATCGGGTCGTCTGCGAGTCTCCTTAACATTGGAAGCTATGTTATCTCAGAAGAAGAGTGTTGTATCAATACCCAAGTGTACATAGTCACTCGCAGTTATGTGTTGAGTTGTTGTTGGACTTTATTCATGATAAATATACATAAAACAAGACAGCGTCTCTCAGAGCTACATTACAGTGATGTCAGAAGTAACTATTTTTAAAATGCCGAAGATGGTAAATAGTAAGAACCCACGTGTAGCATCTTCAGAGAAGGAGAAGTGGGACGGCCATGGAGTTCGCCCAGCTGCCCCGGGAGCCGGGAGCCCGGTGACGAAGCCCGAGGGTGCAGAGGATGCGGCACCTGCGTCGGAGAAGTGCTGAGCCCTGATGGCAGAGGCAGATTTGCTCCGGTTGACTGTAGCTGACATGACGTTGAAGAAGAGAGTGGCGACTTCGGAAGCCGATGCGGCCGGGGACGAGCCGCAAAGTCGGGCATGGATGGTGGAGTGTCCGCCTGCGATCGGGGTTCCCGCAGTCGGGGGCTGCCAATTCGCGGGTGGAGACACAGCCAAAGGCCGCCATTTTGAAGTCTGTGCAGGAGGCAGTGATGACGGTGTCGTCTCAGACAGCGAAGTGAGGAGCCATCGAGCACCACGATGGTTGACATTAATTAAATAATTTACGGCGGCGGGGGAAGACTGGAGTGCCTTTACCCACTGGTTTGGAGCAGTGTACCAGTCTGTCGGCTGGATGGAAGAAGAGGCGCTATCTGCTTTGCCTACAGCTATGGACGATGAGGGCCTCACGGTGTTCTGGGCTATCCGGGAGGAGAGGAGATCCACGCTCCAGGATGCCTACAAGGAAATGTCAGCTGTTTACAATCTGCCGAGGGGTGCTGGTAAGCGGGGGAGGCCCTACAAGGATGGACTTGGGGGCTGCATGGAGCGGATTATCCCGACTCTGGGAAGGAGGGACTGGCCGATCATCCAAGATTGTTGTGGAGCCATTGGAGGAAGAAGAGGAGTCTTCAGGGGGGAATGACGGTGGCAGATTGCGGAGGGGCCGGGCGGCAATGGGGTACGCTGGGATGGCTCCGGAAGTGGCGATCCCGGTCCAATTTGGTGCCTTCGTCGCGGGTGCCCTGGCTCGCCTGCTCCGCTGCAGCCAGCTTTGACCCTTTGTGATGGGGATGCCAAGTGTCATGGGGACATCATGGAGCCCCCTGCTTCCACCGCCTTGTCGACAGCTACGGCCCAGCCCAGGCGAGTCGCGATGCACCAGACACCCGACTGCTAAAAAATCACCTCATGCATCAGGGTCATCGGGGATGCGTAGAAGCCGAACTCGGTCACGCAGTGGCGACTTGGTGGGCCGAGTAGTGTAGGGTCTGTAGCTGGTTCATTGGGAATTGTATATGTTGTGTATGGGGTGAAATTATTAATTGTGTGTTGTGAGATGAGTGCCTTGAATTGTGGTTTCAGATTAAGGGATTGTGGAGTTTGGTTTTAGATTAAGGGATCGTGGAGTTTGCTGTGGTGATTGTGTGTAGGGCTTATGAAGGAATGGGAGCATCGTAGCCTGTATCAGAATAGGGGAAGTGAGAATTGTGGTGCCAGTAATTGGATTTGGGATGCTGGCTGTGGCCTATTTCTGGGGCACAGATCCTGACCAGGATGCCCCTGCAATTGTTGCATGTCCAGGATGTGTTTCGATGCCGGGGGAGTGGGGGCACGAATGTTACGAGGATCCCCCCACCCCCCATAGGCCAGCAGTAGTGAGTTCAGGTAATTGTTGGGGATCAGCCTGACACGAGAGTTATGGTTTGACCTGATGGGCCGGAGGTCGAGACCCTCCGTGGCACATCTAGAGCTGTGGGCTGTGGGCTCACTACTGGGGAGTGATGATCCCATCATGTGGCGACAGATGGCTAAACCTGACGGACCAGAGGTCGAGACCCTCCGTGGTGCGTCTGAAGCAAGATACTTGATCGGGCGGCCCGGAGGTTGAGACCCTCCGGGGCGCGTCAGGAACAGTAGGCCCTATCTGACGGCCCTGAAGTCGAGGCCCTCCGTGGCGCATCTGGAATAGTGGGCCGGAGGATCGCAGAGCACAGGGATAGTGGTCCCATTACGTTGTAGCGAATGGGGAGACCTGGCTGGCAGGAGATGGGGGTTCTCCTTGGGCTGTCTGGAAGCAAAAAGGGCCGCGGACTCGTACCGCTCTGGGTGCTATCATTATCGAGTGGATGGGGGAACCGTTCCTGCAGATCCTATTCGGGGATACAGAAATTGCGGGGGTTCAGACGAAAGGAATATTTCTGAAAGAGGTTAGTGGAATGCGACGGATTTGGGCCGAGTGTTGAGACGGGAGTGAATAAGGACACATGCTGAAAAGCATGGAAGGGTGAGTTGTGGCATTAATACTAAGTTGTTTGGGGTGCATGCGGTTCCTGTTGAGGGAATGTTGGCCGTGAAAATTCGCCCCTAGGGGGGGGGGTGGATGGGGTCCGGCCTCAGGAAGGGAAAAACCTTCCTTGTCTGTAAATAGTCAGATACTGTGATGTGTTGGAGTGTGTGAGTCAGAGGAGGTGTAGTACGGGATAAAGCATGGCTGAGTCGGTTACGGAGTGCCATTGCTTTAGTCCCCGAAATTTGCACCGGCCAGGTAAAGGGCCGGTGGAGGTTGTGAAGTTGGACGGCTGCGGTACGGGCAAGGGCGAGTGAGATGTTGCTGCTGAGTTGCCATAAGTTGTGCTTGGAGCAGTATGTTGTCTTAGTCTTGCATCATTCATCCCCAGTGTTCTGCAGTCGGGGTATGGGGTGTCGGATAGGCCAGGCCGGTGGGCCGGAGTAATCGGACGCCGAAGGATGTGTGTTCTACCCCCAGTTGTGGATTCCTGGTGTCAGAAGTGCCCGAAGACCTCAAAACCCCCTCCGGGCTTGAGTGTAAAACCTCTTGGCCATTGACGGCCACAAATCTGCCCGGGGAGAAGTACCGACTTCAAGTACTGGACATTTCGCTGACGGATCACCGTGATGTTGTTGTTTGTTGTGTTGTGGGCGTCCTAATATTCGAAATGTCCGTGGCTTGCGGGATGATCGCATAGGTTGCGTCCCTGTGTTGTTCAGGTTTTGGCGTTATTGTTGTGTTATGGGGTTGGTTGCGGTTGTCTGCATTGGGGTTCTAGAAATGTAAGTTGTTTTTTCAATTCTCAAACGATTGGTATGTGTTGTGTTAAATGGGTGATTCGACCTAGATAGATATTGTCTGAAATTGTGTTAGCCGAGGACGGCTATTTTTTTTTAAAGGGGGGGCATGATGTAATGACTGTGCGGAGTGATAGCGGGACAGTGTGGCTCCCTGGGACCATGGTTACTAATGGACGAGCTACCGGGACCATGGTTTCGAATGGATGTGACGGGAGCTAAAGGCAGAGAAGGACGAGTTAATGAGGATTCATGCGCCGGGATCCAATGCGGAGAAGTGTTGCTAATGGACAAGTTAATGAGGATTCATGAGACGGGATCCAATGGCGGGGAAGTGTGAGAAGGACGTGAGTGGCAGGGCCAGGTGCGGTGAGGTCGATTTAGGCTTAGGGTGTGGCCGGAGCAGGCGAGCATAAATAGCAGCGTGAGTGGAGGCTTGGGGCTGCTTGTTGTGGGGAACTGCCATCGCCGTCGCCTTGGATCGGGTCGTTTCCATCGTCTGCGAGGCGCCTTATGATTGGGAGCTATGTTATCTCAGAAGAAGTGTTGTATCAATACCCAAGTGTACATAGTCACTCGCAGTTATGTGTTGAGTTGTTGAGAGAGCTACTTGACAAATTTATCATGGAAACATTTTTTATAACGTGGATGTGAGTTGGATAACACGATCAAGTGGATGGAAATACATCGCACGACTGGGAATAAGCGGTTGTACTGCTGCCTCGTTGTAGCATCACACAAGACATTGGGATGCTGCTGGATGCTTCTAGATGTTGGATGCTTCTTTGTTCTGCTTGCATACACATCTCACGTGTTATCGCGGACGGTACTTTGCCCTATGTTATTTTATTATAACGCGATATTTATTCAATACGTAGTGTTTTTCAGGAGAGACTGTATTTGTTGACATAAAATGCCCAAGCAAGTGGTTTTTTAGTGAGGCTGATGGTAAGGCACCATCCCTCATAATAGCAAAACGTACCAGTTTCTCCAATGTTACCATTAAAATGGTAGCCCCCATTCCCCCCAACAGTATCCTCAGAGTAACTGACATGTGCATTATAAAACAAAGACCAGCGTGGCAAGGTATAGTAAAACCTTAATGTCCAGTTCAGCGTGGAGAGGCTTTCATGCACCAGAGGGTTGACAAAGGGATGCACGTTACAAGAACGTTGTACATTAAAGACACGTGTACATTGATACAATTTTACTTGAAGGATTGCAGGTCGGCAAGACGAGTAACACAAGCATCACAATCACATGGACAAACAACAGCTACGTCAACAGCTACACCTTCGAATTGTACGACAACGTTCAAAACGCATCCTCAAACTTCAGCACAGATGGGAGCGCCTACAACTTCACATTCACGGAGCTGGTTCCTGGCAGGTCGTACAGAATCCGTGTCACACTCGGCTGCGTCGGCTTCAGCAACTATTATGGCGAAGTGAACGCCCAAACAAGTGAGTGACTTACAGTTGGATGGAAACACGATTCAGAGTTTATAATTATTTTAGTTATTTCCCCCCCCCCCCCCAATTTTGAGTACGTTTCACTGGCAATTGCAACCAGCTTCTTTAGCCGATTATGCCAGAATTCAATTCGTATTCAAATTCTAAGTGTTGTGGGTTTACTCTCCAACGCACAACCATTATGCTGAACTAGGTAAGTAATTGGCATGTTTTGTTAACGTCACAAACCTTACTAATTGGCTATCGGGTAGTGGTGGGTTAACCACACATTTCTGTTTACGCGATCTAACCCAAAAAAACATTTTACGAGTGCTTTATTCACTACATTCACTATGAATATTGTAAAACAAAAAAACATCAATTATTGAACAGAATTGTGACCATTTCTAACATTGCATGGTAGGCGAATTGTTAAATGTCGGTCTCCATTTGTGTGTGTGTTTGTTTAAATTAGATATGGCAATTCGCTTGGCTGGTAATACCACCACATGTCAGGGCCGGGTGGAGGTGTTCTACAATGGCGAGTGGGGCACGGTGTGTGACGACTTTTGGAGCGCACAGGATGCCAAGGTCGTGTGTCGGCAGCTGGGTTGTGGGCTCACTGGCTTTGCCGTGTCATATGCTTACTTTGGATTGGGCAGTGGCCGTATCTTGCTTGACGATGTTAAGTGCTCTGGTTACGAGACTCAGCTCTCCGACTGTAGTCATCTTCCTTGGGGGACACACAACTGCGGCCACGATGAAGATGCCTCGGTCATCTGCTTGCAAGGTTACTTAAATGAATGTGTGTTGGTCAATAAGTCTGTGTGCTCTCTTGTCTTGTTATTACATTCCCAAGAAAATGACGTTCATTGCTATCAAGAAATGCATTCTTTATCCACTTAAGATCAATTTCATATATGTGTTTCATGCATTATTTCGAAAATGTATCCTAAAACTGATATTTGGAAGTTTAAATTGGATTCAACAACAAATTTCCATTTGAAAAGTCACTTCATTGAGCTATATTTTTTGGCTCGGTTACTTCTGAAGAAGATCTACACTACATAGCTCAGTGAGTCTTACCTGGTAAAATAATGAATGTAAAATTAATTATCATTTGAATAGATAAAACTAACTTCAATAGGCAGAAAATGAGTGCAGGCCAGAAGAAAATAATAACTTACACGCAAAATGCGTCTAACAGCAACACGTAACTGGAATCTCAGCATTCTATGCGTGTTCAGATATTCCCAATATTTTTTTGTGAAATGTTAATTTTTCTACCTAAAAAATACAAAATATACATCAAATATTCATTCAATACAATATTCTCACGTTTTTTTTTTTATTTAAAAGTGAATAGTAAATCCATTAAACAATGAATATTCAACTCCAGGTACTAATAGGAATTGTTCATTTAATATTACAAATGAAACAATTTAAAAACAACTTCCTTTCAAAATGATTAGATTTATATACTTTCATAAAGGGTGGTCACTACATCCACAGTTTAAAAAAAATTAAATTCGTCTGTCTATTAATAATTTGAACATTTTCTCTTAAAATAAGTGAATACTATCTTGATAAATTGTCACCCATGCCTGTTGCAGTGCCAAGTTACATCGTTTTAACCATCACCAGCAAGACTACCACGACCATGACAGTCTCATGGACGACTTCTCTCCCGGAATTGTTCTCCTACTCGGCCTACTTGCAAGAGACTGCGAGTGGAAACTTGGTTACAACATTCCAGATTTACTCAAACGTGACAACATTTACTGGCTTGGTTCCTGGAAGGAACTACTCTGTGTCTGTGGAGGCTTCCAATTCAACCTTTAAATATGAGTCAGATGTGGTCACGGACAGAACTTGTAAGTACCAATGTGGTCAACTGTTCGAACTATATTAAAATAGACAGAAATGTGTGTATCCTACTAAATATCACTATATATAAAAGCGTATTTATATTTTACATGTTGTATTACTTAATTTGGTATTGAAAACGTTTTACCACCATGTGATGCTGCTATTGTCTCTGCATGTAAAATAGACACAATGCACGATTCACATGTTTATCATGATTGGCTACGTACAGTGCCAAAGAAGTTCTACATACATACACTCCTCACCCCGACCTCCGTTACTCGGATATAACGAACCTCCTTATCAATGTCTGCGGTATAAAGCCCAGACCATCAATTGAAACAGCACTGTGGGGCCTGAAACTAAACGGCGTATTAAAATTTTAGTCCGCTTTACTGTAAACCCTTGACATTATGCCTGGGTAGGCCACTGGCAAACTGCAGGGATCATGGGCCTTCTTCATGAAAACTCTGGCACAGTTATCTTTTAGCCATCGTGTGATCAGAACACAAAACACGAGGATAAGGAGTGAGTTCGGAGTCGGGCGGTTCCCACCACCGTGGAGCTTGTTGTGGGGTGTGCATGCAGGAAGGTTGGTATTGCCCTCCTACCCCCCTCTGCGGATAGACGTGGATTCAGTCACCGCCCTGCGGGGCTTTGTTATGACAACTCCACTTGGCATGTGGAGGCTCCCCCAACTTTTGTCCCGGATCCGTTGCTCTCCCCTCACCATATACTAATAACCGATGCTACCTCTCGTAGTCCGCATGTGTGTGGGCTAGTGAGCCCAATCTCATCCCCATCTATTGACCCAGGGGTATTGAGGGTCTCAATCCACGTAATTTTTGTACCCCCCCCCCCGCCCCCACCTTGTTACGGTCCGTGCCTTATACTGGGCTTTTGTTTTGTTGAAAATAAAACACGTACTTTTATCATCAATACATAGTTGGACCAAAATAAGAGGGCATATACTAAATATATGGTGATTGTGGTAATGTATGTGTTATATGCCACTTTAGTGGCATAAGTTAATGACGTAATTCGCCCTTTCACTTCGACTCTCAATCATTTTATTTGACATTGCAGTGCCTCCAAAAGTCAATGTCACCGTCATCGTCAACAGCCCTACAGCCATGACGGTATCATGGGTGGCTCCTATTTCAGATGTTGACTACTACATAGTCTACTTAAATGAAACTAACAACGCATCAGTAGCACATCACTTCAATTTTTCCTCCAATGTTACAATGCAGCGCTTAATTGGTTTTGTTCCTGGTAGAAGTTACCAGATATCTGTAACAGCGGACAGTGGCATCAACTCCCAATCATCAGCCATCATTACTAAAAGGAGCTGTGAGTATTTACATGTTTATATATTTATTGTTATTTGCGTTATAGAAATGTGTGCAGCCATGTTGAGAGAATTATAATTTGGATTGTAGGTTTTATTTTCGTTAGAATTTTGTCCAAATATTTACTTATTTAATCACTTGTTCACGAACAACATAGTATATATTTACTCAGTGATTATACAGAAATGAATACCTCAATCATGGAATTATCCATGTGTGGAGGCTTCCAATACATCCTTCTAAACGTGGTCAGATATGGTTATGGACAGATCTTGTGAGGTACCGATGAAGTCAACTGTTCAAACTATATTAATATAAACATTAATCTTTGTATGGTACTTTATATCACTATATATAAGTGCATTGTGTATCTTACATATTGTATTACTTAATTTGATATTGCAAGGGTTTCACCATGCAATGCTACCATTATTTCTGTATTTAAAACAGACAAATACACGATTCACACGTTGGTTACGTTCACGTGAGCTCTTGTTTTGTTGCAAATAAAACACGTACTTTTATCATCTATATATATTTGGATGAAAAAGAGGGCATATAGAAAATATATGGTGATCGTTGGATATAATGTGTTATATGCCAGTTTTGTGGCTTAAGTTGAGGACATAACCGTTTTTTTGGGCTAGATTGTGTAAATTCAAATGGGTAGTTAAACCCACCACCACCTGACACAGCCAATTAGTAAGGTTTGTCACGTAAACAGAACATGCCAATTCGTTGCTAGCGTAGTGACTGACTTGGAGACGTAACTCTTGGAGGCAACTCTTTAATTAACACCGAGCACACTGTTACACACTCTGCACTGTTACACAACGCTCTGTCACTCGCTTAAACGCAACGCTATACTGGTTGTTATCCTACAACACAAAGCTAGCCATCTGACACTGACGGTGCTGAGCTAAGACAGCCAACTACTACTAGCAGCACAATTATCAAGTGGACGACGACAGGTGACGAAGGCACGAAACGAAAGCGGCCAAGGCGATAGCAGCGACGACGAGGGGATCTCACTCCAACGACGGCGGCCCCGAGCCTTCACTCAGGGTCCCCTTTAATCCTGTTAGCATGGCCTCATTCCGCCCCAGCCACGCTCCCCTTCGTAAACTTACGAGCGGGCTCTCGACGCGTCCCTTTGTAACCTTTACCCTAGATTATTATCGGGTCTATCACGTGGCCTGCTATCAATCAGTGCTGCTTCACTCTGCAGATCCCCTTCCCTACCAGCAGCCAGCACTATGCTACGTAGTAAACCATTTCATGTCACTACACTAGTGTAGTACATTCGGGTATTGGAAAGTAAATCCACAACATTTACAATTCAAGAACGACGTTTCACCAGTAATTACAAATAGCATCATCAGACGACAGCCAGGGTTGTGGATAAATCCTCCTGTACGTTCTTGAATAGAGGAATAAATATGATGTGATCACATGAGCCATGTGAATGGATATTCGAATTGGAACTATGTATTATTTTCACGTGACATTTCTCAAATTGTACTTATTTAATTGCCTATTTACTAACAACAAAGGACAAATTCACTAAATATCCATACAGACATGAATACCGCAATCATGGAATGATGCCTCTGTCAATGTTAAGACCGGAAGCAGGTGGATGGCTTCACTATTCTGGCAAATCGCCTGATGATGCTGGGTGCAATTTCCAGCGAAACATCGCACTAAAATTGTAAATGTTGTGGATTCACTCTTCACACACCGGTCGACTGAAATAGTAAACTCTTTGGCATTTTGTTTACGTGATAAATCCCTTACTGATTTGCCGTATCGGGTGGTGGAGGGTTTCGACACATTTATAAATTATAATGCGATCTAACCAAAAAACGTTCATTATGAACCTTTAAACGGCATATATACGTATCAAACATGTCATTGAAAACCATTTCATGAGCATTTAAAACCAGCCTTCTATACTTGCAAATTGTAACTTTATGAATAGAAAATGTATTTGTGAAATGTGTAATGACCGAAAAATTACCTCGACATATGCAGCCTAATTGCTATTTAAAAATAAGCAAAGATCTCAAAAAATATTTATAATGAATTTTATTGGTCGTGAAAGCCTACGTGTAACAAAGAAACAGCAACTTTTAACAAGGTCGAATATAAGAACTATATATGTTCAAATACCAGGATATATTATGGTTGGAGCCCATGGTGAACTAAATTTGATATGTAATACTTACATAATGTAATCCTTACATAATGCATAGTATGTACTCACGTAAATTAAGGTCGATTGTTAACATTAGTCGTGAGTTAAGTTTGAACCAATCCTGCGTGACCCACCTCCCC
Source organism: Lampetra planeri (assembly GCF_965212315.1). Lineage (NCBI taxonomy): Eukaryota > Metazoa > Chordata > Hyperoartia > Petromyzontiformes > Petromyzontidae > Lampetra > Lampetra planeri. The sequence goes on along the minus strand of NC_136154.1, from coordinate 5,226,313 downwards.
CATTCACCGTCTTTCATTGACCATGATAATTAGGTTTTAGCAAATGTTCCTGCAAATACTGACTTTTAAACTACACTACAGGCGAAGCCAGCCTTTATTTTCATAGTATTATATGGAAAATGATGTTTGCCTCAATTGTCACTTTTAAATATCCGTTTTCAAATTACATACTTTTCCAATCAACACATAGTTGGACAAACAAGAGGGCATATATACAAAATATATGGTGATCGTTGTATCTAGTGTGTTGTATGCTACTTTAGTGAATGAAGTTAATCATTTAATTATCCCTTGACATTCTTCTGTTTCATGTTTATTTGACATTGCAGTTCCTCCACAAGTCATTGTCACCGTCATCGTCAACAGTCCTACAGCCATGACGGTCTCATGGGTGGCTCCTATTTCAGATGTGGACTACTACGTGGTATACTTAAGTGAAACGTACAATGCAACAGCAGTGATGAGCTTCAATTTGTACTCCAACATTACAACACGAGCATTTACTAATCTTGTCCCTGGTAGAAGTTATAACGCGTCTGTAACCGCGTACAGTGGCAACAACTCCCAACCGTCAGACATTGTCACGAGCATAACCAGTAAGTATATGCATTGTTTATATTCAGACAATTATTTCGGTGAGCACCACAGACGAAACACGTTTTCCCAAGCAAGAGCAATCACCATACATAGAATCCAGGTGTGTTGGCAATTGCTAACCAATGTTAAATATCTTTTGGAGACGTGCAACTAAAACACATTAGAGAATTATACATAAGGAAGCTTTTGAAGGCAGATCTAGATTATGATAAAATAATGAACGCACGTAAGATTAAAAGTGCTCAAAGACTCGAAGAATTGCATGCTGGGATTACACCAAGAGACAGGACATGTCATTAGAAGGGATGACGGCCAGTGGTTGAGTGGCATCAATAGGAGGAAACGTGCCTGAGAGTGTATGCACCTGGGAGATGGAGTGATGAAATCAGTTCGTTGTAGGAGCTAGATGGGCTGTTACATTACAGAATCATCAGGGATGCTGATGTCTTGGGGAAGCCTTCATCCAGAAGTAGAATGATCATGGCTGATGTTGATGAAAAAGGCTACGTGTAAAACTGTAACACCTGAAGACGGACGCTTGTGTTGCGACCAAAACGTCGTGTTTATTTTCTTTTATTATTATTTTAACCTACGTGACTTTACCGAAAGAACCAGAGAGTATGGATTCCTGCAGTCACGAAAGCTTCAAATCAAGTTTAATGAAAAGCTTTATATATGTAGTGTTCCATTGCATAGCACCATCGTTTCCAAGAATCAAAGTGGGAGCATACTTCACCGATCCTGCAAAATACTTCCAAGCTTCCCCAAAAGTCACCATAGGCCCATAATTGTCCACATTGGCATCGAAATCCCCGTGATTGTGTCCAAAACGATTACCAAGGTGGAACCAGTCAAAGTTGACTGGGGCCAATATTATAAGGCTGTAGAGAGAGTGGCGTGTCGAATGCCCACGACACCGGAATGCTATCACCATTTTATTAGCCTCCTTACAGCTTCCTGCTGGACAAAAGAGACCTAGGACCTGCTCCGACAGTACAACCAGTTGGGCAGCCAGAGGTTGCATAGACCCTGCTGGAGTCTTTAGACTAAGCCAGATGTAAGCGGTGGATTGAGTTTTGAAATCCTGGACTTCACTCACTCCAGCCACCATGCCTGGGCACTACTACGACACCTAGGTTCTGCTAATCCAACATAATACTGGACCGCAAGGGTCCTGCCCAACTCTATCGCCTCCAAACTATTGGAAAACAAAATGACTGCTTGACAAAAACATCAAGTGAGAGATCCATTGTCAATTACACCAGGCAATGGCCTCACTGTCTTCACAAGACCACACTGCCATCAACACAGAGGAAGTGAGGAAGGGTCTGGCTGAAATGAAGAAAAACAAGGCTGCCGACAGAGATGGTATCCCCCCCCCCCCCCCCCCCCACAAAATCCTTCATAACTTAGCTTCTAGGGGACCTGGAAAAACTGTACACCAAAACTAGGAAAATCGGTTGAATCCCAAAAGCATGGTGGGAGGCAATGGTCATTGCAGTACCCAAACTGGGCAAGCCAACTGATAATCTGGAAAGCTTTTGGCCATTATCACTCATGTGCACGACCTAGAAACTCTTGGAAAATATCATCCTCCAGAGAATCACCCCCTTGTCGAGTCTGATCCCTGCAGAATAAGCGGGATTTCAGCCTGGATGCAGCTGCTGTGACCCAGTTTTGGCCCATGCGATACACATTGTGGCCATATTCCAGAAGAAATTCAAGACCAGCGCACACTCTGAAAGTGACCTTCTGTGGCAACAATGTGGGACATGACACCACTCTGACCTATCTGAATGAAGCTGGACCCTACGATAATATTCTATGACCACCTGAAATAGCCACCAAGATCAAAACAAGGGTCAACCTGGTCTATAAACTGCAAAACACAAGCTGGGGAGTATCAGCACCAGTGCTATGGACATCAATGGTGGTTCTTGTGTACTCTGTAGCCGAGTACTATGCATCAGTATGGACCAACTGAACACTACAATGCGGTGCATCACTTGAACCCTCAAGTTCACTCCAACATCGTGGCTGGCCCACCCATCCATCGCAAAGTTGCAACCACGCAGGAAGTCCTGCAAATAGAGGAAAAAAGGTCGCCTTGCCATTCATCATGATCTCATTAACATCCCTTGTCATCCGTTGAAGTCACACAAGCCCTTTTGCATCAATATGCTTCACCTTAAATAATGTAATTTCATCCTGATGAATCCTGGAGAGTTGAATGGAGTTTAAAATAACTCACAAACACATTGTGAAAGACCCATTTCAGAATATCCCTGGGTTTGATCTTCTACAAAGCTCATGGTCCACCCTAAGCTGCATCCGCACAAACCATGACATTACCTGATCCACAAATGGAAAATTTTAAACTGTCCAGTGTGTGACTGTGGTCATCCGGAACAGAGACCATAAAACATATAACGATGCAATGCCCAATTGGCAAATACGAAAAATACATCACGGCGATACACTCCGCTGCTCCTGGCAGAGTTATCTGGCTTGACCCCCTGAATGTAAAGTTGTAGTTGTTCCTCTGCATGTAAATGATCCATTCGAAATCATTCCACGCCTCCGCGTGTATGTATGTTGAACTTTCGCAACATATGTTGCCAACTTTGCTAATCGGACCTGCGAGAGAAGGACAACGAACAAACAAAACGCAGTTCCAAAGAAATTGGGTTTCAACCTAGATGTAAAAGTTCATAAGTACCAGTGGCTTCCTAATATTGGAAGAGAGTTCCAGACGTCTGCAGAAACGCATCTGAAAGCCCACAATCTACACTATCAATGAATTAAGCAACTATTCTCAGTCATATGGGTAAACATATGTCAATGCATATCTCATCATGACTGCCAATATACCATCGTTTAAAGCTATCTCTGATTGTTGCCTAGTGAGCAAAATGCAGTGCATTTACCTCGAGTATTCAGCCACTTATTCTGACATAATAGGCACATGATGATGCATCGATTATTGCATCGAATTGCATAGTGAGTTTGAGAAACGATTATTTGATATTTGTATACATATTGTGTAATCATTCCATGTGACTTCTGCAGTCAATATGAGTTTATTCAGTACATTCACCATGCACAATGTAAAAAATACCGTGTCAATTAATGAACAGAATCATGACCCTTAATTGTGACTTTTTAATGTTGCATGGAAGGTGAAGATATGTCAATTCGGCTGGCTGGGAATGCCACCGCATGTCAGGGCCGTGTGGAGGTGTTCTACAATGGCGAGTGGGGCACGGTGTGTGACGACCTCTGGAGCCCACAGGATGCCAAGGTCGTGTGTCGTCAGCTGGGTTGTGGGCTCACTGCATTTGCCGTGTCATATGCTTACTTTGGATTGGGCAGTGGTCGTATCTGGCTCGACGAAGTTCAATGCTCTGGTTACGAGACGCGGCTTTCCAACTGTCGGCATCTTCCCTGGGGGAATAACTACTGCAGCCACTATGAAGATGCCTCAGTCATCTGCTTGCAAGGTTACTTAAATGAATGTGTGTTGGTCAATATGTCTGTGTGTTCTGTTGTCTTGTTATTGCATACCCAAGAAAATTACGTCCATTGCTATCAATACATTTATTCTTTATCCACTTAAGGTAAATTTCATGTGTTTCATGCATTATTTCGAAAGTTTATCCTAAAACAGATTTTTTAAGGTTTACATTGGATTCAACAACAAATTTCCACGTGATAAGCGACTTCATTGAGCTACAGTACATAGCTCAGTGGGTCTTACCTGGTAAAATTCTAGGGAAGGTAAAATGTATTGAGTATTATTTGAATAGATAAAACTAACTTCAATAGGTAGAAAATGTGTGCAGGCGAGGAGAAAATTATAACTTACACGCAAAAAGGTGTCTAACAGCAACACATAACTGGAATCTCAGCATCTTATGCGTGTCCAGATGACATTCCAATTAATTTTTGTGAAATGTTCATAGTTAAGAAAATACGATCTAAACATAAAAAAAAACAGTCAATGCAATATTCTCACGTTTTTAAGTTGATAGGTCAAGCGTAAATCCATTAAACAATTAATATTTAACTCCAAGTACTCGTATGAAATGTTAATTTTAATATTACAAAAGAAACAATTGAAAGAACCATTCATTTCAAAATGATTAGATTATGAATGTATGTTAAAGCGTTGTCACTACACCCACATATTTAGTAATGTGTTTAATACGTCTGTCTATTCATAATTTTTAATTGTTCTCGTAAAATGTTTAATACTATTTTGACAAAATATCACCCATGCTGTTGCAGTGCCAAGTTACATCGTTTTAACCATCACGAACAAGACTACCACGACCATGACAGTCTCAGGGACGACTTCTCTCCCGGAATCGTTCTCCTACTGGGCCTACTTGCGAGAGACTGCAAGTGGAAACTTGGTTATAACATTCCAGATTAACTCAACCATAGCAACAGTTGCTGGCCTGGTTCCTGGAAGGAACTACTCTGTGTCTGTGAAGGCTTCCAATGGGTCCTTCTCAACTTGGTCAGATATGGTCATGGACAGAACTCGTAAGTACCGATGCGGTCAACTGTTCAGATTATTAATATTGATATTAATCTGTGTTACTATATATTGTGTATCTTACACATTGTATTACTTAATTTGGTATTGAAAGCGTTTCACTATACAATGCTGCCATTGTTTCTGTATTAAAAATAGACAAGTGCACGATTCACACGTTGGTCACGTTCCCTTGATCAATATAGCCAACCGATTAGCATGGTTGGCTACGTACGGTGCGAAAGAAGTGCAACACAAATACATGCCACGGTGATGAGCTCGAGTCTCCTCACCCGACCTCCGTTAAGAGCGACAAAAGCCCTGGAGGCTCTGTTCGGATAAAATGGACCTCCTTAACAATGTCTGCAGTATAAAGCCCAGCACCTTATTTGAAACAGCGCTGTGTAAAACTAAACGGTGTTTCAATCCAACATTTACTGACCTGGTTAATGTAATGAACTACTCTTCGTGTCTGTGGAGGCTTCCAATGGGTCCTTGTCATATTGGTAAAATATGGTCATTGACAGCACTTGTAAGTAACGATGCGGTCAACTGTTCACACTAATCTAATATAGACAGTAATCTGTATGCAACGATATCACAAGTACATTGTGTATCTTACACATTGTATTACGGTACTGAATTTGGTATTTAAAGTGTTTCACCATGTGGTACTGCCTTTGTTCCTGCATTTAAAATGTACATGCACGATTCACACCAACCTATTAGGACAGTTGGCTGTGTACGGTACGAAAGAAGTTCTACATACATGCCACAGTGATTGGCTCGAGACTCCTCACCCGACCTCTTTTAATTTATCGGATACAACGTGTAGGCCACTCTGGCAAACTGGGAGGGATCATGGGCCTTCTTCATGCTAACTCTGGCATAGTAATATCTTAACCCTCGCGTGATCAAAACATTTAGCCACAAGCTCCAGGGTAAGGAGTGAGAGTTCAGTCGGGTGGTCCCCACCCCCGTGGAGCTTGTTGTGGGGGGTGCATGCAGGGAAGTCGGGCGGATGAGATGGGCGCTTGGGGTATGGCCCTCCTTCCTCCCTCTGGTGTTAGACAGGATTCAGTAACCACCCTGCGGGACTTCTGAGAAAGACAACTCCACTTGGCATGTGGAGGCTCCTCCTACCTTTGTCCCAGATCCCTTATTCTCCCCTCATTATCTAATAACCGATGCCCCCTCTCGTAGTTCGCACGTATGGAGGTAAATGAGCCCAATCTCCTCTCCATCTATGGGCCGGGGAGTACTGAGGGCCTCAATTCACATAATTGTTGTATCCCCCCACCTTGTTGCGGTCTGTGCCTTATACTGGGCTCTTATTTTGTTGCAACAAAAAACATACTTTTCTCATGAATACATATTTGGACCAAAAAAAAGACGGAATGGTCTCATGGGTGGCTTCGTCTTCAGAAGTTGACTACTACATGGTGTACTTAATTGACACTAACAACGGAACAACGGTGAAGCGCTATAATGTGTCTTCCACTGTTACATCAAAAGCATTTACTGATCTGGCCCCGGGTAGAAGTTATGACGCTTCTGTAACAGCGTACAGTGACATGGACAAGGAATTACTCATAATTAAACCGAGGAAATTTGTCAAATCAGCCAATCTCATGTAAATATTTTATCCACTCCGATTGCCGTTTCACAAGTCCACTGAAAGTCAACTTTACTGACAAGACACGGACATTCATAACAGTCTCATGGGTGGCCCTTGGTTCTGATGTAGACTTCTACACAGCCTCCTTGTTAAAAGCAGCAACTTGGAACCTGGTCATAGATATTAACTGTATACTTTCGAATACCATAATATTTAGCAGTCTGAGCCCATGGTAAACAATATTCTACATTACATAATAGTTACATCGAGCCTAGTTCAAGCTGTGGGTTTTGGATATAAACATTATGCACTATAAGTGCAACTTAAAAAGCACCAGATTCATGAAGAATGTTTACTGTTTTTGTGGAATTTCGCTGATATCTGTAAATTTCCGATAAGCGACTGCGCTCAATCCATGTGTCAATTTGCATTCCATTTTGCTGGGTGAAATTTGTCAAGTCCCATTGCACGAAACACATCGCAGAAAATCATGATCTGGGGGATCGCCGAGGAGGAATCAGGGCCAATGTTGGCAAACAATCTCGCACATGCGCACATGCTTATAACTAGACCAGTGCAGTGGCTCAATTTTTCTTGCCCTGTGTTATAAATACAGTTGGTTTAATTAATGGCCATTGCTAACATCAGTAGTGAGTTACATCTGAACATATCCTGCGAACTCCACCAACCTCCTCCCCACCGCCTCCCTCCCTCAATCACACTTTAAACGTTGAGAAAGTCTCGGCAAATGCTCTCGACTATTAAACTATAGTTTATGCCAGACTTTAATTTCATTGTATGACAATTTTGTTTTCCCAAATTGTCACTTTCAAATATCCATTTTAAAATAACAAACTTGTCTAGTCAATACATAGTTGGACAAAAAAGGACATATAAAATATATGGTGATCGTTGGATCTAATGTGTTGTATGCTACTTTGGTGACTTAAGTTAATCACATAAGTATCCCCTGAAATTTGTCTGTCATGTTTATTTGACATTTCAGTTCCTCCACAAGTCAATGTCACCGTCACCATCAACAACTCTACGGACATGACAGTCTCATGGGTGGCTCCTATTTCAGATGTTGACTACTACATAGTCTACTTAAATGAAACAAACTACGCATCAGTAGCATATCCCTACAATGTTTCCTCCAATGTCACAACGCGGCGCTTTATTGGTTTAGTTCCTGGTAGAAGTTACCAGATATCTGTAACAGCGTACAGTGGCATCAACTCCCGACCGTCAGCCATCATTACTAAAAGGAGCTGTGAGTATTTGCCTGTTTGTACATCCATTGTTTTGCCAACTGATAATCACTGTTGGCTACGTAGGGAGCGAAAGAAGTTCAACATAAATGTGCATTGTAGAACACATGCATAGCAATGTTAATGTATATTGGAATTTCAACTGTGTAAGTTATGTTCATGACCACATGAATAGTCCCAAAAAATATTATTTAATTACTTATTTACGCACTACTTATTATATACTAGCGGTGAGTACCCGGCGTTGCCTGGGCGAAAAAGGCAGACACACACATGTAGTTACACAAACAAATCGACTGACACACACACGTAGAGTTACACACACATATCGACTCACATACATACATAGACTGAACAACAACAACCGCCATTCGCCAGTAAGTGGTACTACATATTTGTACATATATGAATATCTCATTCATGGAATGATGCCTCTGTCAATGTTGAATCAAAACAGTTATAAAACGAGTTGAAGAATCACAACCCTATTCTTGGTTCTTTCGGTAAAGTCACGTGGAAGGGAAACAATAAAATAAAAAATATATATAAAACAATCAAATTCTCACCACGTTTCGACTGCAACACAAGCAATCATCATCAGGTGTGAAAAACACAGCAAGAACATTTTTTTTTAAGTGGCGGTTTTTTCTTAAGGTTAGCACCACGGACAGCGATTTTGGCAGTTGTTCAGATGGACGAGTCCATCTATGTTCGGAAAAGAGGAGGGGGGAGAGGAAAAGAATTGAATGCGGTCTGAAAGTCACCGTAAGCGTGAACACAATCAATTAAGACCCAAAATGGTTTATCAAATCCTTCCAAATTTTCTTGCTGTGTTTTTCACACCTGATGATGATTGCTTGTGTTGCAGTCGAAAAGTCGTGATAATTGTATTGTTTTATATTTGTATTATTTTATTGTTTCCTTTCTACGTGACTTTACCGAAAGAACCAAGAATATTAATCCCTGCAGTCATGAAAGCTTTAAATCAAAATCACAACCCTACTAGCCTCTTATTTAATATTAATTAACCGTTCCTGAAAGTCATCTGTAACAGATACATTTTAAGATTATTTTTTAAAAGAATGTAATTTCACAGGAATAATTCATAATTAAACCGAGGAAGTTTGTCAAATCAGCCAATCTCATTTCACAATTCCACTGAAAGTTAACTTTACTGACAAGACACGGACATCCATGACAGTCTCATGGGTGGCCCTTGGTTCTGATGTCGACTTCTACACCGCTTGTTAGAAATAACAACTTGGAACCTGGTCATATATATTAACTGCATACTTTCGAATACAATAATATTTAGCAGTCTGAGCCCATGGTAAACAATATTCTACATTACATAATAGTTACATCGAACATAGTTCAAGCTGTGGGTTTTTGGGTATAAACAGTATGCACTCTAACTGCAAATTAAAAAGCACCAGATTCATGAAGAGTGTTTACTGTTTTTGTGGAATTCCGCTAATATCTGTAAATTTCCGATAAGAGACTACGCTCAAACCATGTATAGTGGCACAACGCACGCGTGCTTATAATGGCTGCATGTCCGCGCTCGACTGCCAGGGGAAAGTAGTTGACGAGCATCGCCACGGGAACGGCAGCACGACGCTGCTGGTGGAACGTTGAAAGTGGACAGGTGCAGGAAAACCGTTGATGTGGCTAAAGTAGGACATGGACCGGAACTGAAGGGATTGGTACCTGTCAATCACATCGAAGAAACTTCCAGACAGGATGTTCTGGAAGGGTCATTAGGCCTATGTAAGACGAGCGAACGAGCTCGGAGGTAGAGGGGCTTTAGACAGAAGACATAACAAGTTGAAGCAGGACCAGCTTAGGCCAGCTAGAATATCCCTGTGTGGGAGTAGCCCTTTGTGTACTCGTATAGGCTAAGGGCGTGAGCTCAGTCCATACGTCGGCACGCTTAAACGCCGCGTCTGCCATGATAACGACCCGCTGAGACAGCGAGACACGGCAGCGGAAGGGACGAAGCAAGGATTGCAGAGAGTGAGACCAGGAGGCGGTGAGTGAGAGAGCGAACGATCGGCACATGGCAGAATCTCGCATGCTGCACCAAGTGCTGTAGCGTTGACATTGTGAATAAAGTGGCCCGGAAAGAAAAGACAAGTCGTCTGCCTCAAAATCTACAACACTACGCATGTTGCAATTTGCTTCCAATTTTGCTGGGTGAAATTTGTGAAGTCCCATTGCATGAAAAAAACGGGGCAATCAGGGCCAATGTTGCAAACAATCTCACACATGCCCACATGATTATAACTTGGCCCATGCAGTGGTAAAATATTTCGTGCCCTTTGTTATAAATACATTTGCTTTAATTAATGGCCATTGCTAACATGTCGTAAGTTACATCTGAACATATCCTACAAACTCTACTAGCCTCCCCCCCTCCCTAAATCACACTTTCAACGTTGAGGAAGTTTTGGCAAATGCTCTCGACTTTTCAACTATAAACTTGATTTGAAGCTTTCGTGACTGCAGGAATTACTCTTTGGTTCTTTTGGTAAAGTCACGTAGAAAGAAAATAAAAGAAATAATAGAAAACGACGTTTCGATTGCAGAACAAGCAACCGTCATCAGGTAGAACTAAATTTGAGAGAGAGACAAAACACAGACACGGAGTCACACAGACACACAAGCAGAGAGAAAAACAACACCAACACACAGAGAGACACGCAACATAGACACACAGAGACCCAATGCCTCTGTGTCGAGGCCTTAAATAGAGAGGGGGGGGGGGCAGAGAGAGAGGTGGGTCTGCTGGGGCAGCTGCTGGAGCAGAGAAATTAGCATGTCAATGAATCCACCCGACGCGACCGAGGTAAAGAAGATCGAATGGTCCTATGAGAGCTTGGTCAATTTTAGAGAGAGAAATAGTTTGAGAAAACAAACTTAGACATTTTTTGGAAATGTAATGCAATGCAACACAGAGAGTTGGCTAACACAGTTAACGCATAGCCTGGTTGATTACGATCTCCAAATATTGCTAAATTTGAAGGTAAGTGTGAAGTCATGTAGAAAGAAGATGAATAAAAAAATAGAATACGACGTTTCGATTGCAACACAAGCAACCGTCTGTGTGTCGGTGTTGTCTGTCTCTGCTTGTGTGTCTGTGTGACTCCGTGTCTGTGTTTTGTCTCTCTCTCACATTGAGTTTTACCTGATGACGGTTGCTTGTCTTGCATTCGAAACGTCGTATTCTATTTTCAACTATAGTCTATGCCAGACTTTAATATCATTGTATGACAATGTTGTTTGCCCAAATTGTCACTTTCAAATAGCCTTATTCAAATTACAAACTTGCCTAATCAATACATAGTTGGACAAAGAAAAGGACATATATAAAATACATGGTTATCGTTGTATCTAACGTATTGTATGCTACTTTCGTGACTTAAGTTAATCACGTAAGTATCCCTTGAAATTCGTCTGTCATGTTTATTTGACATTGCAGTTCCTCCACAAGTCAATGTCACCGTCGTCGTCAACAGCCCTACAGCCATGACAGTCTCATGGGTGGCTCCTATTTCAGATGTTGACTACTACATAGTCTACTTAAATGAAACTTACAACGCACAAGCAGCATATTCCTACAATTTTTCCTCCAATGTTACAACGCAGCTCTTTATTGGAGTTGTTCCTGGTAGAAGTTACCAGATATCTGTAACAGCGTACAGTGGCGTCAACTCCCAACCGTCAGCCATCGTTACTCAAAGGAGCTGTGAGTATTTTTCGATTTAAAGCTTTCGTGACTGCAGGGATTCATCTATTTGGTTCTTTTGGTAAAGTCACGTAGAAAACAAATAATAAAATAATAAAAATAAAACGTCGTGAGAATTATTTTATTATGTTTTATTTGTATTATTTTATTATTTCCCTTCTACGTGACTTTACCGAAAGAACCGAGAAGAGCTGTGAGTATTTGCCTGATTGTACATGCATTGTCGTCAACTGATATCACTTGGCTACGTATGGAGCGAATTAATTTCAACATAAATTTGTATTGTAGAACACATGCATAGCCATGCTAAAGGATATTGGAATTTAAACTATGTAAGTTTTGTTAATGACCACGAATAGTCCCAATTTTTTTAAATTTAATTACTTAGGATATATTTACTAAATATTTGTACGTAAATGAATACCTGAATCATGGAATGATGTCTCTGTCAATTTTGAATCTAAACGGTTATAAACGAGTTGAAAAATCACAAGTCTATTAGCCTCTTATTTAATATATTTTAACCGTTCCTGAAGGTCATCTGTAACATCAATTGTAAAAAACATTTTTGAAAACAATGGAATTTCACAGAAATTGTTCAGAATTAAATCGAGGAAATTTGTCAAATCAGCCAATCTCATGTAAATATTTTATCCACTCCGATTGCCGTTTCACAATTCCACTGAAAGTCAACTTTACTGACAAGACACGGACATCCATGGCAGTCTCATTGGTGGCCCTTTATTCTGACGTAGACTTCTACACATCCTCCGTGTTAGAAGCAGGAACTTGGAACCTGATCATAGATATTAACTGTATACATTTGAATACCATTATATTTAGCAATCTGCGCCCATGGTAAACAATATTCTACATTACGTTATATTTACATCGATCATAGTTCAAGCTGTGAGTTTTTGGGTATAAACAGTATGCACTATAACTGCAAATTAAAAAGCACCAGATTCATGAAGAGTGTTTACTGTTTTTGTGGAATTCCGCTATCTGTAAATTTCCGATAAGCAACTGCGCTCAATCCATGTGCCAATTTGCATCCTATTTCGCTGGGTAAAATTGGTGATGTCCCATTGCACCAAAAAACATCGCAGCGAATCATGATCTGGGGGATCACCGAGGGGGAATCAGGGACAAAGTTGGCCAATAATCTCGCACATGTGCGCACATGATAATAAATTGGCCCGTGCAGTGGCTCAAATTTCCGTGCTCTGTTATAATAACATTGGTTTGATTAATGGCCATAGCTAACATCAGTAGTGAGTTACGTCTTAATCAATCCTGCGACCCCCACCAACCATCCCCTCCCCCCTCCATAAATCACACTTGCCACGTCGATGAAGTCTTGGCAAATGCTCCCACCATTGACTGACTTTTAAACTAGAATCCATGCCAGCCTTTCATTTAATAGTATAGGAGTCCCTCTGACACACGACATGCGTTCATGAAAACCTGCGTGTAAGTGAAATCGCACTGTATGAAGCTTATTTTCGCATCGAATTGCATGTTATAGGGGGGTATACATTACTGGCCAAAAATGCAATGTACAGTAATTAAATTCCACTATTTCAGCCCTGGATTGACAAAATACATATGAATCTAATAATGTGATTAACATGACAAAAATATGAAATGATTTTTATAACAAATATGGTAATACTTAAGATAAAAAATACTGATAATTGGTTCTTTACCCTTCTATCTGGAAACAAAACTGACACCTTTTTACAAGGAGTCATGTTTGCATAGACCGCAATACCTGCAGTCATAATACAAACAAAAGAACATAACTCTGATAATGTGCACTGTCCTTGAAGTTGATTGGTCCACACCCGAGACAGCTTTCCTTAGAGCCTAGTCTCATATGGGTTGGACCAGATGACGCCAAAAGGCGCACAACTCAAGGACAATGCACCATCAGAGTATGAGAGCTCGGGGCAAGCATCTACACTATGGGAACCTCATTTGCCAGTAAAAATATGATAATTGGTTCTTTACCCTTCTATCTGGCAACAAAACTGACACCTTTTTACAAGGAGTCATGTTTGCATAGACCGCAATACCTGCAGTCATAATACAAACAAAAGAACATAACTCTGATAATGTGCACTGTCCTTGAAGTTGATTGGTCCACACCCGAGACAGCTTTCCTTAGAGCCTAGTCTCATATGGGTTGGACCAGATGACGCCAAAAGGCGCACAACTCAAGGACAATGCACCATCAGAGTATAAGAGCTCGGGGCAAGCATCTACACTATGGGAACCTCATTTGCCAGTAAAAATATGATAATTGGTTCTTTACCCTTCTATCTGGCAACAAAACTGACACCTTTTTACAAGGAGTCATGTTTGCATAGACCGCAATACCTGCAGTCATAATACAAACAAAAGAACATAACTCTGATAATGTTGTTTGTTGTTTGTATTATGACTGCAGGTATTGCGGTCTATGCAAACATGACTCCTTGTAAAAAGGTGTCAGTTTTGTTGCCAGATAGAAGGGTAAAGAACCAATTATCATATTTTTACTGGCAAATGAGGTTCCCATAGTGTAGATGCTTGCCCCGAGCTCTCATACTCTGATGGTGCATTGTCCTTGAGTTGTGCGCCTTTTGGCGTCATCTGGTCCAACCCATATGAGACTAGGCTCTAAGGAAAGCTGTCTCGGGTGTGGACCAATCAACTTCAAGGACAGTGCACATTATCAGAGTTATGTTCTTTTGTTTGTATTATGACTGCAGGTATTGCGGTCTATGCAAACATGACTCCTTGTAAAAAGGTGTCAGTTTTGTTGCCAGATAGAAGGGTAAAGAACCAATTATCATATTTTTACTGGCAAATGAGGTTCCCATAGTATAAAAAATACTACTAATTATAAAACAGGTTACTTAATGACGAGTAATTTCAGGGCTTCTTGAACGCTTTCGAGGTCTGTTGCTGCTTCTAAGCCTGAAGGGTTGTGGGCTGATCGGTGCAGGACGCAGCGTTGCCCACGTGCGTGTTGAAGATGTTTTTACAAGTTATTTTTTATTCAGCACGTAACTGAAACGCAATAGCGTAAGTGTGAAGTATGTCTCTAACAAGTTAATTACGTAGCTCCAAATTCGCGCTTTGGGGGGTGGGAGTAGGGAATGTGCAATGCGAGGGATGCCTGCATGGAAATTGTTTGCCTACATTTCTGCTTTAACATTTCCATTTTTAAGTTACATACTTTTCAAATCAATAATTTGACGAGAAAATGTGCATATTAAAATAAATATTTATCGTGTTATATGCCACTTTAGTGGCTTAAGTCAATGCCGCAAGTATCCATTGCAATTCGTCTGTGTCAATCGTTTATTTTACATTGCAGTTCCTCCACAAGTCAATGTCACCGTCACCGTCACCAGCCCTACAGCCATGATGGTCTCATGGGTGGCTCCAACTTCAGACGTTGACTACTACGTGGTCTATTTAAATGAAACTTACAACTCAACAGCAGTGAAGCTCTTCAATGTGTCCACACTTAAAACAAAAGAATTTACTGATCTGGTTCCTGGTAGAAGTTATGATGCTTCTGTAACGGCTTATAGTGGCATCTACTACCAACCATCTGCTATCATTACCAGAAGGACCTGTGAGTTATTGCCTGATTATATTTTCTTAAAATTTAGACTTTCAACTTTTGTGACTGCAGGAATTCATATTCTTGGTTATTTCGGTAAAGTCACGTAGATAGAAAACTAAAATCTAAATTAAATTATATCTACATGACTTTACCGAAAGAACCAAGAATATATATCCATTGTTAATTACTAT
Organism: Lampetra planeri; assembly: GCF_965212315.1. Lineage (NCBI taxonomy): Eukaryota > Metazoa > Chordata > Hyperoartia > Petromyzontiformes > Petromyzontidae > Lampetra > Lampetra planeri. The sequence continues at coordinate 5,210,726 of NC_136154.1, read as the reverse complement.
ATAGACCCGTCATGTTCGGGGACATTATAATTTATATCATGCATGAAGTTTCATTTGGGCATGAATTGTGTCTAACAATGCACTCTTTTTAACTTACCTATTTAATAACAATGTAGGACATATATATGTATGGAAAAGAATGTCCCAGTCATTGAATATTGGCGACGTAAATGTTACGTTAAAAGGTGATAAAAACGAACTTGAAGAAACAAACAAATTAGACCCTGATTTAAAATATATTAATTGTTCATGAAAGTTGTGATTTCTAATAAAATGTTTACATTTAAACTGAGAAATGTCGCCATTGGTAAAATGTGACCTGGAAAGATAACAGCACATTTTATGTATTAATGCATGTATTAACAAAATTATTATGTTATCAAAATAGGTTAGTGTCGCTTACAAAATGTTGTGTTATGTTTGCAATTGGTCTTTCTCATTTTTCACATTAATCATTGTACAATAACTAAAACATACCATTAAAATGTCTTGCTTGCATTTGGCCATTTCAGTGTCAAGTGACATCGTTTTAACCATCACCAGCAAGACTACCACGACCATGACAGTCTCGGGAACGACTTATCTCCCAGACTCGTTCTCCTACTGGGCCTACTTGAGAGAGACTGAGAGTGGAAACTTGGTTACAACATTCCAGATTTACTCAAACTCGTCAACATTTATTGGCCTGGTTCCTGGAATGAACTACTCCGTGTCTGTGCAGGCTTCCGATGGGTCTGTCTCATATTGGGCATATATAATGGACAGAACTTGTAAGTGCCTATACAGTCTGTTGATCGGACTATGTTAATTTAGACAATAGTTTGTATGCTACTATATATCACAAGTACATTGCGTATAATATACTGTATTACATTATTTGGTATTGAAAACGTTTCACCACCATGTAATGCTGCCATTGCCCCTGTTTTTAAAATAGACATACACGATTCACACTGGTAATTTTGACAGGCAAGTATTCTCTTTTGGTATAAGTAAGTCAAAAACACGTCAGGGTGTGATTTGGGCTGATTTAAAGTAGGCAGACGTAATCCTTGATGCTGGTAATAATTATTTAATAATATAAATTTACACTGCTAACGCACCTTGCTCCTAGAGGTCAGAAGGCGATGTACAAATAACACACACGTGCAGGCTCAACCCAATAAAATCTAACCTCAAACTAAAAGATTCAAGGAATAGAAAATTTCGTTTAAAATACGTGCGTATTAAGGCACGATTTAAATAAAGCTAGGTAGTCAGCATAGTGAACGTCCAGGGGATGTGAACTCTACAGCCAGGGGGCCACACGAGAAAAGGCCCGGTTATCTATCATCATACAGGGATGTAACCTCGGCACGCACAACGATAAACTAGTTTAATTGTACCAGGTAAGGCCCACTGAGCTGTGTAGCTCTTTTTTCAGAAGCGACCTGGCGATCATAATGGATAGATAAACGAAGTGGCTTATCATCATGTGGAAATTTATAGCAGCAAAATACTCTAAACGCATGATGATAAATGGAGGGGGAAACCAGAAGACCTGGAGAAGAGGTGGACTGGTAAACACGAGCACTGAGGGGAATCAGGACCATTGTTGGCACGGCCGCATTGCCAATGTAGTCGACAAATTTAGGCGCCAACTGTGTTTCACATGCACACACATGCTCATAACTGAGCCCCTGCAATGTCTCAATTGTTTTTGCGACTGTGTTATGAATCAAATGGGTTTGATTAATGTTCATTGGTAATATCAGCAGTAAGTTTCATCTTCAGCAATCTTTCATCTCCTACCCCCCCCCCCAAACTACCCCATTCGCCAACCTTTTCCCCCCAGATCCAGCATCTGTCAGAGACTTTTCTTGCTTTCCGTATTCCACGGAGAATATTTCCTGCAGTTGGTCTCTCCCCGACGGTGTATGGAGCGTGCTGTACCTGGAAGTGATCAACGGCAATGATCTATTGCAGTCCGTAGGCATCTTCAACAACAGCCTCGAAGTCTATACCATGTATTCTTTGAATGAAATAATTACGGAGCCTCGGGGAAATGGAAGAACAAATTTAACATTTGCCATGCTTGGACGTCTGGAGCGGAACACTGAATACTTGGTCAATATCACCACCTATTCAGGAAAATTGTTCAGTAAAACTCTACAAGGAAAAGCAAAGACCGTAAGCGGTGAGTTCATACATTTTTATTGGAGCATGAGTGGTTATGATTGTTGTGTTTTGTACCAAATGTGTGAGCAAATCCATCTGTCTCCCCATCATAAATGTGTGCAATGCATTTTGGACACAATCGGGTGGAATGGTCTGGTAGCAGGGGGTCCAGGTCCAGGCACCCATCCACCCAAACTAACCTGTATCAGTCATTTTAATTTCTTAACCGTTTCCCAACTTTCTGACCTGCCAGTAACAACCATTTTGTACGCGGTACTTTTCTAAACAGTTCAAAGTTGTCATCGTACACCCAACAACTTAAGTTCAGTTCTGGGCCTTGCTTTACTCGCCTGTACCTTAAATTACGACCTGCTGAAGTGTTTCTTCTGCACCTCCGATTTAGCATGATTGGCTACGTACGGTGCACTTACATACGTATAGCACTGGGGAGGGAAATAAGTATAACCCGTAAAAACAAAGTTTTTCACTATAAATCCTTTATATGCGTGGCAGCGAACTTAATATAAAGGATTTAAAAATGTATTCGCCTGTGGAGGACGCGGGAATCGATCCCGCGACCTTTGGCATGGGAAGCGAGGGCGCTACCAACTGCGCTACTCCGCCACGGCCTGTGGAGGGGTTACGCTCTGGGCTCTTATACTGTGACGTTCAGCCAAAGCGATGAATGAGTTCTATTTGAATATATGTAAAATAAAACAATTTTGCCTAAAAAGTGTAAAATTTTGGGAATTTTTTTTCACGAACATTAATTGTCTGGCACAACGAGTCTGTGTGGAAAATGTCAGCTCGATTGGATCACGGGAAGTGGGTTAAAAAACGACCGAAAGATTTGCACGGTCGTAAGCAAGCAAGCAAGCACGCAAGCAAGCAAGCATGCGAACTTAATATAAAGGATTTAAAAAAGTGGCTGGTTCGGGAAGTGGCCTTACCAACTCCATTGTGAGCGGTGCGACCCTTTACATGGCTGCTCATTGAGAGCACTTGCTCTGACGACTGGCTGTTCAAAAACGGTTACAAGGGATTTTTGTTTAAGCCTCACTTGTTAGGTTGGAGAAGGGGGCACCGTATTTAGGGTGTTGTGCTACGAATAGTGCGACCCTCCCAACATGCATTTTCTGGCTATGGTAAATATTAGTAACTGAACTGTTGCTAGCTCCTCCAGCATGGAAAAGTATGGTCAAGCAATGTCCATGCCTTCATCCAGTAGATGATTAACTAATGGCTCTAAATTACGACAGTCTGTGTACTTGTACTCATTTCCAAACCTGCCGTGCTCATATGGGTAGCTCCTCCACCCGTTCCGGAGACGGTGTACATCACGACGGTGCAGAACCAGGTGACACCGAGCAGCCTAACCATCTCCTTCAGCTGCAGCTGGTTCCAGAACACAAACGGCGACCTCAAGTACTACACGGTCATCGTCAAGCAGTCCGAGGGTAACGCAATGGACATGCCATGAATACGGCTCAGTCACGTCATTCATGCACGACTCAAATGATAGTTAACTTTTTTACCAGGGGGAATGAAATAATACATTCGAGTGCTTGCTAAGTATACGAGAATTAGCGGCAGCAATACCTGTATCTTCCACGATTTTTTTTTATCAAGGCCTTGGTAGCTATGCATGCCTGTAATCCACAACAGTGGAGGCAAGGGTTTGTGAATCACTCCGTGTGGTGAAACGCTCTACCCATTAACCTCGTGGTACCATACCCTCGCTGGCCAGGAGAAGGCATCTGTATGGAATGTTCTTGTCCTACGTAGGTTTTCTCTGGCTACTCTGGTTTCCTCCTGGATGTAAACACTCATTTATTGACAGATTAAACCTTAATAATCAGAGGACTGTAGAGCTAACATGGGGTGGTAGAGGGGGGTGTCTGGGTCTGAAATTGATACAAGATGACTTCCTGGCTGCTGCTGCATTTCCATATTGTCTGTGGTTCCTCCTTGCACCTCTATGAGTCATTCTCCATCTTCGAGTTGAAAATGTTACTTATGAAAACGTAGTATATACATTTTTAATCTAAAGTGCAACATTTCACGTGCAATTAAGTATACCATTGAGGATTCATTTTGGAAACTTTGCGTACAACTTTTTAAGAATGTAAAAAAGGAATCCACTGATTCCCTCTGTCCCATTACACAGGTACTAGCAGCGAGAGTCCAGAGAAGAGGTGGCCTCTGAGCACGTACTCAGAATATGCGAGTGGAAGCACGAACGTGTACCAGGTGGACGATCGTGTTTACCCCTCCGAGTGCTCCAACCCCAACTCCGTCGTCAGTGTCCAAATTGGTACCGGCAGAACGAGCGGCAGCTTCTCCGATGGCCCCTTAAAGCAAAACACTGCCTACAGGTATGTCCCTCGCCTGCGTGAGTTTTTCTGTGAGCTTATTTCAACGAATTAAAACCCCGCTGAAATGTTTATGCGATGTTCCCATAAGGATGGTGACATCACGTGGTCGCAAGAGCAGGAGCCTTGACCAGACCTATATAGAACACATATGTAAATTGGAGTGGTTAAACCGGTGCAGTTTTCCTCAATCTGACAGCTGCCGATGAGAGAATCTGCCATGCTGTTCTGCTGCTAAAAATGCACCTAGCCTGGCACAAGTGCCATGTTATGCAATTGCAATGACAAGCCTTATAAAAGGCATATGGGGGAGGTATGACCTCTCAAGCACCTCTTGTATACACCAGCCATGGATGCATATTTCCCCACCCATAAGTTGTCTAAACTCCTGCCCCCATTCTTGTGTTGTTCTTCCACCTTTCCCATTGTCACCATTAAGGATCAGTTTCCGTGTCTACACGTACCTCCCAAACGTACGCTCTGTCCGCGCTGGAGGGGTAGCCATCTTCACGGACACACGCTTCTCTCTACCACTCATGACATTATTGAGTGTCATCGGAAGTAAGTATTCCCAATTATTGCCATTCAGCATAAGAGCATATCCAATCAGCTCAGTATTATGTTGAACTTATTTTCCACCCTACATAGCAAACTGTGGTAATTGGAGGTGCGGAGAAAGGACAACAAACTAAACAGAAACATTTGTTCCAAAGAAATTAGTTTTCAAATTAGACGATTTTCAAGTGCATAGGTCCAGTGACTTTCAAATATCAGAAGTAGAAGCGTTCAGGACGGCCGCAAGGGCATCTGAAAATGCTGCAATGATACGTTGGTCATCATTGTTCGATGACTATCCAAAGGCAGCTGCTGCTGTGAGAATGACCTGAGTTTGCGTGATGGTTTATGCTTCATGATGAGATCAGTAAGATATCACTGGTAATTTGTGGCAAGTGTATGAAATCTAGACATGAAGTCAATGATGCTATGAAAACTCGGACTTAGTTTAGACCATCTTGCATCTTCACTACAAACCAGTCACAATTGTACAGTCTCCAGCAAACCAAATGCCATTGGATCAAGCTTAATATGCTCATGGCTGAAGGCCTTCCAACGCTGTCTTGACCATGTTTCACCACACGTGGGAGTTGCGTGGCCACGTTTCACCACACTGGTCAATGCGCGTTGGTGAACGGGGGTAGAGGACAGGATCGGTTCAGACATCAGTGACCCCTGAAATGAACTGTAATCGGAAATTCAACTCGGGCAACCAATTTCATTGAGCACTGCACTCATCAGTATGCACAACAAAAGTGCGTGTAAAATATTGACCATTTACAATGTGCATTGTTATATGAAATTATTTCATCGAAACTCTGTTATTTATTTCTTGGGCCGACACGGTCCCGGTTCCAGAAAGGCTGTTGCCAGTGTTCCGAAGCATTTTAAAAGATTGAGAAAACTGAGCAGTGGGCAGGGATGCTGGACAATGAGGGGTAAGCAGCAGGGCCAGTGTCTGAGAGAGCAGAGCGTCACTTACTGCGTGGGCCACGAAAATGGTTACGTGAGGCCATATACAAGTGGGTGCTGACAAAGGTAGAGAATTAAGCGGAAGTGAATGAGCAAAGATGACTGCTTAATGTTGAGGGGTAAATTCGTTCCAGTGAAGGGGCTGGTGGGGGAGAGAAGAGGGTAGGTGGGTGAGTCAGGACCAGGTAGAGTAGGTGGGTGAGTCAGGAAAAGGTAAGTAGGTGAGTGAGTCAGGACCATGTAAGTAGGTAGGTGAGTCAGGACCTGGTAGAGTAGGTGGGTGAGTCAGGGCCAGATAAGTAGGTGGGTGAGTCAGGACCAGGTAAGTAGGTTGGTGAATCAGGACCAGGTAGAGTAGGTGGACGAGTGAGGACCAGGTAAAGGAGGTCGGTGAGTCAGGACCAGGTAAGTAGGTGGGTGAGTCAGGACCAGGTAGAGTAGGTGGGTGAGTCAGGAGCAGGGTTCGGGTTTATGCCAATGAGTGGGTTACCCGAGGTGGTGGCACCGCACGCTGGGGGGTCAGGAATAATAGTAGTACTTTCGCGACCAATATTGTTCATAAGGGTGTTTTTCTAGTTAGATTGCGTAAATATTAATGTCGGTAAATCCGCCACCACCCGACACAGCCAATTAGAAAGGTTCGACGAATCTGGTCGTCGTGATACCTTGTACTCGAATTGTAAATGTTGTGGGTTTATTCTCCATACACAACTGCTTACTGCTGAACTAGTAATTGATTGGCACGTTTTGTTGACGTGACAAAGCTTACTAATTGGCTGTTTCGGGTTCAACGACATTCATATTTACGCAATCCAACCCCAAAAAACATATATATGTTTTTAATATCTCGAGTCTTTTCGGTCTCGACACATCACTGATGCCGCTCGTCTCCCCTTTCTCTTCCCTATCAGGCTCGGGAAGCATCGTTGGCCCTGTGGTGGGAGGTCTGCTGGGAGCGTTGGTGATCATTGTTGGAGGGGTCTTACTCTACGTTCGCCGGGAGCGGCTGTACGTTCTGAGCGCACACACACACAGCACAGCTGCCAACCTCACTTTTACTGCGATATCAACATTGGTCACAGGTGTACATGAACAACCCTTGGTCAATTCACTGCTGGATGAAGACCTGTCCACACCGCACGGGTTGTGGGGTTATTTGCCAATCCTTCGAGACCCTGAGCAGTGTATATTAACTCACGCAGCTTCATTGTAAATATCCAACTCTGCTTTCCTAAATGAAGTGATTCAGTACGTTTTGGTGATGATGTGTCTTTCCCCGCAGTGTTATTTCAATAGTGCTATCGATGTTTCGTCATGAGACAAACTATCTGCTCGGATGTCTCGTAGACAACGGTCTGCGGGAAATATATATCACACAACTACGTCCAATATTTCTTAAAGTTATATCTGAGTCAGTCACACTCCGGTCATCCTTGCAGCAGCAGCGGCTTTTGGCTGGTCTATGAAAAAACACGGTCACTGCATCGCGCGCTTTTGGATGCACTTCTGCGCCCGTCTAGAACGCTCTTCCATCCGATATTAGGAAGCCACTGGAGCTTTGCACTTTAAAATGACCGCGGTTGACAAATTATTTTCTTAAACTTATGTTTGCGTTTAGTTTATTGTCCTTCCCCTGTACCTCCGATTAGCGCGGCTGCCCCCTACGCTATACAGAGTCACACAGTAGGGGGCAGCAGATTCCTACTCACCCAGCTGCGGAATATGCAATATTCACCACATGACATTCAAACCTATAATTTTAATAGTTTGTTTGTGATACTGCATTGGCAGTAGCTCACAAGATAGCAAAACTAAATGCATTTGTTATTGCCACTGTTCTAAAAGGGAATACAATAGATGACGTTTTGGATAATGGTCCTTCACCTAAGTGTTTTAAAGAAACGCCATTGCCTGAAATACAATCGAGTATATATTATTTTTAGGACAGTTTATGACTGAGTTTGTAATTGTCAGAGCTGGAATTTATAAAAAGTACAGAAGTAAATTTATGTTGTCAGGTTTTTGTGCAGTCATTGCCAACTGGGTTGAGCCCAGTTTTAAATACAGGCATCTGCTCAGATGAAACGCTTGAAACTCAGTTTGTTCGTAGACCTATCACTGCTTCTGTCTGTCCATTCATCTGTGTGTCTGTCCACCTAGTAGTCTCCCTATTGGTTAAATGTTCCAACATGTCCCTCTTTCTACAGGAACTGTTTCAAGAGACCTGATTCCACACAGCAGACTAGGTAAGTATTCATTCCTCTTATCCGCGTGTTCCATCCACTCATCTCGCTCCCCTTCACCAGTCCCCCTTAGGTCTCAGAAATCTGGAGATGCAAATATTATCTGCATTCCAAGGACGAGGATTTGGTTGACTAGTGACCACGCGTTTTCCACTGTAGCTCTCAGACTATGGATCTCTCTTCCACAAGATATCGGGACCTGTGGACATTTTTTAAACATATTCATATTTATTTACGTAAACATGGTCATAAAACATATTCATGTTTTTACGGCACCACGGTGGCGAGATGTTAACTACCTTGCCTGGTATGCAACAGGTCGTGGTTTCGATCCAGACCCTGACGCCTGTATATTTGGAGTTGATATGTTCTGCCCATGGTGGCATGGATTTTCTCCAGGCCCTCTGGTTTTTCCCTCCAAATTTGGAAACATGCGTTTACACTGGAACATTTGGCTGCTTTCCATTCCCCCCTGATACGTTACTTTGTTGAGTTATCATTCGTGGCCAGGTCACTTCTGAAAAATAGCTACATTGCTCACTGGGCCCTACCTTGTAAAATAAAAGTGTATACGCTTCCATTTATTAAATTATATTGTATGAGTTAATTTATAAAATATATTGAAACATTTTTTTCAACAGTTTACTTTTGTGTCTTGTATATCATTTGTGATTATCGGCACGTATTATAATAACAGTGTCTTACAGGACAAAACTAATTCTGTTTGAGTCGTGGGCATATACAGTACACTGAATATATCAATAATGCTCAGCATGGTTTAATGTCACTTAGGCAGTTCGCAGTGACCTGCAGTAATGAAATAGTGGCGGTGAAGTTTGATTTTGTTTGCTTTTTAAACTATTTCTAGCATTAGCAGTGGCATTATTCACGTGTTGGTGTCTTAGTACCTGCATGCACTGGTTGTCTCTTCGACGAATCGTATGTGCTCCACACTGATGATTTCCCGCTTTTGTATGTATGTACACATGTTGAACCTCTTTCATACCGTACGTATTCAACGGTGCTCATCAGAGGTGCGAGGGAGGGCACAAACTAAACACAAAACGCAGTTATAAGGAAATTAGTTTACAATCTAGTTTTTAAAAAGTGCATGGCTCCAGTGGCTTCCTCATGAAATGGCATTTTTAAAATAGCAATTTTGGAAACACTGGGCTAAAACCAGTAAATTCCGTAAATCACAGTTGGAGGCCAGGAGCTAACATTGATGTAAACTGTCTATTTGTAGACACGATTAAAGTATTTATTTCTGAAGTTAATAATAAAGTAATTATATTCCTAAGGGGAAAAAGTACAAACATTAAAACTCAACAGGCATGGAGTGACAAGCGAAGTGGTTCGTGCGGTTGCGTTTTGAGGCGGGCAACATGAGTTTTAGCTACCTTTCCGATAAAAAATACTTTTTGCACATTGCCTGCATGTTGGAATAAAAAGAAATGCTCAGCAATATATTGTAATGCCATTTTTTTTATAGCACAAGAAAATGGGATGAACTCCCGGCTATACCAGGTGGCATGAAAAGAGATGTTGGTGATGCAAGTCATAAAGCCGACAATGAATACGTGAATTCTGACGACTCAGTTTATGAAGATCTGGATAATGGGTACGTGGAAAAGTCATAATTACATAAAATTGACACATAATTTGCTATTAGTATATGTAATCCAATTTTACACGAGTGAAAATCATGCTTACCATGGGTGTAAGTGTCTAGTTCATGCAATGAACAATTATATGGGTAACACTTTATTTTTGTTAGAGACATTTACACTGTACAATTAAAATTTAAAATAAATAATTATGTAAGATCCAATCAAAATGTGACTTGATGTTACTCGTATCACATTATCATTCAGGCATAGTCAATTTTAAAATAAAAATCGAATTCAAATAAATTTATTAGCAGGACTTTTATATTTGACTCTTCCAGAATGCAAAAAAACACAAATGAAAATAACGATTTTACTTTTGAAGTTAACACACCTTCAAAACGTCCATACATTGTATAACTCTTTTAATAAGTGGAGCTTTTTATATTCCCTGCTTTAAGAGCCAAAAAGAGCATGAGTTTGAGGACAATTTATGAGATTCTAAGTTTTTAAAAAGTAATTGTAATATTTTTTAGTAGTATATATGGCGTTGGTTCGACTATATTTGTATCGGAATTCTCTGAAGCCCTTCTAAATACAACATAAAATTTCGACTTAAAACTTTCGTTACTGCAGGAATTCATATTCTTGGTTCTTTTGGGAAAGTCACGTAGATAGCAAATAGAATTTAATTAAAAGAAAAAATAAATTAAAATTTAAAATAAAAGCAAAAAACCACGACGTTTCGATCGCAACACAAGCGGGCTTCATCAGGCGGAGAGAAAAGAGAGAGACCCTCCAACAGCAACTGCTTCTAAGGGCTTTCAGAGTGAGCAAAGCTGTGCGGCGTGAACAGCATGGGCGGGACAGCCAGCGCCAATGTAGGAGCAAAGCAACACAAGTACAAGTAAAGCGAGTGCGTTAGACAATGGGGGGAGGGAGGGGGATAGACAGGGGAAGTGGGGGGTAGAGGTGGAGCTGAAGGCGCAGTCCAAGTATGTTAGACAATGGGGGGAGGGAGGGGGTAGAGATAGGGGGTAGAGATAGGGGGAGAGAGAAGGGGGGTAGAGATAGGGGTGGAGCTGAAGGCGAGGGCGCAGTCCAAGTGTGTTAGACAGGTGACTGCCTTGATCAAAATCACGGGCGCTTGTTAAAATAATTCGCATAAAAATAAAATGTCCCGATTGTTTAGATTTTGTAATGCATGTTATTATTAATATATTGTTATTATCAGCTTGCTATTTGGCTTAGATTGATTGTATCTATACTTGTGAGTGGCGCTTTATAAAAATACAGATACATAGTTATTGTTACATGTGTGTTAACTCATCGTGCTCAAACGTTTTCTTTTAATCTTATTCAAGTAAACGCCAAGAGAACCACCACTCAGGTGCACCGTCGAAGACAGAAAATGATGCCAAGACCGTGGGCAGTTCCGATCCCACCTATCTCGCCCCCGACAATGCATACGTCAATGTGAAATAGCCATTCAAGTCACTCTCCACCTCCTCCTGTTCGATATAAAAAAACGGCTCCTCTACTAAGTTTCAAAACATGAACCAGACCTTCCCTGTGCTGGGTTCATATTAAGGTCAATTTTACCTCGTACTCAAGGTTAATTAATTCGTGCCAGGTACAAATTTATCAGGTGTGATATTGTTATAATGCCACCAGCGGGCCGACATTGCACTTATTCGAGAACAAATATTTATCTTGCAAAAACTGCTCTGCATTTTTGCAGCTGAGCTTATAGATATGTGCTTGTATCGGGTATCTGTACTAGTCTAAGGGTACCGATGCAAGTGTAATGGTCTCTGGAAATCTATAGGCGTCTGCTTCGAATGGTTGATGTAGGTATAGAGTAACAACTATAAGTTGAGCCAGATGATTGTGTCAGATGTAGTGGATTGTACTGCTCTGATGATGCCTCCACCCTTCGTATTTGTGAATTGGGCATTGAAGAGTCATACCTTCTGTGGTCTACTCTGGGTGACCACAGGCACACACTACCGGAGAGTTTGTATTTTCAATTTTGCTTTAAGTAACCGCATCTGCCATTGTTTGTGTGGATTCGATTTGAGGTTGTGCCCATAATTTTCGTGGAATATTAATGCCATCGATCGTCTGCGTCGGGTCTTGATTCTGGGTTAATGTGTTATAAATATAACACATTAACCCAGAATCAACACATTGGGCGATATAAATATATATGTATTACTTACCAACATAGCCTATACGGGAGACTCATTTGTGGCTACATGGTGATGACTGAGTCATAGACACGCAGGATGTGAGGATCAGTAATAATGATAAAAATTGCAAGTAATCGATCATTTTTCACAATCACGAGAAATTATAAAACCCAAATTTTCTGCAAATTTCGCGTTAAAATTAATACATTTTACCCATTGGATGTGTAATGGTACTCTTTTAACATCAATGGTGTGCCAAGGTGGGGAGATGTTCACTACCTTGCCTGGTATACAGGAGGTCGTGGGTTCAATCGCGACCCTGAAGCCTGTTGTATATTTGGAGCTTGCGTGTTCTCTCCGTGGTCATGTAGATATTTCTCCGAGTCGTCCGATTTTGCCTTCCACATTTAGAATCGACATCACGCATTTAGAGTATTTGGCTGCTATAAATGTCCAAATGATGAGCAATTACTTCTAGATTTGAAGCTTTCGTGACTACAAGGATTCATACTCTTAGTTCTGTCGGTAAAGTCACGTAGGTAAAAAATGAAATCAAAATTAATAAAAAATAAAAAACAAAAAAAATAAAATCACGACGTTTCAGAGGCAACACAAGCTTCTGTCTTCAGGTGAAACTAATATTGTTTTCTCTGAGACTAAGGTGCTCTGCAAACCCTCTGGCTACCATCAAAGGTTTGTACACGAAGCCATTCAGATATACAAACACAGACATCATTTCAACCGTGATGATGGGTACAAATTTAGTAATCATTGGAAAGATGTTATCAACCATGCAAAAAAGATTTAACTACACATTTGTGGACCATCTTATCTGACAGGCACTATTTTACTCTACCGAGTGTTAACATCCCCAACGTTTAACAGTACTCTCCTGTTTCGTATTTAATTAATTTACCCTCCCAGCAGCATAACAAAAGCCGACTTGATCCTAGCTGGCTTATCTACATATGCCATCTACATTACAAAGGCTCAGTTCCAACAGCAGTACTTGACCATCTCACAACTGCTCCTCCCCAATGACCCTTCCTGGCTCCTCCCCCCTTAACCACTATATAAGGTCGTACCTCTTGGGACTTCTCTTCACTTGATACAGATATTTTGCTGGGACAGTTTCACCTGAAGACGGAAGCTTGTGTTGCCTCCGAAACGTCGTGATTTTATTGGTTTTTTTTATTAATTTTTATTTCATTTTTTACCTACGTGACTTTACCGAAATAACTAAGAGTATGATAAGCAATTACGTTGAGCTATCAATTGTGATAACCAGATCGCTTCTAAAAAATAGTTATATAGCTCAGTGGGCCTTGTCTGGTAAAATAAAAAAAAATAGTTTAGTTTAAGGATCACCATGTACTTTATTTGTATTTACCATGTAATTCATATGTATCCACTATATAATACAGCTGGTTTCAAGTTAACCTGTAGGTTTATTTCTATAAAATGTTAAGGTAAAGGGAAGTAAATTAAACACCTTAATTATATACACGTGAATTTTTACCATTAAAAGAGTGACTTAATGTCTACATTTTATACTTCTTTATGACAGGTATATGTCTATAATCAGGAGCATCTGCTTCCATGTCCTGATAAACTTTATTGACACCCGCATCAATTTCCTTTTTTTCACAAAAAAACACTTCCCCATGAGAGACATGCAAGGACGAATGCGATAGCTCATTTTCTGTCAGTTTTAGCTGTTATCAAATTGTTGTTAATCAGAAAATTTACTCTAGGAGGCCGCTATAAACAGTACATGATACGCAGTTTGATGCCATCTTAGAAATACAGGAAACCCTTTCCTTTATACATTTTTTTCAAAGTATATTTAAACGCTCGACAATGTTAATAACATTTACATTCGCAATACTTCCTGTTTAATGCTTGGGTTGATGTAGGGTAACATAACAGAAAAGGAGGGAGTGTCGTCGGAAAAATCTATACTACAAGAGGAAACCGATAAGGTTTAAGGCTCTTTTTCACAGATGTCCAATAGGGGGCGGGTAAGAACGCTACAACAAACAATACAAACACGATAAGAGTGCAAAGTATTAGGAAAGGTAAAAAAAAACTGTAAATCAAACTACAGTTTTCCCACATGCCTTTGAGTTTGCAGATCGCGAAATTTTTCAAAGCCGTCATCTGTTGTCATTTTACGACTACCTCCATGGAATTAACAGTGATCGTTATTCTTGAACCAAGTTCAAATAAAGTGTATGACCTACCGCAAAACTATTGTAAGACTTTTATTATATATTCAATTTAGTGTAAAAAGCACTTGCTCATACAAAACACACCGAAACATCAAACACGTGCACATATACACACGGTACAATATAAACATGGTGGGTTGAGGTCTATGATGAAGAATATAATTGGTGTTACCCTTTCTGGCAATAAAACGGGTGTTAAAATATTCAACCACCAAATAGACACCTATTGCAAGGCATCAAGTCGTGCTTAAACCACACATAATTTTGGCAAAACATACAAACAAACATGCTCTGATAATAACACATGCTTTGTCTTTGAAACGGTGAGGGAAGCCAGGAGGGGGCAGAGAGGACAAAGCTTATCCGAAGTGGGGACGAGTTGATCCCGGGCCATAATGGGGAGAGCAGTGACTGAGAGTCCCAGAGTGGCCAGGAGCACCTTGGTGATGTTGCACACGAAATGACGGACGTTGAGCAGGTGCTCCAAATCGAGGGCACATTCATTGTGGTGAATCTGTAGAATGCAACAGCACGTGTGTCACACGCAGTAATCTTCACCGAGTCGCCATTAACCACGTGACTGGTGTCCATGTCCGGTTAATCATTAACCCTGCCAGCCCCCCCACAGGCCCAACTCAGTCATCACATGCGGATGTACACACGTGCAATGATGTACTGCAGAGCACACAAGGACTTATTAAAAGAGTGGTCCATTCCTAATGTGCCACAGAGACCTACCTGGAAAAACTATTGAACTTGGCAGCTGTGAGTGAACATTTGTAGAGAGCTACTGCTTACTTTTGACTGATAAAAAGACTACAAGGCCTTAGTCATACTCGATTGCTGCACTTATTTTCAGCCACTTGAGCAGTGGCAGGCCGTGTATTTTATGCCTAGGCCTTCAGTGCTATCCTCCCGCAATTAAACCACCTTCGCATAACCTCACCATGCCACTAGTGTTATAGGCTATTATCATTCGACATAACCAGCCCATATTCGCAGTGACAGTAACCTTTATCGAATAAAATAAAGTGATTTAACAGGGGGCTCAACACCTATGAGAGTTACAATACACTAATTGCAGAGACATGAATACATGGTGACTGAAACCATCAAGGTTATACCACTATTACGCAGTACGACAGGATGCTGCATCACAAATTGACATCGCATAGCCCAAATCAATGTAATTACCAAAGAAACAAGAACAAACTCACAACAACCAGTCACATTTACTCATACGACCACCAAGCAAGAAAAAATGCTGTAAAACACAAATAACACAATCAGGATTCAACAGGCTTCCCCACAAAAAAAATCTATAGCACTACATATAAAAATCTAAACGTTTAAATAGACGTTTAGATTTTTTATAATAAATCTTAGATGATGCTACCTTACGTGCTAGCTAATTTTACTTCAGTTAGCTAACTGGCCCTCTGATCACGCCACACGAAAAATGCTACCGTAGGCGGCGAGGCCAGCTAAATACGCCCAACAATGCAAACTCGAAATCTGATTGGTTCAAAAATATGACAATCAACAACATCGTCCCCATTTGCTTCAACAGCAGAGGGGATTCACTCGACATTCTGAAGGCCCTCAGGGTAGATTTTTCATCCGGAGGAGGCGCAGACAGCACAGGTGGAACATCTGATTGGATAAAAGTTCAAATTTATGAGCTGCACTGGAAGCAGCACAACTGAGAGATAGAGTAAGAATAAAATTACATTAATAGACTGATGAGAACGAACTTTGTAAAATACATATAGCATTAATGATCATTTATGTTAAATTATAAAAATATAATTTTCTCTAGGCCAGCAGAGAAGGCCTTGCTGGCCCTGAAGGCCCGCCTCTGCAATTGAGTATCAACTTGAACGAGGGGGTTGTGATAGTAACCTATCATAATAACAAAGGACGATACAAAATACCTTTCTAAACTCATTGATTGTAAACAATGTTGGTTTCCAAGGATAACCACAACCCGAACAAATTACGTCACGTGTGCAGAGCTTCCATTGCATCGTTTTATTCGCTTGTGGTTACTAGTAAGTTAGGTTACCTCACAAAACGTATGATTGGTTAAAATATTGACGTTCATTTTTTAAACATTTATTCTCAGAACCACGTATGGTCAGGCAAGGGGGTACTCGGTTGAAACAAAGGGGGGTACAGTTGTCGCCAACAAAGGTTCAGAGCCAATGTTCCACACTTCCTGCACTGTTGTGGAGCCATATGCCGAACGCTGCACATTACTTGTAGATGTCGGTGAGGCAGAATCCCCAGGGGGTACAGCGGTAGCATATTAACAAAAGCGGATACCCATAGTTGCTATCGCAGCCACACAAATGTAAATGGGTACACGATACCGCAGAGGACTAAGGAACCTGTGTTGGCAACGGAGGGACAAGCGGAATGTGGGAGACGTTGTTTATGGGTCTCTCTCTCACTCTGTTAATGCTAGGAACGCCATCTCCCGCACCACGGACAACGGTTTTTAGGAAAAGTCACCCCAAGTTGGAGGCCTGACTATGTGTGTTTTTAGTGTTCGAGGTTGAATGTTGATCGAATAAATGGCGTTCCCGAGCAGAAGAATGAAAATGGCTGCACCCAATCCCATGGGAACGACCGCTTCTCACCTGGTAGTACTTCAAAAATTGATTGAAAGTTAGCAGGCGGTTGAGGGAGGCGGGGAAAGGGTGGAAGGGGAGAGTCGGGGTTACGTGATTGTCGCTGGTGAATCTCGTACACTCCCTTCCCTATCGGTAGCGATTCAGGATGCTAGGGCCAAGGGTGTGCGTAAACTATGAAGGGGGAGGCACAAGGCATGAGCGGGACAGTCTGGAGGAGGGCACGCTGGATAGTGGCTATGCGTGGACGAAAAAGAAGGCGAAGAGTTCCTCGGGAATGTTCACATTCTGGGTTCAAGTGCCACCACGCTGTGCACACCAGGGCGAGTCACCCCTGAAAGTTCGTCTATGCGCAGCCAAAGCCGAGGTAAGAGATTAACATTTTATGCAGTCCGTGTCGTCTTGGTCTTCATATTGTTGGTGGTGCATTGTGGGTGTGCAGGTGACTGTTGTTGTTAGGGAGGTAGATAACTCTATGAGAGGGCTCGGCCCGAATGAGTGCCTCTGTTTAGAAAACCATCCCTGCCGCCAGTGAGGCGTGCACAGGGTCTTCTCCCTGAGCCGTGGGAAGGCCGCATAACCTTGGGTGGAAGGGGGTAATGGGGGGTATGTACGTGGGGCAAGGAGCCAACTTTAGGCATTGTGCATGTTGTGCGCAGAGGGGCCACCGCCAAGTAACTTGTATTGTGCACAAAGCGATCTCCCTCCATCAGGCCAGACGAGACACGGCCCGATATATCTAGACCCGGTGCCGCCAGATTACATAAAAAGGTGGGAAAAGTATAGATTCGCCATGGGCGCGAAGGGCCAACCTTGGTTGTGTTCACACCACCCCTGTGGAGAGATACACATATTACCACCCCCACCCGTGGGTAAGGTTTCATATCGGTAAATACACGCATAGAGACACCGACATAAAGTGATGGTCACATGGGAGCTTTCTATTCCACGAAGCAGGGTGAACTATTAACTCTAGTGTGAGGATGCGAGGTGCAGAGTAGTTTCCTAGCTGGACGTGTGGAATCATGAGTCTTTGGCATACACTAGTGAACTCGGAGTACTCCTCAGGTGGGCTATGCTCTTGGCGAATTACGGCTCAGGGCTACTTCTCCACCCCCAGCCCCCTCCCCACTCCCACGCTTAGCTCCGAGACTTTGACCTGAAGTCAGCCTAACAATCTGGTACCGAGAGCCAGGTCTAGGAATGCCGGACGGGTGTGGGGCTACCCCCCAAGCATGGGGGCGAGCTACTGCCAGTCGGCCCCCGGCCACGAAGCTAGCAGCCCCTGTCCGCTCAGGGGAAGGGCTGTACTCCCAGGTTGGAAGGGACACCGAGGGAGAGAGCGAGACTCACCGGGTGCGTTCGCCTTGGGCCCGCGGCCCGGCCAGGCGGCATGGCAGAAATTTTCGCGATGATGGTAGAGAGTCTAGTGATGATGGTGCACGAGGGGGGCTACTTCCGGTCAGCTCTCGCCAAGCCGGCAAGGCGTTGGGTAGTGCCCCCCCCCGCCCCCAACTTCCCCACCCTGCTCGTGTAGACAAGTGACACTGTCATACCGCCACACTTGAGCAGTAGATCAGGCCCTCCCGATGCCCTTAGGTGTGGTTGACCCACACTCCAGCAGTGGATTGGGCCCTCCTGGTGCACTCTGGTGTGGTTTGTCCACACTCCAGCAGTGGATCAGGTCTTCCTGGTGTGCTCGAATGTGGTCACTTCACACTCCAGCAGTGGATCAGGCCTTCCTGCTGGTGCCACCTATCTTTTATTCTTGTTCTTAGTGCTCTTTAGTTGCCTTTTATACCACCCTAATTTGCGTAATATGGAGGGGATCTGACTTGATATGTGGTTATACAGCAATATCTTGACTTTCGTCCACTTGACTTTAGTCGTTTCGCTCTTTGGGCCATTTAAAATTATAACCGCATGTCAAATTTCGTCCACGTGCTTACCTCTTTCGTCTGATTTCATCCAACCTTCCACGACGTTCGCGCCACACGCCATTTTTTTCGTTCAGTCATTGAATAGTCCTTCAGTGAGCATTTTTATATTTGTGTTTATTCATATATTATTAATGCGGTACTTATTTCTGTGATTATACTGTAAACAATTCATAGTTATTTTTGAGATAACAGTATAATAGTACGGTGTTCATAGTTATTTTCGTGATTATAAAACATGTGTACAGTACTCATACTGTGCTTATTTTTGTGATTAATGTAAAATAGTAAATAAAGGCTCTGCTTTGACATTCGTCCATTTTTGACATTAATCCATGCTTTGGTCCCTAACCAGACGAAAGAGCAAGGTATTCCGGTAATTGAAAACGGCCCGAAAGAGCGAAATGACGAAAGTCAAGTGGACTAAAGTCAAGGTATCGCTGTATTACAAAAAAAGTGAGTGAGGGGCTTGAGCAGGACAAGTCACGTGGTCAAACATCAATGACGAAGTGACGGCCGGACTGAGGAATACTATTCCATATTAAATGGGGGATGATAGGGACCGTAAGAGAGTGAATATTGCCAATGCAATGCAAAGCGGGGAAATTTCTCCCATAAGAAACAATGGAACAAGGTGGGGGATAAGGACCGTAACTTTATGGAATGTTGTCTTCCATACTTAGCAACCAAAATAGTACTTTAGATGTACAGAAAACCAGGTACTATAATGAATGGGTACAGTACCTGTACTATACTGTGCAACACAATGTACACATGAAAACTAATTCTGAGTTCAAAACCTTTAAACTACATTTACACTTATCAAACAATTTAATTAAAACCATTTTTATGAGCATTTAAAGCAGACCTGTGCACTTTAAAGCGTTTTCCTCTCATAGAAAATTACATGACATTTTAAAGCAATGACTCAAACAAAACAAACATTGTGTAAAAAAGCACAGCATCTTAAACAGCATTACAAAAAAAGATTTTACTTTAACCTGCATTTTTTATGATCTTACGTTGAGCAGTGGATGAGTTGTGTTGAAGGCTTGCGACTATATTTTGCGAGAAAGACCGCACCGATTACAACGAGCACTCATAGCTACACACGCGAGAGAAACGTTGGGACTGCGAAGATGTTGTACAGTACCTCCACACACCACCACCACCCCTTCACAAGAGCCGAGTTCAATTGAGCCTAGTCGAAGACACTGATCGAAAACGATCGTCACAGTTGTTGGCCGTGAGCAGGAATCGAAGTTGGGTTGACGGGCTCAGAGCGTAGCACCAACTGCCATGCACGTGTAGGGGTGGATACGGGAAGGGAAGCGAACAAACACACAGGGGTGTCTACACCCACACGCAGGGGTGTCAACATCCACGTCCGCAACGGTTAACCCTGGGGGCTATGGATGGCGCTGTGATCCCCCATAGCCCCACCCCTCGGAGGCGATTCGTATAAAAGGCGGGGAGCCGGAGGGCTCGAGGTCCAGTGTGTGAAGCTTAAACCAGTGAAGACTGAAGACCGGCAGATAGGCCCTGGAACTCCCCTGGCTCGCTGTCCTTCTCAAGACCGGGCAGGGCAAGCCAGTGGCGCGGCCCTAAGAGCTTCAGGACCGATGCTCTTGTAAGAGCCGGTCTGGTTGGCTGGGTGCCGGGATCCGTGCTTGACCAGGGCCGGATCAGATAGCCTCCCCTAGCACTCTTAGCGGAGGACTGGGAGTAGATCAGTCAGGGGATAGTGCTAGGGGTGTTTCCCATTGAGTACGGGTGAAGGGGCCGTTACCCTTTCAAGTATTGTGTTACCGCCCTTTGGTTAAATAAACAAGTGTGTCTCAACTACGTCGTCTCTGTCTCGCTAAGAACCCACTACACACGCACGCACGCAGGTGTAATGTTTTTGACTCAGCTCAGTTGAACCGAGTCAAAAACGACGTTTTACGTTATGTTCCTCAAAAAATGTCGGCGACGGGAGTGTGCTAAACAATGTATATCGAGACGTGCTTGCATATTGAGGACGCCCGACACCATACGGGCTATTAAAGGGCTGTGAAAAACTTTAGAGCTGACTACCCAAGTAGGAGCCAGTATGGAACGGCTTCCCTTCAAGGCTCGTGTTGAAACAGACAAACAGAACATTGACTCTTCTTCTGGCGAGAGATAAAACGTGACGAGGTGAAAGAGAATCTCATCCCCCGACATTGAGTTTATGGGCTCTCTGTGTCCGGTATTTGGCTATTACTGGTTTTGCGTGTTACGTGAGCGCGAGAGTTGGAGCGTGCTTTTTGCATGTGTAGTGTAGAGAAATACGCAGTGCGCACAGTTAACCAAGGGCAACTGAGGGCAAACAGGTGAGATTTGCACAGGCAAACCACCAATTGTAAGGGGCGAATCAGGTGCAAACGGGGTCCACCGTTTGCGCACGCTGACACCGGAGGTGTTGCCATGGAGACGGGAGATGAGGGTTGATTGAATGGCAAACAGTCACCAGCCTGGCGTGAGCTTAAAAAGACGCACGAGAGGTCTCGGATAATTAGCAGAGGAATATAAAGTGCGTGTGCTTGAGCGGACCTGGGAGTTGTTGCCGGGGACCAAGTGTGAAGACATCTCGCCGCTGCCGCTCCAGCCATCAACGCAACCTCAACCCTCACGTCGTCGCCGGGCGGGTGATGACTGCTCACCCCGCCCGAGACAGATGGGTGAGCGGGTCTGAGGGAGCATATGAAAGACAGCTGTGGAGGTGTAGAAGCTGATGTGTGCAAAGCTGCTGTGTGTGAAGACGCTGTGTGCGGAGTCGCTGAGAGCAGAGCTACTGAGTGCAGGATAAGGGAGGTGAAAGGTAGATAAGAGTGGGGAGAGGTTAAACATAAGTGACTATATAGATAGCTATAGGAGTGCCTACAACTGGTGCAAGGATAGGTACATAAAGTGTAAGAAGGTGACTTGTTACAACGTGTCGGTGTGAGTAATTTTTGAAGACACTGCACACGTGAAGAAATGTGAGAGCTCATTCAACACAGCATCCAAGTCAGATCCCATCCAGATTATGCAAATGATGGTGGTATAAAAGGCAAATAAAAAACACTAAGGAGGAGAATAAAAGACAGGTGGCACCAGCAAGAATGCCTGATCCACTGCTGGAGTGTGGAGCAACCACACTCCAGTGCACCTGAAGGGCCTGATCGACTGCTGGAGTGTGGGGCAACCACACCCGAGCGCACTTGAAGGGCCTGATCCACTGCTGAGTGTGGGACAACCACACCGAGTGCACCTGGAGGGCCTGATCCACTGCTGGAGTGTGGAGGTGTGACAGTGTAGCAAGTGTGCAGCAGTGATTATCAACTTTGTTTGGCTACTACTATTACCGCCTTGTAAAATTTAGTTTCAACCGAGTAACCCCCCCCACCCCCTTGCCTGACTCGCGGTTCAGTGAGATAAATGTCACAAATAACGAACGTCGATATTTTAACCAATCGACCGTTTTGTGAGGTTATAGCCTAACTAGCTAATAGTAACCGCAAGCTAATACAAAACAATTAAACGGAAGCTCTACACGCGCGCAACATAATTAGTTTGCGCATGCTGGTTACTCTTGGAAAGCAACATTGGTTTACGATCAGTGAGTTTAGAAAGGTATTTGATATCATTCTAGGTTACCATGATAGGTTACTTTCACAACCTCCTAATTCAGGGCGACACTCAAGTGGCTGAAAAGAGGTGGAGCACTCGACTGTAACCAAGGCAAATATCGGTTCGAGGCCTCACCAGACAGTTCCAGGCAAGTGGGAAGCTGACCACGAAACACAAGGCCTTGTATTTTTTAATCCTTTATATTAAGTTCGCTTGCTTGCTTGCGTGCTTGCGTGCTTGCTTGCTTACGAGCGTGCACATTTTTAGGTCGTTTTTTAACACACTTCCCGTGATCCAATCGAGCTGACATTTTCCACACAGACTCGTTGTGCGTGACAATTAATTTTCGTGAAAATTTTTTTCCAAAATTTTACACTTTTTAGGGAATTTTTATTAAATATGTAATTACCAATTGCTTAATGCTGGCAGACAATCATCTGACCCATAGGTGGCAGCCATCTCAAGCCAGAGGACGAGAGGACTCTAGCCGCCACGCATATAAAGGATTTATAGTGAAAAACTTTGTTTTTACGGGTACATTTTTTAAATCCTTTATATTAAGTTTACTTGCTTGCTTGCGCGCTTACGACCGTGGAAATCTTTTGGTCGTTTTTTAACCCACTTCCCATGATCCAATCGAGCTGACATTTTGCACACAGACTAGTTGTGCGTGACAATTTATTTTTGTGAAATTTTTTTTCCAAAATTTTCAACATTTTAAGGAATTTTTTTTAATATTTAATTACCAATTGCTTAATGGTGGCAGGCAATCATCTGACCCATAGGTGGCAGTCATCTCAAGCCAGAGGACGAGAGGACTCTAGCCGCCACGCATATAAAGGATTTCTAGTGAAAAACTTTGTTTTTACGGGTTAATTTTTTATCAGCCACAATTTAGCAGCAGTGCTCTCCAACGGTTCACTCGCAGCTGCCAAGTTTGTCAAAAAGTCTTTCCAGTAGGTTATCCTGGCCACTCTGGGACTCTTAGACACTGTTCTCCCCAGTAAGGTCGGGAACAAGTCGTCCCAACTACTTTGGTTAAGCTCTGTGTCCTCTCTTCCACCTCCTGTCTCCCCCCCCTATCTGCTATTTCCACCTCCTTGAGGGTGTAAATGCTGGGGCATTAAGAGTCCAGTGACCAAGCAGGTAGGCTGCTAAAATCACATGTCATCACAGCAACATTGTCACCAAAGCAACATCATTGCAAAAAAAAGGCATTTTACCAACCCTACTGTATTGTTTTACTACTACTATTGACACCGTTTCTCATGAACAGCAGCACCGGCACTAATAGCAGTAGCAGCACCCCTAGCAGCAACACTACCAATAGCATCAACATTAACAGTAGCACTAGCAGTATCGTTAACAAGGGTACATTTTACAAACAGTCATAGCATCAGCTATTAACATTGGTGGTGAAACAAGGCAATAAAGAAGGCTGTCTCTGGTGTAGACGAATCGGTTTCAAATGCATACATAATTATAAGAGCACCTTTATTCGCATGTTTTGCCACGTGTAATGACCGAAATTAACAACAACTCACCCCAAGGCAATGTGCAGTATCGAGACTGTTAAAATACAAACACGGTCTCCGATTGGTAGAAAGAGGCCTCCACGGTGATTGGTCGGGAAGCAGATTTTTAAAGGGATTTGAGGATTAATATGTGAACGGGATTAAGCAAAAAACAGAAAGGATCCGCTAGAATGGTAAGGAGAGGGATTGGATAATTGAAAAACAGTGACAGAAGGTTCCAGAAAGGGGGCTCGAGGAATATTAAAGGGGAGAGCACGAGGAGTGGGGACGTTCAAGGGGGCCGTCCATAAATGACGTCACTCACCTAGGGGGGGGGAGGGGGTCAGACATATGTGACGATGTGTGACGGGGGGGGCGGGGGGTGTTTGAGAAATGTGACGTCACATCAAAATCGCAACTTTAAATTAATATTAATTAAATAGAATTGTTATCACAACACTAATTTAGATTATTTTTCATTATTAACTATTTGTTTTTTTTAAATTTACTAAGGTCACCTTTGATTTATTCCATGAAAGAGCATTTTGCTTCTGCATGGGAGAATGATTGTTATTAAACATTTTGATTCTAATGATTCTACCAGGGCTTTTCATTCTATGAAATCATATTTCACGAATTACTTTTAATATTTTATAATTATAAGAGAATTTCAATATAATATTCTGAACATCTGCAGTTTTAGTTAGACGTTCAATATTTCCAAGTGAATTTTATGTTAAATTTCAGCTTTCCAACGCCTCCTTTTTAATACATGTTTCTCCTACAACATCAGAGTGCAGCGCCACATTAAATATGCACTACAATGACAATAGTTTAAAGTGATTTGAAGTATGTTTTTTTTTCAAACTGGAAATGTTTTTTTGGGGGGGGCAGAGCTTTGTGACGTCATATTTGAGGGGGATTTGAGTTTTTGTGACGCCCTGTTACAAGGGGGGGAGAGGGGGTCAAAAATCGGCCAAAATCGCGTGACGTCATTTATGGACCGCCCCAAAAGAGATTACAAGCTGAACACAAGAACGAAGCCTAGGGTCCCGTATTGTGGCTGTGTCCCAATAAGGTGGCTCTTATTATACAGTCGTCAGTCGTTGCACATGTGTAGTGGGCTCAATTTGGCACTCACACTTCTTGGGAGGCAACACTGTTTATTTACTCAACACTGGTTGGTACATAGGGTGGTAACTACCGTCCTATTCTAACTCACACACGTCGTCTCTCTCTACATATACACGCCGTCTCTCTCTCTCTCTGACTCTCGGATATTCTAGCGTGACCCTGCCAGGTGGACTACTGGGTGGTCCGCTGACAGGAGGCTTGACTCTTCTTGGTGTCTTCGTGACGCCTCTTCATTCTTGACACGGGCAGCCCCGCACATAGAGATGGGGCCGCTTATATGGGCCTCGGCGTGTCCGGGCTCCACCCTGGTCACGCCTTCCTTCGAGAACCCTCTCTGAAACCCCCACAGGTGCCCCCCCCCGGGCCCCCGGCCCCCACCCGCCTCCAGCCGGGATGACGTCATGTGTGTTATGTCCGTGTGTGTGTGAGGACCCGCGGGGTAGTGACGCTCCCCCGCATATTGACGTCACACCTGTGCGTGTGTGTGTGTGCACACAGTAGTGACACTACCAGTCACTACACATGTATGTGTGGTTAATCCAGACTTGATGGCTTGCAATAGGTATCTTGCGTGTTGTTTTGAACATCTTAACACACCTGTTTTATTTCCATAAAGGATAAAGCCTATTGTTCACCATAGGTCTCAACCCACCATGTTTATATTGTACCGTTTGTACATGTGTAGGGTACTGCACATGGCAGGGGTTATAGTGGGGCAAGTGGAGATGGGTGGAAATAGAAGCAGGGTTCGAGAAGGGAAGTAGAAGACGGTAGAGTCTGATGAAAGAATTTCCCGGCAGAAGTGCTGGAAGTTACCAGGGCGTGGCAGAGCAGGTATTTAAGGGGGAGTGAGGCCCACGTCGGGGTGGAGGTTCGGGGACTGAAGGAAGCGCGCAGGACGACATCAGGGCCGACTGTTGGAAATCGACATCGTGGAAATCATCAAGGACTGTTTGAGATTAATCTAGTGGGAACCACCGGGGCTGCAGATAGTCATAGCCTTGTCAACGTGTTAGTCATACTCTTGCCTTGTAAATACGTTACTGTAAAACAAATCGTCTAGACTCTAGACAATGGAAACTGTGAAGTAGCTTCTTTACACATGTGTAGTGACATCCTGGATGTCACTGTGTGGTGCCGGCCCTAGAGGGGCACGGCGTGAGATGTACTCCCATCGCGGACATCACGTAAGTAGCGACATCGTGAATGTTGCTGTGTAATGCCGGCTCTAGCGAGGCACGGCGTGCAATGCATTTTTATCGCGGACACCCCGTAGAGAGGGCTCGGTGAGCACTGGGATAGCCCAGTGGCACCACGCGTGGCATGCAGTGCTGACTCTTACAGGAGGGAGTGTGAGAGTGTCAGCCACGGGATGAGGTTACCCTAGCCCTAGGCCATGGCACTCTGATTGACCCTGCAAGGCACGTGACCAGTAAGATCTACACAAGGGCCCCAGGTTGGGGCTTGGGGGTGGTCACGTGTCAGGGTGAGATCCAACGGGAAGTGTCGAGAAACGACAAGAGGTTTCTCGAAGGTGGTCGTGGCCAAGGTCGGGGCCAGCCACGACCCAGCAGCATATAAACCGGGTCTGCACAGGGACCGGGGTTGAGCGTTCATGTTGTCATCTGAAGATCTACGATCTACATTCTACGTCCAAGAAGAAGTAATCAGCACGTGGACGAGGACCCAAGCTAGGGTCCTGTCCATTGTAGCTACTCCCAGTAACTAGCGTAGTTAGCCTGGTGGTCCAGCACCATAGGTTATCTGGTAAAGGGGAAGTAACCCCTTTGTGTTACGTGTTGGTGTTAATAAATATGTGTTGCCTCCAAGAAGTACGTCTGCGACTCAGTTCAATCCACTACACATGCACATGTGTTTTGATGTATCAGTGTGTACGTAGCCAACTGCTAATCGGAGATGTGGGGGGGGGGGGCAACAAACTAAACGCAACGAAATTGAATAAATAAAAAAACACAACTTTCTTACCATAGTTTGTGGTAGGTTATACACTTTATTTAAAGGTGTTTATTCCATGGAGGTAATCTTAAAGAAAATGACAACGGATTGCTGCTAAGATTGCGATAGATGAGTTGTACCATGTGGAAACTCGTGCGTCGAATTACACCGCCTGATGAGAAAATCCGTCCGAGTACAGAAAATCCTTTGCCCATCGTGGCAGAAGGGGGCGGGGGTTACTTTCTTGAAAAGAACGGCAATCGGAAAATCCACGATCTGCTAACTCCAAAGGCTTATGGGAAAACGAGGGTTTGGTTCGCAGTTCTGTTTATTGTGTTTGTTGTTGTAACGTTCTGAACCCTTGCCCCCTACTGGGACATCTGTGAAAAGGAGCCTTATAGGTCATCAGATTCCTCTGGAGTGTAAATATTCTGATTTTGTAATACGACACCCACCGTTAATCTTATGTTACCCTACATTCATCGAAGCATTACACAGGAAGTATTTTTAACGTAAAATATTAATATTGTCGAGTGTTTAAATATACCTTGCACGGTTACTGTATAGAATGAAAAAAAATGGTGCTTTACAATACTCTACACGTATCAACGCGCAGTACTGAGCACGTATCGGCGTACGGTACTGCACACTACAGGGCAAAATATTGCGGGTGGCTGAATCCTTGCTTTCTCCTCACTGGAAACTGGCTGGGAACACCGCCACGTGGCCTGGGAGATGAGACGGAGACGAGATGGCCGCTGTGCTACAGCAGAAACATCATTACGAGCAGTGTAGTGCCGAAGCTGTACAGCAGCAATCTCGCGGGGTAAACCGCAAATGGTCAAGCTGTCAGAGGAGGGCGTAATTGGCGAACTCTACACCTCGATACATTTGCCGAAAAACCGAGATGGCTAAAACCGCGAGAGGGAAGGATTTGCTGTATGGCATCAAACTGCGTGTCATGTTCTCTTGATAGCGACCTCTTGTAGTCAACTTTCTGATGAACACTTTTATAGCAGCTGAAACTTACAGAAAATTAGCTCGACAATTCGTCCTTTCATGTCTCATGTTGAAGTGTTTGTGAAAAATATGAGTAAATTGATGCGGGTGTCGGTAAAGTTTGAGGATTATGAAAGCAGATGCTCCTGATAAAGCTAAGTACCTGTCATAACGAATGATAAAGTTTCGTCATTAAGTCACATTTTAATGGAACAAATGGGTATGAAAATGTAAGATGTTTAATTTATTTCCCTTTACTTTCATATATGATAACTAAACCTGCAGGTTAACTTTAAACTAGTTGTATTATGTAGTGGATATATATATATATCGATTACATTGTATTATAAAGTGGATACATATACATTACATAGTAAATAGAAATCAAGAATAATTATAAATGCAGATATGGTGGCGCACCATCCATGTTACAAGAGTAACTTTACCCATCCAATTGGTAAAATGAATATATTTTAACGCGAAATTTGCAGAGGTTCAGGTTTGGCATTTACCCTGCTTGTGAAAATATTATTTCATGCACGTTTGATTAATATCTCAGTCTTCCATCCTGCGTGTCTGTGACTCGGTCGTCACCATGTGACCACAAATGAGTCCCGACAGTCAACCGATTATCTTAAATAATAACAAATTAACACATTTGATTGATTCACCCTTATATAGTCTATATGTAGGTAAATAATACGTCTTTTTTATCACCCAATATTTAATATTTTGCATTATCCATGGCTTTGTTTTGTCCAGGCCAGCCATCTCTACCTTTCCCCAAAATGTGAATGTGGACTCGATGCAGACAATCCATGGCTTTGATCGATCTTCCACGGAAATTATGTGCACAACCCAAAATCTAATCCACACAAAATATGGCAGATGCTGTTACTTGAAGTGTAAATTAAAACAAACATAAAAATTATCTGGTAGTATTGTGTCTGTGGTTACCCAGTGTGGACCATATATGGTATGACGTCTCAATGCCCAATTCACAAATATGAAGGAGGGAGGCATCATCAGAGAAGTACAATCGACTACATATGACGCAGTCATATGGATCGACCACTTCATTGTAAAATTATAGTTTTGAAGTTTTCGTGACTGCAGGGATCCATACTCTTTGGTTCTTTCGGCAAAGTCACGTAGGTATAAAATAAAATAAATTAAATCACGACGTTTTGGGCGCAACACAAGCGTCCGTCATCAGGTGGGACAACCACAGCAAGAAACAATTGCTGAAATGGGCAAAACGGCTGCTGCAACAAGAGACCATATAGGCAAGATAAGGGGGGGGAGGAGCCAGGGAGGAGAGACAGGGAGGGTGGGGGTGTGGGGTAAGGGAGTGGAGGCTACAAGTTAAGACACAAGCATGGCAAAAATTAACCCGTAAAAACAAAGTTTTTCACTATAAATCCTTTATATGCGTGGCATCGGGGCGGCTAGAGTCCTCTCGTCCTCTGGCTTGAGATGGCTGGCACCTATGGGTCAGATGATTGTCTGGCAGCATTAAACAATTGGTAATTAAATATTTATTTATTTCCCCCTAAACAGTGTAAAATGTTGGAATAATTTTTTCACGAAAATGCATTGTCACGCACAACGAGTCTGTGTGCAAAATGTCAGCTCGATTGGATCACGGGAAGTGGGTTAAAAAACGACCGAAAGATTTGCACGGTCCTAAGCAAGCAAGCGAACTTAATATAAAGGATTTTTAAAAATGCTGTGGTGGGGAAGGGAGGTGGGCAGGGCTGGACTGTGATGGTCAGGTGCCAGGGAGGAGAGACAGGTTTGTTCATGAAGCCATCCAGATATATAGACATAGACGTAACTTCAACCGGGAAGATGGATACAGATTGAGAAATAATTGGAAGGATGTTATTAACCAGTTAAAACCATAACTGCTTTGGCCTGCCTTCAAATCCGCATCTCCAGTTTCCTAACCCTCCCACTCTCAGCCCCGCCCACGTCCCCTCCCCACTCCGCATTTTTTGCCGTGCTTGTGTCCTCCACTCCCCCTACCCCACACTCCCCGTCTCTCCTCCCTGGCTCTTGCCTATATGGCCTCTTGTTACAGCAGCCCTTTTGCCCACTTCAGCAATTGTTTCTTGCTGTGGTTGTCCCACATGATGACGGACGCTTGTGTTGCGCCCAAAATATCATGATTTTATTTGTTTAATTGTATACCTACGTGACTTTACCGAAAGAACCAAAGAGTAAAAAAATTATAGTTGTTACTCTTCACCTACATCAGCCAATCGAAGACTTATTTATAGATTTCCACTGAGACCATTACACTTGCATAGGTACCCTTAGACTCGTGCAGAGACCTATAATAATTAACATTTTATAAAGAGCCCTTAAACAGACGTTCTCAGGGCTCCCCAGTAGAGGAGCCGTTTTTTACATCGACCAGAAGGAAGTGGTGACTTGAATGGCTATTTCACAATGAGGTATGGATTGTCGGGGGCGAGATAGGTGGGATCGGAACTGCCCACAGTCTTGGCATCATCTTCTTCTGTCTTCGATGGTGTATCTGAGTGGTGGTCCACTTGGGGTGTACTTGAATAAGATAAAAAGAAAACGTTTGAGTACGATGATCCAACACACATGTAACATAATAATAATCTCTATTTTTACAAAGCGCCACTCACAAGTATAGATACAATCTAAGCGACATAGCTGATAATAATTCTAGATTTGAAGCTTTCGTGACTGCAATGATTCATTTTCTTAGGTTTTTTCGGTAAAGTCACGTAGGTAAAAACATTAAAAAGT
The DNA here is from genome assembly GCF_965212315.1 of Lampetra planeri. NCBI lineage: Eukaryota > Metazoa > Chordata > Hyperoartia > Petromyzontiformes > Petromyzontidae > Lampetra > Lampetra planeri. The sequence goes on along the minus strand of NC_136154.1, from coordinate 5,179,807 downwards.
AAAATAAAATAAAAATCACGACGTTTCGGAGGAAACACAAGCTTCCGTCTTCAGGTGGTACCGTCACAGCCACGACAGCTGTATCAAGTAAATGAGAGATTTCAGGAGTTACCACTGCGTTTATATAATGGTTGGAGAAGGTGGTGGGGCAAGGGCCGCATACTTATTATTAATATGGTAAGGTGAGGCTTGAGACTAAGAATAGACTGCATAACAAAGGCTGAGCCTCTCCATAACAAAGGCTGAGCCTTTGTTATGGAGAGGTGCGGTTTGTGACTCAACCTGTAACAGGGAGACCACCACTAAACATGGTAAAACAGTAATGGTTGTCTGTCAAATAAGATTGGCAAATAAGTGTAGTTAAATCTTTTTTGCATGGTTAATCACATCTTTCCAATGATTACTCAGTTTGTAACCGTCATCTCGGTTGAAATTATGTCTGTGTTTGTATATTTGTATGGCTTCGTGTACAAACCTTTGATGGTAGCCAGGAGGTTTGCAGAGAATCTGGTCTCGGAAAATACAATTTCATGAGATCCCACCGAGTTGTAGGAATGATCGGCAACGACTGAAGAATCAGTTCTGCCGTTATTCAGATCTGACTTGTGCTCGCGGACACGATCAGAAACATGACGTTTCGTTTCTCCAATGTAGCAATCACCACAAATGCAACTCAATTTGTAGACTCCAGGATACTGTAAGTCAGGAACGACATCCTTCACAGACGGAATCAAATCACGGATGTTATGCACTGTACTGATTCGGACTTGGATCTTATGTTTGTTTAGAATTTTGGAGATCTTTTTGGTCACGCCTGCTATGTACGGCAACGTGATAGTTTTGGTCGGAGTTTCATGTGGCTGTTTCTGTATGGTGGGAGAGACAGCTTGGCGGATAGTGTGGTCAGAGTATCCGTTCATCCTGAGGGCCCGATATACATGTCTTAATTCACCGGCCAGGTGGTGTTGGTCAGCAATGCCATGGAAAAGTTTGAATCAGACGCCATCCAGACATCCACCCTGCGTCCTTCCTTGTGGAAGAGGTATGTGGACGACACTTTCGTCATCTGGCCACATGGCCTCCCAGCATTGAACCACTTCTTGGACCACATCAATTCTAGACACCCATCCATCAGATTCACCATGGAAGTGGAGAAAGACGGTAAACTACCATTCTTGGATATTCTGTTTGAGAGGAGACCTGACGGATCCTTGGGACATTCTGTCTACAGGAAAGCCACCCACACAGATTCCTACTTGAAACCGGATTCCCACCACCAGCCATCTCAAAATAATTCTCTCATCAAAACGCTATACCACAGAGCCCATGGCATTGCTGACCAACACCACCTGGCCGGTGAATTAAGACATGTATATCGGGCCCTTAGGATTAACGGATACTCTGACCGCACTATCCGCCAAGCTGTCTCTCCCACCATACAGAAACAACCACATGAAACTCCAACCAAAACTATCACGTTGCCATACATAGCAGGCGTGACCAAAAATATCTCCAAAATTCTAAACAAACATAAGATCCAAGTCCGATTCAGTGCAGTGCATAAAATCCGTGATTTGATTCCATCTGTGAAGGATGTCGTTCCTGACTTACAGTATCCTGGAGTCTACAAATTGAGTTGCATTTGTGGTGATTGCTACATTGGAGAAACGAAACGTCATGTTTCTGATCGTGTCCGCGAGCACAAGTCAGATCTGAAAAACGGCAGAACTGATTCTTCGGCCGTTGCCGATCACTGCTACAACTCGGTGGGCTCTCATGAAATTGTATTTTCCGAGACCAAGGTTCTCTGCAAACCTCCTGGCTACCATCACAGGTTTGTACACGAAGCCATACAAATATACAAACACAGACATTATTTCAACCGTGATGACGGTTACAAACTGAGTAATCATTGGAAAGATGTGATTAACCATGCAAAAAAGATTTAACTACACTTATTTGCCAATCTTATTTGACAGACAACCATTACTGTTTTACCATGTTTAGTGGTGGTCTCCCTGTTACAGGTTGAGTCACAAACCGCACCTCTCCATAACAAAGGCTCAGCCTTTGTTATGCAGTCTATTCTTAGTCTCAAGCCTCACCTTACCATATTAATAATAAGTATGCGGCCCTTGCCCCACCACCTTCTCCAACCAATATATAAACGCAGTGGTAACTCCTGCAATCTCTCATTTACTTGATACAGCTGTCGTGGCTGTGACGGTAACCCCTGAAGACGGAAGCTTGTGTTGCTTCCGAAACGTCGTGATTTTTATTTTATTTTACTTTTTAATGTTTTTACCTACGTGACTTTACCGAAAAAACCTAAGAAGCTGATAATAACTTTCTACGCCCGAAACTCGAATAAAATGAAGAACTATGATGAAAGTTAATAATAATAACATGCATAAAAAAGTCTAAACCGTCGTAAACATTACATTTTTATGCGAGTTCTTTTAACAAGTGTCAGTGATTTTGACCAAGGCAGTGACCTGACGTAAATAATTGTGTTGTTTTTGATAAGGAATACAGAGATAATGAAACCCGATACAAATATAGTTGAACCAATGCCAGTAAATCACAATTCAGAAAATCATAATTGGGATTTTCTTTATCTCGGCCTAAATTCTGATCGTGGGTCACAATAAATGACATGCTTAAATATATCTTTAGAGTTCAAATTCTAACTTAGCAATCTTTGAAATACGTAATCAACCAGGCTATGCGTTAATTGTGTGTTGACCGACCCTCTGTGTTGTATTACATTACATTTCGATATTTTACTAGGTTATTTAATTTTAGTGTTTCTTTCTCCTGATTTTCAGGCTTACTTGCCGTGTAATCGTTCTTGCAGCACCAATTGATATGCTAATTTTTTCTCTAACCCCCCTCCCTCTCTGCCTCTGCCCCCCTCTGTCTATTTAAGGCCACCACACAGAGACGATCACCCCTCTCTGTTACTTGTGTTGCTCTCGCTATGTATCTTGGTAATATCTGTCTGCTAATATGTCTGTCTATAGTTTTCTGGTTAAATTTGATGTCGCTATTTCATTATACCTGATGATGATTGCTTGTGTTGCAATCTAAACGTCGTATTCTATTATTTAATTTAATTTATTATTTTGTCTTTCGACGTGACTTAACCGAAAGAATCAAATAATAATTCCTGCAGTCACGAAAGTTCTAAAATTAAGATTGAACCACTTCTACGGGGAAGTTTTAAGCTTATCTTTTTTTTTCTCTCTCTCTGGCGACTTGTTTTCTCTGCCTGTGTCCTCTTTAGAATGTTCACACTCAAATTCTAACTTAGCAATCTTTGAAATACGTAATCAACCAGGCTATGCGTTAATTGTGTGTTGACCGACCCTCTGTGTTGTATTACATTACATTTCGATATTTTACTAGGTTATTTAATTTTAGTGTGTCTTTCTCCTGATTTTCAGGCTTGCTTGCCGTGTAATCGTTCTTGCAGCACCAATTGATATGCTAATTTTTTCTCTAACCCCCCTCCCTCTCTGCCTCCGCCCCCCCTCTATCTATTTAAGGCCACCACACAGAGACGATCACCCCTCTCTGTTACTTGTGTTGCTCTCGCTATGTATCTTGGTAATATCTGTCTGCTAATATGTCTGTCTATAGTTTTCTGGTTAAATTTTATGTCGCTATTTCATTATACCTGATGATGATTGCTTGTGTTGCAATCGAAACGTCGTATTCTATTATTTAATTTAATTTATTATTTTGTCTTTGGACGTGACTTAACCGAAAGAACCAAATAATATCTTTAGAGTATCCAATAGGAAACAAAACTTTCGATTATAGTTCAGTTTGTTGAGCCAACTTTACACAATTAGGCTAAACTTAACCCACTTTTCACCTAAGAAACTAGAGAGCAGCACAGACTGTTACTAACATAACGTTAAAACAATAAACACATTTAAGAATTACACTGATCTACATTTTTTTTGAAGTCTGCTTCAGAGATTAAATGTGCTGTTTGTTATGGATTTTGATATGCTGAATTCAAATATGACAATCAAAACAATTGATTGTCGACTGTTCCCAAGATATTTACGTTTTAACATTTTACGTCTATGTATATTGTGTAGATAGAGTTTTACTCATAAATTGTAAACCTAGGTCTTTGCATGTGTTTATGGTTGTTTTACATGATAACATGTCAATAAATCAGCAAAAGGGTTATATTAATAAAATGTGCTATGAAACAAAAGGCAAAAGCTATTAAGTATATATAAGTACATAGTTTAATCCTTATTCAGTGTCTGCTCTGCACTTCTTGGCTTGTATCTTGTATGCATTAAATGGATCTCTTGTCACTGTCCAGCAATAGTCTGCAAGAATTGATGGGCTCCATTTGCCCAGATAGCGTTTATCCATTGTTGCAATATCCTGCAATGTCCGGACGTTTTGAAGGTGTATTCACTTAAAAAGTAACGTCATATTTTAATTAGTGTTTTTTGTTTTCATTTTGGAAGAGTGAGATATAAAAGGACTGCTACTAAATCGAGTTGAATTCGATTTTTATTTTTAAATGGACGAAGCCTGGATCAGAATGTGATACATTTTAAATGTAAAGTGTAAATGTTTCTAACTTGTATAAAGTATTACCCATATAATTGTCCATTGCATGAACTAGGCGCTTACATTTAGTATGATTATAACTCGTGTAAAATTGGATTACCAATACTAATAGCAAATTGTGTCACTTTTATGTAATTGTGACTTGCCCACGTACCGATTATCCAGATCTTCATAAACGGAGTCGTCAGGAATCACGTATTCATTGCCGGCCTCATGACTTGCATCACAAACATCCTTTTTCATGTCACTTGGTATAGCTGGTAGATCGTCCCATTTTCTTGTGCTTTAAAAATAAAATAGCATTACATTATATTGCTGAGCATTTTTTTATTTCAACATGCTGGCAAATTGCAAAAAGTAGTACTGTTATCGGAAAGGTAGCTAAAACTTAAAGCTAAAACTGATGTTGTCGGCCTCAAACCGCAACAACACCATCCACTGCGCTGCCACTCCATGCCTGTTGAATTTTAATGTTTGTACTTTTTTTCCTTAGGAATATACTGACTTAATTATTCACATGATAAATAAATACTTGAATCGTGTTCTTCCTTGTCGAAACGTGTCTACAAATAGACAGTTTACATCAATGGAAGCTCCTCCCCTCCAACTTGTAACTTACGGAATCTACATTAGTAGTGTTTCCAATATTGCTATAAAAAATTTCCATTTAATGCAGAAGCCACGGGAGCCATGTACTTTTAAAAAAATAGATTTAAAACTCATATCTTGAGAACTGCGTTTTATGTTTCGTTTGTGCTTCCCGCCCCTCGCACCTCGATGAGCACTGTTGAATACATACGGTAACTGCCTAAGTGACATCAAACCATGCTGAGCATTATTGATATTCAGTGTACTGTGTATGCTCACGACTCAAACAGAATTAGTTGTGTACCGTATCGCACTGGTTGTTATTATTATAACATATGTCGATGATCTCAAATGCTGTACAAGACACAGAAGCAAGCACTCATTAAAATAACTCTTGAAAAAATGCTTAAAGCCATGTTATAAATCAACTAATAATAATTGAACAAATGGAAGCGTATACACTTTTTTATTTTAACTGAGCAATGTAGTTATTTTTCAGAAGTGACCTGGCCACGAATGATAACTCAACAAAGTGGCGTATCACAGGGGAATGTATAGCAGCTAAATATTCAAGTGCAAACGCTTGTTTCCAAATTTGGAGGGGAAAACCACTGGGCCTGGAGAAAATCCACGCCACCATAGGCAGAACATATCAACTTCAAATATACAGGTGTCAGGGCCTGGATCGAACTCATGACCTACCACATACCAGGCAAGGTGGTTCACATCTCGCCACCGTGGCGTCGTAAAACATAAATATGTTTTATGTCCATATTTATGTAAATCATTATATATGTTTTACGACATCTTTTAACAATGTTCACTGATCCTGATATTTTTTAGAAGAGAGTTCAATAGTCTGAGGGCTACAGGAGAAAATGCGTGGTCACTCGTCAACCAAAGCATCTCCAGATTGTCTGAAGGGGACTCGTAATGGGGAGCTAGATAAGTGGATGAGACAAGCGGATAAGAGGAATTCTTACCTAGTTTGATGTGTGGAATCGGGTCTCTTGAAACAGTTCCTGTAGAAAGAGGGACATGTTGGGAACATTTTACCAATAGCCAGACTACTAGGTGGACAGACACACAGATTAATGGACTGAAAGAAGCACTGATAGATCTAGGAACGGACTGAGTTCCTGGCGTTTAATCTGGGCAGATGCCTGTATTTAAAACTGGGCTCAACCCAGTTGGCAATGAATGCACAAAAACCTGACAACATAAATTTGCTTCCTCACTTTTTAGAAATTCCAGCTCTGACAATTACAAACTCAGTCATAAACTTTCCTGAAAGTAAATATATATTAGATGATATTTCAGGCAATGGCGTTTCTTTATAACACATAGATAAAGAAGGACCATTATCCAAAACGTCATCTATTGTATTTCCTTTTGGAGCAGTGGTATTAACAAATGCGTTTAGTTTTTGTTATCTATGCTCATGAACTATTGCCAATGCAGTATCACAAAAAAATATTTAAACAATAGGTTTGAAAGTCACGTGGTGAATATTGCTTATTCCGTAGCTGGGTGAGTAGGAATATGCTGCCCCCTACTGTATGACTATGTATACAGTAGGGGCAGCCACGCTAATCGGAGGTGCAGGGGAAGGACAAGCAACTAAACACAAAAATAATTTCAACAAATTGGTTTGCCCATCGAGATAATTTTCAAGTGCAAAGCTCCAGTGGCTTCCTAATATCGGATGGAAGAGCATTCTAGACGGGCACAGAAATGCATCCGAAAGCGCGCGATGCAGTGACCGTCTTTGTTTGATGGCCAGCCAAAAGCCGCTGCTGCTGCAAGGATGACTGACTCAGACGTAACATTAAGGAATATTGGACGTGGTTGCGTGATATCTGTTTCCCGCAGACCGTTGTCTAACACGGGATGATGCACTACTCTGCGAGATAACCGAACAGATAATTTGTCTCATGATGAACGTCGATAGCACTATCAAAATAGCACTGTAGGGAAAGATATAATTACCAAAACGTAATTAATCATTTAATTTAGGATAGCAGAGTTGGCTTTTTACAATGAGGCTGCGTGAGTTAAGAGAGACACTGATCAGGGTCTCGAAGCATTGGCAAATAACCCCACAACCCGTGGGATGTGGACAGGCCTTCATCCAACAGTGCATTGACGAAGGATGGTTCATGTAAACCTGTGACAAGAGTTGATATCGCAGTGAAAGTGAGGTTGGCAGCTGTGCTGTGTGTGTGTTTGCGCTCAGAACGTACAGCTGCTCCCGGCGTATGTAGAGTAAGACCCCTCCAACAATGATCACCAACGCTCCCAGCAAACCTCCCACCACAGGGCCAACGATGCTTCCCGAGCCTGAGAGGGAAGAGAAAGGGGAGACGGGCGGCATCAGTGATGTGTCGAGACCGAAAATACTTGAGATATTTCTCGAAAATAAACATGCCAATCAGTTTCTAGTTCAGAACTAACCGGTTATGTGTTGGAGAGTAAACCTACAACATTTGCAATCCGAGTACGATGTTTCACGAGTAATTACAACCAGCCTCATCAGGCGACGGCCAGATTCGACGAACCTTACTAATTGGCTGTGTCGGGTGGTGGTTGGTTTAACGACACATTCATATTTACGTGATCTAACAAACAAAAAAACCCTTTATTAATAATATTGGTCTGCAAAGTACTATTAATCCTGACTTCCCCCTCCCCCAGCGTGCGGTGCCACCACCTCGGGTCCCTATAAACCCGAACCCTGCTCCTGATTCACCTAACGACTTTCCTTGGTCCTGAATCACCCACCATCTCTACCTGCTCCTGACTCGTCCATATAATATACTCTTAGTTCTTTCGCTAAAGTCATGTAGGTAAAAAATGAAATAAAAATTAATAAAATAAAACAATAAAATCACGACGTTTCGGAGGCAACACAAGTCTCCGTCATCAGGTGGGACCGTCACAGCCAGATGTGCTGCATCAAGTGAGGGAGGGATTCAAGATGCAAGCTCTTAAGTACCAGTTAAGGGGGGGGGGAGGAGAGGGGTGGAGGGGCTTATCAGAATGTGGTAGCCAATGAATGGAACGTATCTGGAGGGGGGGGCAGGGCTAAAAGAGGGACGGGGTACTCGTGATCGTGGACGTGTTTGTGCGCAAGTCACTGTGGATGTACATAATAGAAAAGGAACGAAAATGCCCATGTTTATACCAGTGTTGGCTGACAATAAAGATAATTCTGTTAAACGCTAGGGATGTTAACACTTGGTCCTGACTCACTCACCTACTCTACCTGGTCATGACTCACCCACCTACTCTACCTGGTCGTGATTCTCCCACCTACCATCTTCTCTCCCGCCCAGCCCCTTCACTGGAACAAATGTACCCCTCCACATTAAGCAGTCATCTTTTCTCATTAATTTCCTCTCCTCCCTCTACCTCTGTCAGCACCCACTTGTATATGGCTTCACGTAACCATGTTCGTGGCCCACGCAGTAAGTGGCGCTCTGCTCTCTCAGACACTGGCCCTGCTGCTTACCCCTCATTGTCCGGCATCCCTGCCCGCTGCTCAGTTTTCTCAGTTTTTTCAAAATGCTTCGGAACACTGGCAACAGCCTTTCTGGAACCGGGATCGTGCCGGCCAACGCAATAAATAATAGTTTCGATGAAATAATTTCATATAACAATGCACATTGTAAATGGTCAATATTTGACATGAACTTTTATTGTGCGTACCGATGAGTGCAATGCTCAATGAACCTGGTTACTAGAGTTGAATTCCCGATTACAGTTCATGTCAGGGGTGACGACCAATGTCTAAACCGGTCCTGTCCTCTACCCCCGTTCCCCAATGCGCATTGACCAGTTTTATGAAACGTGATCACGCAACTCCCATGTGTTGTGAAACATGGTCATGCCAGCGTTGGCAGGCCTTCAGACATGAGCATAATAAGCTTGATCCAATGTCATTTGGTTAGCTGGAGACTTTACAATTGTGACTGGTTTGTAGTAGAGATGTAAGATGGTCTAAACTGAGTTAAAGTGTTTTTCTAGCAACATTGACTTCTCGTCTAAATTTCACACAAAGCTATTCTCATCAAGGAGCATAAACCATCACGTGAACTCCAGTCATCCTAACAGCAGCAGCAGCAGCAGCAGCTTTGGCCAACTGTCTAACAAAGATGGTTACCGCATCACACAGTGCTTTCAGATGCACTTCTGCAAGCGTCTGGAACGCTTTTCTGATATTAGGAAGCCACTGGGGCTTTGCACGTTAAAATCTAAATTGAAACTAATTTCTTCACAACTTTGTGTTCAGTTTACTGTCGTTCCCCTGGACCTCCAATCAGCATGGTTGGCTATGTTCCGTGCAAAAGACATTCAACATAATACATATGTAGTGGCAAAGCACTGGCTGCTGGCAGAAAAGGGGATCGGCGGCATATTGCAGTCGTAACATCAACAGGCAAGGATATACACGAGAGGGGGACCTAGGGGAAACGTCACAGAAGGGGCACAGCAGGAACACGCTAGTCAGTTCCAGAAAGGGGGCGTTGCATGGGGCGGAGCGAGGCCATGCTCAGAGTAATAAAGGGGCCCTGTAGGGGACCTCGGGGCTGTTGTTGGAGTGGGATCCCCGTTGTGCTACTGAAGTCCTTTGTTACCATTCGTCTCGTCATCTTCACCATTCTTCTCGTCATCTTCACCATTCGTCTTGTCATGGTCTCCGTCTTTACCATCTCGGGGTGCCGCTAGTCAGGCAGCGTACCAACTGTCCTGGCTGAGTAGCGTCGCCGAAAATAGATGGACTAATTATTAACCGTGTTAAGCCCGATGGTGTTTGATAATAAAAAAGTGCCTCCAGGACTTATCGTCTCCGAGTTAGTCACTACATTTGGTGTCAGAAGTGCGAAAGAAAAATAAATTCGTCATGTCAAAGCGACAAAGAGGAAGAACCCACCGATAGTGTCCTCTGGAGACAAGGACGACGGGGATGTGATCCCCTCAACAGCCCCGAAATCCAGGACTCCGGTGATGTATCCCGAGGTGGCGATACCAGTGGAACAGCAGGAGGACGTCAGCCCCTTGCAGCCGTCAGTCAGAGAAGGGTGGTGCGACCTCACCGGGCGCCTTGCAAACCTGCTCTTCTCCACAGCGCAGTTTGTCATCCAACTGGGGTCCGAGGCGCCTGCCAGAGATGCTGCAGCACGAGAGCAGCAGGTGGACGGCTCACCTTCTGCTGCCGCACCAGCATGGGAAACGCCAGTGTTCCCGCCTGCACAAGCGGCCGTCATTTTGCCCACCATGGGCACGGCGGAGCAAGTGACTGTCATTTTGTCGTCAGAGTGGGGAAGTTTTCCCGAATAAATCGAGTCGCCATCAGTGGCTTCTGCGGGGACACTGTTGCTATGAAAGTGCGTGCCTACCATCCGTGAGTTCGTGACCATGGGGGGCGACTGGACGGCATTTGAACACCACTTCAAAGTGGCTTGCACCCTTTTCGGGTGGTCCGACGGGGAGGCTCTGCGGGCACTGCCCACAGCACTGAATGACGACTCACTGGTGGCGTTTGAGGCCATCCCTGAGGCTAACCGGGCAACTCTACCTCGAGCATGCACTCAGAAGGCTGCCATTTTTGAACCACCGTCCAACACTCATCAAAGGTTCATGCTGCGGAGGCGAGGGGAGGCCAAGAAGCCTCTCGCCTTCCACAGCACGCTTCTGGCCTTGGGCCATGTGGCATACCCGCATATAGAGCAGACTGCGCTGGATTCCCTGGTGCTGGAGAGACTGCTGTCACTGGCCCAAAAGTTGGGCATCTTTCGTCCCGCCACGGAGGAGGATGACCTGTCGTCACTAAAGGTAGCCCGCTGCATCCAAGTGCACGTCAACTTGCAGCGGTGGCCCAGGGTGGCTGCCTGTGCTGGACTCCAGGAGGACGCAGAGGAGCCTGCGCCGTGGAAGCCGTAGCAGTCCTGCGCGTCGTTCGTCCAAGGTCCACGCGGGAGGAAAATCGAGGGGTGACGACTGGAGCAGGAACGGCGGGAGAGGGCCCCCATCCCAGCATGGAGGTCCACGATCACCTGCTTAAAATGTGGCCAGCCAGGCCACATCGCCAGGGGATGTCGCAACAGCACCAAATTGCCCTCCTCGCCTTCGACGTCCTCCGCCCCGCCAACATCCGCTTCCTCGGGCCCGCAGGCAAATCTCGATGCATCAGACACCCGGCCACAAATGTCACATCATGCATCCCCATTGTTGAGCGTATCGGGTTCGCACATCATCATCCCTCATCATGTCATGGCGCACGAGTGACGGAATTCGACGTCGAACGGGTGGCCACGGGGCGTGGGGCAGTGGAACGTGTTGGCGCACCGTGTTGTGATGGCGGCGGCTCGGTCATCCACGGTAATTGGGTTTGTCGAGTTGATAGAGGTGAGGGTGCTGTTCGACACAGGAGTGTCGGTTACCATAATTTCGGAGCTCATTTCTTTATTATTGCCGCCGATGTCCTGTTGTCTTAGCCCGGTCGCTAGTACTTGTGTTGCCACGAATGATGGGAGTCTGGGCATTATAGGCCAAATATTGGTGAAAGTCCATGTTGGGGACGTTGAGTTGACATGGCCGGTGTTGTTTTCTAGGACATTGGCTGTGCCCTGTCTTTTGAGCACCGATTTTCTCGGGAGGATGCCCGTTAAGATCCTTGTTGGTCAAGGTTGTATTGAATTGCTGTCGGGATGGGAGTTGGTCTTCCTGAGGTCTCCGACCCGGTTGGAAAGGGCCAACGCCATGGTTCAGGCCCTGGCAAAGGAAACTGTTATGGTTCCTCCAGGTGCTCAGATGTCGGTGCCCTCCCTTGCGATTGTGAAAGCAACTGGATTTGACGGATCCCATTGAAGTGTAACCCCTTCGAACAAGGCAATTTGGGGTCTCGTGTTGGTGGGTGCTCAAAGTAAGGGGGAGACCAGTAGCCCTTTTTGCAAGTGTTAAACGTCGGGCTTGGGGCTGCGGTGGTCCAAGCTGGTACAGTTTTGGCCCACGCAACAGCCGTGTGCTGTGAGGAGGCCTGTTCGGAGGCTGCAGAGGCCGTTGCTGTGGTGGAGCGGGGAGGTGAGTTGGATGGGGCTTGGATAGATGCGTTGTGTGGGCAAAATTCTAAATTGTCTGGGGAACAGCGGGGCAAGTTGCGTGCCTTTCTCTGAGAATGAGGATATATTTAGCCAAGGGAAATTTTATATTGGTCACACGTCACTATTGCAACATCGCATCGACATGGGTAACGCTGCTCCAATACGGCAGAATTCGTGCAGGCTCAGTCCCAAGGAGAAGTACCACATTCGTCAGACAGTTGACAAAATGTTGGCCGCGGACATCATCTCCCCTTCCACTAGTTTGTGGGGGGCTCCCATTGTTTTGGTAAAAAAACGGGATAGGAGTCTGCGCTTTTGCGTCAACTTCCATAAATTGAATAAAATATCTGTGGCAGACACGTATCCACTCCCCCAGATGGATGACTCCATAGACGCCTTGTCGGGTGCGTGATTTTTCTCGTCCCTCGACTTGTCAGGATTTTGGCAGCTGCCCTTGGATGAAGGATCCAGGCCTTAAACTGCGTTCTGGACACCACAAGGGTTGTTCCAATTTAACTGCCTCCCAATGGGTCTTTACTCTACTCTGGCCACGTTTCAGTGGCTTATGGAATTGGTCTTGGCAGGTCTTCATTGGGGCTCGTGCCTCATTTACTTGGATGACGTTATTGTATTCGGGCGCACGTTTCAGGAGCATCTGCAGCGGTTGCGGTCAGTGTTTAATCAGGGTGCATGGCGACCAATCTCAAATTGAACCCGCAAAAGTGCTATATTTTGCAAAAATCGGTATGGTATTTCGGTCACATTGTTAGTGAGTCCGGGATAGACATGGATCCCGACAAAACTGCATGCGTGTGTAGTGACTGGGAATGTCACTATGTGGTGCCGGGCCTGCGAGGCCACGGCAAGAGGTATACTGTTGTGTGGACACCCAGGACACGGGGTGTAGTACCAGCCCTAGCGGGGGCTTGTGTGAGCGCTGGTTAAGCATGGTGGCACCACGCACAACATGCGATGCGGGCTCCCGTTGAGAGAGCAAGAGAGTGTCAGCCAGCTAGGGTTACATTGGGGGCATGATACTCTGGCTGACCTGGTGATACGTGACCAGCTGATACTGGAGGGGGGCCACGGGTGGAGGGGGGCAATGGGTGGTCACATGGTCCAGGAAAAACTCTCGAGAGCCTTCGGGAAAGGGCGAGAGAGATCGAGAGGTGGAGCCAGCCCCAGCCCGACCCGATATAAGGGGGCCCTGAGAGGGGCTCAGGGTTCTTACTGTTAGAGAGGCAGGAGATCCACGTCAGATTAAAGAAGCCTCCAGCTCGTTGTCCGGACCAGGATCGTGAACCCATCGAGGGGATTCATGGTTAGTTGGGTGGTCACCACCCTAGAGTATGTTGTGTTAATAGTTAATAATATTGTTGCTCCCAAAGACAACGTCTGCGACTTCAGTTGGACTCACTACAAGTGCACACATGGCCAACCCACACGTCGGTGGGTGAAGTCCGCAGTTTTGTCGGGTTTGCATCGAATTATTGCCGGTTCATCCCCGAGTTTGCAATGATCGCCTAGCTGCTCCACGCGCTCACTGCCAAGGGCCAGAGATTTTGGTGTGGGGAGGAGGAGGCCGCGTTTGTCATGCTGCGCGATGACTTCACCAATGCACCTCCCCCTTGGATACCCTGGATACGGACGCCAGCGACACCGAAATCCAGGTCGTGAATGGTGCGGAGAGGGTAGTGGCCTATGGGAGCCGTGTGCTGTCCCCCGTAGAGCAGCGGCACTGCGTGATGCGCAGATAATATTTGGCCATTGTGCACTGTGCAGCAATATAGGCCGCACTTTTACGGACGGAACTTTGTCGTGCACACGGACCACGTAGCTCTTCAAAATGCCTTATGGGTTGACCAGCCAACTTTCTAGCTGGTTAGAAATTTTGCAGGACTATTCCTTTATAGTCACCTACAGGAAGGGTGTATGGCATGGCACTGCAATGCGGATGCGCTCTCCCGGTTACCACCAAGGGACCAGTGTGCAAGTCGAATGGGTGCTGGCCGATGTAATCAATTGCCTCCGGAATTGCCGTATGTTGGAGTGGCATCCGTCAATGCAACACCACCCGCGACAACTGCTCATTGTGACAGCACAATTGGTCTCATGCACGCTGAATAGGGACGCTTCCAGGAGGACGCCTCTTTGTTAAAGTTGCTGCTTCGCGTTGGGGTGAGAGGTAGTAAAAATGTGCCAGCGGGAATGTCCCTTATAGTCCTACATTAGGACTTTTGATGAGGTGGGATGACCGGCTGCAACGTTATTGCATGGTGGTGCTGACTGCACTGCAGGGTAAACTTACACGGGCTGTCCACGATAAATTAATGCACCTTGGGGTTTGTAAAACCTTGCTGACACTGAAGCGTTACTTATTTTGGCCCAGGATGACGGACGACGTGTACCACATAGTCAGAGGGTGTACTGACTGCGCTCGCCACAAGCCGCCACCAAGGCAGGTCCAGCCGCTGTTATAATTCATGATGGTGTCTCGTATTAATGAACTAGTTGCTCTGAATATCCTCAGGCCATTTCCTGCCGCTCAGAGGGAAAAAGATTCCTCCTTGTCAGGGTGGAATATCTGTCCCAGTGGCCGGTGGCGTGGCCTCTGCCAGACCAGTTGGCCGCATCCATTGCGGACGCATTCCTGCACGGGTATGTTTTGGACAAAGGGGCTCCGGAACAACTTCTTATGGATCAGGGGGGAAATTTTTCTTCTAAATTGTTAGGGGAGGTACATTGCCCTACCATCCCCAGACGGACGGGTTGGTGGAGCACTTGCACAGGATCCTTACATCCATGTTGGGCCAACAGGTTAATGAGGCACAATCGGACTGCGACTTATACATTCCCGGTGTCCTGGCTGTGTATAAGATGGCCCCTCACGCCTCAACAAGATTCTCCCCGTTTAACCTCATGTATGGGAGGGAAAGTGACCCCCCATGGAGGCTCAGTTTGGCATGAACATGGGCAAAAAAGCCGTTATGCCCATGCAGGTCACGATTAGGCGGCTGATGGAGGCATCTCGAGGGAATTCGACTAAACGACAGGCCGCGAATAAAAAACCTGTAGGACAACGGGAGTACGGGACCCCTTGGACCGCTGGGGACAAGACGTGGTTGCATTGTCCCCAGATGCCCCTGGGCACATCCTCTAAATTGCACTGGCCGTGGCAGGACCCTGTTGACGTGATTGAGGTCAAGAGGCCGCAGTGCATGCGTATACAAGTCGGTCGCTGTCGCTGGTTTGTGCACCCGTCACGGTTGAAACCATATATTCCACCCTATGTTGACAGTTCATCTCCACTTTCTGAGAACCGGGTGTCTGACGTGTTTGACGAGCCGGGGTGGGCGAGCCCGGAAGTTACGGCTCAGAAGGATTCCATTGTATCGCCCACAGGATTCCAGCGCCTGACGCCCGCAAACCATCCAGCAGCACCACCAAAGGACGGACCGGGTGTGAGGGACTGGTTGCCATCTTCTTCTTCCCAGGAGGGGCCATACCATTAGGCCGTTTGTGTAGTGTCCCGGGGGTCCCCAGCACGCCAATTCCCATCCCAGCTGCGGGTCTGGCGGTGGGGACATGTTCAAAGAGTGCTTCGATTCGATGAACCACTCCCTTTCTGTTGTTCAATTTAGTTCCGACGCCATCTGGTGGGTGGCCACAAACGCGATCCGGGGGCTGTGGCCACTGGTTGCGGTTCGGGTTCATAGATAAAAAATGTATCATCTAAAGTTCGTTATCCCTCCATGTTAGCTTAATTGCGTTAGCACATTCTTGTGAGTTCCCATCTTCATATGTGATTGGTGTCAGCCGAGACAACTGTGTTTTTTTACGGGGAGGGGTGGGGGAGGTGATGTCGTGGCATAGCACTGGCTGCTGGCCGAAAAGGGGATCTGTGGCACACAGCATTCCACACCGTCAGCAGGCCAGGATATACACGAGAGGGGGATCTAGGTGAAAGGTCACAGAAGGGGCACACCAGGAACGCGCTAGTAGGTTCCAGAAAGGGGGCGTGGACGGGGGCGGAGCGAGGCCACACTAACAGTATAAGAGGGGGCCCTGTAGGGGACCTCGGGGCTGTTGTTGGAGTGGGATCCCCGTCGTGCTGAAGTCCTTCGTCACCATTCTTCTCGTCGTCTTCACCATCCTTCTCGTCGTCTTCATCATTCGTCTAGTCGTTTTCTCCGTCTGTACCATCTCGGGGCACTGCTAGTCAGGCAACCTACCAACTGTCCTGGCTGAGTAGCGTCGCCGACAATAGACAGACTAATTATTAAGTGTTTTAACCCTTTGTTAATGAAGAAGTGCCTCCAAGTCTCATTGTCTGTCAGTTAGTCACTACACAAACACAAACTGATTGGATGTTTTCATGCGGAATGGCAGTAGTTGGGATACTTACTCTCGATGCCACCTGCTAAGGTCCTGAGCGGTGGAGAGAAGAGTGTGTCCGTGTAGATGGCTACCCCTCCAGCGCGGATGGAGCGTGCATTTGGGAGGTACGTGTAGACGCGGAAACTGAGCCTGAATAGTCATAATGGACAAGGTGGAAGAACACGAGAATGGGCGCAGGAATTTAGACACCTGATGAGTGGGGAATTAGGAAAAGACAATAATATAGAAGGTGTTAAGATGTTCAAACACAAAAGACACCTATTGCAAGGCAGCAAGTCTGCATTAACCACATGCATGAGGTCAAACATGAATCGAGTAATCACATTGGTTAGTTCAGCTTGCCGCGGAATGTGTATTTACGACAGACTGGTTAATCTGGTGAGTACATAAATTATTTATTTTTTATGTCACCATTAAGTTATTTTTATTTATATTATGCTTTAATATATTTATCAGATGTAAAAGTAGAATTATTAAGGCTATTAAATATTATACCGATACCCCAAAGAAACCCTCGTATATCGCTTTTTAATAAAAATATATAGTGCTACCGGTAACAAGTCTCCATTGGAACCATGTTATAATGACCTATAGCTCTATTTATATAGTATTTCGTTTACCACGAGTGCATCCTGATAACCAAGGATATTAGCAGCAGATCAGCATGGCAGATTCTCTCAGGCAACTGTCGGTCAAGGGAAACTGCACAAGTTTAATGTCTCAGAATCAGAAGTTTATTTTCTGAGTAAATTGCCCATTTAATTTATAAACGTGTTCTATATAGGTCTGGTCAAGGCACCTGCTCATGTGATTACGTGATGTCACACTGCTTATTGGAACATCACATCAACATTCTAGTGGGATATCATTTATCGAATAAGCTAATGCACGGCCAGGACATACCTGTACGAAGTGTTTTGCTTCAAGGGTGCATCATAGAAGTTTCCGTTCGATCTACCGGTGCCAATTTGGACGTTGGCGGTGGAGTTGGAGTTGGAGCACTCAGACGGGTAGACGCGATCCTCCACCTGGTACGCGTCCGTGCTGCCATTATCATAGTACCTGCTCATTGGCCACCTCTTCTCTGGACTTTCTACTTGGTTTCCTGTGTGATTGGATTTAGTGATCCATGAGTGGATTCCGCCGTATACATGGCACAAAATTGCACAGGAAAAGTTGCACTTTAGATTTAAAATGTGTATAAACAGTAATCCCTTGGCAACCGCAAATGTATCCACTGCGAGATTTAAGTATACGCGGATTTACTTCTATATACCTGTTTACCAACCATGAGATGTAAGTGTACATGGATTTACTTGTTTTCGTACCACGAGCATCTCAGTTTGAGTATACACAAATTGCGAGTCACGCTGAGTAGTGAAATCAAAATTGGCGCTACCGCATAGTATACGCCATATTGTCTCGCACACTTCTGTGAGACGCGAGGCAACCCTCTTGGCCAGTAGTTGCCCAATATTCTCCATGTTGCTACCTCCTCCGTCGGTCAGATTCACACACAGTATACCAATTTAGCAACCGCGGCCTAGAAATTTGAGTATCCACAGGTAAGCACGGTGTTCAGGAAATGACATGATGTACAGAATGACATTGTGTACCGTGACATCATTCTTACACTTTTCATGGGACCGTGGCACTGCTTAGCTGATCAGCTGACTATCTGTTTTATTGTACATATTGTATAGTACACATTAATATTATCCTTAATAATGGATCCGAAGCATGCAGCAAGTGGTGATAGTATTGTGTCTGTGGCCCAGACGAAGAGGGGGAGGGTGGGTTGAGCCACTCCTTCTAACCAGCCCTTCCCCCATCATTATTATCGTCATCATCTGTTCATATTGAAGGTATGTAAAGGTAATGTTTTATTATGTTATTGTGTAATGTATTGCATTTTATTCAGTGTTTAGTTAATGAACAGGAAACTTAGTTAAGCTGTGACGTGTCTGACTGCGGCGATGTTTCGCCAAACCCACTTTCTCATAGGCCCTGCACTTTACCAACCCCGAGGGATTTCAGGAACCTAACCCTTCGCGGTTGACAAGGGATTACTGTACTACGGTTATTAATAACCATAACAATTCCCCCCCACCCCCACTTCTCTCGATGTATACCCTCTCCACTCCTCGAGGTTCCCTACTGAATGGAACAGCAGGCCCCCTCTACCAATAAGTTACCCCCCCCAAATGCATTGGGAATATCCCGCGCAATCAGGCTACATTGAGTCATACGAGTCTCATCATGTGCTGTAACGGACCAGTGTTTTGCTTAAAGTAAAGAAAAAAAACTTAACAATTTCAACTCGTAATTCGCCACCCACCATTTGCTCGCTCACGCAGATGGAGAAGGACTCAGAAGTGCAAGAAGGAACCACCGACAAGATGGAAATGCAGCAGCCAGGAAGTGAGCTGGCAGCAAATTCAGACCCAGAAACCCCCCCACCCCAGGCTAGCTCTGCAGTTCTCTCGATTAAAGTGTTATCGGTCAATTATGGGTGTTTACATATAGGGGGTAACCGGTGTATTCAGAGAAAATGCACGGAGGGCAAGACCGTTCCATACAGATGCCTTCTCCTGGCGAGTGAGAGTACGTGACCAGGACCTTACTGGATAGGGCGTTTCACTATACTTGTGTAATCCGCCAACCCTGGCCTCCAATGTTGTGAATTACAGGTCTGCATAGCCACCACTACCTGGATAAACATGTTTTCATAACGAGAATTGGATATAAACGCGAATGTATTAGGAAACAAATTTTTTATTAACCGGATGCGAACTGGATATAACACAATTGAGCAGAACGACGCTACGTGAGTAGGAATTAACGGTTCTGCGGCTGACTCGACATAGCATCGCGTAAGGCAGGATGCTGCTGGATGCTACCCACGCACATGTTATCGAAGACTGTGTTTTACCCTACATATATTATTTCTTTAAACACGATTTTCCCTTAATGCAGTGTCCTTCAGGAACGAAACTACCACCGCGGTATAGAACAGATTGGAAGATGTGGACATTGATCCCACTACCTCTCGCATACTCAGCAAGTGCTCTAACGTATCATCTCATTCCCCCTGGTAGAAAGTTAAATCTCATTTTAGTCGTGCATGAATGAAGTGACCGAGCCATATTTCTGGCACGTCCATTGCATTACCCTCAGACTGCTTGACGATGACCGTGTAATACTTGAGGTCGCCGTTTGTGTTCTGGAACCAGCTGCAGCTGAAGTAGACGGTCAGGCTGCTCAGTGTCACCTGGTTCTGCACCGTTGTGATGGTCACCGTGTTCGGAACAGGTGGAGGAGCTGCCCACATGAGCACGGGAGGTTTGGACATAAGCAGTTACACAGATTGTAGTCACTGAGAGCAATTTGTTAATCCACTGCTGGATGAAGGAATGGAAATTGCTTGACCTTACTTCGACATGCTGCTCAGTGTGGGATAGTGAAGGGGGGGGGACCTCAGACCGGTGTCGGTTATCACTCGCCACTGTGTCAAATAATGAACACTGGTCACCAGGTTCGTAGTGCAGTGTCCTAAACAATCACTGCACCTCACAAAACAAAATCCCTGATATGCATTTTTAAAGCCTGTCCAGGGAAGGGCTCTTAACGAGCAGCTAACTGAAGTGAGAACGGGCGCACGAGAGAGTTTGATGAGGCCAGTTCCAAAAGGGTCACTAGTGCTGACGTTTAATACTTCACCAGATAGTCAAAAATGCTTAGTCGAGCACGGAGAGGCCCAGAACTGTACATTTGTTAGCTATTGACGGAAACTCAAGTTGTTGGGTTTATATCATGATGACAACTTACAAACTACAGGATCACACAAATGTGGTGAGGTGTAATTTTAGGCACAGGTTAGAAAGTAAAAATGTGGTGATATAGCTCAGAGGGGCTGGAAAGAGGTGCCTGGACAGTGGACCCTTGCCATTAGACCGCCTGGCCACCTGTAAAGTGCATTGCACCCATTTATTATGGTGTGACAGATGGATGCGTTCGTATATTGGCACAAGCCACACGGGCACTCAAATATCAATACAAATCAATGAACCCACCGCCTACGTAGGTATTTGCGTTTCCTTGTAGAGTTTCACTGTACAGATCTCCTGAGTAAGTGGTAATATTGACTTGATATTCAGTGTTCGGATTCAGACGTCCAAGCATGGCAAATGTTCTATTGGTAGTTCCATATCCTTGTTGCTCTACAATTGGATCGCCCACAGGATATGTGGTTATGAACAAGGGTTCTTCATTTGAAATGCTAACGTTCTGCAATATAGTTTTGCCATTAATCACTTCCAGGTACAGCAAGCTCCATACGCCAATGGGGAGAGACCAACTGCAGGAAATATTCTCCGTGGAATACTTGAAGCAATAAAAGCCTCTGACAGTTGCTGGATCTGGGGAAAGAACAATGTCCATGAAATCTTGACTATCACATTTTGCACAGTCATAAAACAATCATAAAAATTAACGTCAGGAAATATCTGGGTAGTTAATACCATGACAGAGCACTAAGTCATTACCGCATCCTGCTATGTTTATACAGTGCAACACCTGTGGGAAATGACACCACAGTTTGTTGCCCAGTGCATACCTGTCAACCCATATGATTTACCCGTATTCTTATACAGAGAAATTGAGTGAAGGTCCAAACGGCGTACAGCCGTTTCAATACGCGAAACATTTATGTTTATATTTTTGTCTGTTTATATTTCTCCCTTGTGATGGGACTTTGTAGCATGAACGTTGGTATTTATAAGGGCACAGGGTGAACAATAAGATCTGAATTGGTCTGCAATAAGGTAGGCATAGATAAGGCGTTGACATGTATGACAGTGGGGCTTTTAAGCATAGTATTTTCCCTCGTTGAAACAGTTTCTAATGGGGCATCTTACCACTCACAGTCAGGTAATGGCATCGATTATGTGTAACATATCAGAAATGTAATGGAATCAATAATGGATGAGCCAATTTAAGTACTTACATGTTCTGTCTGAGATTTTGTCTGATGGTGTGGCATTTCTCCCACTGTGAGATACTACAGATGCACTGTAATTGCTGCCAGGTACCAGATACGTAAATGTTGCAGGGCTAGATGATACATTGAGGGTGTGAGTTACGGAAGTATTAGTTGTTTCGTTTAAGATGACAATGAAGTAGTCCACATCCCAAGGATTGGTGGGCCATGAGATGGTCATGGTTGTCGTGGTCTTCACAAGCACTGAGGCATTCACTTTAGGTGGCACTGTAAAACAGCAACAGAGAATGAGGAAAACACAACACTTTTGGGCTTTGGTTCTGTAATGTTTTCCAATGTGAGTTTGTACTCAAAAGTAAACGTAAAAGTATTATGTCCCGAGGCCACAGTAAGAGCATGGCGCAAAGAGATTGTGGCTTTGCCAGGGAGGGCACGTGCAGTGAAAGACTTTAAATTCCATTTACAGATTCCTTTGCTATATGAAGTAGATGCATTCGAAAAACGGGACACAAAGCAAAACTGCAGAGCATAAGCCACAGTCACCCAACCTACAATGAACCACACAAGACAGATGCATGCCAAGTAGCGCAAAGAGTACACACACAATGTTGTATCACTTCCGACCGCATAGCTGCATATCATTGAATTTAAACCACGTGGCGAATTGTGGGTAGAAAAAGGTGAGGCAAATTTATGCAAAATCGCACAAACAACCAAAAAGCGAGGCAAACCCATTCTATGCACAAACGCAACTTCGATATAACCCTGAAGCTAGAGAGCACTAAGACATATCTGTGTACACTGAATGAATAGCTACTCTACTGCTAAATGTACATAATTACCATGTCATGCACAATTAAAAATAAACTCAATATATATAATAAGCAACAATTCTGGCAAAGGCCTTTCTTTAAAGCACATCAATAGAGAGGCCAGTTAGAGTTAATGAGGGCTAGAAACTTGGGAGAGAAGTGAGGAATAGACTCGGTTGGTACTGGGGGAGTATTCAAAGGAAATGCTATCTTACCTGCAGATGAGGCACTTCGTTGCAAATTTTTTAAATACAGCCCATATTTACTGTCATATCCCACAGACCAGCCTGCTTGTCTTGACCTATGCTGTCTAAATGGGCAAGTTCAATTGTGCCAAATGTGAAATAATAATTTGGGCTACGAATGGCAAAAAAAGGGTTCGTCATTATACAATGAGGGAAAAAAAGTATTGGATCCCCTGCTGATTTTGTACGTTTGCCCACTGACAAAGAAATGATCAGTCTATAATTTTAATGGTAGGTTTATTTGAACAGTGAGAGACAGAGTAACAACAACAAAATCCAGAAAAACGCATGTCACAAATGTTATAAATTGATTTGCATTTTAATGAGGGAAATAAGTATTTGACCCCCTCTCAATCAGAAAGATTTATGGCTCCCAAGTGTCTTTTATACAGGTAACGAGCTGAGATTAGGAGCACACTCTTAATTGGAGTGCTCCTAATCTCAGCTTGTTACCTGTATAAAAGACACCTCTTCACAGAAGCAATCAATCAATCAGATTCCAAACTCTCCACCATGGCCAAGATCAAAGAGCTCTCCAAGGATGTCAGGGACAAGATTGTAGACCTACACAAGGCTGGAATGGGCTACAAGACCATCGCCAAGCAGCTTGGTGAGAAGGTGACAACAGTTGGTGCGATTATTCGCAAATGGAAGAAACACAAAAGAACTGTCAATCTCTCTCGGCCTGGGGCTCCATGCAAGATCTCACCTCGTGGAGTTGCAATGATCATGAGAAAGGTGAGGAATCAGCCCAGAACTACACGGGAGGATCTTGTCAATGATCTCAAGGCAGCTGGGACCAAAGTTACCAAGGAAACAGTTGGTAACACACTACGCCGTGAAGGACTGAAATCCTGCAGCACCCGCAAGGTCTCCCTGCTCAAGAAAGCACATATACATGCCCGTCTGAAGTTTGCCAATGAACATCTGAATGATTCAGAGGACAACTGGGTGAAAGTGTTGTGGTCAGATGAGACCAAAATGGAGCTCTTTGGCATCAACTCAACTCGTGTTGTTTGGAGGAGGAATGATGCCTATGACCCCAAGAACACCATCCCCACCGTCAAACATGGAGGTGGAAACATTATGCTTTGGGGGTGTTTTTCTGCTAAGGGGACAGGACAACTTCACCGCATCAAAGGGACGATGGACGGAGCCATGTACCATCAAATCTTGGGTGAGAACCTCCTTCCTTCAGCCAGGGCATTGAAAATGGGTCGTGGATGGGTATTCCAGCATGACAATGACCCAAAACACACGGCCAAGGCAACAAAGGAGTGGCTCAAGAAGAAGCACATTAAGGTCCTGGAGTGGCCGAGCCAGTCTCCAGACCTTAATCCCATTGACAATCTGTGGAGGGAGCTGAAGGTTCGAGTTGCCAAAGTCAGCCTCGAAACCTTAATGACTTGGAGAAGATCTGCAAAGAGAAGTGGGACAAAATCCCTCCTGAGATGTGTGCAAACCTGGTGGCCAACTACAAGAAACGTCTGACCACTGTGATTGCCAACAAGGGGTTTGCCACCAAGTACAAAGTCATGTTTTGCAGAGGGGTCAAATACTTGTTTCCCTCATTAAAATGCAAATCAATTTATAACATTTTTGACATGCGTTTTTCTGGATTTTTTGTTCGTTATTCTGTCTCTCACTGTTCAAAAATACCTACCATTAAAATTATAGACTGATCATTTCTTTGTCAGTGGGAAAACGTACAAAATCATCAGGGGATGAAATACTTTTTTCCCTCACTGTACCTTGTCAATTAAAGATGCAGTACAATTATTGACAGTAGAGCATATAAATACGTACAGGTTCTGTCCATGACGACATCTGATCTTTGGGAGGAGGACGCGTTGTTAGCCGTCACAGACACGGAGTAGTTCCTTCCAGGAACCAGGTCCGTCAATGTGAGCATGTTTAAATATTGATTTTCTATGGGATTCTGTCTTCCACTTATAGTCTCTGCCACGTAGATCACGTAGTAGTACGCGTTAGGGAGAGAAGTCATCCAAGAGAATGTAATGGACGTCATGGACTTGTTGGTGATGGTTACAATGGTATAAAGTGGCACTGAAACGACATTTGGCATGGGCGATATTTAGTCAACAAAGTAAAGAAAATACAAAACTTACTGCACATTGAAAAAAAAATCCTGACAACATTCTGTTTTCTTTCATAATTCAATGACGTTGACAAATACATGAATACATTTGTTGTTGATGTAAGGGTTCATGGAAATTAATTATGAATATTGAACACCATATGCTTGGCTACTTTTATATGTAGTTTTCACTTCTCAGTAACCAAAATTATGTACACATTGGGTTGATTCTTTTTCTGATCATGGGTTGCAGATCAGTGATAATTTACAGGCCTTTGCAAATCCACTGGTCGACGAAAGTCTCCTCATGCCTTCTTACTCAGGGATTACTTGACCAAACTTCATCACCATTACTAGTGTGAGCGAGTGAAGTGGGCCTAAGACTGATTCAGATGTAACTTGCTATTGATGTTGCCATTGGCTGGATTCGCACAGATCACCGGGTTCATAACACAGTGCATAAACTATTTCAGCACTGCTCCAGCAAATTATTTACATCTGACATGAGAATTTATAAACATGGCTATTACATTCAGAAAGATATTGCAATATTGGAGGAATGTTTGGATGTTTTGTTGCTGGTCCTGTCCAACATAACTCCTTTTGACATGCGGCAACAATTCACCTTCCCGACTCGTAAGGTGCAAGACATGCCGCATGTAGCTTTGATTAAACATGTGTTCAATCAACAGTTACCGTTTTATCACAAGATACCCTGTTTGCAGAATGTAACAAATAAACCGAAATGTTACCTCCAGATTGCACAGATTGTGGTAACAAGCTGATAATACTTACCAGCCTGCTATGCTGGCTAATGGATACAGTTCAATTGTGCCAGATGTTAAATAATCAGCTGGGCTGCAAATGGCTAAAATAAGGTTTGTCATTATTAGTGGTCAATTGAAGATGCAGTAGAATTATTGATAGGAGATCGTATAAGTACTTACAGGTTGTGTCCATGACGACATCTGATATTTGGGAGGAGGACCCGTTGTAAGCCGTCACAAACACGGAGTAGTTCCTTCCAGCAACCAGGTTAGTGAATGTGTACGTGCTTAAATATGGATAGTCATAGTAATTCTCTCTTTCACTTATAGTGTCTGTCATGTGGATCCGGTAGTTGGATACGTTCACGAGAGAAGTTATCCAAGAGACTGTAATGGACGTCATAGTCTTGTTGCTGATTGTTACAATGGTGTAACTTAGCACTGAAACGGCATCTAGAATGGATGATATTGTAATAACAAGATGTCTCACTTTAACAAAACAATGCAAATGGAAATAAATTAATGAAAATTGTGAAACATTCTGTATTCTTTCATAATACAATAACATATGTAAATTACCATTTGGTGTCGATTTAAGAGTGAACAAGAATTACCATTGAATGTTGAACACCACATGCTTGGGCAAGTTTTGTCTTGATAATTTTCACTTCTCAGTAACCAAATTTTATTACACATTGGGCTGTGTAGCCAGTGTGAGGTCAGCTTTGATTAATCACACATATAATTGTGCACTGTGCTAATTGATATGGTTAGCCAGATTAGTTTTTTTTTCATAATTAAAGATAATGTAATGGTGGTCAGAGATTGGACCCAGAGCCCTATGCGTACTGCAGGGTACGAGGCACGCCCCCAATTTACATTTGAGCTGATCAATTGCTGGAAAGCAGCATATTACATTAGCTCCAATAATATATGATCCTTAAATCAGGTGGGTAGACAGACGCACTAACATCAGCGTCCTCTCGCAAACAAACACGAGCATTGAGGCCATTATCATTCAAAATCGGCTTCGTTGGGCCGGCCATATCAATTTGCCCAACTCCAGATTCTCGAAGGAAGTCTTCTGCTCTCAGCTTAAGTCAGGGTGTACGTTTAAGAGGAGGGCAGAGAAAGCGCTTCAAGGATATCCTCAAGGCCAACATGAAGCGCTCCCTCTTGATTGCAGGAATCCATACTTTTTTGTTATTTCGGTAAAGTCACGTAGGCATAAAATAAAATAAATCACGACGTTTCGATCGCAACACAAACAGTCGTCCAGCATTTTAACTGCTGAACTAGCTCAGCAGTTCCACTGCTGGATTATATTTTTCCGCCTGATGACGACCACTTGTGTTGCGATCGAAACGTCGTGAATTATTTTATTTTATACCTACGTGACTTTACCGAAATAACCAAAGAGTATGAAGTGCTCATTTGACACCAAATCAAGGGAGACTCTCCCAGGGTCACCTCAGATGGACACAGAGTCGATTTTAATGAAACTCAATGGCGGAAATAGAAAAAGTGGGACTGGCAGAGACAGCAACGCTGCAGCCCGACTTTCTAATGCAGTTCCACACCACCACCACTTTTTCTGGACATGGATCCCAGAGCTGCGGCAGAATCTATCGATCCCCAATTGGTATTTTCAGCCATATTCGGACCCACTGATAATTAAATCCAACTTTTCTGTGGAAAACAATCATCCTTAATTGCGAGGGATTGCCTATACTGATGATTTGAATGTCAATTGAATTGCAGGAACTCGGTAATGTTGATTGACTGTTGAGTTATTGGTGGTAATGAAGATATGCACAGTTAAGACTTCCACATTAACGTTGATTTCAATATAAAAATACTTATAATAATTAGGTCTAGAATATTAACAATGGTGCTTAATCCCATTAACAGACAATCAGCCGTGGCGTTATGACGTGGAGGGTGTTTTTGATCGCTATTGCAGGTGTGAAATGTTAACTTATTTAGTTGTATTTTGTT
Organism: Lampetra planeri; assembly: GCF_965212315.1. Taxonomy (NCBI): domain Eukaryota; kingdom Metazoa; phylum Chordata; class Hyperoartia; order Petromyzontiformes; family Petromyzontidae; genus Lampetra; species Lampetra planeri. Next base: position 5,152,194 of record NC_136154.1, on the reverse strand, counting down.
TGCCTGGTTTTGCACTTGCAATCTAATAAGATGGTTTCTGCATCGTAGCTCATTATTTACTTATTTTACAAATCTTATTAACTATTTTGATTAATCCAACTCGAATCAAATATATAACGGAGTAGAAATATGAGTATAGTGTGTGAAAATACAAGTTTTGTAATCATTGATAGCATTTGGTGTTATTGTGTTGTGCTGTTCGTGAGGAAGTCAAAAAATGGCTGAATTAGAGGTTCATTTTAAGATTGGGCGAATGGGGAAAGCAGAATAGGTGTTTTTGCAGATATCCCATGATATAAAAAATTATATTTGTTTATATGTTTATTGTCATTGAAATATGATTTCCCTAATTTACAAGTATGTTGTTTTTATAGCCAACCTGTCTTCACTCGGATTAACAGCAAGCAGAGAGGGACAGGGCGGACAGGCTATAATTACGGATCGGTAATGATTTACAACTCTTTGTAAATCCATATTGGTACTTACAGGTACGGTCTATGACGACATCTGATATTTGGTAGGAGGACCCATTGTAAGCCGTCACATACACGGAGTAGTTCCTTGCAGCAACCAGGTTAGTCAATGTGAAAGTGTTTGAATTTGACGATGAATTGTAAATCTGTCTTCCACTCATAGTCTCTGTCACGTAGATCAAGTAGTAGTACGCGTTAGGGAGAGAAGTTATCCAGGATACTGTAATGGACGTCATAGTCTTGTTGGTGATGGTTACAATGGTGTAACTTGGCACTGGAACGGCATCTGGCATTGGCGACATTTAAAAAACAAATTTTTTAACTTTTTTGACAAAACAAAGCAAATGAGGAAAAAATAATTAAAATCACAATAAAACGTTCAATAACATGCAAATGACCATTTCCTGTTTAGAGTTAATTAATTATGAATAAAACTAGATTCGAAGCTTTCGTGACTGCAGGAATTACTCTTTGGTTATTTCGGTAAAGTCACGTAGAAAATAAAATCCCATAATAATAGAATACGACGTTTCGATTGCAACACCATCAACCATCATCAGGTAAGAATGAATGATAAAACACATACATGGAAACAACATAGGCAGATACACATGCAGAGAGAGACACACAAAAACACACCGAGCGAGATACACACCAAGACAAGCAGAAGGACAACGAATCTGTGCCGAGGCCTTGTGAATATTTAATACCACATCCTTGGGCTAGTTTTATTTTAATAATATTAATTTCTTGGTAACGTACGTTTAATACACATTGGGTTGCAACTTATTCTGGTCATTGGTTGCTGATCAGTAATAATTTATATCCCTGCCAATCCACTCATGGGGGTTGCTTGAGCGAGTGAACTGTGACAGACTGCTTCAGATGTTGTCTATCACTGGAACTGGAACCACACTCATATCACCGGGCTCATAACACAGTGCATAAAACATTGCAACACTGCTCCAATGTTTAACATCTAACATGTAGATTTATAAACATGGTGAATACATTCTGGAAGATAGAGAATGTTTGAGGTCTGGTTGCCAATCCTGTCCAACATCACCCCTTCTGACATGAGGCGACAATTCCGAGCAAGAATTGTCCATCTTACCTCCCAGTTTTTTTTTTTGCATTGCTCGCAGGTGAAATGAGGTGCCTAGGGTGTGTCTTGATCCCCGACAGGCATACCGAAATATGCCTTGTAGGTCTCACACATCTTAGCAGATGCTTCCACAGAGTACTTTTTCACTCTTGTTTGATACTTTGGCCACAGACATAGCAAAATGAGTCTGCCAGATGCTTGCAGCCTCTTGATGCCAACTCAGAAAAATACGGATATTATCCACTTGGGCAGCTGGAACTAAACTGAACTGGTGGGCTTAAGGCCCCTGTATTTATACTACTATTTATATTACTGGACGGTTCTAGAAGGTTCTAGAAGTTACTCCAAGTTTACTCAGCACTGAACCTATCTGGAATGATCTGGAAAATAGGCAAATTTAAAAATATTACTGTCCTGGTCACAAAAGCAAAGTTTGTGGGGAATAATAGTTATTTTCTGTACATTTCAGACATAAGCAATTAGGAAATAAGACTACCCAGGGACAAAAAAAAGAATTGTTACAGTTATGTGACACTCCTCGTTCCCTCCCCTCACACCTTTCCCACATCTCCACGCCTCCACCGCAACCCATGTTCTCTTGACCATTGAGCACTTATTTCCTTGGTTTCCTAATTTCTTCCCCCTATCTTTGATTTCTCCTCACTGCACCCCAACACTGCTTATTCTGTCATAAATGTATTACTTTCTTCCCCTTTGGACGCGCTTGCACCTCTACTCCTCTTCCACCCTACGCAACGCCCCCCCCCCATGTCCTTAGTTATCACCAATGCTCAAGTCATAGCATCGGCTCATGCACAAAACGGAGCACATCTGAAGGACCTCACCAAGTCATGATTCATGTTCCTCATCTACTTCCCTACTATCAAATTATACTTTGGCTGTGGAGGCTTTTTGCCAATCATACTTTCCCTCATTTCCTCCCCATCTCCACACCCTGCTGTACGCTTCAATACTCTAAACTCTGCTCCGTCCGTCTTCTACCGCTCCTGTAATTTCCTCTTACGCCCCCACTTCTGTGGTTTTCTCCAACTACTTTATGACCAAGATCGACCATATACGCTCCTCCTTGGTGACTGTGCAACCACCTGACATCCCTGTACCTACTGACCTCTCCACACTACATCCTACTGTAGTGACTGACTTGGAGACGTAAATTCTTGGAGGCAATTCTTTAAACACGGAGCACACTTACACACAACACTCTGTCTCTCGCTTAACTGGTTGCTAGCCTACAACACAACGCTAGCCATGTGACACTGACGGCGCTGAACTAAGACAGCCAACTACTGCTTGCAGCTCAATTATCAAGTGGACAACGACAGCAACGAAGCCACGAGACGACATCGGCAAAGGCAACAGCAGGGGATCTCACTCCAAAGGACGTCCCCGAGCTCCCGCTTGGTGTCCCCTTTTATCCTGTTAGCGTGGCTTCGCTCCGCCCTCGCCACGCCCCTTCTAGAACCTACTAGTGGGCCCTCATTGTCCCTTCCATAACTTTTACCCTAGATCCCTTTCGGGTCTATTACGTGGACTGATGTCAATCAGGGCTGCTACAAGCTGCAGATCCCCTTCCCTGTCAGCAGCTAGTGCTATGCTACTTAGTGACCAATTCTATGTCACTACAGTACGTATATTCCCTTAATTGCTGTCTGCCATATTTCTATTCTGGAACTGTCTATCATAACCTCCAAAACCTGCATTACCTTTTCCTCCCTCGTTCCCCTTCTGCCTTTCCTTCCTCCATACATTCTCCCCACTATACATCCATTTCTCTTTGCTCTCTTTAACTCTTCCCTCTCTTCTGACATTTTCCCCAACCCTTACAAAATCATCATCATCATACCGCTTCTCAAAAAACCTTCTCTATATCCTTCTGTCCCTGCATACTATCACCCCTTTTCCTTGCTTTCTAATTTCTCCAAACTCCTTGAATGCTTAGTGCAATCCCACCTCTCATTCTACATCTTTTCCCACTGACTGTATATCCCCTCCATCGGTCTGGGTTTCGCCCTCTCCATTCCACTGAAACTGCCCTCTTTCACATCCACAACCACCTGGCTAACTCACTTCACTCCGGTCTATCCTCCGTCCTTATCTCTCTCAGCCTGTCTTCTGCCTTCGACATCTTTGACCACTCCATCCTCTTATCCACTCTCTCCAACGTCAGCATCTCTGACACCCCTCTTTCTTGGATCCATTCCTACACAACTTCCCATTCATCGACTGTCTCTTTCAACCACTGCTCTTCTTCAATCACCTCTGTCATGGTTGGTATCCCCCAGGGGGCTTGGTATCTGGTCCCCTTCTGTTCTCCGTATACACATCGGCCCTTGAGTCTATTCTTTGTTCCTTTGATATTTCCTATCACATGTTTGCAAATGACATTCAAATTTTCTTCTTCAAATCATTCATCCCCGATCGTTCCCTCTGCATATAATCCTGTCTAACAGCCATACAAACATGTATTTCCCAAAACCTCCTTTCAATTCCACTCTTTCCTTCAATTTCCACATTGCCAAGATCACTCAAATGCTGTTACGATTTGTACAACACCAGGGAAATCTGCCCCCTCATCACTACCACTGCTGCCAAACTCCTCGTACACTCCCTTGTCTTCACTTGTCTTGATTACTGCAACTCACTCCTGGTAGTTCTCCCTGCTTACGCCTTTAACCCTCTCTAACACTTCCATAATGCAGCGGCATGCACTGTACTCAACCTTCCCAACACATCTCACTGCTCTCCTCTCCAACAACTTCACTGGCTTCCTGTTTTATCACCGCTGTCTTTTTAAATTCCTCACCCTAGTATTTAAAGCTTTGCACGGTCTTGCCCTTCTCCCCCACCTCTCTTCTCTCGTTTCCCAATACGTCCCTTCACGCGCTCTTCGATCTCAATATTCCCTTTTTTTCACTGTTCCTTCACCTCCTCATGCCCAGTCTTGCTTTCTTTATTTCTCTCTTCTTGCCCAATTGCACTGGACCAAACTTCCTCTCTAAATTACTCTCCCCCTTGCTTTCCTTGTTTCACTCTGTCCATAGGTCTTTTCTTTTTTTATATTGTTTTTTCTCTTCTACTGCCTTCATCGGTTCCTTCTTCCACCTCTGACCGACTCCCCCGGTCCTCTTCCTACAAAAACCTTAATTATTGACCCGGCTCCAATGTCTCGCTTTCTCTATGTGCACCTAACCACATCTCTCCCCCATCCCTCCACTGTACACTTCAATCAGCTCAACTATGCGGCCACCAGAACTCTGCCCCTACCACCCTACACCTACCCTCAACCATGCCCAGCAAAAGCACATATCTTACCACTTCATGCTTGTGTCCCATACCCCGCTGCCTTTCATCCACATTGCACCTATCTGTCCCCTCATTCACTATCACTCTCCACCGAATTCCTCCTTCCCCATCCCGAAAACATCAGCTCCATTCCCAGCCTCTGTCCCTCCATCCCTTCCGTCATCTCCCTCACTGACAGCCGCTCCACCCCACCCATTGCTCCCCTTTAGCCCCTTGTGTACTGCCGTCAGCTTATGTTGTAAAGTGCCCTGAAAAGGGCACGATATAAATCCTAAATAAAATAGAATATCGTTTTACATCTTTATTGACCCGAGACCAGTAAAAATTTTAAGAGATTAATCCTATCAAGAGTAATTCGCACAACCATATGTCCCTCAAGCAAGGAATCATGTTCCAATCCCATCACTGTGTTCTCAACTCACTTTGTATCACCTGTGGTGAAAACATCTCCCCATTATCTATGTGAGCAGACGAAAACTCTTGATACAACAATCTTTGCCACTGCTTTTCTGCTGGAATTTATTTTACCAGTATACCCGATTTTGTTTTGCCTTGCTTGCCCACAATGTCTTTAGAGAAAACTCCTGCTCCTTGGCACTTTTCAAGTCCTCTATAGGCATTCCGTAATTACTTGATGGGTTTTTCGTCACATGCTCTGTCTGCTCTCTTAACGGCTTGAGATATTTCCTCTCCCTGCACGAACTCCTGTGATTCATCCCTTACTCCGTCATGCCTTTGTACCCTTTCTAGTTATGTCGCACCTGGGATATTACCCGCCACAAATGCAGAGGTTCATCCACGCACATAACATTAACCAACTCATGAAAGGTAAGGGAACGTCAATTAAATATTGGCCATTGGACATGTTCGTGCTATACCATCTATTAAGTATTTTCCTGTTAATTGAGAGTCGGCCACAACAACTCGTTTTACCCTGACTCCACTGCATCCAGTGTCCCTTCACACTCTTGCTTGTCTAGGTCTGTGGGCTATTCACTACTCCTGGTTGTACTTGGTTTTCAGAAAAATCCACCCACATACCCAACACCGGAATTTTTCCGCCATCTCTTAAGACTACCAATTTATTTTATCCCATCAACAGTTTTGCATGCATAGGTCATGTGAGCTTCTGTCCTGGTTGACACAGCCTCAGTTGACCAAGGACTGATTTTCCTCTCAGTCTGTCTCCCAGTTATGTTATGGTTTTGCCTACAATTTGTTTGCGATGTGGCCCAACCTGCCACGTAAATAGCACCCCAAAGTAACACACCAGCGGGTTGGTCGTTTTGACACACTTTTATCGATGATACTTTCATGCACTTTATAGGCAGAACCCCCATGAAAATTATCTGACTTGTGTGCTGTATGTGACTTAATAAAAAAGGAACCCATTTGTACACGCAACAAAACCGCCTAACTCCATCACCCTTATACACCCACCGGCACACCTGTTTACAGGACTCACGGTCCTGCATGTCCCAGACCTTAATAGTCAGCATGTGGCAATATGCAGCACTTAAGTGCTTTCTTTGGTGTGGTGTCTCTACAGTGTAACAGTAGGTAGAGCACTGGTGGCTCCATTGGTGTGGTGTCTCAATACTAGCGGTAAATAGAGGCATCCTGCTCCTGGCTGCTGTTTTCTGACACCATCCTCTTCTCCTCACGTGACATCCCCCTTCTTTGTTGACCATTTTATAGCAGTTAAATTTGCATAATAGGGCTTCTCCACAGCCATACTCCTATAACCGGTACACCAGCTATAATTGTTATAGAGGGAAGCCAGGGCTGTGACCCTCAATTTTCACCTCGTGATTAAAAATGTGTTCAATCCACAGAGCTTCCGTTTTATCACAGGACACCTCTTTTTCAGAATTCCTCAAAGGAACCGCAACATTGACTTCAGATGGCTCGGCTGGTGGCAACAAGCTGATACCATAGCCAAGGTTATCTTGGTAAAGCCCACCAGTCCCCCTGGTTTTGGCCTTCCATGTTATCTCATGCGTTCAGTTCATTTGGCTAAGATGTGAAATAATTAGCTGGGATATGAACAGCAGTAATAGGGGTTCTTCATTACTCTCCCTGTTGTGTAATTTGCAAGCCACATTTTCAAGCTGCACACATCGCCAAGTTTTGCGTAGTCTGCAATTTTATGTTATCAACTATTGAATCGCTGACTTACTTAAACATGTTTGATTTGACTGTTTGTAAAGGAAATCCCAATACATTTTTACAATTCCTGGAGAGTGTGCACACTGCACAAAATGAGACAAAAGAACTGCAGTAAGGTGAAGTGGTGGTGACTAAAGAATGAGAAAGAAAACTTCTGCTGGCAAGCTATGAAATGTGGGAACAACTGGTGAGTGGAATACTGAAAGCAGCAGGTAGTACAGTGGGAGTGAGCAAAGGCAGATGAAACAGAAGGAAACATGGTGGTGGAGTGATGAAGAGCAAAAGGCAACAAAGAGAAAAAGGTCAAGTTTAAGGACTGGCAGAATACGAGAGAGAAGGACTATCTGGATGAATACCTGGCAGTGAGAAGAGAGGCAAAGCGAGTGGTGGCAATGGCAAAGAAAACTACATTTGCACAACTCTACCAGAAGCTTGACAGCAAAAAAGGCGAGAAGATGGTATACTTTTTGGCAAGAGCCGGAGAAAGAGAAAGACCAGTGACATCGACCATCTGAATCTCGTTAAGAGCAGTGAAGAACGAACAATATTGGTTTGAGTGAGATGGAAAGAGTACTTTGAGAAGTTGCTGAATGTAAAAGCCCCATGACGCAAAATGGTTGAGGAGCATCAAAGAAATGAGGTAGTTGCAGATACAATAACGACAGAAGAGGTAGTGGAAGCTCTAGGCAGCATGAACCATCAAAGGTAGTGTGACCAAATCAGATTCCAATTGCTGTGTTTAAATTAATGGGAGAAAATGGTGTTGAAATACTGATGGGGCTGTTTGGGAAAATCTGGATGGATAAGAAAATGTCGGATGTGTGGAGAGTACATTGGTTCCCATCTTTAAAAGGAACGGTGATGTACAAGAGTTTGAGAACTACAGAGGAATAGCATTGATGAGTCACACCATGAAACTCTGGGAAAGGATTATAGAAAGGAGACTGAGGAAGCTGGTGGATAGTGGCGAGGGCCAGTTTGGATTCAGACAGAAAATGTCAACAATGTGTAATGCGAGCGTAAATGGGCAGGCCGGATGTGACGATCCGAGAGGGAGGAGTCAGGGTCACGTGGGAGAGGGAGGAGTCAGGGTCACGTGGGAGAGAGGTTATAGGAAGGAGACCAGAAGACATCTGGAGCAGTCGAGGGAGTGAAGAGGCGAGACCACGTTGGGTGGCCACCGTGCCCTCAGCCGCGAGGCTGATAGGGCTCGACAAACGGCGCCAGCTAGCGGGGTGCGGAGAGAGCAGAGTGCGCGGGGCGCACAGGGCGTGCGAGGTTGCACGGGGCTAGCAGAGTGGCTAGCAGGACCGTGCAGGTTGCACAGGGCTAGCGGAGGCTAGCAGAGGGTGCGAGGTTGCACAGGCAGCAGAGTAGCTGCAGAGTGTGCGGGAGCACACGGAGCAGCAGGGTAGCTGCAGAGTGCGCGGGCGCGAGGAGAGACGACGCTGGGCTGAGGAGGAGGCCAGCAGAGTGCGGAGGAGAAGAACATCAATAAAGGACCAACGGAGACCAACATCGTGTGAAGGAGTCCTTTATTACAAATGGATGAAATCTTTGCACTGAGAGTATTGATGGAGAAGTTCAGAGAGAAGAAACTGGACCTGCATATGGTGTTTGTTGATCTTGAGAAAGTGTACGACAGGGTGATTAGAGAGCTCCTCTGGTGGTGTATGAGATGTATTCCTGAGGTATATGCCCAGCTGATCCTGGATATGTATGAAGGAGAGAAAAGCAGGAGTAAAGCAAGGATCCACCCTGAGCCCTTTTCTATTCATCCTGGTGCTGGACACGCGAGATATTTTCAGAGGGAGCCCTCATGGTGTATGCTGTTTGCAGATAACATTGTGTTATGCGGTGAAATCAGAGGGGTAGTGGAAATTATTTGAAGATCTGGGTGCAATAGATTGAAGGGAATGGGTTGAGGATCAGTCGGACAAAGACCGATTATATGGTTGCAAATTTCAGTGGAAATAATGGATTGCAAATTGGAAGTGACCAGTTAATAAAGACGAATGAGTTTAAGTACCTGGGTGCAACGATGTGTGCTGATGGGTCACTAGAAGGAGAGATGAGAACAAGAGCAAGGGCTGGATGGCTGAAATGACAAAAGATGACTGGTGGGGTGTGCAATAAGAGGGTCCCAGTTTGGTTGAAGGGAAAAGTGTACACGACAGTGGTGAGGCAGGTGCTGTTGTATGAGGCTGAGTGCTGGGGCACAAGAAAGAGGGAGGACCAGGCCACAGAGATGAGGATGTTCTGGTGGATGGTGGGTTTAACAAGGAAGGACAGGGTGAGCAATGAAGAAGTGATATGAAGACTCAAGGTGGTGTGGTTCGGTCATGTTGAGAGACAGCAGGAAAATTATGTGGGTCAGAAGTTGCAAGTGATGCAAGTGGAAGGAAAGAGATCAAGAGGAAGGCAGAAAAAGAGGTGGGGGCGATGTGGTGCGATCGGACATGGTGGCCTGAGGGGCGGAAAGAGAGATGGCGCAGGACAGGGCAGTGTGGAGAAGGTTGATAAGGACAGCGGACCCCACATGAGTGGGACAAACACGTGGAAAAAGAAGCGGCAAGCCATCGTTGGCTTAGCACAACAATTGTGCCAGTACAAACAAGTTAAAGTTATAGGCTTTACTCGTTTAATGAGCGTTTTTTTAAACGAGAATCCCCTACAACGAGCAATTCGAATGTGGACCCATTTGTTATCAAAACAAGCAAAATGTTCGTTTATCAGAGACTGATGAATATGCATCCTGTGATGGCACGGGGCACACGGCGGCTCGCAGCTGTTTGTTTACCAGTTATGTTGTGCTGAGTGAACTTGCGTACTTAGTCATGGGGGGGCGGGCCTTTGCTGACACCATAAATGGGTGGCGACCCTAATTAATTGCAGACGTGGAGGAAAGGAAGTGGCGCTGTGAACAGGATAAAATTCAACCGCAAAATAATTAATTATACACTATTTTAATGAAGAAGGCCCATATATGAAATAATGGGGCATGGTTTTGCCCATATAAGGAATACTGGAATGGGAATCGATGTGTTTTTTTACGATTCGATGTTCGCTTTAATGGGAATCGACCTGGATCAAGCATTGATCAAGCATGGCGATTTCTGTTACGTGATTCATTTCATCCCGTTACAGCGCCCCATTTCGCAATGTGGCTATAAATCCAGCAATCCTGGTTCGATTCCAAGCCACGGCTAACATCAGCGGCAAGTGATATTTGAACCAGCTTCCTGCATGGCCCCTGCTGCTCCCTCCACACACGTAACTTCTACCATGGAAACTAAATAAATACCAAGCACTGTTGTTTTTAATGTATGTATGTTGAAATTATTTCGCACCATACTTCTTTCATGTGTGGTATTACATTTGATATGAATTGCATTATTTATTAATTTAAGTTAGTATTTTTTTTTTCAAAAGTTGTTAAAGAGTGGAAGATAGTGGAGCTAAAACGTAACTCATATTTGAACATGGAAAAGTTGTGGGGGGCGCTGGCCCCCAGGGCCTCTCCCTGCTGGGGGCCGGCCAGAGGGGGTCCGCCGTCTCCGGATCCCTCACTCGTGTGAGAGTTGCTGCGCTCCTCGTTTGCGGGGGAAGGGCTGCCGCCAGCCGGCTCTCCTCCCTGGGCCAAACCCCCGCGAGTCCGCGAGTCTTGCTTGTGGGGCATTGCTCGGGCTGCCTCACGGCCGCGGTTCGGCCGTTGGAGAGCCGGGGTGAAGGCGAGGATGCACGGAGCTCTCGCTGGGAGCGGGCCTGTCTGCGCTGATGATCGTCTCACGGATGGTCCAATAGCCGGCAAGCTTCCTGTCCTGAGGCGGACTTGAGCAGAAAGAGAGCTTCTTGCCCTTTCTGCGGCCCTTTTATTGTTACCTACATCAAAGATAACCCGGCTCCGACCCACTGGCCAATCAGCTCGCTTGGACTTCCCGCCGCGGGTCGTTGCTTTCCAGCTACGTACTTCTCCCTGTTTGTGCCGAGCGCCCGACCAATCAGAGAGACGACCCCGCTTTCCCGCCGTTCGTGGCTCCGCCCCCTACCTGCCTACCGACCCGTGTGTGTGGTGTGCATCTTAACCGTGGTGGCTGGGCAGCCCCGTCGTGACCATGTAATTTCAACCCAAGTCACGGCGCCACAATGTGAGTTAGCATCGTGGGAGATCGCCCAATTCCCTGGCCGCAGGAAACCGTCAAGATTATCCCCATGAAAGGGCTTCTGGGTGAAAACCTGTCGGCCAGGTGACCTCCCCTCGGGGCTCTATGGTGGGGGGGGGGTGGGTGTTTATGTGGGGGGTGGTGCGGGGAAAGCAGCGTCGGCCCTGACGCTTTGCGGTGGGGATATCGTAGGTGGGGTGCCCGCAGAGCGGCTTCGCGGCTGCGGCATCACAAAACGGAACTCAATGGGAAAACGACTAGCTTACCGAGCGATTTTCGCGGAAAAAACCTCGCTCGTTAAGCCAGACACGCCTGTATTCGTTTAATAGTGTGAAAAGTCAAGAGACCAGAATCGTCTCATTCGCAAGAGTGCAAAGATGTGTGCCTGTGTGAGAGGGATGGAGCCTAATTTGTCAGCTCAGCCCTGATTCACCTTGTCTCTCACCTTCAGTTGCTGATTCGATGTGAGATTGTTTGGGATAATTGGAGCTTCACTTATTTAACCCAGAAAAAGTGTAATAATAGTGGCACGATAATTGAACACAATCACGTTTGTGAAAAATACAACTACCAGGCAATAATAATTGCCAAAAATAAATAAATTAATTGCGAGTTTTACTTACGTTTATTCGGGACCCTAGGGTCCCGCCATTAGGGTCTTATTGCACAATAGCGTAAACACTCTACAGGAATCGTGTGCTTTGTTTAAATTTGCAATTATATACTTTATATGCCAGAAAAATAGGCAGCGCATTTTCAAAATGAGTATCAAACGATAGTCAATTGTGCTTACGATCACAAAGAACAATGGAAGTTATAAGTTTTTAAGACTTTCAGGAACGTACCGGTTTTTCCTGTGACCACATCTGACAATTGTGAATTGGCCCCACTATGAGCCTCTACATACACAGAGTAGTTTCTGTTCGCAACCAAATCCCAAAATGTTCTTGTAGTTGGAAAGCTATAGTTTTCGTTTCCGATCAGATTCCAAGTTGCAGTGTCTCTTAAGTAAGCTGAGTAGTAGTCTATGTCAGAAAATGGAGCCGTCCATGAGATAGTCATGGTTGTTTCAGTCTTGCCACTGATGATCACAATAACTTTGGGTGGCACTGTGAAACAGCATCAGCAGTAGATTAATCATATGAGCAACATGTTAACGTTTTCATAAACACCGTTATTCTAAACAATTAAATTTCGCAGTTTAAACATCATTTACATTGAAATTCCTTCATTTTGAACACGGTATTACTATTGTTTTGGAACATAAAATGTTTAAGGATGTCTAATAATCTTGGCATTTATGGTCTGTGCTATCCAGTGCAGTCAAGGCCACTCTACGGAGACAGCACTGTTACGAGTGCTAAGTGGCCTCCTCGGCGATGCCGATTGTGGGTTTCTTGCCCATCTGGTTCTCCTTGATCTCACAGATGTATATGACAACACAGACCACCTAATTTTTCAGCAGCGCTTTCAGAAATATGTATGCACTGTCGGCACTTACTGACTTGGTTCTGTTCTTATCTATCAAATCATGTTTTTACGAAACATCTTAGGATAAACATGTTCTAAATTGTTAAATTACGGGGTGCCACATGGCTCCTTTCTTAACAGACTGCTTTATTTAACTACTTTTACGTAGTAAAATCACATCCAGTTTCAAGGTGATACATCATCTATATGTTCTTTTTTGAGTACATCTGGTCAAATGTATGTCATAAAAGCTTGATTCCCAAACAGAATAAATTGTCACTCATGTAAGTATTTAACATAACAATTATAATTGTTTAACCTCACTGAGAAGTTGAGGAACAATTCTCACAACCAAGGTAAGCTTCGGCAAATCGCATGAGACTATGCAATACTTCACCAGTACTAGTTCCAAGATGTCCGAATTTAAATTCAGGAAGTCAACATTTTACATATGCCCCTGGTTTAACTCGGTGAGCAAAGATCTTAACCCAAGGCACCCCATTTTAGGAGAGTACTCTAAGGAAATGCTATGTTATCTGCAGATGATACACCTGGTGGAAAAACTTTGAATACAGCCCATGTTTACATTTTCATAGATCCCACAGTCCAGCCCGCTGGTCTTGACATTGCTTGCCGTCTCATGGATAAAGTTTAAGTGTGCCAGATGTGAAATAATGAGTTGGGCTGCAAATGGCTAAAATAGGGTTCGTCATTACTCGTGTGGACAATTGACATACCTGTCAAACCCATACGGTTTATCCGTGTTCTTGTGCAAGGAAATTGAGTTTTCCGGTCCATATATGGTGTACAACCGTTTCGATACGGGCAAAAAAATCGTCTGTTTGTTTGTGTTTCTCCCATGTGATGGAACTTCTTAGGATGAACGTTGAGATTGATAAAGGCACGGGGTGACCGATAAGGTGTGAATTGGTATGTAATAAGGTATGCAATAATAAGGGGTTGACAGGTATGAATTGAGGGTGTAGTACAATTATTGACAGTAGACCGTAGAGATACTTACAGGTTCTGTCCATGACGACATCTGATATTTGGGAGGAGGACCCGTGGTAAGCCGTCACAGACACGGAGTAGTTCCTTCCAGGAACCAGGTTAGTGAATGTGTATGTGTTTGAATATGAATATAAATAGTAATTCACGTATCCACTCATAGTCTCTGTCATGTAGTTCCAGTAGAAGTATGCGTTCGGGAGAGAAGTCATACAAGAGATTGTAATGGACGTCATCGTCTTGTTGGTGATGGTTACAAGGGTGTAACTTGACACTGAAACGGCATTTGGCATGGGCGACATTTTGTCAACGTTATTTTTTTTACGTAACGTATCTGAAAAAAACCCTAATTGAAATCATGACACATTCTGTATTTCATAATTCGATAACTTTGACAAATACTTAAATAAACATTTGTTGTTAATGTAAAGGGTTGACGGGAATTAATAATGAATATTGAACACCATATGCTTTTGGTTCTTTCGGTAAAGTCACGTAGTTAGAAATAAATTACCAAAAGAACCAAAGAGTATGGATTCCTGCAGTCACGGAAGATTCAAATCAAGATTGAACACCATATGCTTCGCTGGTTTTTTATGGTTTTCACTTCTCAGTCACCAAAAATCATTACACACTGGGTTGATTATTTTTTCTGACGATGGGTTGCTGATTAGTGATTATTAACAGGCCTTTACAAATCAATTGGTAGACGAAAGCCTCCTCATGCCTTATTACTCATAGGGGTTGCTCTGAGTAATAAGGTTGCATTGAATTAAACTTCCTAATTTTACTAAATTTGCTTTCTCCGTGCTTGTTTGTTTAGAAGTGCAGTGTCTCGCTCGTTCATCCGCTATGGGCAGGACGAATTTGTTTGTTTAGAAGTCCAGTGTTTGGCTCGTCTGTCTGCTATGGGCTTGGTTGTTTAGAAGTGCAGTGTCGAGCTCTCCCGTCCGCTATGGGAAAGTCGTGCTTGTTTGTTCAATGTTCTCTAACCCCCACCCTCTCTTCCCCAGCACCTCTCTCTATTTAAAGCCTCGACACATAGGCGTTGTGTTTCTGTGTGCCTATGTGTGTGTTTGTCTCTGTGTGAGTCTCTCTCTGCTTGTGTGTGTGTGTGTCTCCGTTTCTGTGTTTTGTCTTTCTCTCAAATTTAGCAATCTTTGGAAGAACGTAATCAACCAGATAGGGTGTTTACTGTTATGTTAGCCGACTCTCTGCGTTGTATTGCATTTTATTTCTAAGTTTACTAGGTTCGTTTTTTTCTTCTTGGTTCTTTCGGTAAAGTCACGTAGAAGGGAAGTATCTCAAAGTTATGTGGAATCCCTCCTCGTACCTGACGACGATTGCTTGCGCTGCAATCAAAACGTCGTATTCTATTATTATTTAATTACAATTTTTTCTACGTGGAACGCGAGGGGTCAGTAGGTGCCGGGATATCAGGAGGTTTCGCAGTGATCATTGAGCGGATACGGTCGATCTTGGTCATAAAGTAATTGAAGAAGACCACATGAGTGGGGGCGGCAGAAGAAGTTGCAGGTAGAGTAAAAGTTTAGGGTATTGAAGAGTAAAGCAGGGTGTGGAGATAGGGAGGAAATGAAAAAATAAGTATGAATGGTGAGAAGCCTCCAGTGACGAAGCGTCATTTGATAATATGGAATAGTAGGGAATAATATTAGGAACGTGAGTCATCGGTTGGTTAAGTCCTCCAGATGCGCTCTGCTCTGAGCACGAGCCGAAGTTGTGATTTGAGCGTTGATGATAACCAAATACATGGGCGGCGTTGTGGAGGGTGGAAGGGGAGCATTGGTGCAAGCACATCCAAATTTGAAGAAAGTACTAAATTTAGGACAAAATAAGTAGTACCAGGGTGCATGGAGGAGAAATCAAAGTTCGGTGGAAGCGATGAGGAAAGAACGAAGTTGGCAGTTGTCAAAGGAGCGTAGGTTGTGGCGGAGGTGTGGGGGTGCGGGGAAGTTGGGGGGGAGGGAACTACGAGTGGTTAATCCACAGAGATGCCGTTTATCACAAAGCTCCTCGTTTGCAGAATTACTCAAAGGAACTGAAACGTAATCTCCAGATTGCACAGCCGGTGGCAACAAGCTGATAACATAGCCGTTGTCTTTGTTTAGCCCAACAGTCCTGTCCCCAGTTGCTAACGCACCTGGTGATACAGAGCTTTAAATATATATCCCGTATTTACTTCGTGATACATTCCATAGTCCAGCCCGCTGGTCTTGACCATCTATGCTTTCTCAAGGGGAATGTTCAATTGTGCCAGATGTGAAATGATCATTTGGGCTGCAAATTGATAAACTATGGTTCGTTGTTACTTTTGTGGTCCAATGAATATGCAGGACAATTATTGATAGAAGACCGTATAAGTACTTACAAGTATCTTCTTGGTTCTTTCGGTAAAGTCACGTAGAAGGGAAATAATAAAATAATAAAAATAAAACATAATAAAACAATTCTCACGACGTTTCGGCCACAACGCAAGCAGCTGTCCTCAGGTGAAGACCAGGTCTGTCGGGGAGACAGCGTCTGAATGAAACACCACCACGCTTGGAGTGTATATTTAAGCTGGAGTTGGAAGGGGGAGAGCGCCTTGACAAAAGAATTTGCATATCAAGAGTAATTTAGCATATTTATGGGAAATGCAGATATGTGATTAGTACCACTTGTGAAATGCGTAGGAGGTGGGTGGGGGGTTTCAAAGTCATATTATGCCTGTGCATTATGCAGGATTAGCAGCATCAAAGGGAGGGGATAGGGGTAGCATTAATAAAGGGAAGGAATGATAATAGTATGTAGCTGCAGTAACTAAACAACCACGTAAAAAAAACTAAGGTATAAACTACATAGTATCATCAGTATACTAAATATACTCTCCAATAAGCTGATTATTCTATCCACCTTACTGTATATCACAGTGCTGTATATTCACTATACAATTACGATACTATATATTGCCTTATACATTGTATTAAACATTACAATTTTATACTATTTATTATTATACAATCTGCTAAACACTATACCATTGAATGTCGAGTGAAAGATACTAAGAGGAAGCAACGAAATATGTCAATGGGAGAGTGGTAGTAGGAGACTTGCAGCGGAGCAAAGAATACATTCACTGCGGAGAAAACAAGATATATACTTAATGCCAGTAAATGTGTAATAAAGGACTCGATCACTGGGTCTGTCTCCGTTGTCCTTTATTTGGGTTCTTACACTTGTCCCACACGGCCCTCGCTCAGAGCCCTCCGCTTGGCAACTCCACAGCTGCCTTCGCTCACGTAGCCTCCTCTCTCCTGCAGCTCCGCTGCAGACTCCCTTGTGCAGCCTCCCGGCTGCCCTCACAGCAGCTCCACCGCTGCTCCTCGTTCCTCCACGCTCGGTCACCGCTGGCCGACGGTGCCGAGTCTTACTCTGCGTGTGTGGCGATCTCGCCACTCTCCAACCTCCGCCATGCGTGGCCTCACTCTAACTCTATCTCCCACACTCTCTCGTCTCTTCCGGTATCTCTCCCTTAAGACCTCACCCCTCTCTCACACGTGACCTAACTCCTCCCCCCCATGACGTCATATCCGCGAAGCCGTTTACGCCCGCATTACACCACCCTCCCCCGTAGAGAAAATCCAGCCGACCTCGGCTGAACAATAACGAGACAAGTAATGCGAGCGAACACAACCATCACACATTCAAGGACAACGAAGCATACAATAAATATAACAACAACAACAAAACACAACAGTAAAATTCAACGAAATGTAAGGGACTTTGAGCGCGTTCGGGTCGCCGGTCCGTCCCGGACGGGCGGCGGCCCTCCTGCAGACCGGGAACGTGACGGGGTTTTAGGAGCGACAGGATGAAGTCCTCCTGTCGCTATTGGAGGCCTGTCAACGTCCCGGACCCGTGTCCCTGAAGGCCCAGCCTCGGGGGTGTGTCGTGATCGCATCTGCGATGGGGTCGGAATGGCGGCGGGGCTCGGAGTCTCCGCAGCCGTGGTAGGCACACCCCGAGCAGAGTCTCCTGTCTCCAGCAATGTCACGGCCGGCTTGTCTGTAAAAGGCACGACAGGCGCTCTTGCAAGGTCAACAGGCACAGGCAAGGATGAGTCGGTAGCAACAGACCCCGGCAAGGCAACATCAGGAGATGACGCATCATTTCGAGGGTCCACATATGGTTTCAAGCGCGACGTGTGAACGAACCAACGCTGATATCCAAACCGAACACGCGCGGACTGTGGGTTTGGAACCTCGATGAGGCGAACCGGCCCTTGCCATGGTTTGTGTAATTTAGGAGAGGTACCTGGCCGCACCTGCGGGCAATGGAGCCAGGCCATGTCCCCCACCTTCCAGGGGCACTCCCCCTTTGAGCGTCGAGCACACCGCTCGTTCCGGGCCTGGGCTTTGGCAGTAGCCATGCGGGCCCCTTCCCGCGCCTCAGTAACCCGGCGAACGGTATCCTGAATGTAATCAGGAAGAGGCTTAGCAGGTCCCTTCACTCCAGTTCCCAACTGCACATCCATTGGCGGCACGTTTTCGCGACCGTACATAAGGAAAAACGGCGAATATCCTGTAGCCGCATGCGGCGTCATCCGGTATGCCGAAAGTACCCCAGGGATATGCAAATCCCAATCCGATTGTTTTTCGCTCATGGTGTGACACAACATGGCAGACAGAGTCCGATTCAGCCGTTCGACCATACCCTCCGTTTGTGGGTGGTAGGGAGATGTCCGTATCTTTTTAGTTCCAAGAGCCGCACACACCTCCCCCAACAATTTAGAAGAAAAATTCCGGCCTTGGTCTGTAAGGAGCCTCTCCGACGCCCCCTTGTCCATAACATACCCAAATAGAAAGGCGTCTGTGATAGACGCAGCTGACTGGTCAGGCAAAGGCCAGGCCATCGGCCAGCGGGAGAGGTACTCCACCCCAACTAGCAAGGATTTATTACCCTTAGCGGATGGCGGGAAGGGTCCCAAAATGTCCAACGCCACCAATTCGTTAACTCTAGACACCTGAATAGACTGGATGGGCGGCACATATGGTCGTTTAGGTGGTTTTCGCCAGGCACAATCGGGACACGCGCGAACGTGACCGACGACATCCGTTGTCATGCCGTGCCAAAAGTAGTCTCGCTGCAACGTCAATAGGGTCTTCTGCACCCCCAGATGTAAAAGCGTGTCCCCATGCAGAGTCCTAATCAATTCGTACCGCAAGGATGCCGGTACAACCAGACGCCAGCGTTCCTGTAACCCTTCCCTCCACATCAGCAGACCATCGTGGAGAGCGGTTTCCGGCATACCCCCCGTACCCAGTCCCCCACTCTTCTTCGCAGTTCGATTTCGTAACGTGACCAATGAATCATCCAACATTTGTTCCCGAATCCACAAAGCCCTTGGAAGATTCAAAATCCCATCAGCCGGTCCCGGCTCCTTTGGAGCTTCAGGCACCTCGACCGCCAACGCAACAGGCTGAGGGGGTTGCTGAATCGGCGCACATCTATGCGTCCCAGACACGCACGCGCAAGGGGATCACTGCGGCAACCTAGAAAGCGCATCCGCATTCGCGTGACGCACCCCCTTCCGATGGTGAATTTGGAAGGAAAATTCTTGCAGCGTGTCCAACCACCGCGCCAACTGGCCGGATGGTTGGTCCATCTTAAGAGCATACTGCAAGGCCGCATGATCCGTGCGTACAATAAACGAACGACCGTAGAGATACGGTCGAAATTGGCGGAGAAAGAAAACAATTGCCAAAAGTTCCCTGCGTGTGATGCAGTAGCGGGTTTCTGCGGGAGACAAAACCCGGCTACCATAGGCCACCACGCGCTCCACACCACCTTTTGACTGAGACAACACGGCCCCAATGCCCGTGTCACTCGCGTCCGTATCCAGAATGAAGGGGTGATCGAAATCAGGATAATCCAACGTCGGTGCCGTAGCCAGTCGATCGCGCAGGCCCTGAAACGCCGCCTCTTCTGGCGGTCCCCAAGCAAATTTCCGTCCTTTACCCGTAAGGAGGTGCAAGGGCCTCGCAATCGTTGCAAAATCCGGAACAAACCTCCGATAATATGAGGCAAACCCCAAAAACCGACGTACATCCCCCACCGTGGCCGGGGTTGGCCAGTCACGGATGCATGCTGTCTTGTCCGGATCCGTGGCCACCCCGTCCACACTGACGATGTGCCCCAAATAGCGCACGGAGCGTTGCAGTAGGTGACATTTCTTAGGCTTAAATTTCAAATTTGCGGAACGCATCCTGGCGAACACCGCCTCCAACCGCAATAAATGCTCATCAAATGTGCGGCTGAAGACGATAATATCGTCTAAATATATCAGACATGTCTCCCACTGCAACCCCGTTAACACCAACTCCATCAACCTTTGAAATGTGGCAGGGGCAGCATTCAACCCCATTGGAAGACACTTAAATTGGAATAACCCCTGCGGCGTACGGAAAGCAGTCTTCTCCCACGAGGGCTCGTCAAGGGGAAGCTGCCAGAATCCCGTAGAGAGATCTAGCGTTGAAAAGAACTTCGCCCCCGACAAGGCATCAAGGGAGTCGTCCATACGCGGCAGGGGGTACGCATCTGCCACAGACACTTTATTCAATTTTCGAAAGTCGACACAAAATCTCAATTTGCCATCCTTCTTTTTAACCAAAACAACAGGCGCGCCCCATGGGCTGTTAGATGGAGAAATTATGTCCGCAGCCAACATGTCATCCACTGCCCCTCGAACCTGATCCCGCTCCGCCGGACTCATCCGATGCGAGTTTAGCCGAATAGGGGCAGCGTCCCCTGTGTCAATATGATGGTAAAGCAACGAGGTGCGTCCCAAGTCCAAATCGTCGGAGCTGAACACATCCGAATAATTCAATAATAATTTACGAAGCGCGCAACGTTGTTCACCTGAAAGGGAATAATTTTCAACACACAATTCGGCGATCCAGCGATCATCTGCGGCAACAGGACCTGAAACACCACCAACCATGACCTGGCTGCCCAGATGATCTTGTGCCATAAACGCCATAGTGGCATGTGCCACAACAGTACCAGCCGGCACACACACATTTTCGGTACTTGCATTAAGCACCTGCAGAAACGGATGCTGGTCTGGCCGGACAATAGTTTGCGCCCCAACGAGAGCCGCACCGCCCGTTATGGTGGCGGACGGTGACAACAAAACCCCAATTGCACCTTTACGACCAGGTACAGGCTTCCGATATCGCAAGGGGATAAGCATTTGTGAGCCAGGTGGAATATCAACAGATACCTCGGACAGCGCCTGCACCTGAGCGACCGGAGCAGGTCGCCCCCAGGGCGACGGTAGAAATGTAATTTTTCGCCCACCCGGTAATTCAATGCAGTTTTGATTAATTCGAATTAGAATGGGCATCTTGGCCAGGAAGTCAGTTCCCAACAAACAAGGGACCGCGAGGGACCTCGAAATTAACAGAATTCCCGAGGCCGACATTCCCCGATCGATATTTTAGCGTCCACCTGGCCCACAATGCCCATGCTACCCCCGATGGCAGCGAAGCAGGAATCGTAAACCGGACGCACGGCCTCAGGTGGGATGTCCAACAGATGGAAAATTACATCCGATATAATGGTCGCGGACGCCCCGGAATCCACTAAAATACGCACGTCCACCCCTTGTATAGAACCAGGTACAGTGGACGAACCAGTAGCGGCCGCGACGACCCGCCGTGCCAATTTACGCCACTGCGTTACCGAGCGACGTGGCCCAGTCGATGGCCTCCCCCCGTTATTAACAACACCCGGATCGTACGACAACGGTGATGAGTGAGGTGTCAAGCCTTGCCGAGTGTCTGGTGCGCACCGACTTGCCTGTCCTGGAGGATCCTTCCGTGGCACGTCCGCTGTCGAGGCCTCCTGCTGGGGCGGACCAGGGACCCGGGCCCAGCAGTCCCTGGCGTAATGGCCTTTACGGCCGCAGCGGAAGCAGTCGATGTCGTTGCGCCGCGCCGCAGGCCCCCCGTCCCGACGCTCCCGTGGCGGCGGCGCAGATCGGGGCCCCGGCCTACTGCGGGCCGACCACTGAGTAGAGGCGGCTGTCAGCTCCTGCGGGCCCCCCCCCGTCAGGAACGTACACCGCCTTCTTGGGATCCCAGCCCGCGGCACCTCCCTCGATGATGGGCCCCCCCGTCCACGCCGTGACTTGCTTCCAACGGCGCAGGTTGAACTGGGCATCAAGACATTTAGCAGCCGCCCGGGATGTGAGCTTTTCGTGGCCACACACCGGCATAGGAATCCCCAAATCCCGGGACAGCTCGAGCATCTTACCCAAGATGAGAGGTTCGAGTAGGTCAGGCTCCGTCTCCGGGTATGCAGCCATGGCCAACTCCAATACCGCACCCCTGTATGCCACCGGCAACTCCTCGGGTGCTTGCTGACGTTGAACAATCCGGCGATGAGCATCATCCGGTGGCTCATATGCATCTGCCATCTCGTCGAAAACTCTTCTCAATGTTTTCTTCTTCTCGGCCTTTATAGAACAGAAGAATCTCACTGACTCATCATCGAGAAGAGTCGGTAAAACCTCCAATGCCTCAGCGTCTGTCCACCTTGCTGAGCGTACCGCCGCCAAGAATCTGCAGGCGAAAGCACTCCAATCGCCCCCGATGGAGAATTCTTTAACGGTCGTGAGATGACGACTGCGACTCCTTGTTGCACCGTCCGCAGCCGATGACTCGCCAGGCGGCATATTCAAAATGGCGTCGCATCGCAACGTGTTCAAGATGGCTGCCTCTCGCCGCGGAGAGCGCAAGATGGCGGCTTCCCGCCGTTCTTCTCCTGCCACGCCCAAGATGGCGTCTTCTCGCCGCGTGGCCGATGGCGCCGACAGCGGAGGCAAGGCAGCAACCTGCGGACCTCCATCGGCTCTCCCCAACGCTGTCCTCGGCGTGACGAGCTCGCACAATTGCGCAAGCATGATTTTCAGCGTCTCCAGCTGCGCCGCCATCTGCCTCCATCGCCAATCCGCGTCCTCTGGTGCAGACGGGTCCACCGACGCGGCGACATCTTGGACTCCCTGTCCCGTACTCGTTCCAGCACAGATCTCCTCTTCCTTCGCAGGCAGGTCCACCGCCTGAGGAAGGTCGTCGTCGTCGGATGATGTAGCAGATGATGGCGCAGGAATATTCTTTCTTCCGAGCTGTTTTGACATGCCGTTTCACTTCTGACACCAGTGTAATAAAGGACTCAATCACAGGGTCTGTCTCCGTTGTCCTTTATTTGGGTTCTTACACTTGTCCCACAGGGCCCTCGCTCAGAGCCCTCCGCTTGGCAACTCCACAGCTGCCTTCGCTCACGTAGCCTCCTCTCTCCTGCAGCTCTGCTGCAGACTCCCTTGTGCAGCCTCCCGGCTGCCCTCACAGCAGCTCCACCGCTGCTCATTGTTCCTCCACGCTCGATCACCGCTGGCCGACGGTGCCGAGTCTTACTCTGCGTGTGTGGCGATCTCGCCACTCTCCAACCTCCGCCCTGCGTGGCCTCACTCTAACTCTATCTCCCACACTCTCTCGTCTCTTCCGGTATCTCTCCCTTAAGACCTCACCCCTCTCTCACACTTGACCTAACTCCTCCCCCCCATGACGTCATATCCGCGAAGCCGTTTACGCCCGCATTACAAATGGACTGCGGTCTGAAACTCACCGTAAACGTGAACACAATCAGTTAATATCCGAAATGGTTTATTACGTCCTTCCAATGATTGCTGAGCCAGAATCCATCTTCTCGGTTGAAATTGTCTCCGTGTTTGTATATGTGGATCGCCTCATGAACGAATCTATCATGGTAGCCAGATGGCTTGCAGAGAACCTCTGTTTTGGAGAAGTCAATGTCATGTTAGCCCACTGAATTGTAACAGTGATCTGCCACGGCTGAGGTGTTTGTCCTACCGTGTTTCAGGTCTGCTTTATGTTCATGGATGCGGTCTGAGACATGTCGTTTGGTTTCTCCAATGTAACTGCTACCACAGAGGCAACTTAGTTTGTAGACGACAGGGTACTGTATGTCTGGAACCACATTTTTTACAGACGGGACCAGATCACGGATTTTATGTACTGTGTTGAATCGGACCTGGATCTTGTGTTTAATCAGGATTTTAGAGATATTTTTTGTGACCCCAGCAAAGTACGGCAAGGTGATGGTTTTGAAAGGCTCCTCAACAGGATCCTTCTTGATGGTTGGAGTGATAGCTTTGCAGATTGTGTAGTCAGAGTAACCATTAGCCTTAAGAGCTTGGCATACAGGTTTTAGTTCACTGGCAATGAGTTCCTGGTCGGAGATGCATTGGGCTCTATGGTATAGAGTCTTGATGAGGGAATTCTTCTGGAATGGATGGTGGTGGGAATACGGTTTTAGGTAAGCATCCGTATGGGTAGCTTTCCTGTAGACAGAGTGACTCATTGAACCATCAGGTGTTCTTTTAATTAGGACATCCAAAAAGGGTAGCTGGCCATCTGTTTCGACTTCCATCGTTAATCTGATGGCTGGGTGTATGGAATTGACGTGGTCGAGGAATTGGTCTAGAGCAGGGCGGCCATGTGGCCAGATGACAAAAGTGTCATCTACGTACCTCTTAGAATACAACAACAAAATTCAAGAACTACTCAACGATGGCAGCTATACAAAAATAAAAAGAGACCCCACCAACAGCCTCGTCATTAAAACCAACAAATTCATGTCTGATTCAACCGCATTTCTTGATCAAACCAAACAGTTCTCGTTGAAACCTTCTGCAGCCAGACCACCAAGATTATATGGCTTGCCAAAGATACGTTAAGAAGATACACCTCTTCGTCCCATTGTCTCTACTATCAACTCCCCCACCTACAAACTGGCTCGTTTTTTGTCTGAAATCCTGCGACCTTTCACTAGAGAAACCAACTCTGCGGCACTAAACTCTACTGACCTGGTATCGACAATCAAGGGAATTTCCCTGTCCCCAGACGACCTGCTTGTCAGTTTTGATGTGGTTTCCTTATTCACCAAAGTTCCTGTACCTGACACCATCGCAATCATTGAAGACTTGGTTCATCAAGGACTGAATACTGGGGTACCCCCCTCCCCTGGTGAGACACTGCTTAACCAATACATACGTCACCTGGAATGGAACTTTCTACAAACAAACTGAGGGCACCACAATGGGCTCCCCCCTATCTCCTGTTGTAGCCAACGTGTTCATGGAGAAATTTGAGACTGACGCCATCCAGACTGCCACTCTACGCTTGACCTTATGGAAGAGGTATGTAGATGACACTTTTGTCATCTAGCCACATGGCCGGCCTGCTCTAGACCAATTCTTCGACCACATCAATTTAATACACCCAGCCATCAGATTCACCATGGAAGTCGAAAAAGATGGCAAGCTACCCTTTTTGGATGTCCCAATTAAAAGGAGACCTGATGGTTCAATGAGTCACTCGGTCAACAGGAAGGCCACCCATACGGATGCTTACCTAAAACCGGATTCCCACCACCATCCATCCCAGAAGAATTCCCTCATCATAGAGCCCAATGCATCTCCGACCAGAAACACATTGCCAGTGAACTCAAACACGTACGCCAAGCTCTTAAGGTTAATGGTTACTCCGACTACACAATCCGCAAAGCTATCACTCCAACCATCAAGAAGGATCATGTTGAGGAGCCTTTCAAAACCATCACCTTACCTTACATTGCTGGGGTCGCAAAAAAGATCTCCAAAATCCTGATTAAACACAGGATCTAGGTCAGATGCAACACAGTACATAAAATCCGTGATCTGGTCCCGTCTGTAAAAGATGTGGTTCGTTCATGAGGCGATCCACATATACAAACACAGAGACAATTTCAACAGAGAAGATGGATTCTGGCTCAGCAATCATTGGAAGGACGTAATAAACCATTTCGGATCTTAACTGATTGTGTTCACGTTCACGGTGACTTTCAGACCGCAGTCCATTCACTGGCATTGACTATATATCTTGTTTTCTCCTCAGGGAATGGATTATTTTCTCCGCTGCAAGTCTCCTACTACCACTCTCCCATTGATATATTTCGTTGCTTCCTCTTAGTATCTTTCACTCGACGTTCAATGGTATAGTGTAAAGCAGATTGTATAATAATAAATAGTATAAAATTGTAATGTTTAATACAATGTATAAGGCAATATATAGTATCGTAATTGTATAGTGAATATACACCACTGTGATATACAGTAGGGTGGATAGAATAATCAGCTTATTGGAGAGTATATTTAGTATACTGATGATCCTATGTAGTTTATACCTTCGTTTTTTTTTACGTGGTTGTTTAGTTACTGCAGCTACATACTATTAACATTCCTTCCCTTTATTAATGCTACCCCTATCCCCTCCCTTTGATGCTGCTAATCCTGCATAATGCACAGGCATAATATGACTTTGAAACCCCCCACCCACCTCCTACGCATTTCACAAGTGGTACTAATCACATATCTGCATTTCCCATAAATATGCTAAATTCCTCTTGATATGCAAATTCCTTTGTCAAGGCGCTCTCCCCCTTTCAACCCAGCTTAAATATACGCTCCAAGCGTGGTGGTGTTTCATTCAGACGCTGTCACCCCGACAGACCTGGTCTTCACCTGAGAACGGCTGCTTGCGTTGTGGCCGAAACGTCGTGAGAATGATTTTATTATGTTTTATTTTTATTATTTTATTATTTCCCTTCTACGTGACTTTACCGAAAGAACCAAGAAGATGAATCCCTGCAGTCACGAAAGCTTTAAATCGAAATTTATACTTACAAGTACTGTCCATGACGACAGCTGATATTTGGGAGGACCCGTTGTATGCCGTCACAGACACGGAGTAGTTCTTTCCAGGATTCAGGTTAGTAAATGTGTATATGACTGAATTTGAATATGAATACAAATAGTAAACCGTTCTTCCACTTGCAGTCTCTGTCATATAGATCGAGTGGTATACGTTCGGGAAAGAAGTCATCCAAGAGACTGTAATGGACGTCATTGTCTTGTTGGTGATGGTTACAATGATGTCACTTGGCACTGAAATCACATATGGAATGGGCGACATTTTACAAAGATGTTTCACGTTTTTAACAAAAAATAATGCAAGTGAAAAAAATAATTTAAATCATAACAAGACATTCCATATTCTTTCATAGTTCAATAACTTTGACACATACATAAATATGTTTTTGTTTATGTAAGGTTTTGCAGGAGTTATTAATGAATATTTAACTCCATATTCTTGGCTAATTTATATAGCTTTTACTTCTCACTAACCAAAATTCATTATACACTGGGTTGATAATTTTCCTGACCATGGGTAGCTGATCAGTGATAATTTACAGCCGTTTGCACATCCACTGGTAAACGAAAGCCGCGTCATGCCTTATTATTCATAATTATTTCTTGACCAAATGTAACCACCACTATCAGGGTGAGCGAGTGAAGTGTGACAGACTGCTTAAGATGTAACTTGACATTTATGTTGTCTAAATGGATAAAATAAGGTTATTTGTTACTCTTTTGGTTAATGGAATTAGCAGAACAAGTATTGATAGTAGACCGAATACTGTAAGTACTTACAGGTACTGTCCATGACGACATCTGATATTTGGGATGAGGTCCCATTGTAAGCCGTCACATACACGGAGTAATTCATTCCAGGAACCAGGTTAGTCAATGTGTATGTGTTTGAAAATGAAAACAAATAGTAAATCTGTCTTCCACTTATAGTCTCTGTCATGTAGATCCAGTAGTAATATGCGTTCGGGAGAGAAGTCATCCAAGATACTGTAATGGACGTCATCGTCTTGTTGATGATGGTTACAATGGTGTAACTTGTCACTGAAATGACATATGGAATGGGCGAAATTTTATGTTTCTGCGTTAACCACAATACTTGTGGTAAAAAGCAAACAAAAACACACTATATACTCTTAGTTATTTCGGTAAAGTCACGTAGGTAAAAAAAATGAAATTAAAATTAATAAAATAAAACAATAAAATCACGACGTTTCGGAGACAACACAAACCTCCGTCATCAGGAGCGATAAGCACTACGAACCAAGTTAATGATGTTGGGAGATTGCATGAAAGAGTCAAGGGTTACTCTAAAATATCTGGCCATGAGAATATGGTTAATGGACAGGAAAAGGCTATGGACGAACCAAGTCTGAAGGACAGGGCAAGAGCAGCATTGCCACCTAAAATTAAAAGTGGCAAACCAGATGATAATAACTTGGTAAAAAGATTGCAAGGAGGCAACAGGAGGAAAATAACGCAGAAATGCGTCCGAAACCGCTACCTAGCGTTTCCCAGGATTTAACAAAAAAAAAAAAATATCCGCCGTAGTTATGATGGATTAGTACCGATGTTTAACGTGTTGTTTTATTTTCTCCGCTTATATCAAATATAACCATGTTAAGATTGTGATACGCACGCGCGCGTTGTAAGGAAAAACCGCCGAGAGTGAGGGCGGCTTATGGATTCATAACAGAAAAAAAAGGCATTTACTTTGTTTGAAAATTCGCCAGTGGCCAAATCGACCCCAGATAATTTTCAAAAGGGCGGATTGTTGTGTCTATATCCTTTTTTTTTATTAAGAACAATTAAAAAAAAAAATTATGTATTTTTTTTTTATATGTTTCAATTAAATAATGAAAACAACCCACTTCTCCACCGGCTATACCAGGAATCTATGAAACATGGAGGGCCATTAAAACGATAAGAATTCGGTCAGAGAGGTCAGAGACATCCAGATGGACAAAGATCGATGGCCTGACCTCCCAAGACATCTTGAGATGCACGGATGGGGTGCAAAGCAGAGAAAAACAACTTTTGCAACTCGCGTTTTCCTTAAACGTTTTCCGTACCGAAAAGTAGAAACTTAACAAAAGGAATTAACCAACAAACAATAAGGGCTTTTTATTAGTAATTCCCTTGTATTCCTCGCATTCGCCGTATATATATATTATTTAGTATTGTACGTTTCTATCTACCTGACCAAAAAATAATAATAAATACGAATTCCAACAGTTAAGGAAGCGTAAGTGGAAACTTAGTTGCACTTAACCTCAGGACATTAAAATATAACTCAAGAATAAATGTAACACACAGGACCACATAAATGTATTGCATACATCTCCTCGACCACCTTTGTCTTCCAGCGGGGTCTGGCCTAGGGATGACCCATGCGGGGCAAGCAAGGAGGGAGCACAAAGGTCACAAGGGGGGGAGTCGGTGCCTGACATTCCAAAGACATCTGCTTTTTTTCTGTTTGTTTGCTCTCACAAGAGATGCACAGATAGGGGAGTCACGTTTTGAGTTAAGCACAAGCGCATATCACGAATGAGCAGTCTGTCCGAGTCGCGCTCACTCTCGCAACTCGGCTTGCGACGCGGCGTTGCGACGGGGCTCGCAAGGGAGCTGTGGCAGTCGTGCCTCGAGGAGAGATGGGACGACGAGACATCGTTAAGGTGACAACCTGAGTGCAGTCTGGTTCGAGTCGTGCTCAGTCTCGCAACTCGGCTTGCGACGCGGCGTTGCGACGGGGCTCGCAAGGGAGCTGTGGCAGTCGTGCCTCGAGGAGAGATGGGACGACGAGGGGTCGTTAAAGTGGCAGCCTGAGTGCAATCGGGTTCGAGTCGTGCTCAGTCTCGCAACTTGGCTTGCGACGCAGCGTTGCGACGGGGCTCGCAAGAGAGCTGGGGCAGATCGTGCCTCGAGGAGAGATGGAACGAGGAGGGGTCGTTCGAGTCGCAGAAGTCTGAGTTCAACCTGGTTCGAGGCTGGGTTTCAGCCGTGCTCCGGCTGGCGGAGCGTCGTGAGGGAGCAAACACCGATGCCGATAGCAGTTGTCACTTCTCGCAGAACGAAGTTAAGTGCGAGTGAAGCTGGCAGCTGCACGAACAAAGGAAGCACGGAAAAGAGAGAGTGATGAGTGACGACAGGCAATCAACCTGTAAAAGGGCGGAAATCGCCAAGCGTCGACCAAGCTAGCATCGAAAAGGACGAGCAGCAGCGGATGAGCAACAAAGCCATCGTTCATCACCAGAGCGCTCCAAGCCGGTGAGCGCGCACAACCGCGTCGTCCAGAGCCTGAGCCAACACAGCCTGAAGTAAGGGCGAGTGTCCGTGTGAAGTTGGCAGCGATCAAGAAGAGAGCGACAGCAGCAGCAGCACGACCCGGGCGTCACCGAGCGTCGTGCCGACCCAACAATCATCCAGCAGTGGAAAAGCCTGGAGCTGCCACCAAGAGAGAGAAAGTGCCATCGAATGCGCAGTGTGCTTGATACCCACACCGACCAACACCCAGTGAGAACAGACAAGACGTCACAGCGACGACGGAATCATCGCGCACCACGCCGGCGAGCATCGTGCCAACTCGTCATCTAGCAGTAGAGGGAGAGAGAGCGCAAGAGCAGCACGACTCGGACGTCACCGAGCGTTGTGCCGACTCGTGGAGGAGCTGCGCACTATCCGACGACGGAATCATCGCGCACCACGACGGCGAGCGTCGTGCAAACTCAATCGAGCAGTGGAGAGAGGAAGGCAGCACGGCTCGCTGCGGCCACGCCCAACCCAAAGAGGAACTTCGCTGGCGGCGGGTTGTATCCTCCCACACCACGCAAGCTAACGACACAACTCCCGGCTCTAAGAAAAATGTAATTAATATTACGAGGGGACAATGCACACACAGCACGCACACGAATAAGACTTTCAAAAAAAATTATCTTTGCGTTTCAAAAAGGATTGCCAATTCAAGGTGGTGCGTTCAATATCAACTGATCGTGCAAAGCAGTTGCTGCCGTCGAGTTACATGAATAAGAAATGTTTTAGTCATTCATTTTCGTTAGTTGCATAATCTTGCCCATGAATTTATTGACGTATACTTGCTTTTGCATACTAGAGTGTCATGTGTTTGTTTAGAATTAAAATTGCTTAACACCAAGTCTCGAGTGTTTCTTCCAAGTCCATGCAAAACTGTCTTATTCATAAGAACTGTATCCTGTGATGAGATATGAAAATGGAGACCTAAAATAACATAACACACACTAAGATAATCGGTAAATGTTTAATCAATGATAATCGTGTTATCCTGATTGATATAACTCTGGATAAACGAAAATGAGCTTAATTATCATAACTGCACACATTAACATAATCGCAAGCATCCGCATAAATTACTACGATTATCTCCGTGATTATCATAATTTACGCATATAATTACACACAGATTATCATAATTTATGCATATCAATACACATGTTAACATAATTTATGCGATTTGCGATTTTTTTGGAAAATTATAAATTTTTATTATTTTTATCAAAATTTCAAATACCAACACATATGAAGTATTGGAATGACGGCAGGAAACCACTTGACGGGTAGCACACTTTTTATTAAACCTTGACTTGTCACGATACAACGTGTGGTCTCTATTCCTCTGACTACACACACTTCACTTGACACGTGTAGTTACTATTCCTCTGACTACACACACTTAACTTGACACGTGTAGTTACTATTCCTCTGACTACACACACTTCACTTGACACGTGTAGTTACTATGGCTCACACTTCATGCTCACACTGCACTCCGCCCCGTAACGTCCGTGGAGCCTACAGGCCCACCCCAGCTTGGGCGTGGGCCACAACCTCTGAGTCCCGAGAGCCGGCCCTCTCACGGACGTTCGGCCCCGGGTCCCAGGGTTCCGCCTCTGGGTCACACAGAGCCCCGGCCCCCACAGGACAGCGGGACTAGGTACCGCAGGGCCCTATCTCTTCCTCCTCCGTCTTCAGTCTTCGCTGGTTACTCGCTCCCCGTGCGCCTGTGCGCACCACCTTATATAGCCCCCGCTCACGGGAGACGGAGCGTATGCGGACCTCGACGTGAGCATCCCCCTTAGTTGACCAATCCCCGCGCGCTTGCCCCAGGATCCCATCGCTGTCAGCGCGCGTCACTGATACCCAACCAATCACTGCCTCATAACCCCCCGACCCCGCGCTGACCCCTGATCCTTCACCGTCAGCGCGCGTCACCAACACACACAGCCAATCACTACGCGCTGGCACACGATCCCTACCCCAGCGCGTATCACCACTACACATACAACAGAGGATGATTGGTGAGGGTGAGTGGAGAGGGAGAGGGTGAGTGCTGAGGGTGAGTGGTGATGGTGAGTGGTGAGGGGTGAGTGGTGATGGTGAGTGTTGAGTGGTAAGGGTGAGTGGTGATGGTGAGGGTTGATGGTGAGGGTGAGTGGTGAGGAAGAGTGGTGAGGTTGAGTGGTGAGGTTGAGTGGTGAGTAGTAAGGGTGAGTGGTGAGGGTGAGGGTTAGTGGTGAGGGTGAGTGGTAAGGGTGAGTGGTTAGGGTTAGTGGCGAGGGTGAGTGGTTAGGGTTTGTGGTGATGCTGAGTGGTGAGGGTGAGTGGTCAGGGTGAGTGGTGAGGGTGAGTGGTGAATGGTGAGAGTAAGTGGTGATGGTGAGTAGTGAGGGTGAGTGGTTAGGGGTGGGTGGTGGGGATGAGTGGTGAGTGGTGAGGGTGAGTGGTGAGGGTCAGTGGTGAATGAGTTGTGAAGGTGAGTAGTGAGTAGTGAGGGTGAGTAGTGAGGGTGAGTGGTGAGGGTGATTAGTGAGTAGTGAGGGTGAGTGGTGAGGGTGAGTGGAGAGGGAGAGGGAGAGGGAGAGTGCTGAGGGTGAGTGGTGAGGGTGAGTGGTGAGGGTGAGTGGTGAGGGTGAGTGGTGAGGGTGAGTGGTAAGCGTGAGTGGTGACGGAGAGGGTGAGTGGTGAGGGTGAGTGGTGAGCGTGAATGGTGAGTATTGTCAAAGCCCACCGGGCTTTTACAATACCTTAGTATCTGTGTATATATGTAAGGTTATTAAGAAATATATTTTTCACCCGGGCAACGCCGGGTACTTCTGCTAGTACCTAATAAATGAATTTGAACTTGAACTAGTATTAGTATGCGTTCGGGAGAGAAGTCATCCAAGAGACTGTAATGGACGTCATAGTCTTGTTGGCGATTGTTACAATGGTGTAACTTGGCACTGAAATTACATATGGAATGGGCGACATTATTTGAAGATAAGAATAAGTTTTTCCCCTTTTTTCTGGCAACAAAACTTAAATATTTGTACGTGGAATTACGTCTGCATTAACCACAATATTTGTGGTTGGAATGCAAACAAAAAACACTGATAACACTGGTCAACAAAAAAATGATTTTGGCCTGGACTTTTGCAGCTGTTTTAGACTAATTCCAAATCTTATCTCAGATTTGCTCTATCACATCTCATTTTATGCTATCGGCATACCCAATTTTCATTGATTTTACCGGAAATTAACTCTGTCACTTATGGTTGCAAGTTGTTGCGAGTCAGTGACTGCTTTAGTGTTAAAAATGGTGCTGTATTTTTAGGATAGTGTGTTTATAATATAATTTTTATGTAGATATATACATTTACTTAATATTTTTCTTCTGCAGGGCGTGATCTAACAATGTCTAAAACATCAGAAAGAAGGAAATGCAGTAATGACCCAGATATATTCTGCTACATCTGTGACAGCTTCACTTTGCAGGATCAAAGGTCCAACATCAATACCTTTGTCAAGAAGGTTTATTTTGCCTACTTTAAAGTACGACTTGGAGACCAAGACAAAAATTGGGCTCCTCACAAAGTGTGTAATACCTGTGTTGAAACTTTGTGATCATGGTCTAAAGGAAAGAATGCTAAGCTGATGTTTGGTGTGCCAATGGTTTGGAGAGAAACTACAAACCATTTGGATAACTGCTACTTCTGCCTTATCAATGTAAAAAGTTTCAATAAGAAAAACAAACAACACTTACAATATATCCCATCTGCCAGACGACCAGTTAAGCACTGTGAGGAAATACCTGTGCCTGTATTACCTGAGCTACCAGAGATTGATGTTGAATCCCTCAGTTTACATGCTTCTACAGATGACGATGATGCTCAGATCGAATATACGCCATCTGATGCAGATTGTAACAAAACATAATCCCAATGTAAAAAATAATTGAAATCATGACAACACATTCCGTATTCTTTCATAATTCAATAACTTTAAAAATATGTAATTTTGTTTTGTTTATGTAAGGTTTGACGGGAATTAATTATGAATATTGAACACCATATTCTTGGCTAGTTTGTATCGCTTTTTTCTTCTCACTAACCAAAATTCATTATACAGTGGATTGATTATTTTCTGACCATGGGATGCTGATCAGTGATCATTTACAGCCGTTTGCAAATCCACTGGGAAACGAATCCTTCCTCATGCCTTATTACTCATAGGGATTTATTGACCAAATATAACCACCACTATCAGTGTGAGCAAGTGAAGTGTGACAGACTGCTTCAGATGTAGCTTGCCATTTATGTTGTCTATGGTTGGAATCACATTCAGATGACGGACCTCAACCCTCACGAGTCGCCGGGCAGGTGATGGTTGATCCCCCCGCCCGGGACAGACGAGTAAGTGGGACTGAGGGAGCATAGGTGGTGGAGTGTGAGAAGCTGCTGTGTGCTGAGGCGCTGTGTGCGAAGTCTCTGTATGGTGTTGTATCTATGCCCTGTTTTCCGTTATTAATATTAAGAATAATTAAGAGGAAAAAAACCATTTCTCTTTTTACTATATCTATATATACCTTTTAATTAAATAATGAAAACAACCCACTACAAACACACCAGGAATCTGTGAAATGGCCATTAAACTGGTAAGAAGTCGGTGACAGAGAGGTCATAGACATCCAGATGGACAAAGATGTATGGACTAACCTCCCAAAGACATCTGGAGATGTCCAGATAAGGTGCAGACCAAACAACGGTTGAAACTCGCGTTTTCTTAACGTTTTCCTTACCGAAAAGTAGAAACTTAACATAGATAATTAACCAACAAACAATAATTTTTATTATTAGTAATTCCCTTATATTCACCGCATACATATTATTTAGAAGTATATGTTTCCTATCTACACGACCTTCCGAAAAACTAAAAAGTACGAATTCCAGAAAGCTTAAGTGCATAGTGCACTTAACCTCCGGACATAAAAAAAAATTAACTCAGAATAAACACCAATCTCTGGAGAACTAAACTTGGCAAAACCCAAAATAATAATGTGACGAGGATCATGACGAATATTCATTAAACATAGACGAATGATAACCCCGATACCAAGACCAAAGAAACTCATAAAATATAATTCAAGAATAAATGTAATACACAGGACCACATAAATGTATTGCAAACATCTCCTCAGCCACCCTTGTCTCCCAGCGGGGTCTGGCCTCGGAATGACCCGCGCGGGGCGGGCAAGAAGGGAGCAGAGAGGTCGCAAAGGGGCGGGGGGGGGGGGTGTTTGTGCTGACATGGTTTGTTTTCTCTCGCAAGAGATGCGGAGAAAGGGAGGGTGCTCGCGTGTTTGAGTTAAGCACGGCCGCCTTTGTCTCCCCGCAGCACAAACAGATGGCCCATGAATGCTTGGAGGGTTAGGAAGGTCGCGAGGAGTGATTGCGAGGGTGTCGGCTTATTCTCGCTCTGTTTTAGTTTGTTTTCTCTCGCAAAAGAGAGA
The DNA here is from genome assembly GCF_965212315.1 of Lampetra planeri. Classification (NCBI taxonomy): domain Eukaryota; kingdom Metazoa; phylum Chordata; class Hyperoartia; order Petromyzontiformes; family Petromyzontidae; genus Lampetra; species Lampetra planeri. Next base: position 5,116,853 of record NC_136154.1, on the reverse strand, counting down.
AGAGGGTGATCACGTTTTGAGCACAAACAGCAAGATTTGCACACGCAAGCAAATAATATTCCACACCCCTCCTCCCAGAAGGGTCACACAACTGTGTCTTCACTAATTAACACACGAAACACGGACGAGATGTGTTCAACCCACAGAAAGATATATGACGGCCTTCAAGCAACTCGGGAAGATTGAGTGGATATTCTCAATATAAGCCGGGGAAAAATCCATTCAACTCAGATCGTCAGGGCCTCTGGCCCCACCACAGATCTCCAGGGCTTCGGCTCCATCTCTTCTCGTCCGCCAACGAAGAAGCTTTTCGTCATCCAGAAGGACGAGGCATCGCCTGACCCAAACGAGTACACGAGCTCAGCTCCCTTGCCGTGTCACCACGCCGAGGTGCATCGCCTGACCCAAACGAGTACACGAGCTCAGCTCCCGTGCCGTGTCACCACGCCGAGGTGCATCGCCTGCCGCACACGAGGGTACGAGCCCAGCTCCCGTGCCGTGTCACCACGCCGAGGTGCATCGCCTGCCGCACACGAGGGTACGAGCCCAGCTCCCGTGCCGTGTCGCCACGCCGAGGTGCATCACCTGCCGCACACGAGGGTACGAGCCCAGCTCCCGTGCCGTGTCACCACGCCGAGGTGCATCGCCTGCCGCACACGAGGGTACGAGCCCAGCTCCCGTGCCGTGTCGCCACACCGAGGTGCATCGCCTGACCGCGCCGACAATCATCGTACGGGGTCAGCCGAGGGCGGAGTCTGCAGCAGCTGATCACCGCAACCGCGACAAGGAGGGCCCTTCTCCGAAAGTCGTTCGTACCCACAACTTCCCCCACCAATAGACCCACACACACGCACGCATCGACGCCCCACTCACCTGTGAGACTATCCTATCTAGTTCACCCTTACTGTCGTATCAACCCTACACAATTATTGGAAGACTGATTAAGAGTCCGTCGGTTATAAGAGTGAGGTTGGTTTCCGTGCCTTTCCCTTGTTCCGCTCATCACATAGGCGATCAATAGACTCGTCGAGGCAAACTCAACCTCCCGAAATTCTCATTACAAATCGACCGTGCACAGAGAGAGAAAATCTTGTCAAACCAGTTCCCCTTTGTCAGAGAATCTCGCCGAAGAATTAATTAAAAAAAAATCAGACTCGCTCTCCCCACACCCGCCCTCACATACACCTTCGCCTCTGGGATACAATAAGTGCTGTTTATTACCGCAAAATGAAGTGTGTCATGCTTGTTTTCAAACTCGGCCAGTCGCCGATGGTGATCGATACAAAAACGAACTAATGAGATGCCTGGTGGAGAGGTAGAGGTTACGATTGCATAGGAATTTTAATTATCCATATTAGTCGAATGCCCAATATCGAAAATGCATAAGAGTTTTGAGTTATTCAATTTAGTAAATGCATAAGTGTTTATTCATTCATATTAGTCAATGCTTAATCTCATAATTGCATAAGAATTTTAGTTATCCATATTAGTCGAATGCACAATATCGAAAATGCATAAGAGTTTTGAGTTATTCAATTTAGTAAATGCATAAGTGTTTATTCATTCATTTTTAGTCAATGCTTAATCTCGTAATTGCATAAGAATTTTAGTTATCCATATTAGTCGAATGCCCAATATCGAAAATGCATAAGAGTTTTGAGTTATTCAATTTAGTAAATGCATAAGTGTTTATTCATTCATTTTTAGTCAATGCTTAATCTCGTAATTGCATAAGAATTTTAGTTATCCATATTAGTCGAATGCACAATATCAAAAATGCATAAGAGTTTGGTTATTCATGAATTATTGACGCATGTTTGACCTGCATGATAGAATGTCACATGCTTGTTAGAATAAAATTGCTTAACACCAACTGTTCGAGTGCTTCTTTCCAAGTCCATGCAAAACTGTCTTATTCATAAGAGCTGTATCCTGATGAGATCTGAACTGGTGACCTTAAATATCATAACACACACTAGGATAATCGGTAAACGTTTAATCGATGATAATCGTGTTATCCTGATTGACAACTCTGGATAAACGAAGCTGAGCCTAATTATCACAACTGCACACATTAACATCGTCGCAAGCATCCGCATAAATTACTAAGATTATCTCAGCGATTATCATAATTTATGCATATAATTACACGCATCATCATAATTTATGCATATTAATACACACATTAACATAATTAATGCGATTTGCGCATTTTTTGGAAAATTATTAATTTTTATTAGTTTCATCAAAATTTCATAACTCCGACACATACAACATAATGGGTGGCTCGCCTGGGATCTCTCACAGACAGTGTTTTGCATGGATGATGGAATGAATCACTACTGTTAACCATAATATCGTGACCAAACATTGCATTGTGATTGTAAACGGGCGTAAAACAAAAAAAAAAACGCCCTCTAAGGTTAAAACCCAGAATAGCAGGTTGAAACAGAGACAGTGGAATTAAGATAATATCGTATCAAACCGATTGCATCCTGTGATAAATGGTGTTAGAGGTACACACTCTGAATCGGAAAATTACAGAATAGCTCGAGTCAAACTGACTACACTCTGTGAGATAATTGTTTATAAGTACTCTGAAAAGGAAGGTCAGGGCAGCTGACGCCACACGAGAAATGTTAAGGCTGAGATAAATTCTCGAGTCCACGAAGACGGAATCCGACTCACAAGGTCCTAAGACTGGCACCCAAATGAGTGACCCCAATAACGGGGATCAGCCCTCCCGAGGGACGATGGACTCACTAGAGGAAGATTATCGGGAAATTGTGCTGCAACGCACAGGCCGGACTGCCACAGAGCAGGATAGGCATAGAGACGTATGGGAAGGGAGCTGTATCGACGACATTAAGATACACCGGGCAATACTTCAGAAGGATTTGATAAAATGTGCCAAAAGTGAACATGATGTGAAAATTGCGGAAATAGCAAGATTAGGCTCGTATCTCCTCCGACAAACAGACCGAGAAAGAGCCTGGAATGAGGAAAGATATGAAAGGGAAAAAATTGAAAGACGGAGCGTGCAAAACGAGGTAGAACACCTCCAAGCCCTCCTGGATGAGCAGGCACACTACCTAGAGACATTGGCAAAAACCACAAATGTTGACACACAGCACACAAGCGGGATCACCAGCCTGTCGCACTCCGACCCACGGGGGTGCAATCCTGGGACAGATCACACAAAATGTATGGGTATCGATCAAAATATCCGTCACAAAGAATACCCCTCACAATTCGAGAGAAGGGAGGGAGAGACACAGACAAAACAAATTGAGACTGATGACCCCGAAGCTGGAGGGAAAGGAAAAATAAATAAAAAATTGGCAGGATATGCAGTACAAATAAAAACAGAAAAAAAGGAACACGAGCAACACAAAGACAGGGATCACTCACCACAAAGACGCACACTGCGCAAATATGACCAACCGGGTAGTGCAGACAGCTCGCCAGAAACACACGCGACGCGCAAACACGACCGACGTAGAACCACCAACAGGGATCACTCGCGAGAGGGACGCGCACAACGCAAGCATGACCAACCGGGTAATACAAACAGCTCGCCAGAAACACACGCGACGCGCACACACGACCGACGTAGAACCAACCACAGAGATCACTCACCACAAAGACGCACACTGCGCAAATATGACCAACCGGGTAGTACAGACAGCTCGCCAGAAACACACGCGACGCGCACACACGACCGACGTAGAACCACCAACAGGGATCACTCGCGAGAGGGACGCGCACAACGCAAGCATGACCAACCAGATAGTGCAGACAGCTCACCAGAGAGACACATGCCACGCAAAACCCACAAAAAAAAACCGACCCGCACCACAGATGACAGCTACAGTGATTACGACAGTCACGACGCACGACACCAACATAAATCAAATACCAGGCTAGGACATCGGAATATAAGCGCCTCGCCGAACAGACACCACACCCATGGTGGACGGCGTGAAGGCCGAGCTCAAAAACGCTCACCCCACAGGCATGAATCAAGAAGACCACGCACGCCAACACAGAGACACGGGTCACGAGACCAACATAAGAAACACAGGAACAAGCCAAGAGACAGACACGACTCGTCAGATAAAGCGAAACCACGACACAGACAAAGGAAACGCGATAGCAGTGATAGCAGAGACGACTCGAGTGAGCACTCCTCGGAAACCGACGCCACCGATGATGACCAACACTCTTTCAACAGTAAAACCCTCAAGCTAATGGACAAAGCGCTCGTGAGAATTCCCTATTTTGATCCACAGAACAAGAATCGAGATATACACATTCACATCGCTATTGTAAGACAGGAGGCTAAGATCCGGGGTCTGGGTAAGTCAGAGGAGAAAGCATGCTTATTGTCAAGAAGCTTACATGAACATGCCAGGCCATGGGTAGCCTCCTTGCCACACAGAGTCAAGAACGATTTCAAACAATTAAGCCAGGCAGTCATTAAAATATTTGGGGAATATTCCACTCTATCTGAAGGGTTGAACGCGGCAAAACTAATGACACAACGTGCAGACGAAGACCCACGAGATTATCTCCTCCGACTCAAGAGAGCATATTACGCAGGCGATGTAGACAACGCCCAGGAAGAAGGGAAAATATTAAAAGTGATGTTCTTCCAATCACTGAGGCCAGAAATCATGAGAATAGTAGGAATGATGTTAGACCCCGAAACGGCCTCCCTACGCCAGATAGAAAGCAAGGCCCACACGGCCTGGGTGAACGGCCGGAGGACAACCAACATAGTCAAAACACATATCGTCACCAAGGATGAAAAACGCCTCGACCTAGAAGGAAGCGAACCCCCTGAAAACAACTGCAGCATCACACGAGACGAACATGGAAAACCCCAGGAGAGGGCGCCAAACCAACAAGGACCAACACCCACCGGCCAACCACTGAACAATGGATCTAGGGACGAGGCAAGAGTAAGCTGGCACCCGCGACAACCACCATCAGGGAATGCCGACATAAGCGAATCCTGGAACAACCACGGGGGGTGGAGAGCGAACGATGGACCGCCCACACCCCGGGGAGGCCGACGCCCACCAAACCAATTACCATACCGCCTCCCACTGCCGTCTCCACTAGCCATAGAGCATAGACCACCACCAACCAACTGGAATCGATATGCTCACCACATCCGGATGGAAAGGGAACCCCTAGCGAATAAGAAGACTCCCATGCAAACAGCAAAGGCAAGGACATCAACAGAACACACACAGGAAGAGGACGCATTCAACGCAAATATAGCCCAAGTGAATATCAGAAGCTCAAGAAACCCCGAAGCAGTCACTGAGGTGATACCCGAGGGTAGAGGCCACCATCTGGGAGAACTAATTCCTGTAGGACCGGGCGGACGAGTCCACCTGGAAGTAAGACTGCAAGACACTCTGACCAGCCAGGGCCTGTGTGATACCGGAGCAGAAATATCAATGATTTCCGATCACTTATTTGGTGAACTCCAGACTGCCCTCCAGCGGAAAAATGAAGCACTACAGATGATGCCAAGTAAACTGACCTACTCAGGATGCGAAGGGACCCACATGCGACCTTTGGGCAAAGTCATGATGAAGCTCACGTTCAACGGGATAAACATGAACCATCCACTATATGTCGTACAATACCCAGGAAAAGAGCTGATTATCGGGATCGAACTACTGAATCGGCTAAAACCCATTGTGAACCTTGGGTCCCGACAAATCTGGGCACAATCAATACCGGAATGGCATAGAGATCCAGAGGACGAAGAAGAAGAACGAAGCCCCACGAAAACCCAAGTGCTAGCACAAGAACTCAACGACCTACCACCGACAATCAAAGACAAAAACAGAATTCCGGCTGAAATACGTACCACTCAACTGATAACCAACGAACGGGGAAAGAACCTTGAGGAAGCCAACCTACGGCCGGTTTTTCCAAAGGACCATCACTCCAGAGAGTATCGACAGCCCACTAGTGGCCATACGGGTGAACAGGAAACAAAGGGAGAGCCCAAGGGCAAGAGCTCATTCCCTTCGAGTGAAGCAACGGTGATCCAACCACCACTAATGCAAGGAAAACACTAAACTGAGCCGCCCGAAACCATGAAGGCCCTGGATCCAAACCAAGAGAAAAGAGTCCTCACAATAGAAGAACAAATAGAACAACAAATTGAAGCAGCAGACGCCCTAGAGAACGACACTCAACGAGACGAGCTACGACAACTGCTCCAAAGATACAACTCCCTGTTCTCCGAAGACTCCTATGATTGTGGCAAAACCGACCTACATGTGGTATCCATTCCCACACTGGAGGGAGCAACAGCGGTATACGTGAAACAATACAAGATTCCACTGGCCGCCTATGAATCGATCCAAGAAACCCTGGAGAACCTACTCAAAAGGAACATAATCCGGGAATGCAACTCGACCTACAACTCGCCCATTTGGCCAGTACTAAAACCCACGGGAAAATGGAGACTCACCATCGACTACCGGCAACTCAATAAAACAGTTCCCCTATCTCGATGGCCAATGGCAGAAATCGACCACGGTCTCAACCAAATAAAAGGCGCAAAGGTACTCACCACAATGGACCTAGCAAATGGCTTCTGGACCATGCCAGTAAAAGAAACCGATCAATACAAGTTGGCCTTCACCTTCGACGGAATACAGTATACTTGGAATCGCTGCCCGTTCGGATACTCGAACTCACCTGCAGACTTCAACATATTCCTACACAAGGCGATGGGCGACGCAAAAGAGCGAGGCACCATCGTCTACGTCGACGACATACTAGTCAAGGACTCCTCATGGCAAGAACATCTCAAGAGCCTCCAACATACCCTTGAACAATTAAAAGAAGCAGGAGCAAAGATCTCGATACAAAAAGGGCAGTGGGCACGGAAAAGGGTGGACTATCTTGGATTTCAGATTGGCACTGAGGGATTGCTACCCCAAACCAACAGAATTGAAGCCCTCCTCGCACTCAAGTCGCCCAACACAGTCACGACCCTCCGGAGTTTCTGGGGAATCTGCAACTACCTCCGACAGTTCGTGGACGACTATGCAGGGATCACTCGACCCTTAGTCAAACTACTACAAAAGGACGAGCCATGGGAGTGGGGACCAGAACAGGAAGCTGCAGAAAAAGAATTGAAACAACAGATCACAAGAGCATCCTGCCTAGCCTATCCCGAGAAAGGAAAGGAATACTACCTCGAGACTGCCTACTCAGACCACAGTATCAGCTCAGTACTGTACCAGAGACCAGAGGCAGAGAAACAAATTATTGCCTATGCCAGTAAAGCACTCCGGGGAGTAGAGACAAAGTTATCCGAATGTGAGAAGGCAATATTCGGAAACATCTGGGCTATACAACATTTTCGGAACTTGTTGAATGGGGAAAAGATCATCTTGGAAACAAATCATGAATCCTTGGCGTATCTCAACAGCAAGAAGATTCGGGAGGGGCGTGTGACCAGCAGCCGAATAGCCAATTGGGCACTGACCCTCCAAGGTTTACCAATCACAGTAAAATACGCGAAAAATAAGAAAAGCCCAGTAGCCCAAGGACTTGCGGATCTACATGATTGCACCCTAGAGACAGTAGGAGCACATGACGTAGGGATACCTCCCGAGGACAGCCAGCACCTCCCCTTTAATAAAGAAACATGTGCCAACATACCAAGGGTGTACATCGATGGATGTGCCAAAATGAAAGAAAACAAACTCCACGCGGGAGCAGGAATCATGTGGGAATCCGGACCACTCACAGGTATCCAAGAGGGGTTCCAGCTGGGACCGAAGTCAAACCAGTATGCAAAACTGGCTGGGGTACACATTGCCCTCCAAATGGCAGCCGATAACAAGATACAGACCATGGTGGTGTGCACCGATTCTGACTACGTACAATACAGCTTCCTAAACCACCTACCCATATGGAGGAGAAATGGCATGAAGAACCATAGGAATAGACCGATCCACCATCGGGAACTGTTCGAGTCCATAGACACTATGATCCAGCAGAACGACATGAAGATATTTTGGAGGAAAGTAAAAGGGCACTCTAAGATACCAGGACAGGAGAAGGCGGGGAACGACAGAGCAGACGCCCTAGCAAAATTAGGAAGCCTGGAAGGCACCCCATGGAAGCTAGAAGACCAACCCAAACCTAACAGACTAGAAGAGGCGACGAACTCGGACTCTGTCGTTATAGGGTTGGTCACAAGAAGCGGAAAGAACTCAGCAGAAACCGGGACCAGAGCTCACTTGAGCAATACACAACCTCCAGAAGACCTGATCAGGATGCAACAAGAGGACGAAACACTAAAGACACTAGCCGACCATATCCAGGATCCGACAGGAAAACCAATCACGAAAGACAACCTGGACAACAACAAGGAACTCGAGACCATGCATAACCAAGTCAGAAGATTTTCAATGCGGAAAGGGCTACTGGTATACACAAACGAAAAAGACGGAAACACCAGATGGGTAGTTCCTTCGCAATATCGGGACACAATGCTACAACACGCCCACGATGAACCATGTAGCGGACATCGGTGCGAGATGAACACAGGACAGATGTTGCGACAGGTGGCCTACTGGCCCCGAATGGGTGAAGACGTACACAAGCATGTGTCCAACTGCCTCGTGTGTTGCAAATACCAGCCAACGAACTCACAACACCGAGCACCCCTACAGAAAAGGGGAACAGACTTCCCTTGGTCTAACCTACAGATTGACTGGATAGGACCTGTCAACAGATCCACCAAAGGAAACAAATACATGCTGACTGTAACCTGTGCCTTTTCCAAGTGGGTGGAGTGCTTACCAGCCCCCAACAACACCGCGGAGACGACAGCTACCCTACTGGTCAACCAGATATTCAGTAGATGGGGCCTACCGTCAACCATCGATTCCGACAAAGGAAGCCACTTCACTGCCGATGTAATTGCAGAAGTGTGGAAGACATTGGGAGTAAAAAGACAACTACATGTCGCATACCACCCACAATCCTCAGGACAGGTGGAAAGAGCCAACAGGACCATTGTGAGCCTCCTAAAAAAATATGTGTCCACTACCGGACGCGACTGGGACACAAAACTACCCCTAGTATTGATGGCCATTAGAGCCACCCCCAACCGGGCGACAGGCAGGACACCCTTCGAGATCATGACCGGAAGACAGATGACCCTTCCAGTACACCTGCTATACGTTCCAGCGGAGGACGAGGCCACGACGGCAATGACACCGACGGAATACCTAACCGGATTGAACAGCCACCTACAGAACACGTTCGCGATGGTCAGAGACAAATTGCAAGCCGAGGCTCAAGGGAGCAAAGCATACTACGACCGAAAAGCTAGCCATGCAGAATATCAGCTAGGAGATCAGGTGTTGTACCTCAATTACGAGAAAAGAAAACAAAAATGCAGGAAATTCCTCCCTTCCTGGACAGGACCATATGAGATTGTTGACAAAATATCCCCAGTCGTGTACCAATTGAAAATTACAAAGACAGGGAGGGAGCAGCAATACAAGTGGGTACACATCAACCAAATCAAGTTGTACCCTGTGCAGATGGAACCAGGGAAGTAAATGTAACGGTACAAAAAAAAGGGGGGGGAAGAAACTAAGGAGTGGGGATATCACCTTAAAACAACGTATAAATGTTTTCCAGGAAATGGCAGCCCTCCTACTCACGCTCCTGCTAACGTGCATCACCAAGCTAGAAGGCAGCCAAGACCTACTCAAGCCAGGACCAGAATCCGGGGTGATGCTGAGAGATTCTCCCGGTTTCCTAGTAACTGAAACGAAAACAGTAACCCAACAAGTCTATGTTACATTAGACCCTGCCATGGCAGTAGAGAGACATTTCGGGAAGTTACCATCCTCGGCCACCGCAGAAACCCGAGAGTGGTACCATGGCTTCCTAAAATACAGCAAACTGAATATCAGAATGATCCTGGAGCAATTACAGAGAACCATGATACTTCCCCCCGCCACGTTCAACACCACACGGACCAAGAGATCGATCGGCCTGGGAGTGGCCTTCGGAGTCCTGTCCGGCTTTAGCTCCTTAATCACATTAGGAGTATCTATATCCAACGCCGTGAAAATTGGACACCTCACGCAAGGCATCGAAAACCTACAACTCGATATGCTGCAAATCCGCCGACAAATCCGTCACCAAGAAAAAAACTTAATCGAAATGGGTTCCACCCTTAGAGACACCATAGTTCTGGTCAACCTACACTCAGCCATGTTGAACTTAACCATCCAAGAACTGGGGCGTACACTCCGAGACCTATATGACGACGAAAATCTTCGAAAACCAATCCAATGGGTAATCCAAGACTTGTTGCGTAGCATCAGCGGAAGCATCAGTGATCTAATCCAAGGTCAAATTCCCTCGTATCTGGTAACTCCAACGCTGATACAAAACGTGCTACAAACAGCCTCCCTAGAAAGAATCAGTCCAACACAAGTACAAATTGCATTTAACATGGGTACAGCCACACCTATATATGTGAACCCCCAAACCAGACAACTGGCGTTCCTGTTAAACTTGCCACTAGTCAAACCCGAACAGGTATACCGATTACGAACAGTATTAAACGTGGGTACATGGAGAAATGACATTTACTCCAAAATGGAGACACCCTCCGTAATAGCCTACCAAGAAGAAAGCCCCCTTAAATACCTAGTACCCGACCTAACCATGTGCCAAATAATGAAAGACGTCCATTGGCTCTGTCCAGGCAAACCCTTCCTAATCAATACAGCTGAAATAATGTGCGGCCTGGCGACCCAAAGCCTCAGAGAGACCTGCAAGTTCGAACTAAGTAAACCTAAAGAAAGAACCGAAACAGTGGCCATGATAGCTGATGCCCAGTGGCTAGTCAGCACGCCTCTGGATACAGCAACCATTTCCACCGATCGACATTCCGTTACCATGAAAGTTCCGATACCAAGCCCTGTCGTGCTAGTCACGGCACCAAAAGGAACATTCGTACACATAGGGGATAAAGAATGATATAATTTAGACAAAGGCCTACATCAAGCAGACGTAGAAACAGTAAACGTATTCAGGTGCCACAAGTTTGAAATAAGCAACGCCCTGTCGAACCTATTAAACAGCAAAAAATTCCACACCGTGAGACTAGCCATCAGTGATTCAGAAATGAACGTAACTGACCTCACCTGGGCAACCGATGAATTCGGACACCAGTGGAATCAACAGATGGGACTGGGGATCACCGGAGCAACTGGAATGATCATACTAGCCATGGCAATCCTAACCCTAGCATACCACGTGTCCAAGATGAATGCCAAGCTTAAAAGACTAATCGCCGGCACAAAGCACATACCGTTCGAGCCCAGGAACAAAGGAGGAATCAAGACCTAAAAAAAAACAGGAAAGGTGGGAGGGCATGTCAACTGACAGAAGCCACAGTAACTGCAACCCCTGGGAAACATAACCAGTAGAATGTACCGTTGTTTTTTTTTTCTTTCTCCCTCTTCCTTACTTTTCTAAGCTTAATTCAAATATAACCATGTTAAGACTGCGATACGTGCGCGCGCGTTGTAAGAATAACCGCCGAGAGTGAGGGCGGCTGATGGATTTATAACAAAAAACAGGGCATTTACTTTGTTTAAAAATTCGCCAGTGGCCGAATCAACCACTGATAATTTTTAAAAGGGCGGATTGTTGTATCTATGCCCTGTTTTCCGTTATTAATATTAAGAATAATTAAGAGAAAAAAACCATTTCTCTTTTTACTATATCTATATATACCTTTTAATTAAATAATGAAAACAACCCACTACAAACACACCAGGAATCTGTGAAACGGCCATTAAACTGGTAAGAAGTCGGTGACAGAGAGGTCATAGACATCCAGATGGACAAAGATGTATGGACTAACCTCCCAAAGACATCTGGAGATGTCCAGATAAGGTGCAGACCAAACAACGGTTGAAACTCGCGTTTTCTTAACGTTTTCCTTACCGAAAAGTAGAAACTTAACATAGATAATTAACCAACAAACAATAATTTTTATTATTAGTAATTCCCTTATATTCACCGCATACATATTATTTAGAAGTATATGTTTCCTATCTACACGACCTTCCGAAAAACTAAAAAGTACGAATTCCAGAAAGCTTAAGTGCATAGTACACTTAACCTCCGGACATAAAAAAAAATTAACTCAGAATAAACACCAATCTCTGGAGAACTAAACTTGGCAAAACCCAAAATAATAATGTGACGAGGATCATGACGAATATTCATTAAACATAGACGAATGATAACCCCGATACCAAGACCAAAGAAACTCATAAAATATAATTCAAGAATAAATGTAATACACAGGACCACATAAATGTATTGCAAACATCTCCTCAGCCACCCTTGTCTCCCAGCGGGGTCTGGCCTCGGAATGACCCGCGCGGGGCGGGCAAGAAGGGAGCAGAGAGGTCGCAAAGGGGCGGGGGGGGGGGGGTTTGTGCTGACATGGTTTGTTTTCTCTCGCAAGAGATGCGGAGAGAGGGAGGGTGCTCGCGTGTTTGAGTTAAGCACGGCCGCCTTTGTCTCCCCGCAGCACAAACAGATGGCCCATGAATGCTTGGAGGGTTAGGAAGGTCGCGAGGAGTGATTGCGAGGGTGTCTGCTTATTCTCGCTCTGTTTTAGTTTGTTTTCTCTCGCAAAAGAGAGAAGAGGGTGATCACGTTTTGAGCACAAACAGCAAGATTTGCACACGCAAGCAAATAATATTCCACACCCCTCCTCCCAGAAGGGTCACACAACTGTGTCTTCACTAATAAACACACGAAACACGGACGAGATGTGTTCAACCCACAGAAAGATATATGACGGCCTTCAAACAACTCGGGAAGATTGAGTGGATATTCTCAATATAAGCCGGGGAAAAATCCATTCAACTCAGATCGTCAGGGCCTCTGGCCCCACCACAGATCTCCAGGGCTTCGGCTCCATCTCTTCTCGTCCGCCAACGAAGAAGCTTTTCGTCATCCAGAAGGACGAGGCATCGCCTGACCCAAACGAGTACACGAGCTCAGCTCCCGTGCCGTGTCACCACGCCGAGGTGCATCGCCTGCCGCACACGAGGGTACGAGCCCAGCTCCCGTGCCGTGTCACCACGCCGAGGTGCATCGCCTGCCGCACACGAGGGTACGAGCCCAGCTCCCGTGCCGTGTCGCCACGCCGAGGTGCATCACCTGCCGCACACGAGGGTACGAGCCCAGCTCCCGTGCCGTGTCACCACGCCGAGGTGCATCGCCTGCCGCACACGAGGGTACGAGCCCAGCTCCCGTGCCGTGTCGCCACGCCGAGGTGCATCACCTGCCGCACACGAGGGTACGAGCCCAGCTCCCGTGCCGTGTCACCACGCCGAGGTGCATCACCTGCCGCACACGAGGGTACGAGCCCAGCTCCCGTGCCGTGTCGCCACGCCGAGGTGCATCGCCTGACAGCGCCGACAATCATCGTACGGGGTCAGCCGAGGGCGGAGTCTGCAGCAGCTGATCACCGCAACCGCGACAAGGAGGGCCCTTCTCCGAAAGTCGTTCGTACCCAAAACTTCCCCCACCAATAGACCCACACACACGCACGCATCGACGCCCCACTCACCTGTGAGACTATCCTATCTAGTTCACCCTTACTGTCGTATCAACCCTACACAATTATTGGAAGACTGATTATCAACTACATGAACCATCAGCTGGCCATGAGGAATCGTGGCCCATCGAGTGATTAAGAGTCCGTCGGTTATAAGAGTGAGGTTGGTTTCCGTGCCTTTCCCTTGTTCCGCTCATCACATAGGCGATCAATAGACTCGTCGAGGCAAACTCAACCTCCCGAAATTCTCATTACAAATCGACCGTGCACAGAGAGAGAAAATCTTGTCAAACTAGTTCCCCTTTGTCAGAGAATCTCGCCGAAGAATTAATAAAAAAAATCAGACTCGCTCTCCCCACACCCGCCCTCACATACACCTTCGCCTCTGGGATACAATAAGTGCTGTTTATTACTGCAAAATGAAGTGTGTCATGCTTGTTTTCAAACTCGGCCAGTCGCCGATGGTGATCGATACAAAAACGAACTAATGAGATGCCTGGTGGAGAGGTAGAGGTTACGATTGCATAGGAATTTTAGTTATCCATATTAGTCGAATGCCCAATATCGAAAATGCATAAGAGTTTTGAGTTATTCAATTTAGTAAATGCATAAGTGTTTATTCATTCATTTTTAGTCAATGCTTAATCTCGTAATTGCATAAGAATTTTAGTTATCCATATTAGTCGAATGCCCAATATCGAAAATGCATAAGAGTTTTGAGTTATTCAATTTAGTAAATGCATAAGTGTTTATTCATTCATTTTTAGTCAATGCTTAATCTCGTAATTGCATAAGAATTTTAGTTATCCATATTAGTCGAATGCACAATATCAAAAATGCATAAGAGTTTGGTTATTCATGAATTATTGACGCATGTTTGACCTGCATGATAGAATGTCACATGCTTGTTAGAATAAAATTGCTTAACACCAACTGTTCGAGTGCTTCTTTCCAAGTCCATGCAAAACTGTCTTATTCATAAGAGCTGTATCCTGATGAGATCTGAACTGGTGACCTTAAATATCATAACACACACTAGGATAATCGGTAAACGTTGAATCGATGATAATCGTGTTATCCTGATTGACAACTCTGGATAAACGAAGCTGAGCCTAATTATCACAACTGCACACATTAACATCGTCGCAAGCATCCGCATAAATTACTACGATTATCTCAGCGATTATCATAATTTATGCATATAATTACACGCATCATCATAATTTATGCATATTAATACACACATTAACATAATTAATGCGATTTGCGCATTTTTCGGAAATTTATTAATTTTTATTAGTTTCATCAAAATTTCATAACTCCGACACATACAACAATGGTAAGATGCTGAGTACGACTAAGTTGTGTGCAGAGTCACTGGGAGCAGAGCTGCCGAGGGCAGGATAGGCGAGGTGTAACGTAGAAACGAATTGAAGAAGTTAGATCTAAGTGACTGTGTAGATAACTCTAGGAGTGCCTACAACTGGTGCAAAAATAGGTTAATAAAGTTATTTACAATACACTACACTGGTATGGCAGGGAGAGGGATGGTGTCAGATGGACTGGACCTTCGGTACCAACTAGATATAGTTGGTCTCACCTCCACACACAGCATTGGCACTGGAACCAAACTTCTCTATCGTGGGTGGTCTTTCTCCTATTCCAGATTAACCCCTGGTTAGAGGCCCCGATCGGGTGTGGAGATGCTCAAAAGCACCCGGGTGGGTGCTGTTCAGTTGGAGTCTGTCCCAGTGGATAACAGGGTTGCCTCAAAGAGCTTCGGGTCTCAGAAAGGAAAACTCTGACTACTGTTAGTGCTTATTATGCACCAATCATCAGTTCAGAGTATTCAGCATTCCTGGAGACAGTAGGTTCAGTGTTCGACAGAGTGCCGCCTACCGACTCCGTAATCTTACTGAACGACTTCGATACTCACGTGAGAAAGATGGAGACACATGGAGAGGCATGATTGGGAGGAATGGCACCCCTGATCAGAACCCCAATGTTGAGATGTTGTTGGAATTCTGCGCTAGTCATGAAATGTCAATAACAAGCACCATGTTCAAACACAAGGATGTTCATAAGTATACTTGGTACAAGAGCACATTGGGCCAAATGTCAATGATTCACTTTATAGTTGTACCATAGGCCGCATGTTCTGGACACTCGTGTGAAGAGAGGGGGCAGAGCTGTCAACTTTTGCCATTCTCTGGTCTGACGCTGGTGAGACTAGGCTGTAAAGAAGGCTGTCTGTGGTGTAGGACAATCGTTTTCAAAGACAATGCATATATTATCAGAGCATGTGTATTTACATGTTCACCACAAGTTGGTATGGTGAATGCAGACTTGATTCCTTGGAAGAGCTAAAGTCTGTCGCCACATCTAGACCACCCTACACAACCTGCTGCCGCAGCGACCCTCTCAAGGTAAAGTGGATTGAGAAACGAACAAACGACCGTATATATAAATGTTACATTTATAATACTTGAATGTTAATCGACTGACAGGAACTCGGTAATGTTGATTGACTGTTGATTGAGTTATTGGTGGTAATGAAGATATGTACAGTTAAGACTTTGATATTAAAGTTGATTTAAATAACTGGCACTTATCCCCATTAAAAGAGGAATTCAGCTGCGGTGGTATGACATGAAGGTTGTTACTGATCACTATTGCAGGTATGAGATGCTCACTTATTTGTTTGTTGTATTATGTTAGTTTGCTCGTTTTCTGCTGCAAATCTAATAATAAGATCAATGCAATATTGGAATATAATCGATACTATAACACAACAATTGGCTGCTAATGTTTTTAATCTAACAAAAACTAGCCAAATTAATACAGTCTCTATACTTCATAATAAAGAATTCCCTACTAAAAACGAACAATTTAAAAACAAACCCGTAATGAACTTAACTAACACTTTTGATTTAAAGCTTTCGTGACTGCAGGGATTCATATTTTTGGTTCTTTCGGTAAAGTCACGTAGAAGGGAAATAATAAAATAATAAAAATATAAAACAATAAAATTCTCACGACGTTTCGACTGCAAGAAATGTTCTTGCTGTGGATTTCACACCTGATGATGAATGCTTGTGTTGCAGTCGAAACGTGAGAATTTTATTGTTTTATATTTTTATTATTTTATTATTTCCCTTCTACGTGACTTTACCGTATGAACCAAAACTATTAACTAACACTGTTTTAACCAGTGACATGATTTATGTCCTTTCTAAAGGCCTTAACTTTGCCGTTACCCCACGCACAATTCCAGTGGACTAGATAATTGCTGAGGTAGAATCAGCAGTAAGACTACTTCCATATAATGAGGCAGAGATGACTAGACACGAGGTTGCCAAAATAATTGAGAATAGCAAAGTACCAAAAGTAAATATTAGCTCGAACGAAGCAAAAAACCTTATGAGAGCTTCGATTATTAAAGACATTCAAATCCTGGCAGCTGATAAAGGCCACACTACTGTAGTGATGTCTCGAGCCGATTATGATAATAACATTTAATATTTACTAGCCGAAAGTACCTACATTAAAATTAAACGAGATCCAACTAATGCTTTAGAACGTAAGACTACTGCAACCATTGCAAATTCATTAATCCCTAAGAATGAGCAAACCAAATTAAGCCAAGGGCCTCAAAACCACCGAGATTGTATGGGTTCATAAAATCCCATTACGACCCAAAGTCAGTACAATTGGCTCTGCCACGTATAAATTAGTAAAATATATAACTAAACAAATACAGCCCTACATCGGTAGGACATCTTCATTAATTGAAAATTCAAAACATCTTGTGAATGTGATTAAAGATATAAAACTTAACCCTAATGATATGCTGGTGAGGTTTGATGTGATTTCTCTACTCACAAAGGTTGCAGTGAACGAGTTACTTAAATTACTTGATACACTAGTAAAGAATACAGATTATTGGTTCTTTCGGTAAAGTAACGTAGAAGGGAAATAATAAAATAAAACAATAAAATTCTCATGGCGAAATTTAAAGAATAAAATCGAAAATTAAAGAATGCAGGTTTACCAAAGGATATCCTGAAGCTAGCTGATCATTGTTTAAATAACACTCACTGTACTTCTTATGGAAAGGTGATTTCTTTAAACAAAAGGAAGGTGCAGCAATGGGCTGTCCTTTATCTCCTGCTATAGCAAATCTGTTCATGGAAAACTTTGAAACAAGAGCACTTAACTCGAGTACATTAAAACCATGTTTTTGGTTTAGATATGTTGATGACACTTTGTTTTTTTTTCTTCTTGGTTCTTTCGGTAAAGTCACGTAGAAGGGAAGTAATAAAATAATACAAATAAAACATAATAAATAATTCTCACGACGTTTCGGCCACAACGCAAGCAGCCGTCCTCAGGTGAAACCAGGTCTGTCGAGGCGACAGCGTCTGAATGAAACAGCACACGTGCTTGGAGCATATATATAAGCTGGGTTGGAAGGGGGGGGGGGGGGGAAGGGCGCCTTGACAAAATAATTTGCATATCAAGAGGAATTTAGCATATTTATGGGAAATGCAGGTATGTGATTAGTACTACTTATGTCCGTGCATTATGCAGGATTAGAAGCATCCAAGGGAGGGGATATGGGAAATGCAGGTATGTGATTAGTGCTACTTTGCCCGTGCATTATGCAGGATTAGCAGCATCACAGGGAGGGGATAGGGGTAGCATTAATAAAGGGAAGAAGTGTTAATAGTATGTAGCTGCAGTAACTAAAACCACCACGTAAACAACTAAAGTATAAACTACATAGTATCATCATTATACTAAATATACTCTACAATAAGCTTAGTTACTAACAGTATGTAATACATTACAATTCTACGTCGTAAAAATATAATATGCTTCCATCTAAACTTTATTCTCTTACATCACACGAGTCTACACCGTACTATATACTGCCATAGACAATCCCAACATTAAATTATATACTGTATTGCTATAAACCACCCTAAACCTTATACATGGGGATTTCCCTGTCCCCAGACGACCTGCTTTTAAGTTTTGATGTGGTTTCCTCATTCACCAAAGTTCCTGTACCTGACACCATCGCAATCATTGAGGACTTGGTTCATCAAGGACTGAATACTGGGGTACCCCCCCCTGGTGAGACACTGCTTAACCAATACATACTTCACCTGGAATGGAACTTTCTACAAGCAAACTGAGGGCACCCCAATGGGCTCCCCCCTATCTCTGGTTGTAGCCAACATTTTCATGGATAAATTTGAGACTGACGCCATCCAGACTGCCACTCTACGCCCGACCTTATGGAAGAGGTACGTAGATGACACTTTTGTCATCTGGCCACATGGCCGGCCTGCTCCAACCATCAAGAAGGATCCTGTTGAGGAGCCTTTCAAGACCATCACCTTACCCTACATTGCTGGGGTCACAAAAAAGATCTCCAAAATCCTGATAAAACACAGTACTAATCACACAGTATATAAAATCCGTGATCTGGTCCCGTCTGTAAAAGATGTGGTTCCAGACATACAGTACCCTGGCGTCTACAAACTAAGTTGCCTCTGTGGTAGCAGTTACATTGGATAAACCAAACAACATGTATCGGACCGCATCCGTGAACATAAACAGACTTGAAACACGGTAGGACAAACACCTCAGCCGTGGCAGATCACTGTTACAATTCAGTGGGCTCACATAATATTGACTTCTCCAAGACAGAGGTTCTCTGCAAGCCATCTGGATACCATGAGAGATTCGTCCATGAGGCGATCCACATATACAAACACAGAGACAATTTCAACCGAGAAGATGGATTATGGCTTAGCAATCATTGGAAGGACGTAATAAACCATTTCGGATCTTAACTGATTGTGTTCACGTTTACGGTGACTTTCAGACTGCCTTCCACTCACTGGCATTGTATTCTCCGCAGGGAATGGATTCTTTGCTCCGCTGCATTGACATATCTTGTTTCTTCCTCTTAGTATCTTTCACACGCCGGTCAACGGTACAATGTATAAAAACAAATAGTATAAAAATGTATATGCTTAATACAATGTACAAAGTAATATATTATATCGTAATTGTATAGTGAATATACAGCAATGTGATATACATTAGGGTGGGTAGAATATTACATAGTGTAATATTACAATGGATAAGGTGGTTTATCGCAATACAGTATGTAATTTAATGTTGGGTTTGTCTATGGCAATATATAGTACGGTGTAGACTCATGTGATGTAAGAGAATAAAGTTTAGATGGAAGCATATTATATTTTTTACGACGTAGAACTGTAATGTATTACTTACTGTTAGTAACTCAGCTTATTGTAGAGTATATTTAGTATAATGATGATACTATGTAGTTTATACTTTAGTTGTTTACGTGGTGGTTTTAGTTACTGCAGCTACATACTATTAACACTTCTTCCCTTTATTAATGCTACCCCTATCCCCTCCCTGTGATGCTGCTAATCCTGCATAATGCACGGGCAAAGTAGCACTAATCACATACCTGCATTTCCCATATCCCCTCCCTTGGATGCTGCTAATCCTGCATAATGCACGGACATAAGTAGTACTAATCACATACCTGCATTTCCCATAAATATGCTAAATTCCTCTTGATATGCAAATTCTTTTGTCAAGGCGCCCTTCCCCACTCCCGTTCCAACCCAGCTTATATATATGCTCCAAGCACGTGTGCTGTTTCATTCAGACGCTGTCGCCTCGACAGACCTGGTTTCACCTGAGGACGGCTGCATGCGTTGTGGCCGAAACGTCGTGAGAATTATTTTATTATGTTTTATTTTAATTATTTTATTACTTCCCTTCTACGTGACTTTTCCGAAAGAACCAAGAAGATGAATCCCTGCAGTCACGAAAGCTTTAAATCGACACTTTGGTTGTCTGGCCACATGGTAAAGATGCACTTAATGATTTTCTGAATCATCTCTATGCACAAAACCTGGCCATCCAGTTCAATATGGAAATGGAGGTGAATAACAGACTCCCGTTCCCAGATATTATGCTTGGACATGGTCTAAATGGCAAAATAACTCACAGCGTTTGCCGAAAGCAAACGCACACTGGTGCCTATCTGAATGCAGATCCACATCATCACCCAGCTCAGAAATCCTCTCTTCTCAAGACACTCATACATCGGGCTAAAACAGTATCAGATAGTGAAAGTCTACTGAGATAGATTAAACATGTTAAAGAAGCACTACAACAGGATTGCTACAATAATGCTCAAATTAACAGAGCATTGAATGCCAAATCACGAACGCAAAGCAACACTGCTGCAAGCGATCAGATTGTTCAAACAATTAAAATACTATATATCTCAGGAGTAACTGACAAATTAGTCCGTGTTATGCAAAAGCAAAACATTAAAGTACAGAACAGAAAAGTACAGTACAGAAAATTCAAAACCTGGTATCTGGCACTAAAGACGAATTGCCTAAATTACTAACAGAAGGTGTATATCGAATTAATTGTTTATGTGGCAGATGCTATATTGGTCAGACGAGACGTAACATCAGCATAAGACTAAAAGAACACCAAAGAAATATTAAATGATCTCAAATACAACTGTCGGCAGTGGCAGAGCATGCTTGTCAACAAGGACACTAAATTGATTTTTATAACGTTGAAGTGCTGTGTACAACTAATTATTGCTGGCGAAGACTAATTAGATAATCCATTAAAATTGAGAAAAATACAAGTAACTTTAATCGCTCTGACAGCTACAGGCTTAGTGCGGCCTTTATTATATTAAATAAAATATATATATATTCCAATTACAATCTAACCTATATAATTCATTTTTTGTCTATCTGTCTGTCTATCTGTCTGTCTGTCCGTCCGTCTGTGTACGCTCCCTTGCGGGGGACGTAACTCTCGGACCGTGGGGTTCGGCGAGATTAAATTTTGCAGGTGGGCACGCCCCCGGCCCCGCGGTAAACTTAGGCATTTCCGATTTTTCGTCTCTAAACTTTAAATCGGACCGATTATCGATTGAGTGCGATTTCTCATTATTTATGTATTTAACGCTTTATTTATTTATTTACTATTGCCGACCGGCGCGGACCACGGCGGTTGCCCCTGGCAACGGGTAGCGACGCATTCGCTGCGGGGTGGACGCCATTTTTAATTCCCGTTATAAATATGCGCACGCATTAACACGCGACTCTGAGGTAAATTCATCAAAGTTTCACGTCCTCTTCACTCCCCCCCACCCCAATGTGTGCAATTACTATTATAGGGTCGGTAGATAATAAAATTATAGCGATTAGACAGTATTATTGTAGCGGGGGGGGGGGGGGGGGGGGTTAACGGCCCCAGTACCCAGCCTCAGCCGGGTGGGCAATCTAGGCGAGGCCGGAGGCTCTGCACGGTACTAGGCCTCGACACGCAACTCTGTCAGGCGACGACTTTGTGGTATAAACTCGATATACCCAGCGTTGCCCGGGGGAAACATACATTTAAAATCTTCTGAAAACTTTAAAACATAACATCCCAATGAAAATACAACTGTGTAATTAAAACTCTAAACCCGACCGCGCCAAGAATCGATTCTCTGAATCGCGAAAAGGAATCGAAGGTTGTAGATTCATTTAGAATCGCCTTATTTCCGTTTAATATAAGTTGGTTATAGAGTTGATATAAACTGCTACGAATGGGAAATATCCGGCGTTGACCGGGGCTAAAATATAATTAAAAACTCCTGAAAACTTTAAAACATAACATAAGAATGAAAATAAAACTCTGTAATTAAAAATGGAAACCTCCTATGCGCCAGGAATCGATTCTTTGAATCGCTCAAAGGAATCATCGAAGGTTGTAGATTCCTTTAGGATCGCCCTTAACGAGTGGTGAGGGAGAGTGGTGAGGGGTGAGTGGTGAGGGGTGAGTGGTGAGGGGTGAGTGAGTGGTGAGGGGTGAGTGAGTGGTGAGGGGTGAGTGAGTGGTGAGTGGTGAGGGGTGAGTGAGTGGTGAGGGGTGAGTGAGTGGTGAGTGAGTGGTGAGGGGTGAGTGAGTGGTGAGGGGTGAGTGAGTGGTGAGGGGTGAGTGAGTGGTGAGGGGTGAGTGAGTGGTGAGGGGTGAGTGAGTGGTGAGGGGTGAGTGAGTGGTGAGTGAGTGGTGAGGGGTGAGTGAGTGGTGAGGGGTGAGTGAGTGGTGAGGGGTGAGTGAGTGGTGAGGGGTGAGTGAGTGGTGAGGGGTGAGTGAGTGGTGAGGGGTGAGTGAGTGGTGAGGGGTGAGTGAGTGGTGAGGGGTGAGTGAGTGGTGAGGGGTGAGTGAGTGGTGAGGGGTGAGTGAGTGGTGAGGGGTGAGTGAGTGGTGAGTGAGTGGTGAGGGGTGAGTGAGTGGTGAGGGGTGAGTGAGTGGTGAGGGGTGAGTGAGTGGTGAGGGGTGAGTGAGTGGTGAGGGGTGAGTGAGTGGTGAGGGGTGAGTGAGTGGTGAGGGGTGAGTGAGTGGTGAGGGGTGAGTGAGTGGTGAGGGGTGAGTGAGTGGTGAGGGGTGAGTGAGTGGTGAGGGGTGAGTGAGTGGTGAGGGGTGAGTGAGTGGTGAGGGGTGAGTGAGTGGTGAGGGGTGAGTGAGTGGTGAGGGGTGAGTGAGTGGTGAGGGGTGAGTGAGTGGTGAGGGGGAGAGTGGTGGTGGTGTGGGTGAGTGGTGAGGGTGAGGTTGAGTGGTGAGGGTGAGTGGTGATTGGTGATGGTGAGTGGGGAGGGTGAGTGGCGGTTGTTAGTGGTGATTAGTGAGGGGTGAGTGGTGAGGGTTAGTGGTGAGCATGAGTGGTGAGGGTGAGTGTTGAGCGTGAGTGTTGAGGGTGAGTGGTGATTGTTGAGGGTGTGATTGGTGAGGATGAGTGGTGAGTAGTGAGGGTGAGTGGTGAGGGTGAGTGGTGAGTGGTGAGGGTGAGTGGCGGTTGTGAGTGGTGATTAGTGAGGGGTGAGTGGTGAGGGTGAGCGTGAGTGGTGAGGTTGAGTGATGAGCAGTGAGGGTGAGTGGTGATTGGTGAGGGTGTGATTGGTGAGGATGAGTGGTGAGGGTGAGTAGTGAGGGTGAGTGGTTGTTGCGAGGGTGAGTGGTTGTTGTGAGGGTGCGTGGTGAGGGTGAGTGGTAAGAGTGAGTGGTGAGGGTGAGTGACGGTTGTGAGAGGTGATTAGTGAGTGGTGAGGGTGAGTGTTGAGGGTTAGTGGTGAGGGTGAGTGGCGGTTGTGAGTGGTGATTAGTGAGGGGTGAGTGGTGAGGGTGAGCAATAGTGGTGAGGGTGAGTGGTGAGGGTGAGCGGTGAGGGTGAGCAGTGAGGGTGAGTGGTGATTGGTGAGGATGTGATTGGTGAGGATGAGTGGTGAGTGGTCAGGGTGAGTGGTGAGCGGTGAGGGTGAGTGTTGAGGGTGAGTGGTGAGCGGTGAGGGTGAGTGTTGAGGGTGAGTGGTGAGTAGTGAGGGTGAGTGGTGAGCGTGACTGGTGAGTGGTGAGGGTGAATGGTGAGGGAGAGTGGTGAGGGAAAGTGGTGAGGGTGAATGGTGAGGGTGAGTGGTGAGGGTGAATGGTGAGGGTGAGTGGTGAGGGTGAGTGGTGATTGGTGAGGGTGAGTGGTGAGAGTGAGTGGTGAGGGGTGAGTGAGTGGTGAGGGGTGAGTGAGTGGTGAGGGGTGAGTGAGTGGTGAGGGGTGAGTGAGTGGTGAGGGGTGAGTGAGTGGTGAGGGGTGAGTGAGTGGTGAGGGGTGAGTGAGTGGTGAGTGAGTGGTGAGGGGTGAGTGAGTGGTGAGGGGTGAGTGAGTGGTGAGGGGTGAGTGAGTGGTGAGGGGTGAGTGAGTGGTGAGGGGTGAGTGAGTGGTGAGGGGTGAGTGAGTGGTGAGGGGTGAGTGAGTGGTGAGGGGTGAGTGAGTGGTGAGGGGTGAGTGAGTGGTGAGGGGTGAGTGAGTGGTGAGTGAGTGGTGAGGGGTGAGTGAGTGGTGAGGGGTGAGTGAGTGGTGAGGGGTGAGTGAGTGGTGAGGGGTGAGTGAGTGGTGAGGGGTGAGTGAGTGGTGAGGGGTGAGTGAGTGGTGAGGGGTGAGTGAGTGGTGAGGGGTGAGTGAGTGGTGAGGGGTGAGTGAGTGGTGAGGGGTGAGTGAGTGGTGAGGGGTGAGTGAGTGGTGAGGGGTGAGTGAGTGGTGAGGGGTGAGTGAGTGGTGAGGGGGAGAGTGGTGGTGGTGTGGGTGAGTGGTGAGGGTGAGGTTGAGTGGTGAGGGTGAGTGGTGATTGGTGATGGTGAGTGGGGAGGGTGAGTGGCGGTTGTTAGTGGTGATTAGTGAGGGGTGAGTGGTGAGGGTTAGTGGTGAGCATGAGTGGTGAGGGTGAGTGTTGAGCGTGAGTGGTGAGGGTGAGTGGTGATTGTTGAGGGTGTGATTGGTGAGGATGAGTGGTGAGTAGTGAGGGTGAGTGGTGAGGGTGAGTGGTGAGTGGTGAGGGTGAGTGGCGGTTGTGAGTGGTGATTAGTGAGGGGTGAGTGGTGAGGGTGAGCGTGAGTGGTGAGGTTGAGTGATGAGCAGTGAGGGTGAGTGGTGATTGGTGAGGGTGTGATTGGTGAGGATGAGTGGTGAGGGTGAGTAGTGAGGGTGAGTGGTTGTTGCGAGGGTGAGTGGTTGTTGTGAGGGTGCGTGGTGAGGGTGAGTGGTAAGAGTGAGTGGTGAGGGTGAGTGACGGTTGTGAGAGGTGATTAGTGAGTGGTGAGGGTGAGTGTTGAGGGTTAGTGGTGAGGGTGAGTGGCGGTTGTGAGTGGTGATTAGTGAGGGGTGAGTGGTGAGGGTGAGCAATAGTGGTGAGGGTGAGTGGTGAGGGTGAGCGGTGAGGGTGAGCAGTGAGGGTGAGTGGTGATTGGTGAGGATGTGATTGGTGAGGATGAGTGGTGAGTGGTCAGGGTGAGTGGTGAGCGGTGAGGGTGAGTGTTGAGGGTGAGTGGTGAGCGGTGAGGGTGAGTGTTGAGGGTGAGTGGTGAGTAGTGAGGGTGAGTGGTGAGCGTGACTGGTGAGTGGTGAGGGTGAATGGTGAGGGAGAGTGGTGAGGGAAAGTGGTGAGGGTGAATGGTGAGGGTGAGTGGTGAGGGTGAATGGTGAGGGTGAGTGGTGAGGGTGAGTGGTGATTGGTGAGGGTGAGTGGTGAGGGTGAGTGGGGAGGGTGAGTGGCAGTTGTGAGTGGTGATTAGTGAGAGGTGAGTGGTGAGGGTGAGCGTGAGTGGTGAGGGTGAGGTTGAGTGGTGAGCGGTGAGGGTGAGCAGTGAGGGTGAGTGGTGATTGGTGAGGGTGCGATTGGTGAGGATGAGTAGTGAGGGTGAGTGGTTGTTGTGAGGGTGAGTGGTGAGGGTGAGTGATGAGGGTGAGTGGTAAGAGTGAGTGTTGAGGGTGAGTGACGGTTGTGAGAGGTGATTAGTGAGTGGTGAGGGTGAGTGGTGAGGGTTAGTGGTGAGCATGAGTGGTGAGGGTGAGTGTTGAGCGTGAGTGGTGAGGGTCAGTGGTGATTGTTGAGGGTGTGATTGGTGAGGATGAGTGGTGAGTGGTCAGGGTGAGTGGTGAGGGTGAGTGGTGAGGGTGAGTGGTGAGAGGTGAGGGTGAGTGTTGAGGGTGAGTGGTGAGTAGTGAGGGTGAGTGGTGAGCGTGACTGGTGAGTGGTAAGGGAGAGTGGTGAGGGAGAGTGGTGAGGGTGAATGGTGAGGGTGAGTGGTGAGGGTGAGTGGCAAGTGGTGAGGGTGAGTGGTGATTGGTGAGGGTGTGATTGGTGAGGATTAGTGGTGAGTGGTGAGGGTGAGTAGTGAGGGTGAGTGCTGAGCGGTGAGGGTGAGTGGTTGTTGTGAGGGTGAGTGGTGAGTGGTGAGAGTGAGTGGTGAGGGTGAGTTGTGAGGGTGAGTGGTGATTGTTGAGGGTGTGATTGGTGAGGATGAGTGGTGAGTAGTGAGGGTGAGTGGTGACGGTGAGTGGTGAGGGTGAGTGTTGAGGTTTAGTGGTGAGTGGTGAGGGTGAGTGGCGGTTATGAGTGGTGATTAGTGAGGGGTGAGTGGTGAGGGTGAGCGTGAGTGGTGAGGGTGAGCAGTGCGGGTGAGTGGTGATTGGTGAGGGTGTGATTGGTGAGGATGAGTGGTGAGTGGTCAGGGTGAGTGGTGAGGGTGAGTGGTTGTTGTGAGGGTGAGTGGTGAGGATGAGTGGTGAGGGTGAGTGGCGGTTGTGAGTGGTGATGGGTGAGTGGTGAGCGGTGAGGGGTGAGTGGTGAGGGTGAGTGGTGAGGGTGAGTGGTGAGGGTGAGTGCTGAGTGGTGAGGGTGAGTGGTGAGAGAGTGGTTAGTTTTGAGGGTGAGTGGTGAGGTTGAGTGGTGAGGGTTAGTGGAGAGTGGTGAGTGGTGATTGGTCAGTGGTGATTGGTGAGGATGAATGGTGAGTAGTGAGGGTGAAGTTGAGTGGTGAGGGTGAGTGGTGGTTGTGACGGTGAGTGGTGAGGGTGAGTGGTGAGGGTGAGTGGTGAGGCTGAATGGTGAGGGTGAATGGTGAGAGTTAGTGGTGAGTGGTGAGGGAGAGTGGTGAGTGAGAGTGGTGAGGGTTAGTGGTGAGGGTTAGTGGTGAGAGTGAGTGGTGAGGGTGAGTGGTGATTGGTGAGTGGTGAGGGTGAGTGGTGAGGGTGAGTGGTGAGGGAGATTGGTGAGGGAGGTTGGTGAGTGGTGAGTTGTGAGGGTGAATGGTGAATAGTGAGTGGGAGTGGTGAGTGGTGAGGATGAGTGGTAAGGGTGAGTTGTGAGTGGTGAATGGTAAGGGTGAATGATGAGTACAGTCAATATGCACTGCTGTTATCATACCAGGTACCACCACCACAATATGTACTCCTCTCATCATAGCAGATACCACCACAGCAGTATGCACTGCTGTAATCATAGCAGGTTCCACCACAATATGCACTGCTGTCATCATAACAGGTACCAACACAGCAGTATGCACTGCTGTAGTGATAGCAGGTACGACCTCAGTCGGTATACACTGCTGTAGCGATAGTAGATACTGCTATCGAGTTGGTAGATACCGCTATAGTAAATACTAAAACAGTCAGTATATACCGCTACAGTCAGTCAATACTGCTACAGTCAGTATATACTACTATACAGTCAGTACATACTACCACGGTGAGTAGCTACTAGAGTCAGTAGATACTATTATAGAGTGAGTAGATACTGCTATAGATTTTGTAGTTACTAATATAGTCAGTGGATACAACTATAGAGTCAGCAGATACTATACAGTTAGTCGTTACGAGTATATAGTCGGTAGATACTACTGTAGGCCCAGTAAATACTACTATGGTCAGTAGTTATTACAGTCACTAAATACTACTACACAGTCAGTAGCTACTACTGGCTCAGTAGATACTACGGTACAGTCAGTAGATACTACTACAGAGTCAATAGATACCACTTCCTCTGTTGTATGTAAGGTGTTGTTAGTATATATACCTACGAGCGGTAAAGATATTTTTTGAGGGGGGGGGGAGACCGCAATTTTCGGAAACCTTTTGACATCAACTATTTACCCCACACTTTCTACAACTTTTTGGACTTGTGAAAGCCTCTTATATATTTGTTGGTGGAGAAATGTACAAACAGCCCACCGGGCTTTGACAATACCTTAGTATCTGTGTATATATATGTAAGGTTTTTAAAAAAATATATTTTTCACCCGGCAAAGCCGGGTACTTCCGCTAGTTATATATAAAAGTCTCCGCGTGCTCGCGCTTGCGGGGGATTTGGCTCTTGGACGGTGGGGTTTAAGACCGAAATTATTTGCCAGCCGGCACGCCCTAAGCCCCGTGGTGGGAATATGCTATTCCGTTTTCATATCCGTAAAATTTAAAGTCGTTTAATTAACGAATTAGTGGCATTCTTATTTAAATTATTTACTTATTGCACGACATCGACCGTACCAACTCACGACAATTGCCTGGGGGGGGGGGGGGGGCGGACCCTGCCAAGTGATGCGCATTGCCTCCAGCTCACTTTGGGATATTTAAGTTTACGCGTTTAACATGGAATAGATATACACATCACGCTGCCGATTTCTCTTCACAGTGTGATGTCCTCTTCCCCCCCATCCCAATGCGTGCAGTTACTGATATAAAGTCCTTAGATATTAATTTAATATTATTTAAGCGCTTACATAGTATTATTATGCCTCGGGCAGGGGGATGGTGGGGGGGGGGGTAGCGGCCCAGCTCGCAGCCTGGCAACGTCTCACCTCTTCCGGCTTACCAATCTAGGCGAGGCCGCGGGCTCTGCACGGGACGAGGCGTCACCACGCCAATGTAAAGTACAATTTTATTGAATCTTTCGCTAACAACTCTGGTTTATTGTTTACTATTATTAAACAAATAAGTTTACAAATATTACAATGATAATGTTTGTGTGCACAAAACTCTGCTTCATTCTTTACTATTATGAAACTAATAAGTTGCCTAATACTGTATTACTATTATAATGTTCGTGGGCAGAAACTACATGCGTGTGCCTAAAGTCGATGTCTGTCTGTGTGAGTCCATATGTGTTTGTGTGCGTGTAAGTCGATGGGTTTCTATGTGTGAGGGTCCATGTCTGTGTGTAAGTCCATGTGTGTGTCTGTCTTTTTCAAATGGACAACGCCCCGTGTGTGTTTGTACTTACAAGTGTTTGTGTGTGTGTGTCAGTCCATTTGTGTGCGTATCAGTCGCAGTGTGTGTGTTAGTTCACATGTGTGTGTAAGTCCATACGTGTGTGTTTCACTCGATGCGTGTGTATGTAAGTCAATGCGTGTGTGTGAGTCAATGTGTGTGCATGGCTCCATCTGAGTGTGTAAGTCAATGTGCGTTTGTGTGTCTATGTGTGTCAGTAGATGTGTATGTGTGTACGTCGATGTGTATGTGTGTGTCAGTCCATACGTGTGTGTTAGTCCACATGTGTAAGTCCATACATGTGTAATAAAAGACTTGACCACGATCTCTGGCTTAGTGTCCTTTATTCGGTCCGTACTGCGTTCCCACACGGCTGTCTCTCTTATTCTCTCAGTGCTGGTTCCGATGTCACTCCAGTCACCATCAGCAGCCCCGCTGCTGTTCTTGTCGCTCTTGCAGCCCCACAGCAGCTCCGCTGCTGTACTCTCACACAGCTCCCTTGGCTGTTCCTGCTGCAGCTCTGACAGCCTCGTGCTGTCTCGCCTTCTCGTCGCTCCTGCGACTCTTGGCAGCCACCCCGCTGCCACTCTCACACAGCCTTACTGCCTATCTCTATCTGCAGCTTTACACCTCCCAGTAGTTCCCTACTGTTCCCGGGGTTGGCCCCCGCTTCGACGGTGCCCCCTCGGCTCGTACGCCCGCGTGGCCCCACACCTTTCCATTCACACCCCGACTGCCTTCTCCTTCCGGTTTACCCGCTTAAGGACCCCCTACCTTTCACCCACGTCACCTGGCTCCGCCTCCTCGTGACGTCACATCCGGAAGGTCGCTTTCGCCCGCATTACACCACCCTCCCCCATAGAAAAAACCCAGCCGACCTCGGCTGAACAACACCAAAGCGTAATGCGGTGAACCGACCTTCCCCCTTAAAGGACACTAAGCATGCAATATAACAACAAGAACAACAACACAAGTAACATCGACGAACGTACGAAAGCATGCGATAAATACGACGGCAAGAACGAGAACAATAACAACATACAATCAACGAAACGTAAGCGATTTGGAACGAGTGCGGGTCGCCGGCCCGTCCCGGACGGTCGGCGGCCCACTTATAGAACGGGGACGCGATGGAACACGAGAAATGACAGGGGGTAATTCCCCTGCTGCGATTGGAAGTCGACCGACGTCTCGTGTCCCTGACGAATCAGTCTTGGTCGTATTCCGCGAATGCGCCTGCAGCGGGGTCGGAAGGGTCGCCGGGCTTGAAAGGTCCCGCAGCCCTGGCAGGCGCCCTCCGAACAGGCCCACTCCTCCCCCGCGGTGTCACGGTCGGCCTGTCTGGAACAGGTACGACAGGCGCTCTAGCAAGATCAATGGACGCAGGCGGGGAAGAGTCAGAGTCAGCAGCAACAGACCCCGGCAAGGCAACATTGGGAGATGACGCATCACGTAGGGGAGCAACATATGGTTTTAACCGCGACGTATGAACAAACCAACGGCGAGACCCAATCTGAACGCGCGCCGACTGTGGATTGGGAACCTCAATGAGGCGCACAGGACCATGCCAAGGTTTGTGCAATTTAGGAGAGGTCCCCGGCCGCATCTGCGGGCAATGGAGCCAGGCCAGGTCTCCCACCTTCCAGGGGCACTCCCCCTCAGACCGCCGAGCATACCGCTCGTTCCGGGCCTGGGCTTTGGCCGTAGCCACGCGGGCGTTTTCCCGCGCCTCCGTAACCCGGCGAACCGTGTCCTGAATGTATTCAGGGAGTGGTTTACGAGGTCCCTTCACCCCAGTACCCAATTGCACATCCACCGGAGGCACGTTTTCCCGACCATACATAAGGTAAAACGGCGAATACCCTGTAGCCGCATGGGGCGTCATCCTGTACGCCGAAAGCACTCCGGGGATGTGCAGATCCCAATCTGATTGCTGTTCACTCACAGTATGGCAAAGCATGGCAGACAATGTCCTGTTCAACCGCTCAACCATACCATCCGTCTGCGGATGGTATGGAGATGTCCGTATCTTCTTAGTCCCAAGGCCTGCGCACACTTCAGCCAATAATTTAGAAGAGAAATTTCGGCCCTGGTCCGTGAGGAGTCTCTCCGGCGCCCCCTTGTCCATAATATACCCAAACAAAAAGGCATCGGTGATGGCCGCGGCCGACTGATCGGGCAACGGCCAGGCCATCGGCCAACGGGAGAGATACTCAACCCCTACCAGCAAATATTTATTTCCCCTCGCCGATGGTGGGAAGGGTCCCAATATGTCCAGTGCCACCAATTCATTGACTCGAGACACCTGAATCGACTGGAGAGGCGGCACGTAAGGATGTTTAGGCGGCTTACGCCGGGCGCATTCAGGGCACGCGCGCACGTGCCCTACGACATCTGTCGCCATGCCGTGCCAAAAATAATGACGTTGTAACGTCAACAAGGTCTTCTGCACCCCTAAATGTAATAGTGTGTCACAATGGAGAGTTCTAATCAACTCAAATCGCAAGAACGTTGGTACCACCACACGCCAGCTTTCCTGGAACCTTTCTTGCCACATAAGCAGACCATCTCGGAGAGCGGTTCGCGGCCCCACAGCCGAACTCGGACTCCCATTGTCCCTCATAGACCGCTTCCGCATGGACAACAACGACTCGTCCATCATCTGTTCCCGAATCCAGACAGACCGCGGCAGATTCAAAACCCCATCAGTCGGTCCCGGTTCCATCGGAGTATCCGACTTCCCGACGGCCAACGTAAGCGGCTGAGGGGGGTTCAGAATCGGCGAACACCTATGCGTCCCCGACGCACATTTACAAGGGGCGCGCCCTGGTAATCTGGAAAGTGCGTCAGCGTTCGCATGGCGCACTCCCTTCCAATGTTGAATTTGGAAGGAAAATTCCTGCAGCGTGTCCAACCAACGTGCCCACTGTCCCGATGGCTGGTCCATTTTAAGTGCATATTGCAAGGCCGCATGATCCGTACGCACAATAAAAGAACGACCGTAAAGGTACGGTCGAAATTGCCGTAGGAAAAAAACAACCGCCAAAAGTTCTCTACGAGTGACACAGTAGCGTGTTTCCACAGGCGACAAGACTCGGCTACCATACGCCACGACGCGCTCTACGCCCCCTTTAGACTGTGATAATACCGCCCCAATACCTGTGTCACTCGCGTCCGTATCAAGAATGAAAGGGCGATCAAAATCGGGATAATCCAATGTCGGGGCCGTAGCCAATAGATCACGCAGACTCCGAAAGGCCGCCTCTTCCGGCTCTCCCCAAACAAATTTCCGTCCTTTACCCGTAAGGAGATGCAAGGGCCTCGCAATCGTCGCAAATTCCGGCACAAATCTTCGGTAATACGAGGCAAATCCCAAAAACCGCCGAACATCCGCCACGGAGGCCGGAGTCGGCCAATCCCGGACACACGCCGTCTTTTCCGGATCCGTGGACACCCCCTCTGCACTCACAATGTGCCCCAAATAACGGACGGACCGTTGCAGTAGGTGGCATTTCTTTGGTTTGAATTTCAAATTGGCAGAGCGCATCCTCGTGAACACTGTCTCCAGCCGCGTTAAATGTTCCTCAAATGTGCGGCTGAACACAATAATATCGTCCAAATATATAAGACACGTCTCCCACTGCAACCCCGTCAAAACGAGCTCCATCAATCTTTGAAATGTAGCAGGGGCCGCATTCAATCCCATCGGGAGGCAGTTGAATTGAAATAACCCCTGCGGCGTACGGAATGCGGTTTTCTCCCGTGAGGACTCGTCAAGGGGAAGCTGCCAAAATCCCGAAGAGAGGTCCAGTGTGGAAAAGAACTTAGCCCCCGACAATGCGTCAAGGGAGTCGTCCATACGCGGCAGGGGATACGCATCTGCCACCGATATCTTATTCAATTTCCGGAAATCAACACAAAATCGCAAGTTGCCATCCTTTTTCTTAACCAAGACCACAGGAGCGCCCCATGGGCTGTTAGATGGCGATATAATGTCCGCAGCCAACATGTCTTCCACCGCCCCCCGAACGTGTTCTCGCTCCGCTGGACTCATCCGATGCGAATTTAATCGAATAGGGGCAGCGTCGCCCGTCTCAATGTGATGGGAAAGCAACGATGTGCGTCCCAAATCCAAATCATCGGAGCTGAACACATCCGAATACGTCAGCAACAATTTACGCAGCGCATCACGTTGCCCCACGGACAAGGAAGAATTTTCGTCACATAAGGTAGCGATCCAACGATTATCCGAACCCCTTGGCTCGGAAACACCAGCGACCACTCCTCGGCGATGCGGACAATCGCGCGTCGCAAACGCCGTAGTGGCATGTGCCACAACCGTACCGGCCGGAACACGGATGTTTTCCACCCCCGCATTAAGCACCTGTAAAAACGGTAATTGATCCGGCCGGACGATGGTCTGTGCCCCAACTAACGCCAACCCTGTTGTTATCGTGGCGGATGGCGACAACAAGACCCCTACTGCTCCTAGCCGATTGGGCAGGGGCTTCCGATACCGCAAGGGTATAAGCATCTGTGAACCAGGTGGGATGTCCACAGATGCGACGGACAGCGCCTGCACCTGTACGGCCGAAGCAGGTCGCCCCCAGGGCGACGGCAGAAACGAGATTCGACGGCCCCCCGGCAATTCAATACAATTTTCATTGATTTTAATCAAAATGGGCATCTTAGCCAAAAAATCCGTGCCTAGTAAGCAAGGAACCGCCAAAGATCTCGATATTAACACAACGCCCGAAGCCGACACATCCCCAATAGATATCTTAGCATCCACCTGGCCCACGATACCCATACTACCCCCGTTCGCAGCGACGCAAGACCCATAAACCGGACGCACAGCCCCCGGCGGAATGCCCAACAGATGGAAAATGACATCCGATATAATAGTCGCAGACGCTCCCGAGTCGACCAAAATGCGCACGTCCACACCTTGTATAGACCCCGGTACAGTGGACGAACCCGTAGCGGCCGCGACAACTCTCCGTGTCAATTTGCGCCACTGCGTAACTGAATGACAAGGCCCCGTCGATGGCCTTTCTTTAACAACAACAATAGGATCGCGCAACAAAGGTGGTGGGTGAGGTGTAAAGCCTTGCCGAGTGTCTGGTGCGTGCCGACATGCCTGTTTCGGAGGTTCCTTGGTCGGCTTGTCCGGTGTTGTGGGCTCCTGCTGCGGCGGACCCGGGAAGCGGGCCCAGCAATCTTTGGCGTAATGGCCCCTACGGCCGCAGCGGAAGCAATCGGCCTCGTTGCGCCGAAGCGCAGGTCTTGCATCCCGGCGGCCCCGTCCCGATGGCGTAGCGCGCGGCCCCGGCCTTCCGCGTCCCGACCATGGAGAGGAGGCGGCCGTCAGCTCCCGAGGAGCCCGCTCATCCGGCACATAGATCGCCCTTGTGGGGTCCCACCCCATCGCGCCTCCTTCCTTGACGGGCCCACCCGTCCATGCCGCCACTTGCTTCCAGCGACGGAGATTAAACTGCGCATCCAGACACTTTGCTGCCGCCCGGGACGTGAGCTTCTCATGCCCACACACAGGCATGGGGATCCCCAGATCCCGAGACAGCTCCAGCATTTTTCCCAATATGAGAGGCTCGAGCAGATCCTGTGGCGTGTCAGGATATGCTGCCATGGCCAGCTCCAACACCGCACCCCTGAACGCCACGGGCGATTCTTCGGGTGCTCGTTGTCGTTGAGCGAATCGCCGATGCGCGTCGTCAGGTGGCTCATAGGCGTCGGCCATTTCCTCAAAAACTCCACATAAAGTCTTCTTCTTATCGGCCGTTATGGAACGGAAAAATCGAACAGATTCGTCGTCCAGTAGAGTCGGCAACACTTCCAAGGCCTCCGCATCGGTCCATCTTGCTGAACGAACCGCCGCCAAAAATCGGCAGGCGAAAGCGCTCCAATCGCCCCCGATAGAGAATTCCTTAACTGTAGTAAGGTGGCGACTCCGACTCCTCTTTACGCCGTCTTCCAATGATGGTTGTTCTGGAGGCAAATTCAAAATGGCGTCGGCCCGCGGCGTGGCCAAGATGGCGGTTTGGCGCCGCGGAGCGCGCAAGATGGCGTCTTCTTGCCGCGTGGCCAATGGCGGCGGCAGGGCAGGCAACGTGGCGGCCCGTGGAGCACCTTCTCGTCCCATCGTCGTCCTTGGCGTAACGAGGTGACATAGATGCGCCAGGACGTCCTTGAGTGTCTCCAGTTGTTCTGCCACCTGTTGCCATCTTTGCTCAGCGTCCGATGTTGTTGACGGACCCGCCATCGCGCCGACATCTTCCACGCCCGTCCCCGTGCTCGCCTCAGCAGGGCTCTCCTCCACCACCCCAGCAGAATCCGTGGTCGGAGGGAATTCGTCATCGTCGGACGAAGATGCCGATGCTGGCGCCGGGGGAATTTTCTTCCTTACTTGCTTAGACATGCCGTTCCACTTCTGACCCCAGTGTAATAAAAGACTTGACCACGATCTCTGGCTTAGTGTCCTTTATTCGGTCCGTACTGCGTTCCCACACGGCTGTCTCTCTTATTCTCTCAGTGCTGGTTCCGATGTCACTCCAGTCACCATCAGCAGCCCCGCTGCTGTTCTTGTCGCTCTTGCAGCCCCACAGCAGCTCCGCTGCTGTACTCTCACACAGCTCCCTTGGCTGTTCCTGCTGCAGCTCTGACAGCCTCGTGCTGTCTCGCCTTCTCGTCGCTCCTGCGACTCTTGGCAGCCACCCCGCTGCCACTCTCACACAGCCTTACTGCCTATCTCTATCTGCAGCTTTACACCTCCCAGTAGCTCCCTACTGTTCCCGGGGTTGGCCCCCGCTTCGACGGTGCCCCCTCGGCTCGTACGCCCGCGTGGCCCCACACCTTTCCATTCACACCCCGACTGCCTTCTCCTTCCGGTTTACCCGCTTAAGGACCCCCTACCTTTCACCCACGTCACCTGGCTCCGCCTCCTCGTGACGTCACATCCGGAAGGTCGCTTTCGCCCGCATTACACATGTGTGTGTCACTCAATGTGTGTGTGTAAGTCAATGCGTGTGTGTGAGTCAATGTGTGTTCATCCATGTGTCTCTATCTAGAGTAGATGTCTGTGTGTCACAGTCCATATGTGTATGTGTGTGTAGGGCAATGTGCGTGCAAGTCTATGTATGTGTGTAAGTCCATGTGTGTGTGTATTAGTCGATATGGATGTGTGTAAGTACATGTGTGTTTAAGTCAATGTGTGTGTGAGTGCACGTATGTCTGTGTGTGAGTCGATGTGTATGTGAGAATCGCTGTATGTGTGTACGTCGATATATGTGTGTGTAACTCCATGTGTGTGTATCTAAAGTGCATGTCTATGCGTGTGTGAGTCCATATGTGTGTGTGTCAGTCCATGGGCGTCTGTGTTAGTCGCTTTGTGTGCATGGCTCCATGTCAGTCAGTGTAAGTCCATTTCTTTGCGTGTCTGTAGGTCCATGTGTGCGTGTGAGTGAATGTATGTGCTTTATTGACCTGCTCAAGGCCTATGATATCATCAGTAGGCCTGGCCTCTGGTTTCTTCTTCATGCTTTCCGAGTCCCGCAAACTTAGCTCATGATCCTTAAGGACCTTCATGATGGTGAGTGGCCCTGCGTCAAACTACGTGGCCGTCAGTCAGAGCCATTCCCTCTACACCTTTCGGTGTGACAGGGATGTCCTCTGGCTACACATTATTTAACATATCTTTTGACCACTTAGTTCGTGAAGCCTTCAATGGCTGTACCCGAGGAATTACCATAAGGTACAGATACAATGGGAGGCTGATCGATGCCCATGTGCGGTCAAGGGATGCCTCCCTATTGCTCAACCATGTTATGTATGCCCATGCTCTGATGATTGCTGCTCACTGCTGCTGAACCTGGAGCATGCCACTAAGAGGTGGGGCCTTACCATCAGCCCCACCAAAACTAAGCACCTGCCTGGGTATTTTGTACCATCGGACAATCCACCCCCACAACTCACAATTGTTGATGCGGCAGTTGTGGAGAGATCGGAGAGCTTCCCATACCTGGCCAGTGTGCTCATGACTGGCTCCGGTTTAACAGCAGAGGTCTCACTCCAAATCAGTCGAGCGCTATTCTCTTTTCATCGGCTGCGTTACGCTGTGTGGAAGCTACCTGGTCTCTCGCTGCGCATGAAGCTCCAGGTCTTCTCGGCCACGGTAATTCCCTCCCTTCTCTACGCTTGCGAAGCGTGCACCCCCCTAATGGAACATCTTCGCCGGTTACAAACATTTAGGCTGGCCTGCTAACGACCTATCCTGGGTTTAACCATATGTGTGTGTGTGTGCGTCTAAGTCGATGTGTTTCTATGTGTGTGGGTCGATGTCTGTGTGTAAGTCCATGTGTGTGTCTGCCTTTTTCGCCCGAGCAACGCCGGGTACTTACCGCTAGTCTTATATATAAAAGTCTCCCCGCGCTCGCGCTTGCGGGGGATTTGGCTCTCAGACGGTGGCCTTCACGTAGAAAAAAATTTGCCGGGCGGCACGCCCTAAGCCCCGCAGTGGGAATAGGCTATTCTATTTTCCCATCCGTAAACGTTAAAGTAGTTTAATTAACACATTTGTGCCGTTTTATTATTAATAATTATTTACTTATTGCGCGCAGTCGACCGTACCAACTGACGCCAATTGCGTGGGGGGAGTGGACCCTGCCAAGGGATGCGCGTTCGCTCCACCTCACGGGGGACAATTTATTTTACGCATTTAACATGGAATAAATATATACATCACGCTGTCGATTTCTCTTCACAGTGTGATGTCCTCTTCCCCCCTCCTCACCCCAATGCGTGCAGTTACTGATATACAATCCTTAGATATTAATTTAACTTTCTAAAAGCACTTACGTAGTATTATTCTGGCGAGGGCAGGAGGATGGTGGGGGGGGCGGGGGTAGCGGCCCAGCACGCAGCCTGGCAATGTCTCACCTCCTCCGGCTTGCCAATCTAGGTGAGGTCGCGGGCTCTGCACGGGACGAGGAGTCACCACGCCAATGTAAAGTACAATTTTATTAAATCTTTCGCTAACAACTCAGGTTTATTGTTTACTATTATTAAACAAATACTTTACAAATATTACAATGATAATGTTTGTGTGCACATAACAACTCTGCTTCATTCTGTACTATTGTAATAAACGACTGGACCACGATGTCTGGCTCAGTGTCCTTTATTCGGTTCGTGCTGTACACCCACACGGCTGTCTTTACTCTGTAGCTTCTCCACGGTGCTGACTCCAATGTCGGCCCGATCCACAACAGCAGCTCCGCTGCTGTTTCTCTCACACAGCCCCCCCTTGGCTGTACTCGCTGCAACTCCTCTCCCTCCGCAGCTCTGACAGCCTCTTGCTGTCTCTCTCTCTCTCCGCAGCTCCTCCTGGCAGCCACACCGCTGCCTCTAACACGCAGCCCTCTCTCTCTCTCCGCAGCTCCTCCTGGCAGCCACACCGCTGCCTCTAACACGCAGCCCTTCTGGCTGTCTCCTCTGCAGCTGCACACCACTCCGCAGCTTCCTCTTATCTTCGGGGTTGGCTCCCGATGGCCGTCGGCGCCCCCCCCCTCTCCACACTCGCCCGCGTGGCCTCACTCTTTTCCGCTCACACCCCGACTGCCTTCCCCTTCCGGTTTACCCGCTTAAGGACCCGAACCTTCCCCCCACGTCACATGACTCCACCCCCCGTGACGTCACATCCGGAAGGTCGCTTACGCCCGCATTACACCACCCTCCCCCGTAGAAAAATCCCAGCCGACCTCGGCTGACCAATAGCAAATCGTAATGCGGCGAACCGAGCTTCCCCCCCTAAAGGACACTAAGCATACAATGTAACAGCAAGAACAACAACAACGACGCAATTAACATCAACGAACGTACAAAAAGCATGCAATAAATACAACTGTAAGAAAAAAATAACAAGACAACAACAATCAACGAAACGTAAGCGATTTGGAACGTGTGCGGGTCGCCGGCCCGTCCCGGACGGTCGGCGGCCCACTCGCAGAACGGGAACGCGATGAAAGTCGAGGAATGACAGGGGGTAATCCCCCTGTCGCAGCTGGAAGTCCACCGCCGTCCCGTGTCTCTAAAGAGTTAGTCTTGGGCTTGTCCTGTGACCGTGCCCGCAGCTGGGTCGGAAGGGCTGCAGGGCTCGAAGGTCCCGCAGACCTGGCAGGCGTCCTCCGAGCAGGGCCCCTCGTCCCCCGCAATGTCACGGCCGGCCTGTCTGGAACAGGTACGACAGGCGCTCTAGCAAGATCAATGGACGCAGGCAAGGGAGAGTCAGCAGCAACAGACCCCGGCAAGGCAACATTGGGGGATGACGCATCATGTAAGGGAGCAACATATGGTTTCAAGCGCGACGTATGCACAACCCAGCGACGAGACCCAATCTGGACGCGTGCTGACTGTGGGTTGGGAACCGCAATGAGGCGTACGGGACCATGCCAGGGTTTGTGCAATTTCGGCGAGGTCCCCGGACGTACCTGTGGACAATGAAGCCAGGCTAGGTCCCCAACCTTCCAAGGGCACTCCCCCTCAGACCGTCGCGCATATCGCTCGTTCCAGGCCTGGGCTTTGGCCGTAGCCACGCGGGCATTCTCCCGCGCCTCCGTGACTCGGCGAACCGTGTCCTGAATGTATTCAGGAAGTGGTTTACGAGGTCCCTTCACCCCAGTTCCCAATTGCACATCCACCGGCGGCACGTTTTCCCGACCATACATAAGGTAAAACGGCGAATATCCTGTAGCCGCATGAGGCGTCATCCTGTACGCCGAAAGCACCCCGGGGATGTGCAGATCCCAATCTGATTGTTGTTCACTCACGGTATGGCAAAGCATGGCAGACAATGTCCTGTTCAGCCGTTCAACCATACCATCCGTCTGCGGATGGTATGGGGATGTCCGTACTTTCCTAGTCCCAAGGCCCGCGCACACTTCCGCCAATAATTTAGAAGAGAAATTCCTGCCCTGGTCCGTGAGGAGTCTCTCAGGCGCCCCCTTATCCATAATATACCCAAACAAAAAGGCGTCGGTAATGGCCGCGGCCGACTGATCGGGCAACGGCCAGGCCATCGGCCAACGGGAGAGGTACTCAACCCCTACCAGCAAATATTTATTACCCCTCGCC
The DNA here is from genome assembly GCF_965212315.1 of Lampetra planeri. Taxonomy (NCBI): domain Eukaryota; kingdom Metazoa; phylum Chordata; class Hyperoartia; order Petromyzontiformes; family Petromyzontidae; genus Lampetra; species Lampetra planeri. The sequence goes on along the minus strand of NC_136154.1, from coordinate 5,076,375 downwards.
GATGGTGGAAAAGGTCCCAATATGTCCAGTGCCACCAATTCATTGACTCGAGACACCTGAATCGACTGGAGAGGCGGCACGTAAGGATGTTTCGGCGGCTTACGTCGTGCACACGCAGGGCACGCGCGCACGTGCCCTACGACATCTGTCGCCATGCCGTGCCAAAAATAATGACGTTGCAACGTCAACAAGGTCTTCTGCACCCCTAAATGTAAGAGAGTGTCACAATGGAGGGTTCTAATCAACTCGAATCGCAAGGACGTTGGTACCACCAGGCGCCAACGTTCCTGGAACCCCTCCCGCCACATAAGCAGACCATCTCGGAGAGTGGTTTGCGGCCCCACAGCCGTACTCGGACTCCCATTGTCCTTAGCAGACCGCTTCCGCAAGGACACCAATGACTCATCCATCATCTGTTCCCGGATCCAGACAGACCGCGGCAGATTCAAAACCCCGTCAGCCGGTCCCGGTTCCATCGGAGTGTCCGACTTCTCGACGGCCAACGTAAGCGGCTGAGGGGGGTTTGGAATCGGCGAACACCTATGCGTCCCCGACTCACATTTACAAGGGGCGCGCCGCGGTAATCTGGAAAGTGCGTCAGCGTTCGCATGGCGCACTCCCTTCCGATGTTGAATTTGGAAGGAAAATTCCTGTAGCGTGTCCAACCAACGTGCCAACTGTCTGGATGGCTGGTCAATTTTAAGGGCATATTGCAAGGCCGCATGATCCGTACGCACAATAAAAGAACGACCGTAGAGGTATGGTCGAAATTGCCGTAGGAAAAAAACAACCGCCAATAGTTCTCTGCGAGTGACACAGTAGCGGGTTTCCGCAGGAGACAAGACTCGGCTACCATACGCCACGACACGCTCTACACCCCCTTTAGACTGTGATAACACCGCCCCAATACCTGTGTCACTCGCGTCCGTATCAAGAATGAATGGGTGATCGAAATCGGGATAATCCAATGTTGGGGCCGTGGCCAATAGATCACGCAGACTCCGAAAGGCCGCCTCCTCCGGCTGTCCCCAAACAAACTTCCGTCCTTTACCCGTAAGGAGATGCAAGGGCCTCGCAATCGTCGCAAAACCCGGCACAAATCTTCGGTAATACGAGGCAAATCCCAAAAACCGCCGAACATCCCCCACGGTGGCCGGAGTCGGCCAATCCCGGACGCACGCCGTCTTTTCCGGATCCGTGGACACTCCCTCAGCACTCACAATGTGCCCCAAATAGCGGACGGACCGTTGCAGTAGGTGACATTTCTTTGGTTTGAATTTCAATTTGGCAGAACGCATCCTCGTGAACACTGTCTCCAGCCGCGTCAAATGTTCATCAAATGTGCGGCTGAAGACAATGATATCGTCCAAATATATAAGACATGTCTCCCACTGCAACCCCGTCAAAACGAGCTCCATCAATCTTTGAAATGTAGCAGGGGCCGCATTCAATCCCATCGGGAGACAGTTGAATTGAAATAACCCCTGCGGCGTACGGAATGCGGTTTTCTCCCGTGAGGACTCGTCAAGGGGAAGCTGCCAAAATCCCGAAGAGAGGTCCAGTGTGGAAAAGAACTTAGCCCCCGACAATGCGTCGAGGGAGTCATCCATACGCGGCAGGGGGTACGCATCTGCCACCGATATCTTATTCAATTTGCGGAAATCAACACAAAATCGCAATTTGCCATCCTTCTTCTTAACCAAGACGACTGGAGCGCCCCATGGGCTGTTAGATGGCGATATAATGTCCGCAGCCAACATGTCTTCCACTGCCCCCCGTACGTGTTCTCGCTCCGCAGGACTCATCCGATGCGAATTTAATCGAATAGGGGCAGCATCGCCCGTCTCAATGTGATGGTAAAGCAACGAAGTGCGGCCCAAATCCAAATCATCGGAGCTGAACACATTGGAATATGTCAACAACAATTTACGCAGCGCACCACGTTGCTCCATGGACAGGGAAGAATTTTCGTCACATAAATGAGCAACCCAACGATCATCCGAACTCCTTGGCTCGGAAACCCCAGCAACAACTCCCCGGCTATGTGGACAATCATGGGTCGCAAACGCCGTAGTGGCATGTGCCACAACCGTACCGGCCGGGACACGGACGTTTTCTCCCCCCGCATTAAGCACCTGTAAAAACGGTAATTGATCCGGCCGGACGATGGTCTGTGCCCCCACTAACGCCAACCCGGTTGTTATCGCGGCGGACGGTGACAACAAGACCCCTACTGCTCCTAGCCGATCAGGCAGGGGCTTCCGATACCGCAAGGGTATAAGCATCTGTGTACCAGGTGGGATGTCCACAGATGCGACGGACAGCGCCTGCACTTGTACGGCCGAAGCAGGTCGCCCCCAGGGCGACGGCAGAAACGAGATTTGACGGCCCCCCGGCAGTTCAATACAATTCTCATTGATTTTGATCAAAATGGGCATCTTAGCCAAAAAATCGGTGCCTAACAAACAAGGAACCGCCAAAGATCTCGATATCAACACAACACCCGAGGCCGACACATCCCCAATAGATATCTTAGCATCCACCTGACCCACGATATCCATGCTACCCCCGTTCGCAGCGACGCACGACCCATAAACCGGACGCACAGCCCCCGGCGGGATGCCCAACAGATGAAAAATGACATCCGAAATAATAGTCGCAGACGCGCCGGAGTCGACCAAAATGCGTACGTCCACCCCTTGTATAGACCCCGGTACAGTGGACGAGCCCGTAGCGGCCGCGACGACTCTCCGTGCCAACTTGCGCCATTGCGTGACCGAGCGACAAGGCCCCGTCGAAGGGCATGCTTTAACCACAACGTTAGGATGGCGCAACGACGGTGATGGGTGAGGTGTAAAGCCTTGCCGAGTGTCTGGTGCGTGCCGACATGCCTGTTTCGGAGGATCTTTAGCCGACTTGACCGGTGCCGAGGCCTCCTGCTGCGGCGGAGCCGGGAAGCGGGCCCAGCAGTCTCTGGCGTAGTGGCCCCTACGCCCGCAGCGGAAACATTCGGCCTCGTTGCGCCGAAGCGCAGGCCTCGCCTCCTGACGGCCCCGTTCTGGTAGCGCCGCGCGCGGTCTCGGCCCGCCGCGTCCCGTCCATGGAGCGGAGGCGGCCGTCAGTTGTTGAGGGCCCCGGTCATCCGGAACATAGACAGCCTGCGCAGGGTTCCACCCCAGCGCATCCCCTTCTTTGACGGGCCCCCCCGTCCACGCCGTCACTTGTTTCCAGCGACGGAGGTTGAATTGCGCATCGAGACACTTAGCAGCCGTCCGGGAAGTTAGCTTCTCATGCCCACACACAGGCATGGGGATCCCTAGATCCCGAGACAGCTCCAACATTTTCCCTAATATGAGAGGCTCGAGCAGGTCCTGTGGCGTCTCAGGATAAGCTGCCATGGCCAGCTCCAGCACCGCACCCCTGAACGCCACGGGCGACTCCTCTGGTGCTCGTTGTCGTTGAGCGAATCGCCGATGCGCATCATCTGGTGGCTCATAAGCATCGGCCATTTCTTGAAAAACACCACATAAAGTTGCCTTCTTATCGGTCGTTATGGAACGGAAGAATCGGACAGATTCGTCGTCCAGGAGAGTCGGCAACACCTCCAAAGCCTCCGCATCGGTCCATCTTGCTGTGCGTACCGCCGCCAAGAAGCGGCAGGCGAACGCGCTCCAGTCCCCACCGACGGAAAATTCTTTAACCGTTGTAAGGTGGCGACTCCGACTCCTCTTCCCGCCGTCTTCCAATGGTGGTGGTTGTGATGGCAAATTCAAAATGGCGTCGGCCCGCGGCGTGGCCAAGATGGCGGTTTGGCGCCACGGAGCGCGCAAAATGGCGGCCTCTTGCCGCGTGGGCAATGGCGGCGGCAGGACAGGCAACGTGGCGGCCCGCGGAGCACCAATTGCATCATCTATCGTCCCTGGCGCGACGAGATGGCATAGATGCGCCAGGACGTCCTTAAGTGCCTCCAGTTGTACCGCCATCGCTTGCCATCGTTGATCCGCGTCTGATGATGTCGACGGACCCGCCACCGCGCCAACATCCTCCACTCCCGTTCCCGTGGTCGCCTCAGCCGGGCTCTCCTCCACCACCCCAACAGGATCCGTGGTTGGAGGGAGTTCGTCGTCGTCGGACGAAGAAGCCGATGCAGGCGCCGGATTAACTTTCTTCCTCACTTGTTTCGACATGCCGTTGCACTTCCGACACCAGTGTAATAAACGACTGGACCACGATGTCTGGCTCAGTGTCCTTTATTCGGTTCGTGCTGTACACCCACACGGCTGTCTTTACTCTGTAGCTTCTCCACGGTGCTGACTCCAATGTCGGCCCGATCCACAACAGCAGCTCCGCTGCTGTTTCTCTCACACAGCCCCCCCTTGGCTGTACTCGCTGCAACTCCTCTCCCTCCGCAGCTCTGACAGCCTCTTGCTGTCTCTCTCTCTCTCCGCAGCTCCTCCTGGCAGCCACACCGCTGCCTCTAACACGCAGCCCTCTCTCTCTCTCCGCAGCTCCTCCTGGCAGCCACACCGCTGCCTCTAACACGCAGCCCTTCTGGCTGTCTCCTCTGCAGCTGCACACCACTCCGCAGCTTCCTCTTATCTTCGGGGTTGGCTCCCGATGGCCGTCGGCGCCCCCCCCTCTCCACACTCGCCCGCGTGGCCTCACTCTTTTCCGCTCACACCCCGACTGCCTTCCCCTTCCGGTTTACCCGCTTAAGGACCCGAACCTTCCCCCCACGTCACATGACTCCACCCCCCGTGACGTCACATCCGGAAGGTCGCTTACGCCCGCATTACACTATTATGAAACTAATAAGTTGCCTAATACTCTATTAATATTATTTTTGTGTGCAGAAACTACATGCGTGTGCCTAAAGTCGATGTCTGTGTGTGTGAGTCCATATGTGTTTGTGTGCGTGTAAGTCGATGGGTTTCTATGTGTGTGGTTCCATGTCTGTGTGTAAGTCCATGTGTGTGTCTGTCTTTTTCAAACGGACAACGCCCCGTGTGTGTGTACGTATGTGATGCCACCGCCACGAAGCCGTTCGGCAGGCGCCCCATCTGCGACCTCGCCACCACCAAGCGACGGAGCCAACCCCGCGTCCCCCTCACCTCACCTCACATGAACACACCCGCACGCATTTCCCCCCACCCATAGAGCTGGAAGGGGAGATCACCTGATCGACCGTTTTTTATCCGAGAAGCCCTTATCGGGATTGACTTTCACGGTTTCCGGCGACCAGGGAATTGGACGACCTCCCCTCCGACGCTACTTTGCACCACGGCGCTGCGACCGGCCTTAAGATGGTATGGTCGCAGCGAAGGGCATTCGGCCACACACCCCCACGGGTCGACGAGACAGGCAGAGGAGGGACGGGGCGGCATAGTTTAGGGTGCGCAATTGATAGGGCAGGTGGTGGGGACATGCGGAGGCTCCGCGCTTAACTTCCGCAGCGGGCCGTGGTGATGGACGCCGCTGCATGGTGCGCAAGAGCACGGCGCCATGCATGAGAGGGAGATTAATTGGAATCGGCGCCGCAGCACATCCGATAAGCATATCAAAGGCGCCCGGAGCCGCCGTGTGCGTGCCAGTAGGCGCGAGCCCATTGTTAAGGAAAAACTGAGAGCCGCATCCCTTTGATGTAGGGAGGATTAAAAGGGGGCGCAAAGGGGAAATCGCTCTCTTACTCCAGCGCCAGGCGACAAGACGCAGCTCCAGCCCAGCGACCCGAACGTCCGTGAGACGCATCGAGGTATGCTGCGAGTACGGGATCAACGAACCGCCGTGGGCACCTAACAGTAAGTAAGGAGGGGAAGGAGGATCATAGCCGATAAATAGGGAATAGGTACAGGGGTAGTGGAATAGGCCAGCCTCGTCGACTCACTGATTTAACATCAATTCGCAGGTAGCAGACAATAAATTATTAAAAGCTGACCGTGTCTCCGTGTGATCTTGCGGAGAAGTGGGAACGCGTGTGGTGTGGTGTGCACAGCGGCTCGTCACGTGGGAGCGCGGCATAGAGCGGCGCACGAGTGGGTGTCGCGTGTGTGCAGGTGTGTGCGCTTGTAGTGTGGGGGAAGGGGTCGGTGCGTCCGCAGGTCCCCGCTCCGTCTATCGCCGCAGGGACTCGCGCAATGTGAGGGCAGCGTCATTCGCCCTCCGACCCCTGACCCCCGTTTAATAGCGCGTGATTCGTGGAGAGACAACGCAGCGTTTGCAGGTGAACGAGAACGTACGACGAGCTATGCCTCTCACACGAGCTCGCGGAGGGACGGATCTGGGAGGGGAGCCGTCGGGCGATGAGCCCAGTGACGGCAGCAGCTGCTCGCAGAGTAGCGAGGGGTCGGCGAACGGCGGAGCCCCTGCCATGGGAAAGGAGCAGGGAGGGACTTCGGGGACCAGCGGACCCAACAATGTGGTGTCAGAAGTCGTACAAACCCTCACATCTTCACGGGAAGGTGGCGCGCTACTCCACGCAAAGGTAAGGCATGTGTTCACCGGCCAGGGGACCCCTACATGGAAAGAGTTTTCCCGCAATATCATAGGGGCTAAAAAGCTTAATGGCTGGTCGGACGCGCAGCCGACTTTGTAGAGGCACTACCCAAAAGCGCGCAAACCCAACTAGAAGAACTAATGCGTAGATTAGACCTGCGTTTCGGCACGCGCAACGCGATACGGGCAAAGATGGCCTTAGAGACGCGCCGACGCCAACCTGGCAAAGACTTCCGAGACTACGCCGAGGACGTGCGATCACTAACCCGGATCGCCCGTCCAGAGTTCGCGAAGGAGGTCATTGACGCGCTAGCTGCAGACAAGCTACTCAGGTACCTAGCTTGCACCGCGTGGTGGCAGCCCAAAAAGAGTAGCGCAGGCCTCCCTTTCGATACCCTAGTCGAGCAAGCACTGGAGTGTGAGGAGCTCTCCAGCGAACGCGCGCAGCTCCGAGGGTCGGGACAGGAGTACACCGTGGCGAGCCTGATCCCTGACGAGGAGGAGGATGAGGAGGAGCCTGCCAGCCCCATAGGGAGACGGGCAAGAGAGCCCCCGAGACCCCGCGAGACAACCCCGGGGTGGGTAGCCGGGTTACAGACCGGCATGGGAGATATTGCTGGCCGGGTAGACCGAATGGACGGTAAGGTATCCCAGGTACGCGAGGAAACGAATAAAAATATGACCAAACTGCAATCCTCCGTTGAGACCATCCGATCCGAAATGGGGGACCTACGCGCCACGGTGGGTTTTCTGGAAGGGTAGCCCGACTAGAGGCGGAGGGTGGACAGCGGCGTAATGGGGGGGGAGGGAGTGGGCAGGGGGCCCACTACGTAGCCGCCCCCCCTCCCCGGGCATGTTATATGTGCGATCGCCGAGGGCACCTAGTGAGAGACTGTCCTGAAATCACCCGAGCTAGGCAGACGCGGGGGTTAAACTCCAACGCCTCCTAGTGAGCGGACCAACTAGGGGTGCAATGGACGCGGTCCCGATACAAATAGACGATAATGAGAATAATGGCGAGTGAGTGATCTCTACACAGGTTCCAGCAACAACGCCCACGGAAACAGTGACTCCTGGCGACTGGCTACGGGAGCTGGTGGCGGGGATCACGGGGGCCACGTCGCTGGTGGAAGGGGAGGTAAATGGAGTGCGTACCCGAATCCTGCTGGACACGGGGGCGGTGGCCTCGCTCGTGAGTGCAGCGCACTGCAGCGCGATCGGGGTCGACGTGCGTCACCTGCAGGCCCCGGACCGCGCGCTGCACACGGCGAGTGGAGCCGGAATGGGGTTGCTGGGGAGAGCCACCCTAGAGGTCCACATAGGCAGCCAGGTGTGCACCCAGGAGTTCTACGTGTCGAGTGCGTTGTGTCACGAGTGTATCGCAGGTACCGACCTCTTAGAACAACGTGCAATCCCGCCAGCGATGCGCCACCATGGAGAGCAACGGCGAGCGGATACCGTTCCTGGGACGAGAACCAACGTGCCCCCGCTTCGCACCTGTGACCACTATCCTGGCGACGGAAGTCACCATCGGCCCACTCACCGAGATGCTGGTGCCGGTGGCAACATCCCCCACCGACCCCGCGCTCCGACCATCAGGGGAGGTAATGCTAACTCCTCACCCGGAGTTGGCAAAACGGTATTGGGTCGTGGGATCCACCACGTTGGTAAACGCAGATGGGGACCGATTGTTTATGCGGATGTTTAACCCCCACAGTACCCCAGCGATACTGCGATGGCGCACCCCGATAGCCACCATACACCCCCTGCACGCATGCCACTCTAACGACTCGGTGTTCGCACTCTGGGCTGAGGACCCCGGTCGTCCTGAGGGTGACCAGGACCTGGCCTGGCGAGTCGACCCGACTCCCCGAGCCGAGGTCGTTCCCCTGCTCGACGCGTTACATGTACCATGGGCGGATTTACCTAAGGGAGAGGCCGATCGGCTGCGCGAGTTACTGCGGGAGTATGCCGACGTGTTCAGCGAACACGACTCGGATGTGGGTCGGACCGACCTCGTTAAGCACCAAATTGACACCGGTGCAGCCCGACCCATCAAACTCCCTGCGTACCGAGTGGGCGCACCCGAACGCACCCAGATCAAAGAGGCGGTTGGGGACATGCTTCGCGATAACATAATTCAGCCCTCGGCTAGCCCCTGGTCAGCCCCGGTGGTACTAGTAACGAAAAAGGATGGGTCAACCCGGTTCTGCGTCGATTACCGTAAATTGAACGCAGTCACGCTCGGCGACGCCTTCCCCATACCCCGCATCGACGACACTTTTGACAGCCTCGCCGGAGCGCGATATTTTTCCACCCACGATCTCGCGTCCGGGTACTGGCAGGTGGAGATGGCGGAGGAAGATCGGCCGAAAACCGCCTTCACCACCCCGATGGGACTATTCGAGTTTCGAGTACTCCCGTTCGGACTCACCAATGCGCCCGCAACGTTCCAGTGGCTGATGTAGTTGGTGATGCGGGGTTTGCAATGGGAACAGTGCCTGATTTACCTGGACGACATGATAGTGTTCAGTAGATCTTTGTCTGAGCATTGGTCCAGGTTACGAGAGGTGTTCCAGCGACTGCGAGTGGCTCATCTCAAGCTCAAGCCACGTAAGTGTTACATCACACAACGCGAGGTGGGGTACCTCGGGCATCGCGTCAGCGAAGCAGGCGTGCGCACCGATCCGGAGAAGGTACGCGCCGTAGTGGAGTGGCCACGGCCAAGGAATCTGACGGAGATCAGATCATTTTTGGGGCTCGCCACCTATTATCGTCGATTTGTAAAGGGATTCAGCGAGATTGCACGCCCCCTCACCCAACTCACCTCCCCTAAGCACCCCTATCAGTGGACGGGGGCCTGCCAGACGGCCTTCACCACTCTCAAAGACCACCTCACCCACACCCCCCACCCTCGCTTTCCCCGATTTTACCACCGATTTTATTTTGGACACCGACGCCTGCAGCAGCGGGCTGGGCGCGGTGTTGTCACAGGTACAGGATGGGACAGAACGAGTCATCGCGTACGTCAGCCGGACCTTGAGTGGGGCCAAGCTGAACTATTGCGTGACCCGCAAAGAGTTGTACGCCGTGATTTTCGCATGTAAGCAGTTCTGGCCGTATTTATATGGCAGGAAATGTCGCGTACGCACTGACCATTATGCTCTGCAGTTTCTTCTTACATTCAAGGAGCCGCGGGGGCAGATGGCCCGGTGGTTGGCGCAGTTGCAGGAGTACAACCTGCAAATCGAGTATCGGGCTGGCCGGACGCATGCAAACGCGGACGCCTTGTCGAGGCGGCCCACGGTGTACGCCGAGACAAGAGCGGTGGAGGCCTGCCCGTGTTTCACGGGGGGACGCTGCTGGCAGGCAACGGACCCCCGAGAGGTCGCGGCCACTGACCCCCCCCCCCCAGCGAGAGAGAATGCAGTGTGCGCCACAGAGACCCTCACAGGTGGCACCGAGGATCCCGTCGACTGCCCGGCAAGCGCGGGACCCACGGCTCGGGACCCGGCGGATCACCCCGCCCCGATCGGACGAATCCAGGAGGACGTCGGCTGCGCCTTCCCGGGCCTGAACGACGAGCAGCTGAGACAGACCCAGCAGCGGGATCCCGATCTGGCGGCAATGGAGGCGGCACTGCGGGAGGAAAAGAGCGCCCTACCAGGACCCTGGAGCAGTTTGTACGCCCGGTTGTGTGTGCAGAACGGAGTGGTACGGGAGTTAACCGAGGCCGGCCAGCCGGGGTGCATCTGTGTTCCTGCCCAGGTGCGACCCCAGCTGCTACGGCTGGTGCATGACCACCCACTCGGGGGCCACGATGGGGAACGACGCACTCGAGAGACCCTGCGTCGCCAGTATCTCTGGCCCAAATAGGCACAAGACGTGGCGGCCTGGGTACAGGGCTGCCGCGCCTGTCAGCAGTGCGGGCCGAAACCGGCACGATACCAGGTACCCCTAAGGCCGTTCCACGTCAGCCGCACGAATCAGCTTGTCGGGATCGACCTACAGGGGCCATTCCCGCGATCCCATCGAGGCAACCGGTATATCCTAGTCGCAGTAGAATATTTCACCCACTACCCCGTGGCAGTGGCCATCCCTGATAAAACGGCCTTGGTGGTGGCCCGGGCATTCGTGGAACATTACGTACTTAAGCACGGGATCCCAGAACGAGTCCTCACCGACCAGGGTAGCGAGTTCGTGGCCGAGCTGTTCCAGGCACTGTGCCGAGAAATCGGAATCCAGAAGGACCGAACCACAGCGTACCACCCCCAAGCGAACGGTATGGTCGAGCGCATGAATCAGACCCTAGCGGGGAAACTCAAACGTATGGCGGCCGCAAATCAACGGGATTGGGACGAACACCTCCCCTACACCCTTTTCGCCTACGCCACCACTGTACACACGTCGACGGGACAAACCCCATTTTTAATGATGTTCGGCCGTGAGTCTCGTTTACCCGCAGATATGCTATTCGGCGTTCCTTCCCCCCAGCCGGAGGAGGGAAGCCGCCCCGTGGAACACCTGTTGGAGACTCTGCGAGAAGCCCGAGGCCGAGCATGCCCGCAAGGGGAAGCCACGCATCGGCGGCAGGAACAGGGCACCCGACCCCGCATGGAACCCCCCTTATTCCTGACAGGCGCTAAGGTATGGCTACACACCCCTCGCGTCGGGGCCGGGCAGGTGGGGAAACTGACGACCTACTGGCGGGGACCCTGGACCGTGGTGCGGCAGATATCCCCCTGGACGGTACTAATTTATGGCGGGGAGAGGGGTCGAGAGACGGTGGTCAACGTCCGCCGCTTAAAACGGTGGAAAGCGGCCCCGGCGAGAGATAACCCCGTCACCCGAAGGCCCCGAAATCCCGGAGTACCCGCACCCCTCGTGTTGGGGGGCCTCGCACACTACATGGGCCCCACCGGGCCCCCGAGACGCCCCGATCCAGTCAGGAGACGGCGCGGACGATGGCCCCTAAACCCTTCTGCTGCTGAGTTTGTGCCCCAGCCCACAGGTGCCGGAGGACGGGGAGAGCCGCTGGAGTGGAGGAGGAGGCCGCCGCAGGAGCTACAGAGGACGGAACCACCCGCCCCGAGACCAGCCACAAGGTCCGGACGGATCCCCCGGACCCCGCAACGTTTCCTCGTGGGCGCGGCCCAAGCAAGGTGCTCCAGTCAACCCGGGACGGGGACTGGCACCTCGGGGGGCTGTGTGATGCCACCGCCACGAAGCCGTTCGGCAGGCGCCCCATCTGCGACCTCGCCACCACCAAGCGACGGAGCCAACCCCGCGTCCCCCTCACCTCACCTCACATGAACACACCCGCACGCATTTCCCCCCACCCATAGAGCTGGAAGGGGAGATCACCTGATCGACCGGTTTTTATCTGAGAAGCCCTTATCGGGATTGACTTTCACGGTTTCCGGCGACCATGGAATTGGACGACCTCCCCTCCGACGCTACTTTGCACCACGGCGCTGCGACCGGCCTTAAGATGGTATGGTCGCGGCGAAGGGCACTCGGCCACCGCGGTTGAAACGCATCCCCCCACACACACCCCCACGGGTCGACGAGACAGGCAGGGGAGGGACGGGACGGCATGATTAGCAGGACTGCGGGGGCTCTTGCGCGTAGTCGCGGATGGTTAGGATGGTTGCGCTTGAGCGCGCAGGCACCATTGTTAGGGAAGGTAAAGGACTAAGCTGAAAGTAGGAATAATCAGGAGAACGGAGGCACGCGGGTAGCCCGTGCACAAATTCCCACGGTGAGCCTTTGTGAGGGACGCCTCCGCATAATCTGCAATAACAAAGGCATGCGTGAGAAAAGGATTAATTAGAATTTACGCCGCGCACGCAGCACATTGATTAGCATATGCGCCGCTCATGAGCGGAGAGTATTCGGGGGAGTCCGGGAGAGAGGATAAAAGGGATCATAGCAAGGTAGAGGATCTCACTTCTCTTCAAGAGGCCCGCGTGCAAGTCGGCTCCCAGCTCTGCCCTCCGGACGTCCGCGTGAGTGTCCAGACGAGCATCGAGGAAAAGCCACAGGACGCCGAATACTTCGAACCGTGAGTAGCAAGGTGAAAGGGTATCGTAAGCCGATAAATAGGGAATAGGTCCAGGGGTAGGAGAATAGGCCAGCCTCGTCGATTCATACTGACTCAACCAGTTCCAGGTAGCAAACAATAAATCATTAATAGCCAATCGTGGCCTCTCGTGATCTCGGTGAGCAGTGTAAACGCGTGAGGTGCTGTGCACACAGCGGCTCGCCTCGTGGGAGCGCTGCGCAGTGCGGCGCGAGAGTGGGTGTCGCGTCTGTGCAGGTGTGTGCACTCGTAGTGTGGGGGAAGGGGTCGGTGCGTCCACAGGTCCCCGCTCCGTCTATCGCCGCAGGGACTCTCGCAGTGTGAGGGCAGCGTTATTCGCCCTCCGACCCCTGACCCCCGTTTAATAGTGCGTGATTCGTGGAGAGACAACACAGCGTTTACAGGTGAACGAGAGCGTGCGGCGAGCTATGCCTCTCACACGGACTCGCGGAGGGACGGACCAGGGAGGGGAGCCGTCAGGCGATGAGCCCAGCGACGGCAGCAGCTGCTCGCAGAGTAGCGAGGGGTCGGTGAACGGCAGAGCCCCGGCCATAGGCACAGAGCAGGGAGGGACTTCGGGGACCAGCGGCCCCAACAAGATAATGGCGCTCGACTGATTTGGAGTGAGACCTCTGCTGTTAAACCGGAGCTGGTCATGAGCACACTGGCCAGGTATGGAAATCTTGGCAATCTCTCCACAACTGCCGCTTCACCAATTGTGAGTTGTGGGGGTGGATTGTTCCATGGTACAAAATACCCAGGTAGGTGCTTAGTTTTGGTGGGGCTGATGGTAAGACCCCACCTCTTAGTGGCAAGCTCCAGGTTCAGCAGCCGTGAGAGGCCATCACCAAAGCATCAGCATACATAACATGGTTGAGCAATAGAGAGCCATCTCTTGACCGCACCCGGGCATCGATCAGACTCCCACTGTATCAGTACCATATGTTAATTCCTCCGGTACAGCCATCGAAGGCTTCACGAAGTACGTGGTCAAAAGATATGTTAAATAATGTGGGAGCCAGAGGACATCCCTGTGATACCCCAAGGTGTAGAGGGAATGGCTCTGACTGACGGCCACGTAGTTTGACGTGGGGCCGCTCACCAGCAGGAAGATATTTAAGGATCTTCTTCTTCTTGGTTCTTTCGGTAAAGTCACGTAGAAGGGAAGTAGTAAAATAATAAAAATAAAACATAATAAAATAATTCTCACGACGTTTCGGCCACAACGCAAGCAGCCGTCTTCAGTTGGAGAACAGGTCTGTCAAGTAGACAGAGTCTGAATGGCACGTTCCAGGCTTGGAGCGACTATTTATGCTGGGTTGGAGGGGCGAAGAGCGTCTTGACAAAATAATTTGCATATCAATAGGAATTTAGCATATTTATGGGAAATGCAGATATGCGATTAGTACTACTTGTGAAATGCGTAGGAGGTTTGGCGATGGGTTTAAAGTCATTATGACCATGCATTATGCAGAATTAGCAGTATCAACGGGAGGGAGTAAGGTTAGAATTAATAAAGGGAAGGAATGTTAATAATATGGCGCCACAGCAACTAATATGCTTATTGACTATACCTTGTCATATTACACTGTTTTATTCTACCCACTCAACTGTATAGCACACTGCTATATATTCACTATAAAATTACGATACTATATATTACCTCATACATTGTATTAAACATTACACTTTAATACTATTCATTATTATATAATATGCTATACAATATACCATAAACCGTCGCGTGAAAGGTACTAAGAGGAAGCAACGAAATATGTCAATGGTAGAATGGTGGTAGGAAGCTTGCAGCGGAGCAAAGAATCCATTCCCCGCGGAGTGCATATCAAGAGGAATTTAGAATATTTATGGGAAATGCAGATATGCGATTAGTACTACTTGTGAGATACGTAGGAGGATTGGCGAGGGGTTTAAAGTAATTATGCCCATGCATAATGCAGGATTAGCAGTATCAAAGGGACGGAGTAAGGTTAGAATTAATAAAGGGAAAGAATGTTAATAATATGGCGCCGCAGCAACTAATATGTTTTTATACTATACATTGTAATATTACACTATGTATTATTTTGCCCACCCAACTGTATACCACACTGCTGTATATTCACTATACAATTACGATACTATATATTACCTTATACATTGTATTAAACATTACACTTTAATACTATTTATTATTATACAATATGCTATAAACTATACCATTGACCGTTGCGTGAAAGGTACTAAGAGGAAGCAACGAAATATGTCAGTGGGAGAGTGGTGATAGAAAGCTTGCAGCGGAGCAAAGAATCCATTCCCTGCGGAGAATACAGGATATATAGTCAATGTCAGTGAGTGGAACGCGGTCTGAAAGTCACCGTAAACGTGGACACAATCAATTAAGATCCGAAATGGTTTATTACGTCCTTCCTTAAGGATCGTGAGCAAAGGGTATTGGACCGCGAAAGCACGAAGAACAACCTAGAGCCCAGGCCTACTGATGGTGTCATAGGCCTTGAGAAGGTATATAAAGCACACGGATGGACTAAGACGCACACATGGACCTACAGACACGCAAAAAAATTGACTTACACTGACTAACATGGACGCATGCACACACAGCGACTAACACACATTCACATATCGACTCACACACACATATGGACTCACACACACATAGACATCCACTGAGATACACACACATGGAGTTACACGCATATCGACGTACACACATACAGCGACTCACACATACATCAGCTCACACACAGACATACGTGAACTCACAAACATTGACGTAAACACACATGTACTTACACACACATTGACTAAGACACACACATGGACTTACACATACATAGATTGACCCACACATTGCCCTACACACACATACACAAATGGACTGTGACACACAGACATGTACTTTAGATACACATGGATTAAGAGGCACGTAGACTCACACTTACACACACACATCGAGTGGCACACACACATGTATGGACTTACATACACATGTGGACTAACACACACACAGCGACTGATACGCACACAAATGGACTGACACACACACACTTGTACGTACACACACACATGGGGCATTGTCCGTTTGAAAAAGACAGACACACACATGGACTTACACACAGACATGGACCCACACACGTAGAAAGCCATCGACTTACACGCACGCAAACACATATGGACTCACAGACATCGACTTTAGGGACACACATGTAGTTTCTGCGCACGAACATTATAATTGTAATATTAGGCAACTTATTAGTTTCATAATAGTAAACGAAGCATAATTGTTATGTGCACACAAATATTATCATTGTAATATTTGTAAACTTATTTGTTTAATAATAGTAAACAATAAACCTCAGTTTTTAGCGAAAGATGCAATAAAATTGTACTTTACATTGGCGTGGTGACGCCTTGTCCCGTGCAGAGCCCGCGGCCTCGCCTAGATTGGCAAGCCTGGAGGAGGTGAGACATTGCCAGGCTGCTGGCTGGGCCGCTACCCCCCCCCACCATCCCCTCGCCCGAGGCAGAATAATACTATGTAAGCTTTAATAATATTAAGTTAATATCTAAGAACTTTATAGCAGTAACTGCATGCATTGGGGTGGTGGGGGGGGGGACATCACACTGTGAAGAGAAATCGGCGGCGTGATGTATATAGTTCTTCCATGTTAAACGCGTGAAAGAAAATGTCCCCGTGAGCTGGAGCGAACGTGCAGTACTTGGTAGGGTCCGCCCCCCCCCCCCCCACGCAATTGGCGTCACTTGGAACGGTCGACGGCGCGCAATAAGTAAATAATTAATAATAGAAATGGCACAAATTTGTTAATTAAAGTACTTTAACTTTTATATATAAGAAGATTAGCTGACTTGGGCAGACTGACTATAGCTGCTGGTGAGTAATCATTTACAGCCCTGCAAATTCACCAGTAGATGAAAGCCTCCTCATGCCTTATTGCTCATGGGGGTTGCTCGACCAAACTTCACCACCACAGTCAGTTTGAGCAAGTGATGTGTGCCTAGGTTTGGCATTGACGTTGGCCATGGCTGGAATTACTCTCATCACTGGGTTCATACCACAGTGGTCAAACCATTGCAGTACTGCCTTACTAAAGTTTAAACATCTGGTTATAACATGTAAATTTATAAATACTGGATTTCATTTCGTGTGTTGTCCTTCTCCCACACCTGATTAAATGGTCGGCTACATACTGAGTGAAAGAAGTTCAACCTACAAACAGATCGTAATATGGGGGTAATGTTTAGATGTTCAGTTACGGGTCCTGCCCAACCTTACCCTATTTATTTTTTATTTTATCTTACCAGGTAAGGCCCACTGAGTAATATAGCTTTTTAAGAAGCGACCTATAAACACATTTCAACAAAGCGGCTTATCGCGTGGAAATTTGTAGCAGCCAAATACTCTGCATGCATGTTTCTAAATGTGGAGGGGAAAACCGGAGGACCTGGAGAAAAATCCAAGCAACCGTGGGGTGAATATGCAAACTCCAAATAGGTGTCAGGGTCGGGATCGAACCTACGACCTCCCATATACCAGACAAGATAATTAACATCTCACCACCGTGGATGCCATGGAGGCGAGATGCGGCAACAAATCACTGACATAATGTGACAGTTCACCTTCCTGTATCGATTTTTTTTGTAAATGATTTCTACTGATCTTACCACTTGGGGGGTTGTACAACTTCTGTGACAGGTGAGTGGTGCATTGGAGGATAGACGGCTTGGGCAGACAACAAAGGCAGACGGGTATGACGTAGCTTTATGTGGTATGTGCGTCAGATCTAGTTTCTTAGGGGAAGGAATGGGGACAGAGGGGGAGGTGGAGTCAGTCTTATTTCAAGTCCAATCAAGTAAACTCAGGGTCTCTGGAGTGCCATTCACGATGGTGCCCCAGATCTGGGTGAACTCCACTTCCCTATTCAGTTTCAGACGCGGGTGTTCTAAAGCTGCTAGGGTGAATAGAGAGTTATGCTAGAGGGTGAATGAGGGGGCCCCATGATTATTCCAGGAGCTCAGGATAGTCTTTCTAACCGAAATTTTACATTGTTGGAGAAGGATGTGTTGGTGCCTGGTGATACCTTGGGGTTAAAGGCCCAGGAGGGAGGATTCGATGCTAGCTAGTATCTTGGTGCCAGACATAACTTTGTACAGATCGGCTATTTTATCATAAAATATCCTGATCGTGGGAAAGTCCCAGAAGGTGTGGATGTACATTTGGATGCTGTTCAGGGGGCACCTAGGGTAGTCTGTGGATATGGTCTGGGAGAATGTATCCCTCCGTTGGTTAGTGAGATGTGCCATGAAGGAACTTAAATTGAATAGTTCTGAGAGGTAGACCTGGCTGGGGGTTGTGACAAATTAGTTTCTAAGAGTCCTATGGGATTGGGTGGACCAAGCACCCCTTCCCAAAGCAGCGCCCCGGTCTTTGGTCTCCCCCGGTAGGTTCCGGGAGTAGAAGTTGGTATGCCTCAGATATTTTATAGTGGGCTCTCTCCTCTGTCAGCCATACCTATATCGGGGAAGGGATTTTTTTAAAGTCAACTTCCCTTGCTTGTTAATAGTCCCTCATCTGATAAATTGGAAAAAAACACTATTAGGGATGTCATCTTCTTAGGTTTTTTTCGGTAAAGTCACGTAGAAAGTAAAATAAAATAAAAACAAAAATCACGACGTTTCGGAGGCAACACAAGTCTCCGTCATCAGGTGGGACCGTCACAGCCAGATTAGCTGTATCAAGTGAGGCAATGATTCAAGATGTAATCCCTTAAAAGCGAGTTGAGGGGGGAGGGAGAGGGAGGGGGGAGCTCATCAGACTATGGTAGCCAATGAAAGGAACGTATCGGGAGGGAGGGGGGGGCGAGGCCAAAAGGGTGGGCGATGGACGTGGAAGCGCTTGTGCGCAAGCGGCCAATTACTGCACACGCCAACACAATGGAGCGATTGTGCGCAAGCGGCCAGCCACTGCACCCGCCAACACAATGGGCAGAGAGGAGGAGGGGAGGTCTAATACACATGATAGACAAAAGAACGAAAATGATGATGGGTACAAACTTAGGGGGAGCTCATCAGACTATGGTAGCCAATGAATGGAACGTATAGGGAGGGAGGGGGGGGCGGGGGGGGGGCGAGGCCAAAAGGGTGGGCGGCGGACGTGGAAGCGCTTGTGCGCAAGCGGCCAATTACTGCACACGCCAACACAATGGAGAGAGAGGGGGAGGGGGGGTCTGATACACATGATAGACAAAAGAACGAAAATGCCCATGTTTATACCAATGCTGGCTGAACAATGAAGAGAGTACTGTTAAAATAACTGGGGATGTTAACACTCGGTAAAGTACAGTAAATAGTGCCTGTCAGATAAGATGGTCCAAAAAATTTGTGATTAAGTCTTTTTTGCGTGGTTGATAACATCTTTCCAATGATTACTAAGTTTGTACCCATCATCACGGTTGAAATTATGTCTGTGTTTGTATATTTGTATGGCTTCGTGTACAAACCTTTGATGGTAGCCGGGAGGTTTGCAGAGAACCTTGGTCTCGGAAAAGACAATTTCATGAGAGCCCACCGAGTTGTAGCAATGATCGGCCACGGCAGAAGAATCAGTTCTGCCGTGTTTCAGATCTGACTTGTGCTCGCGGACACGATCAGAAACATGACGTTTCGTTTCTCCAATGTAGTAATCACCACAAATGCAACTCAATTTGTAG